>NW_027041058.1:1200000-2400000 GCF_037179485.1 Ochlerotatus camptorhynchus
TATTTGTTACATTTGGCTTGAATGCCCTCAATGTGATCTTTAAAAGTTAATTTTTGGTCAAGTATTAATCCAAGATATTTCACTTGGTTTGACCAGGAAATTGGAACTCCGTTCATATTGACTATGTGACTACTACTAGGTTTCAAAAACGAAGCTCTAGGCTTATGTGGAAATATTATAAGTTGAGTTTTGGAAGCGTTGGGAGAAATCTTCCATTTTTGTAAATAAGAAGAGAAAATATCTAAACTTTTCTGCAGTCTGCTGCAAATAACACGAAGACTTCTTCCTTTAGCGGAAATGCCTGTGTCATCAGCGAACAAAGATTTGTGGCAACCCTGAGGCAAATCAGGGAGGTCCGAAGTGAAAATGTTATACAATATAGGCCCAAGAATGCTACCCTGAGGAACTCCTGCCCTAACAGGTAGTCGATTAGATTTGGAATTTTGATAATTTACTTGAAGAGTTCTGTCAGTTAAATAATTTTGAACTAATTTCATAATATAAAGTGGAAAATTAAACTTTTTCAATTTAGCAATCAAACCTTCATGCCAAACACTGTCGAATGCTTTTTCTATGTCTAGAAGAGCAACTCCAGTTGAGTGGCCTTCAGATTTGTTTGAACGAATTAAATTGTTAACTCTTAAGAGTTGATGAGTAGTTGAATGCCCATGGCGAAATCCAAACTGCTCATCTGCAAAAATTGATTTCGTATTGATGTGAAGCATCATTCTATTCAAAATTATCTTTTCAAAAAGTTTACTTATTGAAGAAAGCAAACTTATTGGACGGTAGCTAGAAGCTTCAGCTGGATTTTTATCCGGCTTCAAAATTGGAACAACTTTTGCATTTTTCCATTTATCAGGAAAGTATGCCAAATGGAAACATCTGTTAAATAATTTTACCAAGAAAGACAAGGTACTCTCTGGGAGTTTTTTGATGAGGATATAGAAAATTCCATCATCACCTGGAGCTTTCATATTTTGAAATTTTTTAGTTATAGACCTTACTTCGTCCAAATCAGTCCCCCAGGAATCATCAAAAATATTTTCCCGAGAGAAAATATTCAGAAAATCCCGAGCAACCTGATTCTCAATAGGACTAGTAAGACCCAAACTGAAATTATGGGAACTCTCGAATTGCTTAGCAAGTTTCTGAGCTTTTTCCAAATTTGTGATCAAAATTTTACCACCTTCTTTAAGCGCTGGAATAGGCTTTTGAGGTTTTTTCAAAATTTTTGTGAGTTTCCAAAAGGGTTTGGAACTCGGTTCTAATTTAGAAATATTATTTTCAAAAGTTTTGTTCCTCAGGGCAGAGAATCGCTTTTTAATTTGTTTTTGCAAATCCCGCCAGATAACTTTCATGGCAGGATCGCGTGTTCTTTGATATTGTCTCCTACGGACATTTTTAAGACGGATCAAGAGCTGAAGATCATCGTCTATTATAATTGAATCGAATTTAACCTCGCATTTTGGTACTGAGGCAGCTCTTGCTTCAACTATAGAAGTAGTCAGAGATTCAAGAGCATAATTAATTTCATCTTTGGTTTGCAAAGGAATGTTTGGATCGAAGTTATATTCCATAAATGTTCGATACTGCTCCCAATCAGCTCTATGGTAATTGAAAGTAGAGCTGTTGGGATTACAAATTATTTCTTGGGATATTTCAAAAGTTACTGGAAGGTGATCAGAACCGAAGTCAGCATGGGTAACCAATTGGCTACAAAGTTGACATGAATCAGTTAAGACCAAATCAATAGTGGAGGGATTTCTTGCAGAAGAAAAGCATGTTGGGCTGTTTGGATATTGAATAGTGTAATAACCTGCAGAACAATCATCAAACAGAATATTACCATTGGAATTGCTTTGAGCATTATTCCATGAGCGGTGTTTTGCATTAAAATCACCAATAATGAAGAATTTAGACCTATGACGGGTAAGTTTCTGGAGGTCACCCTTGAGAAAATTCTTTTGCTGGCCTACGCATTGGAATGGCAAATAGGCAGCTATAAACGTAAGTTGTCCAAATTTTGTTTCAACAGAAACCCCCAAAGTTTCAAAAACTTTGGTTTCAAATGAAGAAAGAATTTTATGTTTGATTCGTCTATGAATAATGATGGCAACGCCACCACAGGGTCCATCAAGACGATCATTTCTATAAATCAAGTAATTTGCGTCCTTCTTAACCTTATGGGCAGGTTTAAGGAACGTTTCAGTTATAACGGCAATATGCACGTTATGAACTCTTAAAAAGTTAAATAGCTCGTCTTCATTATCTTTAAGAGATCGAGCATTCCAATTTACAATATTTAATGCTTTAAAATCCATTACTGAATTTTAAAGTCATGACAATATTATTTGCAAATTTTACTCCAGTTTGAATAGCATCAAACATGGAGTTAGATTTAAGCATATCAGAAATCATGTCAATTAATGAATTCTGTAAAAATTCCATTTTGGGGGCAGTAATGCTTCCTAAGTCAAAATTGTCAAAATTTCCATTAGAACGTTGGTTAGTATTTTGATTTCTACCCGCTGCAATAGCAGCATAGGTAGCTCCATTAACTCGCTGAACATTGTTAGCAGCGAGGGGAGTAGGTACAGATGAAACATTTGAAGCAGGGGTGATATTTGTACCTACGGGTACGAATGTAGAATTTGTTCCTCGCTGACCGTTGTTAACAGCAGAGGAATTTGTACCTGGTCGGAAACGTGGAGCGTTTCCTACCTGTCGGTTAGAACGAGATTGTAGGATCGCTTTGCGAGTCTTACATTCCCAAAAATTGGATTTGTGATTCTCACCACAATTTGAACATTTAAATTTCTTAGGATCTTCCTTCACAGGACAGTCGTCCTTTGCGTGAGAGGAATCACCACAATTCATGCATTTAGCTGGCATGTAGCAATTTTTAGTTCCGTGACCCCATCCCTGGCACTTACGGCACTGGGTGAGGTTTTGGAAATTTCCTCCAGTTTTCCTGAAGTGTTCCCACTTCACTCGGACATGGAGCATAAGGCTAGCTTTTTCTAAGGCCTTAAGGTTGTTTAGTTCACTAGACTTGAAGTGAACTAAATAAAAATCATTAGAAATCCCGTTGCGCGAATCGCCAGGACGGGATTTCATTTTCATTTTGATTACTTGGAGTGGCACAACTCCAAGTAATTTTGCCAGTTCATCTTTGATCTGATCCAGGGATTCACCACTGGGCAGTCCTTTCATGACAACCTTGAACACACGTTCAGTTTTGGTGTCGTAAGTAAAAAATTTGTGCTTCTTCTCAGTAAGATACTTGAGAAGACATTTAAATCCGTCCAAGGTTTCAGCCAATACACGGCATTCACCCCGACGTCCAATTTGTAGTGAAAACTTAACTTTCACGAAATTCAAAAGTTCCATGCGAAGAGCATGGAAATCGGTAGTGGTTATCACAATAGGGGGAATCTTTTCCTTCTTGGCATTAAGCCGGGAAAGTTTACTAGAATTTTTCTTGGATGATGGATCATTCTCATCATCCGTGAGCAAATCAAATTGATTACTCAAATTAATTTCTTCAGAAGGGGGGTCAAGAGTTTGCCCCTTTCTTTTGCGTTTAGGCGCCATTGCGGCAGTAAATGTTTTATCCAAATCGACTTCCAAGCAGATTACTATAAGAATCTGAAGGATCGAAGAGGAATTTTCCAAATCGATATCCAAGAAGGATTACCTCGGGTAGGGTCCAAACAAGGATCGAAAAGGAATAAGAGGAGTTGAACAAGGTAGAAAATTTTTACAGGTTGAGCACTGAAAAGTGCTGTTTAAATTTGTTGTAGCTTTAGGTAGTAGTAACACTTCCTTAAGCAAAAAGCAAATAGATCCGCACGGCAAGAGAGCACGATGCGGACTAAATGAATGTAAATGATTTTCCATGCCTGTGCACCACCAATGTTAACGTTTTTTTTCCCAATTGCAGAACAACTACGGCCGCTCGGACGAAGCAATCGCCGCCGAAACGCTGGCCAACCACATCCGCTGCAACAACTCGTTCGTGCAGGCCGTCTTTCAGGCCCAGTTCCGCTCCTCGCTGACGTGTCCCCGGTGCCATAAGCAGAGCAATACCTTCGATCCGTTCCACTGCATCTCGGTTCAGCTGCCGCAGTTGACGCTGCTGCCGGTGTTTGTGCGAGTGATTTACGCCTCGCAGCAACCGAAACAGGTTCAGCTGGGTCTGGGCGTTCCGCACGGGTCACCGGTGATGGTGCTGAGGGAGCAGCTGCACGCGGACACCGGTATTGCCGTCGACCGGATGATACTGGCCGAGGTGTCCGAGGGGGGCTTCAATAGGGTGTACTGTGATTCGCATTTGGTGTCGTCGATCGGAGACGACGGGTCGGTGTACTGCATCGAAAGCCCTCCGGTGGCGGAAGGAATGACTCAAATAGTGCTGTGTATTAGTAATGCCCGGAGGGACGTCGGGAGCGGAGAGGTTCGCCGGTTTGGGACACCGTTCTGTATAGTGGTCAATAGGGATATTTCGTATGTGGAGATGCAGAAGTTGCTGTTGAAAGAGATGGCGAGTATTTTAAAATCGGAAGTATTTGCGTTTAGTACGCCGTTGCAGGAGATGTTCAAGATGCGGTTGCAGGATCCCTCGTGCGATGCAGATGCCTATTTGGAGTCCAACGTCGAACATCCGCTGTTTACGGAGATGATTGATTTGGCTCTATCGGTTCTACCAACGGATGCTGGTCCGGCACACGTGAAGCTGCTGATTGAGTGGACTAATCCGGAACGGTTCTTTAGCGATATGACAGATCCTTTTGTAGAGCACGAAAGTGTTGGCCAGATGAAGGAGAAAATCCCGGCCAGTTCGGCATTAACTTTGGAGCAGTGCCTGGAGCATTACACCAAAGCGGAAACGCTGAGTGCGGAGGACGCTTGGCGGTGTCCCCACTGTCAGAAGTACCTTCCGGTGGTGAAAACATTGGGACTATGGTCGCTTCCGGACATTATGGTGATCCATTTCAAACGGTTCCGACAGCAGCAATTGCGTGGACCTCAGGCGGCCAAATTGACCACATTGGTCAAGTTTCCTCTGAATGGTTTCGATATGTCACCCCACTTAGCAAGGGATCCCAGTGCGGAAGCCTCCTCCACCACCGGAACCGATGACAATTGGAGTCCCTGGCGGAGAACCACCAATCGATATACGAAACATTCCTCAAACCATTACAATCAACATCACTTGCAGATGGATAATCGGTACGATTTGTACGCAGTTTGCTACCACCAGGGGGACACTCTGGAAACTGGACACTACACAGCTGCCTGTAAGAATCCTTACGATCACCAGTGGTACAAGTTTGATGACCAACGTGTGGCACAGGTTCCGAGTGATCGCATCCAAGAGGAGATCGTCAACAATGAGGCTTACATACTATTCTACCAAAGACGCAAAATCGATGGATCGGAATGTTCCGGAACGAGTTCTAGCTCCGGTAATGATCACTGGGTGTCTAGGATAGCAGCGGCCCCGTTGGGAGTGACCCATGAATCCAAGCCAAAAGTAAATCCGCCGAAATCAGCTCCTCCTGCTGGCGTTGCCGCCACTACTAATACTATTACTACAAAGTCTATTACCGCTATAGCGGACGTTCCGGTTGTCCCGAAAAAGGCCGAAATCGAGGAAACCACCACCATACATTCCGAGAGTGAAAGTGAAGCGAGCGAAATCAAGGTCCCGAAAGAGCCGAACATTGACTCTGATGAGACGGTACAAACAACTGTCGTTCAAGCAGAAGTGGAAACGCAGAATATCAACGAAGAATCTATCGAGACACCACCGGAAAAGTCTCCCTCTATCACCGAAGAAATTGCCAAACCACTTCCCGAAGTGGAGACCCCTGACGAAGATTCTTCGAAAGAGGGTTCCATCAAAACCCTAACCGATGAGCCTTCGTCGCCGGAACTGCGAAAATCCACAGATCCAACGACCTCGGACCAATCGGACGACACGAGCGATACCAAGTCGCCCGATTCGAGCAGTCGATTCTCGTTGCCAACAGCGCACTCGCATTTCCCGGAGATCCTCTGGAGCCACCACCATCGACCGTCGTCGTTTACGGCCTACAAGTCCGGCTACGATCCGGACGCGGTGTCGATGATTCGGGGGGCAAACACGTGCAGCAAGGACACCTTGTTGTTCATCGACCAGCAGTCGCACGCGGCCGGATTGGATCGGGTAATGATGAACGACGAGGACGATTCGGACGATATGCTGAGCAACAGTCGGGCGCTGTGGGTAAGTTTGTGGTAGCTTAGATTGCTTATCACTACTGTTCGTTGCGAGACAAAAGTCAATCGGGTCACAAGTGATTGTGTGTGATTACATTCTTTCCCATTACAGATATCGCCCGTCACGCCGCATAAGCTGATAACGGTCTCACCGAAGAACTAACGAAGTTTGAAGCAGACATTCTCACACATACATACCTACAACATTAAGCAGCGAGTCGAATGAGATTTCAAAAATCTACCACCAACCTCCCATCCACCAAAAAATTAAAACGTCAAAGTCCTAGCAGAGAAACCGTACACGAGAAAGAGCAGCAACCGGAAGGGCTCTATTTATATGAACATGTTGAAAGTTTTAAATCGTTTTTATGTTATTATTTTGTTTGCCTGTGAGCCTAGTAGTAGGGAAAAGTCATTCATTTATTATTTATTGAAGCAGGAGAAACGAAAGGGGCGTCGCAATGTGACCGTAACCCGTTTATTGTATAGGTGCGCGCACGCGTCCAGGTGAGTATTTATTTGAGCTAGAGTACATTCTTACATGGCAAAGATGCAAAAAAAACGAAAAACTTTACTGTATAGCGTCCCATTCCTCTTTAACCAGCTGAAAAAAAATTTACTATACATATACAATCCTATTTCGCGTTAGTAACATTCTTCAAGACTTTCCAAATTAAGATGAAACAGAAACTTTAGACTAAATCAAACATTCGGTACCCACATTTCGGATGAGATACAGATAGAGAGCAATTATCTAGAAAAAAATATGGAACAAGTGTTTATGTAAATTTACTACGAGTATATAACTTTTTTTTTCTCGAAATTTTTTTCACACCGATTACCTTGGTCCTAGAAGTTAGGCGGAAAGTGTCAGCAAAGCGGGGAGAGAGGGGTTCCCTAATCTCCTCGGGGGGATGGTAGCAAAGCCAGCCCGGCCCTAGTCTAGGCTGTATGGAAAAGGGACAGAATTAGATTTTAGTGAGTGATAAAACAAACAAAAACCATCAGAATTACGAGATTTATGCGTAGATATTCGGGGCAGAAGCGGGAAATGGATATAGTGTGTTGCAGATAGCAGAAACCGGAAGAAAAAAAAACATTAAGCATACAGAAACAAGTACAATTTAATGTTAGTTATTTGATTGTAAAAAGAGGAGTAAAATTATAAATTATTAGAGTAGATGGTTGGTTGTGGTGGTACTTTCTTCGAAATGTCCGGGATGTTCGGTCTGAGTGAACACACCGAATGTCAGAAAACATGGCTCTAGTATTCTAATTGGAGGTTAAATCTTTCCTGAAATCACAAAGCAGAATGATATGGCGAAGATTTGTAAAATCGCATTTTCGACTCAACGTGATACCAGCGTAAAGGTTGAGGAATGAGAATGGTAGTCAGTACTCCTGCCTCTAGCGCTCCTTATCTCGCCTGATCCGTAAACCGCAAAAAAGATGATTCGTTTTCGCTTGCTTCTATCACTTCCACGTCCTGCTATCCGAGCTGCCATTATTGCTCTTTTTCCTAGCCTTTGTTTTTCGACAGATTGCTTTTCAAGCTTAACCAGGTCTTGCGCTTGGGACAGGAATTCTGCCGGTGCACCTCCGTCTTGCATAAGAAGCATTTATGTTTATTCCCGTCATAACATATATTCCCCTTCCGATTGAGGAATTTAAGCGAGAAGGGATCATACATTCGCACATTTTGAACGTAATCCCCCGTATGTAACATACGTACCTCCATTGCTTTTCCATTCACATGATGGAAAATTAAATCTTCCAAGTTAAACGTCAATGCACACAGCATCGATTCTTCTGACTTGAACTTGACCTTTATGTACATATTTTGATTGAATTATGTTAGAATATTCTAAATCCGATATCTCGAATATTTCACTTAGGGGCTTATTACGGATGTCACTTCACGGTGAAAACTTGTCACTTGTCGTCACGTTGATTTGATTCCCATTTGATTTGTACAGTAATCACGGCTCTTATTATGAGTATCACTTGCTTATCACCGTGTAGTGACACCCGTAATAAGGCCCTTAGAGTAGTGAACATTTGTTCAAGCTCGTAATTCTTAAGTTTTCCTTTGTACGGGACACCAAAAATTAAGTCTGAAATCTAAAATAATGGCAATGTCCCAGAGTTTTGAAAATTTGTCAAGTCCAAGCTGGTGATAATATTCTTAAGCCTTGGTCACGTGACTATTTGTCAACTTTTACTATCTCCAAATGTTGTTTGATGGCAGAATCTCCTGGAACACCACCAGATTTTTTTTTTTTTTTTTTTTTGAAATAATGTAATGTTTAAAGTTCTTGGGGGAGGTTGTTCATTGAAACTTCCGGTCCGCTTCGTAGCATAGTGCTTGCTAAGAGGTGCCAGGTGGTAACCCACTGATTACCTGACGATCGGCCAAATTTGGAAGACGTCTGCATTGAATTGCCTCACATTGTAATATTCCGCCCACTATATCACAATCAATTGCGAGTAGCTGAGCGGAATGGAGACAAGGAAAGCATTTGGTACAGGACCAAGTCTCTCCCGGCTGGCGCCAAAACAATGAACCTGGAAGCAACTGGATCAAGTTTTCATGGGGCACGAAATGATCCTGTTGCATGGCTTGGAGCTTGGGGGGGGGGGGGGGGTTTGGTGCTAATGTTTAATTTGTTTTTTTTTATAATTTCAGGTGTTAAGGTGGTTCGCTGCCTCTGGATAGTGGGCTTGACGGTGGTTCAGCAAGAATAATATTGAGACATACGGAAATGCAACAAACGTGTCAAATTAACTGCATTGGTAACGAAAACACAGAAGAGCGTACACTGCCCATAATCGCATATCAATCCCATATGGATAGGAAATCAAGCAAAGATGGGACTGATATGCGATTATGGGTAGTACACCTGATGTCACACACTAAGGTGATGGTAATAAGGTCGGTGATAATATGACATTTACACAAAAGCGGAGATCAAATCAGATTGGTCAACGTATCAAAATTCGAAACTTCGATTAAAACGTGGAATCTGTGCAGCACCAGTGGAGAACACTCAAAAGCTGCAGGTCTCATCAACCGCTGCCTGCGGTATATAACTTATGGCTGGAGGCCTCACAAATGGATCTCAGATGTAAATGTCATCAGAAGCCGATAGCAATAGAAACGAAGTCTGCAGGCAAGCGTTTGATTATGAATTAAATCCGCCAGAACATCGCAGCAAAGGCAAATACTAAGGCGGCGGAGCGTCAACAAGGAAATTAAGCAAGCCGATAGGAATTTGACCTGGGCCCAGGTCAAGCAGCTGCCCAGAATGGAAGTCATTCACTTTGGCCCTGTGCACCTCTGGAGGTTCCCAGGTATTTGAGTACGACGACGATGCACGTTGCCCCTTAGAACGGAATGAAAGCGAACAAACCTGATGTTGCACAACAAGCCGGCGTTTTTTTTTTTTTTTTTTTTCAGCAAAACAACAAAATCCTCTATCGTTCTTTTTTATTCTTTTAATCTCTTACTATCCCCTAATCGGACGCTAGTGGGACCAAAAAGCCTGCTAGTGAAAGGAAAGTCGTTATGCTATACGGTCTAGCATAGGCCACGACCAGCCAGCCAGGGTGTGAACTGAGCAATAACAATAACAATAATGTAATGTTCAAAGTTCTTTGATGGTGGGCGTTGGCCAGATTTGGATTTTTCAGACATAATCCTAAATAGGACCTAGATTATTTAAAACTCTAGTAACCTCAAGTCCGTGCTCTATCACAATGTTTCATTGTGATTAATCAACACTCAATGGGTAAAATATCAAAGTTGGGGTGATTTTGAAAGAAAGAGAACTTGGAGTGTATAGCGCACTGCCCATTGGACAATTCTGAAGCCTGGCCAATTGAGTGGGTTATGGGTTTATTTGATTGAACGTCATTTCCAATTTATATATTGATACATTCAAACCATTGGCATTTGGTCATTGAGGCGAGGGGGGCGACACATCTAAATCTCAATTTTAGATGCTCAATAAAGCGAATAAATCTTCGAAAAATCTTCTTTCATTTCTGGCATCTACTTGCATCGCGCATCATCTTTTTGCAGGAAATCTTTAAAATCGTGATAAATCTTCTTTCTATCTACTCAGCGTACGCGCAGCTAGCCACAGCAAAACACAATATTTCCTGCATCGTAGATAGAGTCGTCCCCCTCGCATTGAGGTAAGACAGAGATAGGATGCGGAGGGCCCGCTTAGGATGAGCGTAACCTAAGATTTGGTTTCGATTTATGAAATGGTTCAGATAGGCTAGAAATGACAGGTTCATAGTGAGATAATGTACCACATGTTGCCCGTTCACTGATCAAAATCAGATTCACATCGTCAGGCCCTGCCCAAGAATAAGGGGATTGACGATGTTTTGCCAAGTTTTACTTTGCATTTGCATATAATCGAAGACTACAAATCAAGAAGGCTGGCAACTCTGCTAAAAATCAGAAGACAGTAAAGGGAACGCCTTTTCTGAGCAAAAGTGAAACCTGTATGTGTTAGTGAGATGAAATTTTTTGTTCGCTGTGAGAAATTTTTTGTTTGCTGTAAGAATTGTCATTCTAAAGTAAAAATAAACAACAAAACTAAAACAAATCCTACGCTGCACGGTAACAGTCAAATACCCTTTTATGAGTAAAAGTTAACCCATTTTTAATAAAAGTGGCTTTACTCATTAATGAGCAAATTATTTTAACAAAAACGAGTTTCTGCTTACAGTAGCTACAGTTACTACTTAATTGGCATACTAAATTACGCATTAATTAGTAGTGCCACTTTTATTGACAATGGGTTCACTTTTACTCATAAATGGATGTTAGGTTCTTACCGAGGGGGACGACTCTATCTACGATGCAGGAAATATTGTGTTTTTTTTTTAAGTAGATAGAAAAAAGATTTATCACGATTTTGAAGATTTCCTGCAAAAAGATGATGCACGATGCAAGTAGATGTGAGAAATGAAAAAAGATTTTTCGAAGATTTATTAGCTAGTGTGAGATTTTTTGAGCATCTAGAATTGAGATTTAGATGTGTCGCCCCCCTCGGTTCTTACAATGCACATGACAGTATTCGCTAGTGTGTGTAAAATTATATTATTAGTGTAGTGTTCGTGAGATCCTGCTTGGAGAACTCAATTGACGAGTGCACGGATGGATTTGAGTTCACTCACTCGACAAAAAGTGACACAACAGCGGGGCCCTGTTTACTAAAAATGAACATATATGTGTTCATTTTTAGTAAACAGGGCCCCGCTGTTGTGTCACTTTTTGTCGAGTGAGTGAACTCAAATCCATCCGTGCACTCGTCAATGATGTTGTGTGTTAATTCACGAGTGCATTCATCAGTTCATTTTGTTCAGCAAAAGGCTCTCCTACACGGTAAGAAAAAAGTACCCAACGACCAGTTCACTTTTACCTACTTTTGACTAGTTTGTCTCCTTTTTTACTTCTAATGTTGTCAACAACGGAGGAGCAAAACCACCCAACGTAGTAAAGTGTGGGAGCCCAACGTTGAGTATAATCATATTTACCTACTGTTGGATACAACTAACTTACTTTTGGTTAAAAGGCTATTGGAAAATTCCATACGATCTACACACAAGTAAATGAAAATTACTTTAACCCGCTTTACCTACTTTTGGGTTCCTGCACTATAGCAAAGATGAATACTAAGATGAAACGGTCGGAAGAAAAACTTTCTATTTTAGTGTCTTCTTTCACGGTCCCTTTCATCCAATGAGAACCCCCCGTATTCAAGGTAATTTTGTGGTTTTGCTGCCCCCTCGGAATAGATGAAATTTTGCGCTCATTTTTATCAAAACAATCACACCAAAATCAGAGATGTCCCATTTTTTAATTACTCGATTAACAACTAATCGATTATTTTTTGTTCGCTGTGCTGCCATTTTTCCCCGAATGAGAGTGCAGCACATGTTTGAAACGATCGGTGATGATCCTATGGAGATGTTAATGCTTATATCGGCATGATCTAACCGATTATAAATAGTTTACTTTTCGGTTCGTTAATCGATTAAACGATTATTCGAATGAAAATCGGACATCACTAGATGAATGTGAAACGTCATTTCAAATATAAGGCCGTTCATGAATAATGATACAATTTGAAAGGGACCGGGGCTAACCACAAATTACGTCTCCATGGTAACTGAAATAAGCACGAGTGTTCACCGGTTGACTATAGTGCCGAGATGAGTGAAAAGAACTTAATTTTGGGTACATTTTTCTAACCGTGTAGGCTCTAAAAGGATAGGAATGACGTCATTTACCGGAGTACCTTACCTTATATAGCGTACACCGTGCACTCAATGACGTTTCACCGTTGTTGTTTATGTTTATACTGATGCAGCTTTCTGTTTGTCACAGCGGTGCCAGATATACAGATATGTCTGTATTTATACAGATATTTGAAGTTTCGTACAGACCCAATACAGACTACAGACATTATACAGATATTTGAAAATTAATACAGATTTTGTACAGATTTTTAACAATTGGTTCCTGAAATTTAACATAAAATAAACAAATTTATTTTCGAAATTTGAACAGCTGCAAGCAATTATGGACTTGAAACCATTGAAAATGCTCCACCCGGCTACCACACGCTGGTTGTCATTAAAGCAGGTGGTGAAACAGATGATAGAAAGGCTTCCAGCTCTCAGAGTATACTTAAATTATACTAATTCGAATGTGGACTTGATGCCGTGAAGATGAAAGAAATCAGCGGTATGTTGGAGAACCCCATGACGGAGCTTTGCTTGAGGTTTTTGGAATTTGTTCTACCAAAAGTTAACAAACTAAACCGCTTGTTCCAATCGGAAGCGCCTTAAATATTCCGACTCAATTCTGAGCTAGTTCGTTTGCTTAAGGAAATCCTCGATAATTTCATGAGACCAGACTACATTGCGAAACTTGAAGACCTGAGTTCGTTAATTTTGCAACCCAGAAACTACGGTGGAAAAGGTTTATATGGGTACTGGCGTACAAAAACATTTGGATGATGTTTTGTCATCCAATAGCATCAAGCTTGAGGATGTTCATCACTTCAGACCAATGGCGATGAACTTCTACATAACGCTTGTAAATCAAATCGGGAAACGTATCAATATGGATGATATGATTCTCGTAAACCATTGCCAGGTTTTTGAGGTAGGGAATTGACCCAAAAAATCTCAAAAATAAAACGCGGATGTTCCCAAATGTTATCAACGAATTCGAAATGCAAATGGTAGACGACGACTTCCGCGAGATGAGAAACATGAATATGCCAATGGATACTAATGTTGATGATGGTGTTGAATTCTGGGGAGTGGTACTGACCACCAAACGGGTGAATGGCGAAATCGCTTTTCCTTATCTCAGACGAATTGTGCCAACCCTACTTGCATTGCCACACTCCTCAGCGGCAGTAGAAATGATGTTTTCGTCGATCACCCTAAACAAAACTAAACTGCATAACAGGATGGATGCAGTTATGATGCAGGGAATCCTAGCGTCCAAGAAATATGGAAAAGCCACAGACAAACAGACATAACACATTGAATATTTCTCACTGTAAAACATCGTCGCAAAAACATTACCGCCATCTGTTGAGTACACTGTGGTGGGTAGTACGCTGAACAGATGGCGGTAGTGTGTAAACGTCAAACGCAAGGGAATGGACTATGCGCGCCACAGGTGGCGGTACTACCAACTACGATACTTTTAAATTGACCGTTAAATGCTTGTTCGATGAACAACTTGCGAGAGTTATGTCTGTTTATCTGTGGAAAAGCCATTAAAATAAAAAAGCCATTAAATTAAAAATCATAAAAACAGTTTTTCGACTATTTTCAAGCAACATGTATGATAAGACTAAATAATAAAATCTGTTCGGTAGGTTCTGATCATTTCTCATTTATTTTTATTTGAAATAATAGATTTTCCCTTCTTCTAGCCTTACCCACATGCCAATATTTCTTTTTAACGTTGTCACTTAATTCCGACGGTTCGGTACATGGACCTTGAACGGGATTTTAATTTTTTTTAATCGCGTGATTTTAAACAGCAAAATGCTTTTTAAGTTTTGACTTCGTATTTTTTCTACTAAGAATACAAATTTTAAAAACCGCAAAAACGCACTTTATTAAGTTTAAAAATGCTTATTTTTTTAGTTTAGTGTGTAGCGAGTAATTTTATAGCCAAAATACATGTGGGAAATATGAAATCTCCAATGCAGTGATTTTTCTAGAATACAGACATATTTTTTGACACTCATACAGACTTTTGAAAACATCATCTGGCATCTCTGGTTTGTCATCAGTTTTGCGTAATTTTTTGTTTTTGGCTTCGGCATTGGCCGTTCGTCTATTACAAAATCCGGCAGCAAATCTTACCAGGCTCATGGCGAATCAAGTGAAAACGACCACGGAACGTTTATATTGATATCTAGAGTCGGTGTATAATGAGTCACGCCAAGAGAAAAACAGTTGAACTCGCATCACGGTTTTCGAAAGATTCCAATTCTTTTCACTTGGCAACAGAGGACTTCTACAACAACTTCAAATGACTTCTAGCGAGAGAAAAAATACTGCGGCTGTAGTAAATTATTATATCAGTGATTTTGTCAAATTATCTTAACAAAAAATAGTAGAAATTCTCATTACTAATCATTACCGAGCGTATCCCATGACAATTTAACGCTCACTGCGTGTTTATGCTCATTTCTTCGATTATATTTTATATTTTATTGCAATACCTTTCGTGAACCTTTCATAGCATCGTAATGTTTATTTACTTTGCACGATAGGTAGCCGTTTTGACAGTTCAATAGGTAGACTTGGCTTCACTCTTGGCGTGACTCATTATACACCGACTCTATTGATATCATGTACCAAGGTACCAAGTAATGTCGAATTTAGGAGGACAAGGAGTGAACTTCGGTGGTGACGGCCAGCCAAATCAAGTGTTGTGTTCCACCAAGGATGCACGGAGGCTTATACCAACAATCAATACGAAACTAAAGATTTTAAATTGGCTCACTACTTGACTAGCCTATTGGTCCCAAGCAAACGATTAACGTATCCCATTCTAGTCGAAATTATAGTACTACGCAATGTTTGTTTTGATTCGCTATGAAAGTTTGACAGATAAAATGAAGGGTTATTGGTTTTTCCTATGTTTCGAGGGGTGAATCGATTAGCTTGGGACCGAAGAGAGTACCAGAGCTGAGCCAAAAAGTTGAGCACGTTATTTCGGGACCTTCTAGGCTTAGAGTTACCTCTATGCTTATACCAACAATCAATACGAAACTAAAACGCTGTCCAGACTGGAGAGTTATAACTTGTTATAACGGTTGTCAAATAATTGCAACACAGAAACGACCATCAAGATAGCGCTATAACATGTTATAACCATAGAGGTAACTCTAAGACCACTGGGTCCCGAAGAAAATCATTATTATTTTTGGCTCACTCAGTACCAGAACAACGGTCCCAAGCAGTCCCAAGCTATTTCACTCACCCCTGCATGTTCTGCATGAGTTCACACACCCCTGATGTTATCTGTCAAACTTTCATAGCGAATCAAAACAAACATAGTGTAGTAATAGAATTTAAACTAGAATAGGGTACGTTAATCGTTTGCTTGGGACCAATAGGCTACTAAAGTGGTGAGCCAATTTAAAATCGTTAGTTTCGTATTGATTGTTGTTATAACTCTGTAGTCTGAACGTACTTTAACGATTTTAAATTGGCTCACCACTTTAGTAACCTATTGGTCCCAAGCAAACGATTAACGTACCCTATTCTAGTTGAAATTCTATTACTACACTATGTTTGTTTTGATTCGCTATGAAAGTTTGACAGATGACATCAGGGGTGTGTGGATTCATGCAGAACATGCAGGGGTGAGTGAAATAGCTTGGGACTGCTTGGGACCGTTGTTCTGGTACTGAGTGAGCCAAAAATAATAATGATTTTCTTCGGGACCCAGTGGTCTTAGAGTTACCTCTATGGTATTAGGCGTGTCGATGTTTTTTTTTTTAATTTCGTGTTGGTAAAAGACAGGCTACAGTCATCCCACCCAGATAAGACCCCCACCCCGTTCTTCAACTTTGATTATTTTTCCTTGTTTTACATGTGCATTTGCGTGTTCATAAATAAATAGAGAATAATAATTGAGAACAGGTAATGATTACCATTCTGTATCCTCTTTTCGACAGAGATACACTTGCCGATAGATTTCCGAGTCCGGCAAAATTTTTTACATTAAATTGGAATCAATCAACACAGATGCACAGCATTTGATAAATAGTTGGAAAAATAATTCAAACAAATGTTTACCGTTCTTTGAAGTATGATTGGATCCTTTCTAACACTTCCGTTTCAAATGAATCTATTGACTCGGATTTCAAATTGTTCGTTTTGCTGGATGGCATGAATTGATCCAAGCCTGCATCACGAATGGTGTTGGCCAGCTTCAGAATTAGTTTTTTCTCCCCTCTGAGAAAAGTAAATTTTCCCGGGTTTTGGGCGTAAATCCCGAGGGGCGCGACACTACTAGATCTCAAGATTAAATGCTTAACAAATCTCCCTCTAGCGAATCAATCTTCGAAAAATCTTCTTTCATTTCTCGCATCTACTTGCATTGCACATCATCTTTTTGCAGGAAATCTTCAGAATCATCGTCAATCTTCTTTCTATCTACTCAGCGTGCACGCAGCTAGTCACAACAAAACACATTTTTTCCTGCATCGTAGATAGAGTCGTCCCCCTCGGTAAATCCCGTATATTTCACGCATTCATGTTCTTTTTATCAAAGAACCAAATATTCAAATTAAAAAAAAATTGGGATAAAGTGAAGGGAATAACTTACCTTTCGTATGAAATCCATTTTTCATTAAACGAATGTCAAATGTACACTTAAAACCCAAAATAGTAATAGTCAAAAACAAAAAAAAACAACTGTCAGACTAAGTATGACATTCACCAATATCACAAATATTAAAATATTTAATATTTCCACCATCGGTATTGATGCTTATACTTGGAGCTGGCCTTGCCCTAGAGTTTTATTTATTTTCGGTGGACATTGGCCAAATCCTAAAAAGGACCTACCTCAGGACCTACCTAGAATATTTAATAGTTTAATAACCTCAAGGCCGCGCTCGGTCACAATTTGTATTGTGATTAATCCACACTCAATGGTAAACTATGAAATTTTAGATTTGTTTGTTATTAATATCTTTTGCATTGCAGCTCGCGAGTAGAGTCGGTGTATAATGAGTCACGCCAAGAGTGAAGCCAAGTCTACCTATTGAACTGTCAAACCGGCTACCTATCGTGTAAAGTAAACAAACATTACGGCGCTATGAAAGGTCCACGAAAGGTATTGCAATAAAATATAAAATATCAACACGCAGTGAGCATTAAATTGTCATGGGATACGTTTGGTAATGATCAGTAATGCAAATTTCTACTATTTTTGTTAAGATAATTTGACAAAATCACTGATATGATGATTTACTACAGCCGCTATTTTTTTTCACGCTAGAAGTCATTTGAAGTTGATGTATAGAAGTCCTCTGTTGCCAAGTGAAAAGAAAGGGAATCTTTCGAAAACCGTGATGCGAGTTCAACTGTTTTTCTCTTGGCGTGACTCATTATACACCGACTCTACTCGCGAGCAATGAGATGTATACATATCATTGAGCAACGTCGATGCGGAATGATGGGCAAGATAATTTTCGCTTTTCTTTGCGTTTCAAGCGATGCGGCACATGTGGCATAATTTGCTTAGGGTTGATGCATATATTGTGTCACGCTCTAGGAGGGGGGGGGGGGACTTGATCAACCTGAAGTCTTGGAAAATTCCAGAGAGCATTACTAATATCTTCGTCTATATGGAGATCTTTTGAATATTTCCTGCTGTCTAGGAAGGATGGCTCGATAAATATCCTGTGAATTATACAACGTTTCCTGAACATCTACAAAACTCCCTTGAGTTTAAAAAAATTTCCTCAACTTCTACGAGGTTCCCTGAATTTATTCCAAAATCCATGTTTTTTTTAGTTCTGCGAAGATTTCTGGACATATTTGCACATCTACAAATATTTTTGAACACCAGGAAAGTTCCTTGAAATTGAACGAAGTTCCCAAAACGTCAAAGAAGTTCATGGAGCTTTTTTTGAGGAAGATCTCTGACAATCTGCAACGAAGTTCCCTAAGCTGAAGCGAGGATTCCTGAAGTTCTTAGAAGTATATTGAACTATTTTTAGATCTGCTACAAAATTCCTTCTACAACGTTTGTTGCACTTCTACCAACAATCAATACGAAACTAACGATTTTAAATTGGCTCACTACTTGACTAGCCTATTGGTCCCAAGCAAACGATTAACGTATCCCATTCTAGTCGAAATTCTAGTACTACGCAATGTTTGTTTTGATTCGCTATGAAAGTTTGACAGATAAAATGAGGGGTTATTGGTTTTTCCTATGTTTCAAGGGGTGAATCGATTAGCTTGGGACCGAAGAGAGTACCAGAGCTGAGCCAAAAAGTTGAGCACGTTATTTCGGGACCTTCTAGTCTTACAGTTACATCTATGCTTCTACGTTTCTCGTAAAGTTCCATGAATGAAATTTCTTGAATTTGTACGGAATTTCCACAACTAAGTATTCCAATGGGACTTCAAAATAGTGCCCTGAAATTATATAGAGAGGACTTTAAAAAAACCGTTATTTGAGCTTCAATTTTATTAATCGCTGTTAAATAGTAACATCGACTTGACAAGCTTGACAAAATACCGGCTTCTAAAAAAACACCAAAAATTCTAGGGGGTGCCAAGATAATTCTGGAGGCGGCCTCCGGCTACGCCAATGTTGGTATTACCCTAGCTTAAGGCCGCCCGTAGACCGACAGGTAAGCCAGGTAGCTTATAAATATTTAAAAAGACTAAGTCTGGGATATCAAACGTCCTATTCCGGATATAGGGGAAATGTTTCTAATGTTGGCCTATGAATCTAAGATTGGGCCCATTGCTAAAAGTCTGCTATTTATCAATTTTATCTACATGAACGCGTCATTGGGACGGTGTACTAATGGATATTTTTGGTCGCTATTGAAAATTTAGTCGATTGCTGAATTTATGTATGGGCCCAAATTAGGGGCATTACGGGGGACGACTCTATCTACGATGCAGAAAAGATTGTGTTTTGCTGTGGCTAGCTGCACGCACGCTGAGTAGGTAGAAGGTAGATTTATGTCGATTTTGAAGATTTCCTGCAAAAAGATTAAGCACGATGCAAGTAAATGCGAGAAATGAAAAATGATTTTTCGAAGATTGATTCGCTAGTGTGAGATTTTTTGAGCATCTAGAATTGAGATTTAGATGTGTCGTCCCCCTCGGGCATTACATCCATTTCTCCTACACTGAAACAAGTGTTGTAGTAACAACAAACAGCAAATTGCTTTTAGAAATACCATTCACGAAATCAGTCAATTTAAAGAAATGTATTGTTGAAAATACAGTAAATGTTGAAGAAAATACTATGCACCAATGCAGTTTGTCAGTCATTTTTGCAGTACTTTTGTATTTAAATTGAAAACATTTATGTAATGAAATTAAGTAAGACATGCATTCTTGCTCATCGCATTGTTGTCAGTTTAAACATGCACATAGTAAAAATAAACCAAAATAGCGATAATTTCAACCGTCAAAATTGTCTCTGGTTCGTGATTCGACAAACGGAGCTCATGAGAACGCCGTATTGAAAATTCATTTTTGTTTTGCAAGTTGCTCGATACGGTTTGTGTTGTTTTTATCAGTTTCAATCTTCTGTTTTACTTATGAACGGAAACGGTGAAGAAAAAGTGGAAACTATAATCGAAGAAATTCTGGCAGATCTAGCACTAAAGGGGGGTCTCAAATAATGAATGTTGTTACGTTTGTTTATTTTTTTTATTTTAATATGATCTACTTTCAGAATGTGACGAAATTCCAGAGCTTCGTGAGCTTACTTATTGTGAATAAGTGGGTATTGGAAGCCTTCATGTAATGAATCTTAATTGGTAATCCGATTCGTATGTCCAACGATCAGCGAAACAGTTAGATTAGACTTGAATCACAGACAAACAGACGTAACACTTCATTGTGTATCTTCGTTCACGTATTTAACGGTTGATTTGAATATTATCAGTTCCGCGAACTACTCGCCGCAGCGCTGGCATCGGATCTTTTTGACGTTTCTATACATTCTATAGAACCGGTGCCCTTAGATTTTTTCGCAAATTTTCTCACACGCACGTCTCTTGCCGATGATATGTGCTAACCTCTCAGTATCTTCTAACTGTCTCATATAACATTCTATAGAACTTTTATGCAATATTGTTTGCGAGTTAGCGAACAAGCTTGTTTTCCGCGAGAAGCCAGAGAATGTCGTTACTGAGGACCTATGTTTTGAGATACTATGTTTTCAAGAAAAACTTTTTCAAAGAGTTACGTCTGTTTGTCTGTGCTTGAATACTTTTTATATAGTCAATGTTATGACATAGTGTTGAAGAATATTTGTATGAATTCTGAAACCATTCAATAAACAAACAAAAGTCATAAACTATTAACCATTTAATACTAAAAATGAAAACAAACCCTTTAATTCCCTGGGCATTGGCATAACCTTGAGGATTGCTTAACTGCAACCAGGTCCCAGGGCTTGTCTGTATCTTTACATTTTGAAAGATGCACACTAGTGATGCCAGTTGTGATGTAGCGGACCAAAGTTTGTTTTGATTTAACTACTAGCCAAAATTAAATAATTATGTAGTTTAGAATTATAGTATAAAATATGAATAGTTTCTTTTAAATAATTGAGTGTAATAGTTACAAAAATGTAAAAAATTAATTTTCATTATTTGGCTCAAAACTTTTGGAATGCTACATCACACAGATACTATCTTTGAATTTGGCTTGATCGAGTGGCGATTTTGTTTTCTCTTTTCTTTTATTTAGATCAATACGATGCAGTTTTGAAGAAAACAACGATATCAACTATATTCCTTCTCGGATGAAGACAGCGAAGATGATTTCCTTATGAGCGAATTTGAAGACGACGAGAGCGCAAACAAAACGACTGTTCTACCGCAAATCACTCTTTACTACTACTATTCAATATTACTTCCTCGATTTCTCGTAAAATAGTCAGTCATTCATCGGTTTCATTTATTAGCATTCAGTGGAGTTTTTGCTTTTACTAACAACTTCCCATACTTTTCACCAACCTCGATCATTATTAACAGGTAAATATTCATTTTATTAAATTACTATATTATACTGTCATTACTGTTAACACTATCATTGCAACTAATTCAATTAGGCATATTTAATTGACCTGCATCGGGTTATTATTTTGCATGTAATGATATGGGAAAAGGGGGGACTCACGATTCAGCATGGAGAGTGTATGGGAGCCGTTCTAGGGGTTGGTTGGGGCATGTGGTTCATTTTAGACATTATAGTCTGACGTGAGAACCATGTTCCACTCAAGTTCTGGAATTTGGCCTTGAGACTTGAGATCTGGCCTTCATAAGACCCCCTTCTGTCTCGCAAAATCAAAATCAAAATCAAAATCAAAAATGAAAACAAACCCTTTAATTCTACTACCAAGGTGCTTAACCAGAAAACCCCGTAACGTGGGTAGATCACCTTTTCGTGGTACGTTACGGGATGTAAGATCTACCACCGACTCCTAGTCCTGACTACTTCAAACTAGGGGAACAGGTTTTTTTTCAGTAATCAAAGGAACACATCTTAGTCCTTGTTACTTTTTATGCCTTGTTGATAGTGATAAGTCCTCGGGTTGCCTGGACCGAGGATGATATTGAAACAAGGAAAAAATGAGTTAGTTAGTCTTCACCTATGTATGTGATTCCTAATCTTCTATTCGTTGTTCTTAACTCGGCTCTGTAAAGTTTATTCGATTGAGCCTGTACAAATAAATTAATATAAAAAAAAATATTCGTTGTTCCCTAGTTTGAAGTGGTAAGACTAACAAATCCAAATTTGACTGACAAAGGGGCGCGCCTTTGGAGGGTGTTTCAACACTCCGAAGGGTATAAATAGCGGAACCTTTCAGTTAGAATCGATTCCGTGCGATGAAGGCAAGAATGACAACTGTATCAAAACCGAATACTTCATCATTTCTCAATAGTGATGGAGTAATACGACATGCACTAAACTAAGGACACGGGATATACTACAATAGATCAAATTACTGGTCGCAGTGGTGTTATGTCCCGAACAGATGAAAAAAAAAACAAATGTTTTAAAAAATACCATACCACACGCAGTTCAATTTACCACAAAACATGCTGGTTTTAAACACACCTGATTTTTGAACTATTGACTTGGAATGATTGTCAAGACTCTTGACTCAAGAGCACTATGAAGCATAGTAGTTTTTACTCAAACTTATTGACATTATTGTCATGGTAAAATTCACAACTTTCAGTTTTAAATCAATGTATCAATGTATTTTCAACTGCGGAACTACTCTCAGTGTATATTTTTTCTTAAATAATTTCTAAGTGTAATCTATCATATTATAATATTCGATTCAATTACTCAGTGGATTTCTCTGTATAGGGTATTTGAGAGAGTAAGATAAATGCCACAAGATAGATTTTTTTTTTAAATCTCGATTTATTTTTCCAAGGGACGTATCATCATTTGTAAACAATACATCTATAAAAATATGTTTTCTATCGCATCATGAATGAAAGTTGGACTCAAATTACACAGAAAAAAATGGTTTCACATGTAAGTTTTCTTTAGAAAAATTGGAAAATAAAAATTATTTAATTAGATTTTCGATATCTTTTTCCAACATATTAAGAAAAATAAAATCGTATGTTTTTTCGGGTAAAGCTGTTACCGAAAATAATAAAAAAAATATTGTCTCAACCCAAGTACCTTATTGCATGGCTAATTTCGGTGCTAACGGTACTAACACAATGAGGCACAAACCCTATATTTACGATTGTTACCGTTACGCGCTTGAAACACCTCCCGATTCGACAATCTCACTTCTCACCCACAACCAGATGAGTGAGGATGATTCGTGATGATGGTTAATTCATTCATAAAGCGCGAGACGTTTGGTGAGAAGAGAGCGAATGCATTCCCTCTCCCTCCTTCAAACGATTTTGTCCAGGGAGAGAGGGACAAGTTTGAAAGGCCAAAATTTATTCGTGTCCGAATCAGCTGTCAAAAATCTGCCAGCTTTCGCGTGGTGGTCGCGTGTTTACGTTGGTTTCATAACTGCGGCAGAATTTTGCAGAGCTCGAGCTTGGTCGCCGTGTGTCTGTCGTTTGTCTGCTGGAAATAACTGTACAGTGCGTATTTTCTTCGACTAGACCAGCTGAGGCTGCAATCTGCTAGCAGATAATGAAAGGGTCCAAGTGTGATGTTTGAAAGTGCGTTGCGAGTGATTGGTGGATTTCTGCTCAAAACCGGAAAAAAGCAGGTGCTCCATTGAGGAAAGTCAGTGCCGAGGTCAGTGCTTTTTGCCACAAGAAAATCGAAAGAAATCAACCAAGTGAAAAGAAGAGTATTGATCCTATAAGTGCATTCTATTTTGTTCATTCTTGCTATCAGTGCCAATAAAACCAGTTTTCTGCTAGTGGTGTGTACAATCAAGATCTAGTATTATCACATGCGATGTGATCCGAGAAGCTAATACACTACCACGTTGGCTTGCGGATCACACTAGTACAGAGCAGCTAGCGTAGGAGAAGGACAGTACGAGGAAAACCGAAGAAACATCCAAGGGAAGACGGCGACGGACGCACACTGCCCTATCCAACACTACCATCATTGGGAGCACAACAATCTCGTGCGGAACTTCGGTGCAGGAAAACGCGACGACGATCATCCGACGAAACAGTAGTGCAAGTTAACTAGTGTATGGCTAGTTTTCCTAATTAAATTTGACGTCCACACATATTCAAACGGCGAAAACATGAACTCGAAGGTAATTTCTACGAGCGCGATTCGGAACGGACACAGTCAGTTGACATTTCGCGTCCGTATCGAGCTGTCCTCCGATTTATGAGAAAAGTGCTCAGTACTGGTTCCGTTACCGCCGTCGCGACGATTCTAATGAGTTCATTTCTGTTTAATCTAATTTTGAAGCCCCCGTCCGCCAATGGACTGGCAGCAGCAGCGGGCGGGCAACCGCTCATCCCGTACAACATCGATTGGATATTCCCCCAGCTGCGGCGCCCGTCACGTCTGTGGCACATTGCTAGCACAGGAGTTATCGGATTTGTGGGATTTGTCTCCAAGATTGTGATCGGTAAGTGTGGTCAAGGGTAATCAGTTCTGTGTCTTTCGGTAACTTACATAAGTGGTTTCACACTCACACTATACGCATACACTATTTATATGCAAAGAAACATTGCAAGATTGCGAAGTGGAACGTTGCATAGCTCCGGCAAACCAGTTTCCAGATATCTAGCCGATAGGGTCTGTTTAACTTTCCGTGGCATTACAGCGAACCGCGTGAGCGGAAACGTCATGCAGTGGAGCAGAAAATTGACTCTCATCATTAGTTGCAGTTTTTATGGCCTTGTCTAGTGATGAGTAGATGAGCCATATAGTGCTAAGGAGTTGCACAACCCGCCGCCGTCACCGACCCGTGTGGCGGTCAAATCTTATTTGCTTCATTGGCGCCTTATGTCGGTTCGTTCGTCGGTGGTGCCTGCCCTCAGTCTCTGTTCGGTGGTAAATAGGACAACGAACGACATTGACGAGCTTTTTGATCCCTCTCTCTCTCTCTCACTTTGTCTGCAGCTGTGATTGTTGTTTGGCGCGATTTATGCTCTACCACGATGACGGTCGTGTGCGCGGTGCGTTGAGTGGCGGGCGACAAGCAAAGCTCTTCCCGAAGCGATCGAATTCAGAAATCATAAATCGGATCAGAAAAGGCTTATAGGACAGTGGGTTTGACTAGATTTTCTTTAAAATTAGATTGGGCAAAAGTCGTGTTCAAACAAATGTTGATAAATTTAGATGGGTAACTGAACTGGATTATTTTCTGAGCTTTGAAAGTGTTTTTGTTTAATGTGTATAGCACACTAGATAACGTTGCATTTGTATATGTCTAGTAGCTTTGGCGTTCAACACTGCCTAAATGAAACGAAGGTTTTTGTTTATCGAAAGAGGAATGTTTGATGATATCCTATCTCAAAATGTGCAATGCTTCATACGAATCGGAGAAGGTCGAGTTAATTTTTAATTTGCTTTTTGGCGTGGAACAGGTCTGGGAGTATTCTGCCAAAACTTCAACTGCCAACTTGGAATTGATTCTTAAATTATCTTCGTTTATGCTTTGAAATGTTCATCGAAATTCTCATGGAATGCTCATTTTTAGCTACGTTCAAATTCTTTTAGCAATTGAATTAAAATACTCCGAATTCCATTGAAACGTTCCTTTCAATTCTTTTAGAAACACTTCTTTCAATTCTCCTGCTTTAGAATACTCAATAAGAGCTCTATTTTTTGAAGACTTCAAAGAATTCTGCTGGAATTATCCTCAAAATTTCTGGAATTTCTTTACAGAATTCCCTTGGATTGCTCCTAGAATTCTTTTGGGATTCACCCCAGAACTACCTTGGAATTATCCTTAGTATTCATTTGATGCTCTCCTCGCAAATTCGTTAGGTTCATTCCTAGGTTTCACCAGGTATTTTTGAAACTACTTTGGAAGCAATCCTTAGATTTTTCTCGTAGTTCTCTGTATTTACATTTGTATACTCCTCAGAATTCTTTTAAATTTACCCATAGAATTCTCTAAATAAGTTGGACATAAATCTAAAAATTCTTTAGAAATTCTCATAGAAATACTTTTGATAAAGTCACAAATGAAGGTTCTTTCATCAGGTCCAAGAGCCTTGAACATTTTCCAATTATTTTTCTCTTTGGTTTTAAATCTGTGTTCGTGGAAAATTTTCAAAAGCCGGCAATAATTTCTAACTTCTAGGACTATAGAATATGGAAAATCTTGAATGTGATATGGGCGTAGACCGGATTTACTACTACTTGAAAATACGTCTTAGCTTGATGAGAGACAAACTTGGAATGGCATTTTATTTCAGACTATGAGAATACATTTATTTGTAGGTTGCTTCGATTATTCGTCGCTTGCTAGGTTTCTACCTCCAACACTCCTCCTCGACGAAAGAATCATGGCTGCATCTCGAAACCGCGTTTGCTTGATACGTTGAAGAGGCTTCGTCATCATGTCTGCAATCATTTCGTTTGTTGGAAGGTACTGTGGACTGATGATTCCTTGCTCCTTCAGTTGACGCGCATAGTGGTACTTCGTGTCAACATGCTTCGAACGTCGCTCGCTGGAGTTGGATTCGAGTTGCTTGATGGCGCTCTGGTTGTCCTCGTTCATAGTAACCGGAAACTTGGTGTGGATTCCCAGATCGTCGAATAGTCGTAATATCCAGCATAACTCCTTGCAGCTCTTCGTTATAGCAACGTACTCGGCTTCCGAACTGCTCAATGTTACGCAATCTTGTTTCCTGGAACACCATCCAATCATACCACCTGCATACCGGATCAGGTAGCCTGTGGTTGACTTGCGATCTTTGGTGTCACCAGCCCAGTCGGCATCTACGTACACCTCCAATTGCGTGGAATCGGCTCCCAGGATTAGCTCGTGGTCAATAGTACCTTTTAAGTACCTCAGGATACGCTTCGCCTCCACCCAATCAGCCTGTGAGGGGGAAACTAGTTTTTCTCCCCAGGATTGAAACAGCTGCTGCAACATCAGGTCGAGTACACATGGCCACGTACAACAACCCACCAATCAAGCTGGCATACTGATGGTTATTGGGCAGCGGGATCTCCTCCTTTGGATGTAGGTGGCTTGGGTCCAATGGTAAAGCGGATGGCTTCGCGTTTTCCAAACCGAATCTGGTCAGAAGCTTCTGGATGTAGGCTCTCTGACTTAGTGCAACGTGTTTCTCGGAACGGAAGACCTGGATACCAAGGAAGTGCTGGATATCCCCGAGCGACGTCTCCGTGAAATATTGGTTCAGCTCATTAACGATGGCCTTGTAGTCGTTTTCAGTCTCGCATGCTATAATGAAATCGTCAACATATACAGCAATATAAGCGATTTTAACTCTGTTCTGCATGACGTAGAGACAACAATCGTTCTTGGACGGCTTGAACCCCATTTGTATCAGCGTTTTGTCCAATTTGTGGTTCCAAATACGGGCGGCTTGCTTCAACCCGTACAATCCTTTGCGAAGACAACAAACCACGTTTTCTGCATCCGCTATGCATCCAGGAGGCAACCGCATGAAGACGGGTTCTTGTAGCTCACCATTCAAGTACGCTGTCTTGACATCTGCATGTTTGATGAGAAGTTTCTTCTGGCAGGCGACGGAGAATAGTGTCCGGTACGTTGTTTGCTTCACCACGGAAGCAAAAACTTCGTCGTAGTCGACTCCATATTTCTGCGTAAACCCTTGAGCTACAAGCCGCGCCTTGTACCGGATGACCCTTCCATTCTCGTCCGTATCTCTTATCGGGATATCAGCTCGTGGTTTCTCAACGGATACGAAAAACTTTCGATTGGTGCACATGTGGGAGCTGGCTCCAGAATCCACGATCCATTTCGTCACTGGTCCTTCACGAGCGCTGAAAACGAAATCCTCTTCAGTGGACTCCGTTTTTCTTGCATTTGCCTGTTGCTTGGCAAACTTCTTGGTTTCCTTGGCAACCGATTTTTCACTTCGAGAAGCTTCATCCTGGCTCTGCTTCTGCCAAATTCTGCAGTCTCGCTTCTTGTGGCCGACCTTCTGGCAGTGGTGGCACACAATGGATTTCGATTTCCCGGCCACCTTCAATACCGCTGAATCCGCCGGAACAGTCCCTTTTCGCTTCTGCACCTCATTGATAATTTTATCCTTTACAAGGGCCAGCGTCAGCTCGTCCTCCGACCGATTTTCGAGGGTAGTCGTCAGCGCGTCGACTTGCTTGGTAGAGCTTGGTAGACTGCGGAACACCAGGATTACCTGCAAATCGTCGTCGAGCTTCGTACCAGCGTTGGCCAGTTTTTCAAACAAACTCTCGAATTCTACCAGGTGGTCCTCGATGTCGTCTCCTACCTGGAACTTGAGATCGCAAATCCGCTTCAGCAGGTGAACCTTCGACGTGAGTGACTTCATGTTGCTTCTCCAGATTCTTCCATACTTCCTTTGCGGTTTTCGTAGCCCGGATATGGCCGTGTTGACTCCTGCTCAGCAGCAGCCAATGGTCGCACGCGCTTTCTGATCCCCTTCGTCCCAGGCAATCAGCTCCGCCGCGTTCGCTCGGTTTGCAGCCTCTTCCGGCTTGACTCCGGGCACGATGTACTTCCATAGTCCTTCGCGAACCAGTAGGAATTCCACCTCCAGCTTCCAGGTTTCGTAGTTTTCGTTCGTCTGCTTCGTTATTCCGGATCTTTCCATCTTGAACTTCTTCGGGCCCAAAACCTCTTGAATGTGATATGGCCATAGACCGGATTTACTACTACTTGAAAATACGTCTTAGCTTGATGAGAGACAAACTTGGAATGGCATTTTATTTCAGACTATGAGAATACATTTATTTGTAGGTTGCTTCGATTATTCGTCGCTTGCTAGGTTTCTACCTCCAACAGAAAAGCTACATCTCAGATTTTTTTTTAGATTTCCACAGTCTTGAAGATTCATCTTTGTCTAAGACATTTCTTTAGATCTTAATTAATTTAAGTAAAACATTCGCACAAATGTCCCAGCTAGGTTAATAATACCGTTCATAAACTTAATAAAATCTATGGTTCTATAAGTCACTAAAATTTAAAATGTTATAGTCTATGATCTTAGTGGTTTTACAAACTTTCGACTACGCTTTCCAATTTTCTTTAGAGATCTTAGATCTTAGTGGTTTTACTAACTTTCGAGTACTCTTACCAATTTCCTGTAAGCTTCAGAGAGGTTATACATAGTGCAGAGATTTTAATTTCGGGCCTATTCTGCGTGGTGTGAGATGTGAGATGGCTCGCTGTCCTGGTGAAGTAACAAGTCACCTCAACATTAGACATGATATTCGAAGATCACTAGATTTAACTTGAAGTCCGCAAAATTTCGAAGAAGTTCTCTGCAGTTCACAAAACAGCTCTGAAGTGCGCTGAACTTCTTTAGACTTTACAATGCTTTCTTGAAGATAGTAAAATTACTCCGTAGCAGTTTTCAAGAGGTCATATGCCATTTATGAATGATCTGAAAACTTCAAGAAAAGTTCTCTGATCTTAAAAGGAAGTTCTTTGAAGTTCAAGAGAAATTCTCTGATGTTCAGGCGAAGTTCTCTTAATTTCAGGTGAAATTCTTTGAACTTCAGGTAAAACTATCTGAACCTCAGATGAAATTATGTGAACTTCAGGCGAAACTATCTGAACTTCAGATGAAATTATGTGAACTTGAGGCGAAATCCTCTGAACTTCAGGCGAAATCGTCTGAACTTCAGGCGAAATTCTTTGAACTTCAGACGATATGCTCTGAACTAAAAGGGAAGTTCACAGAAGCTCACAGTCCAAGGAAAAGTTCACAGAACGCATAATTTCCGAAAAAAATGTTCAAGAGAACTTCTGATGAGATGTTGTGCTATGCATCTTCCCACCCAATAAATCTTAAGCAAGAAAGCGCAGCTCCAATTCAAGTTCTTTCAAATATCAAACGCAGTCATCGATGTAATTTACAAGCACACCCTCTTGACACACATTTCAACGGACAGTAAAGCATGTACGATGTACACATGTTTTTGTTGACTCAAATAACTTACCGGTTGGCCTTGCGTTACAGGGCCAAACAGAAGAAACAAAACACCAAACGACTGCCTCGATGGGCGCGCAAGGGTAAGCACCAAAATTGCAATATTTGTCAACACTCCGTCCCAGGCGTCTCTTGTCTATCTCTTTCCGATTAATTAGATCATAGCAAAACCCAAATGTAAACCTTTGTAACATCAGGCTATAAAACCCCAAGGATTTCGAAATAAAGAACAGTCTTTTGTCAACCAGAGACCCTAAATTTCGTCAAATCGAGTCGAGAACACCGCTAACTGAAGAAACTCCTTGCAAAAGCGATTCCAAATGCTTGTGATGGAAGAACACCGCTTACTTGCCAAAGTCTCTACGATTGCGCATACACGTGATTCAATAGAATCGATCTTTTGAGACAACGACTCCTGATCCGCTCATTGCTTCCAGCCAATATTCGCCTGCACCATCAAGGCATCCTTCGCAAGTTGCTCAGACTCTAGGACGTATTGAAACTATACCTGCTCCTTCAGGCTTGCTGCTGTATTATCAGAACGTCGGTGGTATCAACTGTGATGTCGACGATTTTCGCGTAGCTACCTCGGATCTTTGCTACGACATCATTATTCTCACGGAGACATGGTTGGATTCACGCACGCTCTCTCGTCAGGTGTTCGGCGCCGATTATGAAGTTTTCCGTTGCGATAGGAATGCTGCTAATAGTCGAAAAGTTAAAGGTGGAGGTGAACGTCGATTAAACTGGGCGATCGTACCTTGTTTCTCTGTGCGGTTTACTTTCCTCCCGACCGTATACGGGAGCGTGACCTCATCGAAACCCATTGCCAATCGGTTTTCTCTGTTCTGGATACCGCCTTCAATCTCCCGGGGATTTCATGGAAAAAAAACTCGCAACGGCTTCCTCTATCCTGACATGGATCACTCTGTCATCCATTCCTACGCTTCGCTCCTTCTGGACAATTACAGCTCAGCCACTCTTTCTCAAATCAACCATGTTATTAACCAGAACAACCGCAGTTTGGATCTTTGTTTTGCAAGCGCCCAGGACATGGCTACTTTCTTATGCAAGGCGCCCACTGGATCGTCACCAACCGCCGCTACTGGTGACGTTAAGTACTAAGCTGATGCATGATTTTAATATTTCACCTGCCACCGTTTCCTACGATTTTCGCAACGCCGACCATGGTAGTATCATAGAGGTAACTCTAAGACCACTGGGTCCCGAAGAAAATCATTATTATTTTTGGCTCACTCAGTACCAGAACAACGGTCCCAAGCAGTCCCAAGCTATTTCACTCACCCCTGCATATTCTGCATGAATCCACACACCCCTGATGTTATCGGTCAAACTTTCATAGCGAATCAAAACAAACATAGTGTAGTAATAGAATTTCAACTAGAAAAGGGTACGTTAATCGTTTGCTTGGGACCAATAGGCTACTAAAGTGGTGAGCTAATTTAAAATCGTTAGTTTCGTATTGATTGTTGGTAGTATCGCCGAGTTACTCTCCAATTTAGATTGGGACGACTTATTGGACACCGTTGAGTCCGCCGCTCAAACTATTTCCAATGTCTTGGCATATATCATTGACAGACACGTTCCGAAAAAGATTCATCATCATACGACCCATCCACCATAGCATACGAACGAATTTTGTCGACTGAAATCCAAAAAGAGAGCCGCTCTTAGGAAGTTCACCAAGCACCGCACACTACCCCTTCAACGTCACTATGTCAGGATCAATCACGCATACAAACGAGTTGCGAAACGGTGCTTTCTTCAGTATCGACGTGGATTGCAGAGAAAGCTTAAGTCACGTCCCAAGCAGTTTTGGAAGTTTGACAACGAACAACGTCATGAAGCTGGTCTGCCGTCGTCTATGACACATAATGGTAACGTGGCCTCATCTACGCAAGATATCTGTCAGCTGTTCTCTGAAAAATTTGCTAGTGTCTTCACGGACGAGAGACTGAGTGACGACCATGTCCGACTGGCTGCCAGTTACGTACCACTCTCTGGCCAAACCATGAGCAGAATTGACATCAATCCCGAGATTTTTTTCAGGGCTTCATCGAAACTCAAGTCGTCGTACAATCCGGGTCCTGATGGAATTCCATCGGTGTTCCTCAAGACGCACTTGGACAGTTTGTTGTCTCCACTGCTGCACGTTTTCAACGGTCTGTGAACGTCGGTGTTTTCCCATCCTGTTGGAAGCTAGTGCACATGTTTCCGGTACATAAAAAAGGCAACAAACAGGACGTTGGCAACTACCGTGGCATTACTTCGCTTAGCGCTGTTGCTAAATCGTTCGAACTCGTTGTTATGGAACAGTTACTCGTTCACTGTAAGCCGTATATTAGTATCGACCAGCATGGTTTCATGGCTGGTCGCTCCACTGCCACTAACTTGCTGTGCCTTACTTCCTACATCTCTAACAGTAGGTCGGATCGTGCTCAGACGGATGTCATTTATACTGACTTATCTGCTGCCTTCGAAAAATTGAATCCCCGCATATCAATCGCTAAACTGGACAGGCTTGGTATCCACAGCTGCCTTTTGCAATGGTTTCAGTCGTACCTCACCGATCGCTATCTTACTGTTGTCATTGGTGATCACCAGTCCCGTACGTTCGCTGACACATCCGGCATACCCCAGGGTAGTCACCTGGAACCGCTGATTTTCCTGATTTATTTCAACGACGTGGATCTGGTAATTGAGGAACCACGATTATCTACCTCCGAATTCACTCAATTGAAGACTGTTGCTTCCTTCAACGTCAGCTGAATGCTTTTGCTGATTGGTGTATTCTGAATCGTATGAAGCTTAACCCGTCCAAATACTCGGTTATCTCTTTTTCGCGCAAGAAAGAGACTATTATGTTCAAGTATGTTTTGTTAGGCACTGAAATTGAGCGCGTCAGCCAAATTAAGGACCTAGGCGTGATTCTGTATACAAAACTCTCTTTCAAGCAGCACATATCGCACGCCGTCGACAAAGCTTCCAGAATTCTAGGGTTTATCTTCAGGATTGCCAAAGACTTCACGAATATCTACTGCCTTAAATCGTTGTACTGCTCCTTGTCTCGCTCCATATTAGAATACTGCTCGCTTGTCTAGACTCCTCACTACAACAACGGTGTCGAAAGAGTTGAGTCTGTTCAGCGACGTTTCCTGAGAAATGCGCTACGTAAACTGCCTAGCTACGAAAGTCGTTTGCAACTGATCCATCTAGAGCGCCTGTTGGTCCGAAGAGATACAGCAAGGGCATTGGTAATTGCGGATATTTTGCGAGGACGCACCGATTGCCTTGTCCTCCTTGAGCAAATTGACATCAATGTTCAACCCCGAACCCTACCGAATAATTCAATGCTGCGCCTGCCCATACAGCGAAATAATTATAGCATGTTCGCTGCAATCGGTGGTTTACAGAGAATCTTCAATAGGGTCTCCGCACTGTTTGATTTTGACCTGACTCGTCAGCTGGTTCGCCGGAGGTTTAGTTCGTTTTTTTTCTAGATCAGTTTAGTTTGTTCAGTAATGTTCCTTTTTTTAAGATGTTATGTACTTATTGATGTTTTGTTTAAGTACTTTTCATGTTTAGTTTAAGTTACATCATTGGGGCAAATAACGCCTGTTGATGTTCAGTCATATAAATAAATAAATAAATAAAAGCGATAGTATGAAGTAGTGACATCCGATAATGTACAGAGATCTACCGACGAGAAGTTCAGAGAGCATCCGACGAGAAGTTTAGAGAAATCCCGACAAGACGTTCAGATGTGCACAAGATGTTCATAGTACGTCGGACGAGAAGTTCAGAGTGCTTCTGAGAAGAATTTCAGAGGACATGCAAAAAAAAAGTTTAGAGAACTTTCGAGGCTACGTTCACAAAACTTCCGAGGAGAAGTTCACAGAATTTCCGACAAGAAGTCCAGAGGACTTCTGAGGAGAAGTTCGGAGAACTGTCAAGGGGAGATTCAGAAAACTTCCTATGAGAAGATCAGAGAATTCACAGATCTTCCGAGGAGACGTTCAAAGCTTCCAAGGAGAAATTCTTCCGAGGTGAAGTTCAGAGAACATTCGACGACAAATTCAGAGAACTTCTGATGAGAACTTCACAAAATTTCCCATGAAAAGTTCAGAGAACTACCGAGGAGAAACTCACAGAATTTTCGACGAAAAATCCAGAGAACTTCCGAGGAGAACTACAGAGAACTTCCGACGAGAAATGAAGAGAACTTCCGATGAAGCATTCTGAGAACTTACTTACTTGATACTTGATGGGCTACGAATCGCCAGGTTGATTCAACGCCGAACGAAGTACTCTTCTCCATTGGACTCGGTCCTGAGCCAATCGCTTCCAGTCGCCATGAACGTTTAGCGACCTGATGTCCTCCTCAACTGCAAATAGCCAACGTGTCCGAGGTCTACCCCGGAGTCGACGACCTCTACCGGGTTCTCTGCTGAATATAATATTTGCTTGTCGTTCTTCCGGCATCCGCACTACATGCCCAGCCCACCGTAGTCTGCCGTGTTTTATAAGCTTCACTATATCCGTACTGTTATACACTTGGTACAACTCGTGATTCATGCGACGCCGCCAGATGCCATTCTCCTGTTTACCGCCGAGTATTGTTCGCAGCACCTTACGCTCGAAGACACCAAATGCTCTCCGGTCAGACTCTTTTAACGTCCACGATTCGTGGCCGTAGAGGGCTACCGGAAGTATCAGCGTCTTATACAGAGCGAATTTCGTTTTCGTTTGCAGGCTACGGGACTTCAGCTGGCTACGTAATCCGTAAAAGGCCCTGTTTGCAGCTGCAATACGTCTCTTCACCTCGCGGGTAACATCATTATCGCATGTCACTAGTGTTCCAAGATACACAAATTCTTCCACTACCTCAAATTGTTCACCATCTAACAACACTACACTACCAACACCACTATTGCTCCCACGCTGTCTACCGACTACCATGTACTTCGTTTTGGTAGAACTTATCGTGAGCCCAATCCTCGCCGTATCCCTCTTAAAAGGCACAAACGCCTCTTCCACTGCTCTACGGTCAATTCCGATGATATCGATGTCGTCCGCAAAGGCAAGGAGCATGTACGATCGTGTGATGATGGTACCGTTCATCTGCACACCAGCTCTCCTAATCGCTCCTTCAAGAGCAATGTTGAACAGTAAGTTTGAAAGTGCATCACCCTGCTTCAATCCATCTAAGGTCACGAACGAGGTCGAAATCTCATCTGCAACCCTTACACTTAATTTCGATCCATCTAGCGTTGCGCGAATCAGTCTAATTAGTTTCGCCGGAAAACCATGTTCTAGCATAATCTGCCAAAGCTCATTTCTCTTCACTGAATCGTATGCTGCTTTGAAATCAATAAACAGATGGTGAGTCTGCAAGTTGTACTCCCGGAATTTATCAAGGATTTGACGCAGGGTAAACATTTGATCCGTCGTTGATCGGCCCTCACGAAAACCAGCCTGGTATTCCCCGACGAAGGACTCCTCAAGCGGTCTCAATCTGTTAAACAGAACGCGTGACAGTATTTTGTACGCCGAATTCAGAAGAGTTATTCCTCGATAATTGGCGCACTCGAGTATGTGCCCTTTTTTGAATAATGGGCAAATGAGGCCATCCAACCAGCTAGCAGGCAGTTCTTCGTCCTCCCATATCTTCGTTAGAATACCGGTGGATTGCTTGATGCAGCTGCTCACTTCCGTGTTTGAAAAGTTCGGCCGGGAGCTCGTCCTTCCCAGCAGCCTTATTGTTTTTCAGCTCACGTATTGCCTTTTTAACCTCGTCTAGCGTTGGAGGCTCCACAGCTTGATCGTCGTCTGCGATGTTTACTCTGTTCCTCGATACTCCCTCACTCTCTCCATTCAACAATGTCTCAAAATGTTCTTTCCACCTGGCAGCCACCATTGTTTTATCTGTCAGCAAATTCCCCTCAAGGTCATTGCACATGGCGGGAGATGGCACTGTTTTACTCCGCACACCATTGACAGTCGCGTAGAACCTTCGCATATCGTTCTGTTCCATACTTTCTTGCGCCTCAGCAATCACGCGTTCTTCGTATTGCCTTTTCTTTCTGCGGTGGGTTCGTTTCTCAGCTGCCCTTGCTACCTTGTACCGCTCTCTGTTCAGCCGGGTACCAGACACTAACATCCGGCTTCTGGCAACGTTCTTCTCATCCGTCAACCTCTGGCACTCCTCATCAAACCAGCCATTACGTGGTCGTCTTTGAGCTGTACCTATCACTTCTTGTGCTGTTGTGTTCACCGCTCCGTGGATTGTGTTCCACAGATTGTTGAGGTCCTCGTTCACGTTGATTTCGCTAATCCGCTCATCAAGCTTCTGGCGGTACTCTGCAGCAACACCTTCTACTGACAAGCGATGGATATTGAAACGCATCGATCTCCGGTTCGTTGAATTCGTAACGGTCGATAGACGCGCCCGAATTTTGCAGACAACAAGATAATGATCTGAGTCAATGTTAGGCCCCCTAAAAGTCCTTACATCAATGACATCTGAGAAGTGTCGGCCATCCACCAACATGTGATCGATCTGGGTGCAAGTTTCGCCATTTGGGTGTCTCCAGGTGTGCTTTCGGATATTCTTGCGTGCAAAGTAGGTGCTACTGATGGCCATACCTCTAGCAGCGGCGAAGTTTATCAGTTTCAGGCCGTTATCATTGGTTACTGTATGTAGGCTCTCTGTACCAATGATTGGACGAAAAAAATCTTCCCTCCCGACCTGCGCATTTGCATCTCCGATTACAATCTTCACGTCGTGTTTTGGGCACTCATCATAAGTTTTATCGAGACTGTCATAAAACGCGTCCTTCACGTCATCGGATTTATCGTTGGTTGGCGCATAGATGTTGATCAGGCTGTAGTTGAAGAATGTGCCCCGAATCCTTAATACACAGATGCGGTCGCTTACCGGTCTCCACCGCATAACACGCTTCATCTGCTTCCCGATCACTATGAACCCTACTCCATGTTCTGCCCTATCGCCACCGCTGTGATAGATATGATACTTGAAGGAAGTGTTGGCGATGGGATCCACCGCCCGGAATTCACGTTCTCCGGATCTAGGCCACCGTACTTCCTGAATAGCAGCTACGCTCACATTCACTTTTTGCAGTTCACGAGCCAAAAGGCCCGCTCGTCCAGGTTCATTTAAGGTTCTGACATTTCAAGTACCGAGTTTCCATTCATTGTCCTTATTTCGTTGCCGGGTCGGTTGCCGAAACTTCCGTTCGTTGTTTTCTCTTTCTTCGTTTTTCTGAGTAATGTTGGGGGTTTCAGTATGCTACCTTACCGGGGTCGCGATACCTACATCATGTTGGTGGGGCTGCCACCTTAGGTGTAGCTGACGTGATACAGCATTTCTTATTCAGCCGCTCGCTCCGAGACAGACGCTGTTTGAGCCGCACCTCCATGGTGAACAGACGCTCGAGGGTCGCACCTCCTCACTTTGCTATCACCACGATCCGGATCCATGTTTTTATCGTGGTGACATTGCCCAGGCTACGCTACCAGCATCTTTTGCTGGCGGTCTTTGTCATCGGCTGACCCGTGGAAGCGTGAGGTAGGAACTTGTGAGGACCAGAGCAGTTGGGACAACACTCCTTCCAGTTTGTCGACTCACCATTTGTAGCCCAATTCTGAGAACTTACTGACGATAAATTCCGAAAACTTTCTACTAGAAATTCACAGTACGTCCGACGAGACGTTCACCCAGAAGAGCAGCTTAATCAGAAGCATAATTCATCCCAAATAGGCAGCAAGTTTCTTGGCAAAGATGGAACATAAAATGGTGCTTCGTGGAAACCTTCCCACAATGGCTTTCTCTTTCCGGACCCCGCTGGTTCTGCTTTCCATCCTGGATCAGTTAGCCTTCTCGATAGCTATAGCGCAGCGACGTTATCTCAAATCAATCCCGCGGTTAACGAGAACAATCGTAGCTTAGACCTCTGTTTCATAAGCGCTCAGGATACGGCTCCATTCATCTCGTCGGCTCCTTCTCCACTCGTAAAGTTCCTCATCATCCTCCTTTGGTTATTACTGTTGAAGACAATCACATTCGGGATCTCGAAGACATCTCCACTACGGTGTCTTACAAGCCGATCATCGTAGCATTGCCGATGTGCTGTCAAGCATTGATTGGGAAAACATACTCGATTCTGATAACGTCGAAACCGCTGCTCAAACTTTTTCACATGTCTTGGCTTATGTCATTGACAGACACGTACCTAAGAGCGTTCACCAAATTGCATCGCACCTCCCTTGGCAGACGAACGAATTGAAGAAGCTGAAATCGATCAAGAGAGCCGCGTTGAGGAAATTCACTAAATATCGAACGATGTCACTGAAACGTCACTACGTTAAGCTCAATTATCAGTTCAAGCGAGTCAGCCGTCAATGCTACTTGCATTATCTGCGAGGGATTCAAAGGAAATTCAAGTCGCACCCGAAGTCTTTCTGGAAGTACGTAAAGGAGCAGCGCAGAGAGTCCGGTCTACCATCATCCATGATATTGAACGGCGAAGTCGCTTCCACTCCACAGGAAGTCTGCCGCCTGTTCTCCAACAACTTTCTCTGACGAGAGCTTAACCAACGAATACGTGACTCTAGCAGCAAGCAACGTTCCACTTTCCGGTCAAGCTCTCGGTGGAATTGTTGTCAACGCTGAAGTGATAACGACTGCCGCACTCAACCCTGGACCGGATGATGTCCCTTCAGTCTTTCTGAAGAAGCATATCGCTAACTTACTGTCACCGCTACAACATCTGTTCCGATTGTCCATATCGTGTGGCATTTTTCCATCGAACTGAAAATTTGCGCAAATGTTCCCTGTGTATAAAAAGGGTAGTAAACGGAACGTGGATAATTATCGTGGAATTACATCGTTGTGCGCAATTTCGAAGTTATTCGAGTTAATCATCATAGAGCCCCTGCTCTCCCATTGCAAGCAGTATCTAAGTGAAGATCAACATGGCTTCACCTCTGGTCGATCTACTACCACGAATCTACTGTGTCTGACATCGTACATCACGCAAAGTATGGTTGAAAGGTCACAAACAGACGTCATCTACACTGACTTGTCTGCTGCCTTCGATAAGATAAATCACGCCATCGCGACCGCCAAATTGGATAGACTTGGGATTAGCGGAAATCTCTTGAGATGGTTTTGCTCATATCTCGCCAATCGTCAGTTGGTGGGGTAGCCCATGGTGACTGAAAGTCCGACATTTTCGCAGCTACGTCAGGAATACCTCAAGGAAGTCATCTGGGACCGTTGATTTTCTTACTCTACTTCAATGACGTGAATTTAGTTATCGAAGGTCCACGACTATCGTATGCAGACGATCTCAAAATCTACTTACGGATCTGCTCGATCGATGATTGTCAATTCCTCCAACGTCAGTTTGAAGCGTTTGCCGTTTACCAGTTATTTTTCACTATGCTCTCCGGGACACCATTATTGAACGTGTGAACCATGTAAAAGATCTAGGTGTCATCCTGGACTCTCAACTTACATATAAGCAACACATCTCGTACGTCGTCGACAAGTCGTCAAGGACATTGGGCTTTATCTTCAGAACAGCTAAGAATTTCTCCGACATCCATTGCCTCAAGTCACTGTATTGTTCCCTGGTACGTTCCATTCTAGAATATTGTTCTGTGGTTTGGAGTCCGAACTACAACAACGGTACTGAGAGAGTCGAGTCCGTTCAACGCCGCTTTCTGCGATACGCGTTGAGAATCTTACCTTGGAGAGACCCGTTTCATTTGCCCAGCTATGAAAGTCGCTGCCAGCTGATCGACTTGGAGCCTCTTCGCACCAGACGAGATACTTCAAAAGCCCTGCTTGTCGCGGACATGTTACATGTTGGAGCAAGTAAATATTAACGTCCAACCCCGAATGCTTCGTAACAATGTTATGCTGAGAATGCCACTACGCAGGACAAACTATGCAATCAACGGTGCAATAGGCGGACTGCAGCGAGTATTTAACCGAGTTTCATCAGTATTCGATTTTCACCTGCCACGACTAACACTTCGGAGACGTTTCTCTTCATTCTTCTCCAGAAATGGAAACAGTCAATGATCATGTTTTAATGTTTTGTAGTTTTAACTTATGACTTTAATTTTAATTTTAAGTTAAACCATCATTGGGACCATATCGAGTCTGTTGATGCTGACAAATAAATAATAAAAAAATAGGACAAGTTGCGGAAAAGCCCATAGTGGCATTTTATATTCTTGCCGACACTTTCAATCCCTTGCGGCTTCCTCCCGAATAAGAGGCGTATTTATTTATTTACTGCAGCCGATCGGATTGTCCAGAAAGATGATAAAGATGATGAAAAATAATGCATCAGTGGAAGGACCGAGACGAGATTTGCCCTAATATGATATGATATGATATGATAAGATCACCGACGAACCGACGTGACAGCTCATAGAATCTGCATTCAAATTCTTGCCCAAGGCGCCATATTTAAAATACGTTAAACACTACCGATATCTACTCATCCCATCGCGTCATATCGTGAGCAAGGACACGAACACACTTAAAATATATATTGACTTAGTTTGCGTCTCACCTCGATTGATAGATCTGATCGCCCGTTTGACAGATCGAATCGCTCATTTGACAAATCGAACTGCGGACAAACGAAACACTCCAGTGGCATGTCGGTTCGTCGGTGATACGATATAGAACCACTCACTGTAGCAAGACAACTGTCGGTAGACTGTGGACTGTCCTCGCTGTTCGACTTGACCAAGTTTAATAACCTCTAATTGTATTCAATCTACTATTGTATGAAGGGCCAAAAACGGTTTGGGTGAATCTGTGGGCAACATCGTCCACGTGCATCCACGTGGTAAATGAGAATCCCCTTCCAACAACAGGATCATACAATCGGTCGAAAAACAGACCATCCGACCGGAGGATGTCCCAGTCAGTGGGGAGAAGAGCCCGCCTCTTCTCGCGAAATGTTAAAGACAGGGAGTTGGCATTTCCACTCTCCCCATCCATTTCGTTTCAATTGGGTGCCCTGGTCAACCCTCCCGTACCCGAATATAATGTTTCATATAGTAATGGAATGAAAGTTAAGAGAAAGATAAAGGAAAGATGTTGCAAAGGAATCCATGACATCATGATGATTTCGAAGAGCTCCCATAGATATGCTGCCGCTGTTTCTTCAACCGGTGTTAAAAACAGCACTCTCGTCTTCCGTTCCTGACACAGCAGCGTAAACCCCCATCACCCACGAGACACACTCTAGCTGCTCCAACTAGAGGGATTTCAGCAGAGAAACTACGTCCACTTTCCATCACCAATCACTCGCGACACAACGGCTTCAGTTTGCCAGTACAAAGTCTGTAAGACGCAGTTCCTCACCGGCCGAATCAACTCGCGAACAACGCTGAAATGAGAACCGACAATTTCAGCGACCGAAAACAAATGCGTCTAATAGCGGCCACGGCATACTTCGATTGCATTTCTGAAACACAACCTCAACGCACAAACATGACGACGACGACAACATTCGACAAGCGCCTTTCGGAAGCGGAACGGCAGCCCGCAGCAAGCAAGAGAAGAAAAAATGCGCACACAGAGCACGGCACGAGCTGAACTGCTAACGTTGAATGTCAAACGCGAACTGACCCGAGATTGTCTCTAATACAAAAGTTTAAATCTGGGTGAAAATTGAGGAAATTTGAGATACGCAGCCTACCGCTATTAGAGGCAATACATTTTTTTTAATCGTCCAAAATGATCACCATCCTTCTGAAAAATCTAGATCTTATGAAAAAAACATGTTTTCTGTTTATCAACATTACTAAACCTACCTCACCCATGGTCGGTTAGTCAAAGTCTGACCCGCATACAAGAAACAGCGAAGTGATGATAACACAAAGGCAAGAAAGACCGTCTTCGTCGTCGTTGTTGTTGTTGTTGTCGTTTGCAGCAGTTCCTCGGTGTTAAAAACAAGCCTCCAAACTGCGCTGCCGCAATGCTCAACGGACGATGGCCGGGTGACGCGTTTCAAGGTCGGCCCCTTCCCGTCTCACCGCCCACCCGCTCAATATGAATATGAATGCGTGCGCAGTTAGTATGAATGTATGCACATCACCACCATGTGCGTGTGACAAACTTGACTTAGCGCTAAGCAGCAGTGGCGAATTGCAGATTAGCGCCTGGTTGCGTTGTTTACGATTTGAAGTCGTTTTATTTTTACCTACACCTTACACAGTGGAAGGAGCGCGGTGGCGTGTTTTAGCCTGCCGTTTGAAGAATCATCATGCAATCGATCTGACACGCTAAACTACGCTGTGCTGAATGCAGTTGCAAATGGCACTGACTATAGTCGTCGTTGCACTTCGAAGAAACACAAACTAGATGGACTTTGTGTAATGATCAGTCAATTGAAACAGGAAGAAGCGGATTTAAACAAAGCAGCTACTATCGCATATACAAAGCATGTAATTGTAATGAACTATTCTGTTAGATTATTTGGAACGACTATTCCTTTCAGTGCGGATTATACCGCTACCCTTCACTTTTTCCATTTCGCTTTTCGTTACTTACCCCCATGATATAAATATAGATCCGCTAAGTAGCAGTGACACAAATAATCCAATTGAAAAATTCCCTTCCCCCTCCTGCTTACAGTATGGCTCAACAAGACGCGTGTCCACAACATCGAAGTGCTGGAGAATGTCCTGGAAAACCGCCCGAAGGGCACTCCCCTGCTGACCGTTTCCAACCATCACTCATGCTTCGACGATCCCGGCATGTGGGGTAAGTACCCTTCGAACCCATCCATGCGAACCACAATAGCTTCCAGAAATGTACCTATACCTTTTTTGGATCTAAATGTGCCAAAATTGTAACACCAACCTTACCTTTGTTGTATACCATTTCATGTATGTGTAAAATCTGCGTGACACACGCCGCAGGACTGCTGAGCCTTCGTAAATTTGTTTTCCTTTACAAAAGCGCGCTAGCGCCAATGGGAACCCGTTAATAATCTCCATATCCTTCATCATTTTAGGGCTGCTGAAGCTGCGCAACGTGTGCAGTCACAACGTCATCCGGTGGTCGATGGCAGCTCATGACATTTGTTTCACCAACAAGTTTCATTCGCTCTTCTTCATGTACGGTAAATGCATCCCGGTCGTGCGGGGCGCCGGCGTCTATCAACCGGCCGTGGATCTGTGCATAGAAAAGCTGAAGCTGGGACATTGGGTGCACGTGTTCCCCGAGGGGAAGGTCAACATGACCAAGGAAGATCTCAGGTAACGAACGTCAGTATTGTCGTAGTTGTGTGACTTGCGAACACTGGGCATCGATTTGTTGTAGGTTCAAGTGGGGCGTAGGACGGATACTCTACGAATCGCCCATTATGCCAATCATCATTCCCATCTGGCACATCGGAATGGAAACGGTGCTTCCGAACGAGCCACCGTACTACTTTAGGCTAGGCAAGAAGCTGACGTACAACTTTGGTAAGCCGATCGATTTGAATGCCGTCATGGAGCGGTTGAAGACGAATCCCGTCACGGAGGAGGAAGCCAGAAAGATCATCACCGATAGGATCCAGGAGGAGATGATGGTGAGTCACTTGATGATGTAATTGGTCGACAGCTGAACTTACGTTAGGATCGCTGGAAAGTTGCGAAGGGGGCTTCCGCAGAAAGTGCGGTGGAATTTTATAAGGTCACCTACCAAGATTGGTGCGGGACCTAGCGACCATTTCTAAACCATTTACGAATCGATCAGATTGTTCCTTATGGGTTGTCATTTAAATTTCTGTTGGAATTTGATCATTTTCACCCTCGCCTCTTTTTTCGAAACAGCTATATTTTTCAATAAATAATTCTCGATGAACATTTCAAATGGTCCTATCTGCTTTGATCGATTCTCTTCATCGACTTTCTCTTTCCATAACCACTGCTATGCAAACAGATTTCGCGCTAATTCTACCATCTAGTTTGATAAAGGAGGTTCTTTTCTAGCGTCCAAAACGTCAAATACAAGAGGGAAAGGTTTTGCAGCTGAGTTATTGACGAAAGAGAAAGTCGATGAAGAGAATCGATCGAAGCAGATAGGACCATTTGAAATGTTCATCGAGAATTGCATGAAAAATTAAATCGAAATGACTCTGAAGAGACAAAGTTGTAGGAAGATATGGTATATGTGTGATATCTAGACCAACAATTGAAATAGGCGGATCAACAAAACGTAAACATTGGCTTTAAACGCCAATTCCTCGAGAATCAAAGCACATCCAATTATTCTAATACCATCACTTCCTTTATCGAAAGCATTGTTAGTTTACGTGGGAGTGTTTTGATTCGCTAGAATTTTGTGTTTAAAGCCATTGTTTACGGTTGGCTGTTCCGCCTATTCAATTGTTGGTCTAGATATGATTTGATTTAAAAAGTGTATACTGTTTTCGAATACGCTATTGTCAAAAATGAGGCAAAAGTCAAAATGGTTGATTTTCAGCACAAATTTGATTTATTGCAGTTTCATGGAAATCGAAAAAGGTCAATTCTGAAATTAGTTTAACTATGGTAAATGTCGGCTTTCGCAAAACACTTATGCCATATTTTTCTTCAAATGAAATATGTTGCTGATTTCGAGTTGCCGATAATAGAACAGCTGGTAAATACGCAGGAAAGGCTGCCGACAATAGTCACACTCACCTGAGAAGTTTACAGCGTTGTAGAAACGCTTTCAAGCAGTTTTGGACAATTCTGTCGATTTGAATGATTGGAATGGATAGAGAAGCAAGCAGCAGATATATTTAAACAAAGAAACACGTCATAAGGGAAATGGCTGTAATGTTGGCCTATGGATCTAAGATTGGGCCCATCGCTAAAAATCTGCTATTTATCAATTTTATCTAGATGAACGGGTCATTGGGACGGTATTAATGGATATTTTTGGTCGCTATTGAAAATTTAGTCGATTGCTGAATTTATGTATGGGCCCAAATCATGGGACATTTAGGCCGACATTACATCCATTTCCCATATGTGTGCGTGACGTTGAGGAGATGTTAATAGAAGCGCGAACGCTGCTTAGATTGACGAGAATACGTAAATTCCCCTATTAAGCCTGGAAAAGTCCCTATTTGTGATAACAGCACCGACAAACCGACATGAAACTTAAACTTAACTTTTGATCGAGAATCCATAACGGCCGATTCAAATGTGCAGCGATCCCATCTGTCAAAACCATAGAAATATTTTATCTAGATAAAAATATTTTGTCTGAAATAGATTAAACACGAACCAACTCATAAATTTTGTACGCGTGTTCGTGACTAGGATAAATATTTTCCGCGGAAATGGCGGCAGATGTCAGCTTTGTGCTTTGATCAGAAATTTCTTTATAATTTGTGTGATCATTCATGTCGGTTTGTCGATGATAACAGCCCAAGTAACCGTAGACACGTAATTTTGCCTTGTTGCCTATGTACAGCTGAACCAGTGTTTGTAAGTTCTGATAAGGCCCGTATATAGCCAAAAGGGATCCCAATAACACGTGATATTGGAATAAAATATCAAGCATGATATTGATTTTACAAGCTCCTTTGCAATTGCGAAACTATTCAAAAATTCCAAATGAATCAAACTCTGAGCGTAGTTTCAATGAAATGCTGATGAGAATTTCAAGAAAATGCAGAAAAGAATTCCAACAAAAATCTGAGGAGCATTCTGAGGAGCCTTGCAATAAAATTTTGCGAAGAATTTCAAGGATATCGAATGCCAAGGACGAGGGGGCGACACATCAAATCTCACACTAGCTAACCAACCTACGAAAAATCTTTTTTCATCTCTTGCATCTAAACCCATGTACTCGCATCGCTCTCCACCTTTTTGCTGAAAATTTTCAAAATAATAATCAATCGTATTTTTATCTATTAAGCGCGAGTGCATCTCACAACAGCAAAGCAAAATATTTCCTGCATCTTAGATAGAGTCGCCCCCCTCGGCTAAGGATGACTCCAAAATGATCTATGGAGAATTCTAAGTCAATTCCTAGGAAAGTTTCAAGCAAGGCGTAAGTCACTCAGCACATTGTGCCACAATTAGATTCGGCACATCCATCGGCATTTGATCTTGTAAATAAAATCTCTTAGGCATTTGATTGTTGTAAATAAAATGGGAGCACTGCTGGTCACTGAAGTTGATCACAACATGACGTGCTGTTTGGCTGTATATTCAGAAACATCTTCTAATTAAATATACCAGAAGAACTCAGACCAGCAGTTCACTTCTCGGTTCACTTAGAGATTTAAATCCGAAATTGCCGCTAGACCGATTTATCCTTGCGATTTCAAAACAAAACATTCAAGGTGTCAGAAATGCCGGGTTGCTGGGATGGGTATTTTACAAACAATCGCAGCTTGCTCTAAGACCGGCACAATCGATACATTAAAAAAAAAAGATGACCCAAGATCAGAGCGTAAAATTATTGACTGCTTAGGCTGAGTGTGAAAGCGCTGCTCTATTCAATGGATCACATCATTCGAGCAGTTTAAAATGACGTTTCCTACCACGCGAATTTTGCCGTGGGATAATATTTTGAAAGTTGTCTTCTAGATTCTCGTGGGAACAGGGTCTTATTTATGCTAAGCTTGAAAATTCAGGAATTTATCACTTCACTTTCTCAAATTCTCTGGTAGGAGGTTGCCTCAAAACAGCTCGACAATATGATTAATTCACTGATCTATCCAGACCGTATGTATAAAACGGTAAAGGACGAGGCAATGAAAGAACCAACAAAAGCATTCAGTCACTCACTCACACCGCTTGCCTTCGCTCACACAGCATGTAATTGAGACATTTTTCCATAGAAAACGTATGCTCAGTCATTCAAAACAATAATTGGGTAAGAATCATTGAACCTGAATGTTTTGCGCACTGCCCAAGATTGGTGTACGGAGTAACCTACCGCTTGGTTTCCAGTGTATTTCTAAGAGAATTCAAAACTGATTCTGAAGACAGTTCAAAGGGAATTCAGAAAACAAATTTAAGCAAATGTTGAAGAAAATTTCATGAAAGTTTGGAAATAGTTCCATGGAAATTTGTAGAATAAAAAAATTATCCCAGAGCGTAAAATGCTCTCGATTCTAAAACAATCCAAGTTGAAGATCTCACAAGTCTCAGTCCCGAAATGTTGAAATCAAGTTGAATCAGGAGAGAGTTTTCTCAAGGAATCGGGTAATCTTGGGATTTTCTCTTGAATTACCTTAAGATTTTCTCATTAACTTTATAGGAATTCTCTCCAGGAAAGCCAATTCTTAGTTAGTACTCCGTTAGTATTCTTCCCAAATTCGCTTGGACCAATAAAAAAATCCTTGGAATGTTCACAAAAAATAATTTAAATTCCCTTGAAAATGTCTTTTGAATTCATTCATATCAATGATTTTGAGCCATGGGATAAAAATCAACTTTATTTGAACCAACTTTTTCGAAGTTTTCTCAAGGAATCTTCTTTCATTTATTTAACGTCGGTATCTGTTCCGCAATCTAGTGCCAATCACCGACGGACATCGATTGCCATCCATTGACGGCAATCGAATGTGCAGGAAGGTAGCTTCCACACCTTCGTAGGATACCGCACCCATTCAATCAAACACTGGGTCGGGACCAACGACTTTACTTCCCTGCCGAAGGAAGACGTGACCAGAGATTTTTATGCCTCAGAAAATTCCCACTGGCCTCGGCTGGGATTGAACCCAGACCCATTGGGGTGAGAAAGCAGTCACGCTTACCAATACACCACCGGCGCCGGTTGTCTCAAGAAATCAAGTAATAATCTTGGCATTTTCTCTCGAATTAGCTCTTGCAAGTTGCAACTATCCCAAAAGTTCCCTTATGCTACGTGAAGCTCTTTGATATTATCCATAAAATTCCCTTGAAATCTTCCTCGTAATACCCCAGAAACAATCTGTAGAATTGAAGATCGCCACATAGAATCCCTTGAAACCATCTTCAGATTCAGAATCCCTTTTAATTGTTATCAGACATCAATTGGAATTAGTGGCACGATGCTTTTGGAATTTTCGTTAGAAATCTTTTGGAAATCTTGTTAGAGTTTCCTCTGAATGTTCATCAGAATTTCTCCGGAATTATCACCAGAATTATTTAAGGAGCTCCCGACTACACAGCCCTTGAATTATCTCCAAAACTCCGTTGAAATTTCCCTCAAAATCTCGATGACATTTTGACATTCTCCTGGAATCCAAATCCCCGTGGAATTCTCCTCACTAATCTCCTCTTGGTTTGCTATCCAAAAATTAATATAGTTGAAGATGCTAATTTCAAATAACAGACTAAAGTGGTAATTTTTACACTATAGATGAGGAGATGAAAGTATAGAGTTGATAGTTCCGTTAGAGTTCGGCAGTGTGAAAATGGTATATAGAGAGTAGAAAGCGAGCAAGGAAAACTTTTAGGAAGGTACAAATCGGGTTGATCATCTCTCTTTACCAAACTCCCCCGTTGGATACGGATGGTGAGGGGTATTCCCCCCGCCGTCCCTCTCCAACGGGGGAGTTTGGTAAAGAGAGATGATCAACCCGATTTGTACCTTCCTAAAAGTTGTCCTTACTCACTTTCTACTCTCTATATACCATTTTCACACTGTCGAACTCTAACGGAACTATCAACTCCATACTTTCATCTCCTCATCTATCGTATAAAAATTACCACTTTAGTCTGTTATTTTAAATAAGCGTTGAAGATGTAAATCGTTAACTTCACGCAGAAGTAATATAAACAAATAGTTAAAGCAAAAATTGATGTTCTCCTTAGAATTCCTTTGGACCTGTATTCAGATTCCCTTGTAATTATTATCGTAATTCTTTTGAAATTCATGTCAGGAAATCTTTAGAGTTCTCGCTGGTATTTTTCTGGAATTGAAGGCAGAAACTTCTTAGAATTTCCATTGATTTATGGACGCAGTATGGTATCACCTTAATGTCATGGAGAAGTTTCTAGGCAGAATATCTTTGAATTCGCCCCTTTGGCTTGTTGGTTTGAAATTTTCTCTTCAAAGGCCGACTTACACGGTTCTAGCATAGAGGTAACTCTAAGGCCAGAAGGTCCCAAAAAAACGTGTTCTGGTACTATCGTCGGTCCCAAGCTTATCGATGCACCCTTCGAAACATAGGAAAATCCACGAAATCCTCATTTTATGTGTCAAACTTTCAGCGAATCAAAACAAAAATTGTGTGTAGTACTTACCCCCGATCTGCTAGTCGGTGTTCAAGTGATTTGAAAGCGACCTACCAAAGGTCAACATCGACCAGCTGTCTGGCCGTTAATTTCGCATGACAAGTAAATTTAACCCCGACTTAAATCGTCTAAACCGGGCTTAACTTTTGTCTGAAATACGTTGAACCTTAGCTTCCGCTTAAGAATAAAGTTCAGCGAATCCCCAGATCTACTCATCATCCATTAGCTGATCGGGAAATTTAACTCGAAACTTTCAGTGTGCCCTTGAAAATGCGAAGGGCTGAGGCAAATAGTATGCGGCGAGGCATTTGTAAACCATGTCCTGAAAATCCAACGGCTTTCCTCTAGTCGAAACAAAACTATCAAATTTGCTTTGAAATCGCCCTCCGAATTTCCATTGAATTCAATCGGAATTCTTTTGGATTTCTACCTAGAAGTACTTTTGGATTCTGCTTCTTAGAATTTTACTGAATATTAGAATGGAACTCTTGCCAGCATATTGTTAATAGTTGTTCCAAAATTCGTTCCTTGCAACTATTTTCAGACTTCCTTTGAAGTTTTCCGTTAAATTCAACTGGAATTCAGCTCACAACCCGCCTGTGATTCTCATTAGCATACGCTAGGTATTCTTCTGATATTTAGTCTTTGGAATGCTTCCAGAAATTCTAAAACAATTTCTTAAGAATTATGATTTTAATTCCGTTGGAACTCTCTTTGAAACTATCATGGAATTATTCTCGAAGGTCGCTTGAAACTGTCCTCAGAATTTCCCTGAAATGTTCCTTAGATTTCCTTACACTGAAAACGAATCTTACCCAGAGAGTGAACCACCTTTACTCATTCGCAGGCAACTTGCTTTTAGAAATGTCTCGATACGACTCACAACTGATTAAAAGTGGCTGAGTTAGTTTCGTTTTCAGCGTAGGAATCATTTACAAAAAATCCTTCGATTTATTCATAATTTTCTTTGAATTCTTTACAGCATAACTATCTTTGAATTCACCTTAGAATGTTCTTTAAATTGTGCTGAGAATGCGTATCAGAATCAGCCAAGATAAGCCAAGTTTTAGTCAGAACTCCTTGGTGTAGTAGATAGAGTTAGTGTCGAATAGAAATGAGTAGAATCTAGTGAGCGTGAAGCGTGATAGACCTGACGGAATCTGATTGGTTCGGGAATTTTGAAACAGCCAGAGGTATAAATATGAGGTACCTAAGACGGCATTCTTATGATGGACTGTGGAGAGAGCGGATGACCAGCAAAAGGGATAGCGGCACTAGCGGACCAACAGAGGGAACAGCAGATTCATCGAACCGCGACCGAGGCTGGAAACCTCGGTCCAGTCACGACAATGGCGCAACTCGGAAAATGAGAACCATCCTCTTTCTTGGGAGGATGCTACTAGTGCTCCCTGGGAGGGCAGTTGGAATTCCCCTGAGAGGGTAGATGAAATTCCCCCGAGAAGGTAGAAGAAATTCCTCCGAGAAGGTAGAAGAAATTCCCCCGAGGAGGTAGATGAAATTCCCCCGAGAGGGTAGACGAAATTCCCCCGAGAGGGTAGATGAACTTCCCCCGATAGGGGAGATGAAATTCCTCCGAGAGGGTAGACGAAATACCCCCGAGAAGGTAGAAGAAATTCCTCCGAAAAGGTAGAAGAAATTCCTCCGCGAAAGGTAAAAGAAATTCCACCGAGAAGATAGAAGAAATTTCTCCGAGAAGGTAGAAGAAATTCCTCCAAGAAGGTATCAGAAATTCCTTCGAGAGGGTAAACGAAATACCCCCGAGAAGGTAGAAGAAATTCCTCCAAGAAGGTGGAAGAAATTCCTCCGCGAAGGTGGTAAAAATTCCTCCGCGAGTAGAAATAAAACTCCGAAAAGGTACAAGAAATTCCTCCGAGAAGGTAGAAGAAACTCCTCCGAGAAGGTGGAAGATATTCATCCGCGAAAGTAGATGAACTTCCCCCGACAGGGTAGATGAAATTCCTTCGAGAGGGTAGACGAAATACCCCCGAAAAGCTAGAAGAAATTCCCCCGAGAAGGTAGAAGAAATTCCTCCGAGAAGGTAGAAAAAATTCCTCCAAGAAGGTGGAAGAAATTCCTCCGAGAAGGTAGAAGTAATTCCTCCGAAAAAGGTAGAATAAATTCCTCTGAGAAGACCGTATGTAAACGGAATCTGATTGGTTCGGTAATTTTGATACAGCTAGAGGTATAAATATGAGGTACCTAAGCTCGTTGACGGCATCGATAGATCATTCGCTGCCAGACTGTTGAGCAGTTCAGTCGATTTGAATTCTCTCTAGTTTCGTTCGTTCGTTCGCAAGTCGAATTAGCTCCGCGTTGTGTAGTGACGCTCTCGCTGACCCAGCCATGGGTAAGAAATCGCGCGGTAACGCGAGTGCCGGTTTACCGGGAAAACAGACTCTCCCAGGAGACGGCGCGACCACCGAGCCAGCCCAGAAGAAGCAGAAGAAAACCCCATTGCCCATCCCGACAGGCGTTGCGGACCCGCAGCCGGGGCCTCCCGGAACTAAACGACCCAGACCTGAAGACAGCAGCGCCACCGTATCAGCAGCAAAAAAGCTGCTGAGCAACAATCCGTTCTCCGCCCTGCAGAACGGAGCGCAGCCGCAGTCGGACCCTGAGACGGTGCCGAAAAAAGTTAAGTTGCCACCCTTCTATGTGAAGGGCTTCCCTCCCGGGCTATGGGAGCAGCTGGATTTCTACATTAAGCAGGGCCTTCGCTGCACCATTCAACGGTGCACGGAAGGCTACAAACTGATGGTCCCGGCCGAAAAACACTTCAACGCAGTTCAGGCCCTCTTGGACAGAATGAAGCTGGAGTACTTCTCCCACGACATCGAGGCCACCAAGCCGCTGAAAGTGGTGCTGCGCGGGCTCCACGACATGGACACCACCACCTTAATGGACGAGATTAAGGCGAACGGCCTCAAGCCGGTCGAAGTCCACAAGATGACCCGCAGCAAGGCCATCAAGTATCGTGACCAGCTCTACCTGGTCCATCTGGAGAAGAACTCCACAACCGTGAAGGATCTCCAGACGACACGCACACTGTTCCACATCGTAGTGAAGTGGGAGCGGTATAAACCCACCCACCGTGGCGTCACTCAGTGCTCGAACTGCCTATTGTTCGGGCACGGCACCAGGAATTGCCGCATGGCCAGCCGCTGCATCAAATGCGGCAAAAACCACAAGATCGACAACTGCGACAGCATCGAGGAAGCCACTCCCACATGCGCCAACTGCGGTGCCGCCCACAAGGCCACGAGTAAGGCCTGTCCGAAGCGGGCCGAATACGCCGAGATCCGGAAGAAGGCCTCGTCCAACAGCCAGCCCGGTCGCAAGAAGGTTCCAGAAAACAACGCGCAGAACTTTCCTCCGTTATCACCGGTCCAATCACGGCCAATTCCAGTGTTGCCGCCGCTCCCGCTCAACCAACAGTTGGCTGCTGCCCAGTTGGCTGCCGCTGCAGTACCCGGTCAAGCCTCCGGGCCATCGACGGACCCCCTGCTCCGGAATTGGCCGGTACAACCGGTGAAGCTACAGACGATTCTCCGCTGTCAACGGATGAGATCGTCACACTGTTGGCCCAGGCCATCATCATCAAGCGCACCTGCGCAACAAGAACACAACAGCTCCAAGCTATCATCTCCTTCGTCGCTAATTATGGACCGTGAACCCATAAAGATCGCCAACTGGAACGCTCGCTCCGTAGGGGCGAAAAACATTGAGCTTGCAGACTTCCTCCGCAAGCACGACATCGACGTGGGCCTTCTCACCGAGACCCACCTCAAGACCGGTGACAGCTTCTGGCTGCCCGACCACAGTATTGTCCGGCTTGATCGCACCAGCTCCAGGGGGGGGCGGTGTCGCGGTCATCATCAAGAAAGGCATCAAGTACTGCACCCTACCCCACTACCGCACTTCCATCATCGAGGCCGTCGGCGTCGAGGTGGAAACATCGACCGGAAACGTCCGGTTCATCGTTGTCTACTGCCCCCGGCAATGTACCGTTAGCAATGGTACAGCACAGCAGTTCAAGAACGACCTTGCCATCATAACCCACACCAATGCCCGCTTTGTAATCGGAGGGGACCTGAACGCCCGGCACGAGGCCTGGCGGAACTACCAGCAGAACCAGAACGGCCGCCTGCTATTCGACCATTCCCAGCATGGTCTCTATTCCGTCTGGTTTCCGGACGAACCAACCTTCACATCACCGACGGGCAACCCATCGACGCTGGACCTGTTCTTGGCAAACACCAGATTAGCCAAGCCGGTTGCCGTCAACGACCTGAGTTCGGACCAGCAACCGGTGCTGACCGAGCTGGGCTACAACGTGGCCCCTGAACCGTGCCAGCGGAAGGACTACCATCGAGTCAACTGGGTCCAGTTTCGACGCGTGGTCGACCGCCACATCGACGACAACCCACCGCTCAACACAGTGGATGACATCGACCGGGCCCTGGAGGGTCTCCATCAAGCCATATCCGTGGCTGACGAAGAGTGCGTTCGACGAGTTCCTGTGAGGGGTAAGTTTCAAGCAATTGATTCCCACACCAAACTCTTGATTCGGCTCAGAAATGTTCGTAGACGCCAGTTTCAGCGGACTGGGGATCTGCAGCGTAAATACGAAATGGTCGATCTGAATCGGCAGATCGCTTCCAGAATGGTCTCAATCCGGAACGAGAGTTTCGGGCGGCTCGTTCAGAACCTGGACGACCGTTCCAGACCATTCTGGAAGGTTGCCAAGGTGCTGAAGTCTCACCCCAAGCCCATTCCACCACTTAGAGTCAATGACGAACGGCTTATCACCAACGAAGAGAAGGCCAATGCAATTGGGGAGCACATTGCCCAGTCGCATTTGCTTGGCTCTACAATCCCAAGTCCACTCGAGAACCAGGTTGTGCAGTGCGTCCAGACGTTAGATGCCTCCCCTTGTGCCGTCCCTCCAGAAGAACGGATTACAGAGGAACAAATTTGCTCAGCGCTGAAACACAGTACGAACATGAAGGCTCCCGGGTTTGACGGAATATTCAACCTAGAGTTGAAAAATCTCAGCGCGAGGGTGCACTCGCTGCTGGCTGCCATCCTCAACAGATGCTTGGAGCTGCACTACTTTCCAAGCATCTGGAAGGTGGCAAAAATCATCCCGATCCGCAAACCTGGGAAAGACCTGTGTGGCATATATTAGCGCTAGTGTACGCAGGTCTTAACTTGACGCTTAACGAGTCAGCAAGCCATGTGTGCAGCCCTCCGTTGTAAGCGCAGCAGTTCAACGCTGGTAAACAGAGGTATCTATGGCAACGCTTCATAAACACACACGGGCAACTCTCCACTCACTTTCGGACTAGCTCTTCACAAGGTAAGTTGCACATTGGCGATCCTGCCAGAATTAACTAAGCCATATGGAATCTTCGATAAGCTCATTTGGTTTTCTATCATAAAGAGGCCACGCTAATATCAATCGGTTTAGAATAACCGTAGCCTTCACGCACCGCAACAAAAATGGAAACTGCTAGATCCGGTTGATTCGTTTATAAACGACGCCAAATCTGCCTTATTCGTCTCACGACGACGCCATTGCGAAAAAAAAAACTACCGAGCCTGCCTTAATCGTTTCAAAACGACGCCATTACAGAAAACGCAAAATCTGCCTAAATCGTTTCAAAACGATGCCAATGCCTAAACAAAATGCTAAATATGCCTCAATCGTTTCAAAACGACGCCATTACAGAAAACACAAAATCTGCTCAAATCGTTTCAAAACGATGCCACCGCGAAAAAAAACTAAAATAAATAAACTGCTAAATCTGCCTCAATCGTTTCAAAACGACGCCATAAAATAAAAAAAAAGCCTTAATCGTTTCAAAGCGACGCTTTTGCAAAAAAAAATCAATTGGCCTCAATTACTTGAAAATGACGCCACGATCCCTATTACAAAACAAAAAATAACGCATACTTTACATTTTACCAGCATTATCTAATGCATATCACGGATGCACCAACAGGACTGTTTGGCACAGGAAATCGACGTCATGGACAGTAGCACTCAAAAAAAAAAAAAAAAAAACGGAAGGCAACCTCCTTCATCAAGGGTGCCCTGAAGGTTAGTTCGCTATCCAACGACAAAATGCTGGTGAACGACCATCTGGCCAAATTAATGTTCTCCACACCGGTGTCCTCGCAGAAGATCCGCCATGAAGCTGGTCAGCTGGCGAAGTTGAAAAGCAGCCGCTTTGCACTGCCTTCGTCCATCTAGCAGCTGAAGAATGCCGAAGCTTCTATTTGTATGTTTGTATTTCTAATTGTATTCAACCTGCCATTGTATGAAGGGCCAAAAACGGTTTGGGTGAATCCGTGAGCAACATCGCCCACTTGCATCCACGGAATACATGAGAATCTCCTTGCAACAACAGGATCATACAACCGGTCAAAAAACAGGCCATCCAACAGGAGGATGTCCCAATGAGTGGGGGAGAAGAGTCCACCTTCTTTTCAAGAAATGTAAACGACAGGGAGTTGGCATTTCGACTCTCCCCATCCATTTCGCGTCAATCGGGTGCCCTGGTGGTCCTGACCACAACATGTCCACAACATTTAATGTTTCATATAATAATGGAATGAAAGTTAAGAAAAAATAAAGGATTGATATCACCCGGTATGTTACCAAGAAATCTATGATATCACGTTAATCACGAAGATTTCCAAGAGCTCCATAGATATGCTGCCACTATATCTTCAACAGGTGTTAAAAACAGCACTCTCGCCTTTCGTTCCTCACAGCAGCGTAAACCCCCATCAACCACGAAACACACTCTAGCTGCTCCAACTAGAGGGATCGCAGCAGAGAAAACAAGGCCTGCGTCCACTTTTCATTTTCGTGACACAACGGCTTCAGTTCACCAGTACACAGTCTACCAACATTTTGTTATACGGCAAACATCCCACATTGCGCCCCAGAAGTCTTTGAATCCAATCGGGTCAATTTTTCTCCGAGCAACTATGAGATTAATTGAAAAATCATCCATTTCGATTTTCGAACGAGAGATTCCTAAAAATCTTCATGATGATGATAATGATGTCATAGTTAACCGGGTAAAATTCTTTTTTTATGAGGAGAGAGGGACATGTGTGGCATATATTAGCGCTAGTGTACGCAGGTCTTAACTTGACGCTTAACGAGTCAGCAAGCCATGTGTGCAGCCCTCCGTTGTAAGCGCAGCAGTTCAACGCTGGTAAACAGAGGTATCTATGGCAACGCTTCATAAACACACACGGGCAACTCTCCACTCACTTTCGGACTAGCTCTTCACAAGGTAAGTTGCACAAGACCCTTCCCTACCGTCAAGCTACAGACCGATTAGCCTGCTCTCAGCGCTGAGCAAGCTGTTCGAAAAATTGATCCTCAGCCGACTAAACAAGTTTGTGGAGGAACATGACATTCTTCTTCCGGAACAGTTCGGGTTCCGTAAGGGGCATTCCACCAATCATCAGCTAGTGCGGGTGATGAATAACATCCGGAGTAACAAAGCTGTATCCAAGTCCACAGCCATGGCCTTGTTAGACGTCGAAAAGGCGTTTGACAATGTCTGGCACGACGGACTTATATACAAGCTTTGTAACTCCAACTTTCCACCATACCTTGTGAAAATCACCCGTAACTATCTCCAGCAAAGGTCGTTCAGGGTGTCGTTGAATAGTTCCCTTTCGGGACAATTTCCGATCCCAGCAGGTGTTCCGCAAGGGAGTCTGCTGGGACCACTGCTTTACAGCATCTACACGTCGGACATCCCTCCTCTAGGAGACGGTTGCGTGTACTTTCTGTTTGCAGATGACACCGCGATAGCCGTCAAGGGTAGGATGCCTCGTGAAATTACGAACAAGCTCCAACGATGCCTTGACACCTTTACTGATTATGCCACCACGTGGAAAATCAAAATCAACGCCTCGAAAACCCAAGCGATCATGTTCCTTCACAGACAATCACCAAAACTTAAACCGTCTTCCTCCTGTACCGTAATAATGGATGGTACAAGGGTCGAGTGGTCCACTGATGTTACTTATCTCGGGATGTTGTTCGATGAGAAGCTCCTGTTCCGCTCGCACATAGAGAAAACCCTAGTTAAGTGCTCCGCCTTGGTTAGGTGTTTGTATCCGCTCATTTGCCGCAGATCCCGCCTCTCAAGGCAAAACAAACTGGCTGTTTACAAACAGATCATAGCCCCCGCGATCCGGTGTGGGAATCGTGCGCTCAGACCCACAGGAACAAAATCCAGGTTGCACAGAATAGAGTGTTGAGGATGATCCTAGATCGTCCATTCGACACAAGAATAGCAGACCTCCATCAAGAGGCAGAAATTCCCAAAGTAGATTCCAAAATTGATGATATGACAACCAAATTTATTCAAAAATGCAATCTTTCTGAACATGCTTTAATAAGCAATTTGTACATAGTAGGTTAAGTGTATATAGTAGAGTAGGTTAGTTTTAAGCTGTAAATAGTAGTATTAAGTAGTTTCTCTTCAAATTCTAAAAACAAAACAAACCAATCCCACCAAGGTGGTCGACCGTGTACTAAGTCTAGGACTAATTCTGTAAAACAAATTTTGAATTTTGCCCATACCTAAAGATGAAGAAAGCAATTAAATCACTTAGTAAAAATTTATATGGTAATCGTCCAAGTTAAACTAAAATAAAGATCATTTAAACTAAAAAAAAAAAAAAAAAAAACTCGTTGGCGGCATTCTTATTACGGACTGTGGAGAGAGCGGACGACCAGCAAAGGACCACCAGCAAAAGGGATAGTGGCACTAGCGGACCAACAGCGACCAGCAGCAGATTCGTGGAACCACGACCGAGGCTGGAAACATCGATCCAGTCGCGACACTTGGGATTTGCCAAGAGGTCCTCAAAATTATCTAGGAGTTCTACTCATTATTACCGTGGAAGCACATGAACATCTTCTTACATTGCCGTTGGAATTCTAGCCAGAAATTCGTTTGGATTCTTCCCACAAATCCTTTAAAATTATCCCTAGAAGTTCTGTTGACTTTCCATCATAATTCAGATGAAAATTCTACAAAAAAGGGTTATTCATAAACTACGTAGATATTTTAGGCAACCGGTGGAAACTAACTAAATCGATTAACGTACCCTATTCTAGTCTAAATTCTAGTACTACGCAATGTTTGTTTTGATTCGCTATGAAATTTTGACAGATAAAATGTGGGGTTCGTGGATTTTTCTGTTTCGAGGGGTGCATCGATTAGCTTGGGACCGAAGACAGTACCAGAGCTGAGCCAAAAAGTTGAGCACGTTTCATCGGGACCTTCTGGTCTTAGAGTTACCTCTATGGTTTAGGGGAGGTAGCTAGTGTTTACGGTCCAAACAAAAATCTTGAACAATTATCTATCTATGCTAAATGAGGAGGGAGTTGAAATCGCTCAAAAACTGTCTGCGTAGTTTATACATAACCAGAAATTGTCTGAACCTTGATTTATATTCATGTCCAAGAGCTTTCGAAATTTTCCAAGACACAAAAATTTTGATCTTGGAAAAAAATGTGAGGACTCAATCGAGCCTAACGATTTCACATGCTTCACGGATGATCGTGCAGTCGTTTTTTCGGCTGGGAGCCAGGTAGACAGCCTACTGGAAATTGCCAGTAGACAGCCTACTGGAAATCATATTCAGCCTCCGCAACAGCCATGGAAAACGAGTCGATTCTAGTCCTCAGCCCACGCACGTTTTGATAATAAATCCGGGGGTCATTTGAGGTGCGATCTCGGGAGCTGGAAACCGAAGGAAAGTTAGGTACCGAAAGTTCAGAATCGCAATCATACTCGCCTGTAGTTGCAGGCCGGAAGCCCCTGATTTTGTTGTTGTTTTGCTTGACAGCAGCTTTTCGGCTTCGTACCTTCATATGTTGCTGTGATGCGAAAAGTGAGAAAGCAAATGATAGTGATCTTGCTCACTGAGCAATGTGAGTTACCCGAGGTGCCTCAAAAGCAACTCTGAAATTCTAGATAGAGCTGGAATTAGGGCGTAACAGCCTTTGTAAACAATGACTTCTATCGATGATTTTTAGGAACTCAAGGCACGCCCACGCAAACCAACACAATCGTCAGGTAGGGGAGGTCTTCCTCTACCAGATGGTATTGTTGATTTGCGTTGGCGAGCCTTAACGTTCTAGAAATCATCGAAAGAAGTCATTGTTTACAAAAGCTGTTACGCCCTAATTCCAGTTCTATCTAGAATTGCTCATGGAGCTGTATTGTCCCTTGATTACTTAATTACAAATCAACTCTGAAGAATCACTTGTTACTGAATTAGGGCCGATGGCAATCATACAAGGTCTGGAACAACAGGCAGCTTGCTGGTGTGAGAAGCAAAAATGTTGTAAGCATTGCTGAGCACAACATTCCATACTGTGAATGGCAGACATGTCGTCACAGAAAACAACTGTTTCGTGTAAAAAGATAAACATTGCAATGAAATACGAATACCACTAAAAATTTCACTAATACCAACAAGCCGGTTGGGCCAGACCTGGTATGATTGACATCGAATTAGGGCAGGTGATTCGCCCCATCTGTCTACAACCCATGATTTCCGCTGTGGATGTTTAGATGTTTTATAACTTAAGGTTTTAAGTTCTCCGATATACTTAAGGTTGTCACTATTCACATTTCCCTCGCTTTTTTTTTCAAGATCCTCAAAGAAGAAACGGAACGGTTACATTTGGATTACATTAAGAGCAGCTGAGACGAGGAGCAGGGCTCGGAAGGGGCCAATTGATGGAGGAAAAAGACATTCACACCGAAGTTAATTAAACTAAAGCGTGCGGTTATGTTTGTCCGGTATGAAAGATCGTGAAACAGAAACGAACCATAACATTACACTTATTTGACTATGCCTATTATGCAATAATTCCATCCAAACCGGAAGCTGAGAGATGAATGATATTCCATGATTTCTAAACGCTCATATATTTTTTTTCTCACCCGTACTTGTACTGGCAACAACCGGAACGGAGTCAACAAAGTTTGCCATACTTTTTATACTAACGCTGATTAATTCACTTCAAATAGGCATTAAACTGCATTTGCTCCATCCATTAAATTACTATTTACTAGCGGACAACACATAGTAAAGAATTGCTACTTTAATTCGGTACCGTTTTTCTCTAGTCAGCTTGGAATGTTTGACGCGAAAGTGGACGTGTTTGTAAATTAACTAGCGAGGAACTAGAGCGAAGGAAGAGGCTTACCAATATTTGTTAAGGAAAACATAAATTTAAACAAAATAATTAATATTTCCTTTTTATCTGTTGGTACCTTACCATAGTTGATTTGAAGGTTAGATGTTGAATAATTAAGTAGACTGTGTAGTTAGTTTGGTCACTGTAAAGTAATTATAGTTGAAATTGAATGAAACCCAGAAAGCGTTTGTTTAATGCGATGACAATACTTTATTTAACTATCGCACAATTTGCGCGTAAGGATATATAAAATAATATCGATTATTTTATTGGCTAACGTAACATTCCTAATCTAGGAAACCGAATGAAAACACGCAACGATAAAAACCCAAACTTTAAAAAAGCAGATTACTGTAATCTGCCTTGAACAAGACAAGTGATAAAAGCAACACTTAAACACTACACTTGGAATACGCAACAACCTACCTATTTACAACAGACAATCCGCTCGACCATGCCGTGCAGCGTGGAACGAACATCAGAGGCGGTGGGACGCAGGACGGACTCATGCTGCCAGCATTTCCTGTACAGATTTCGATACTCCTGTCGAATGTAATTCTGATTGACGGAATGCAAGTCGACTGTCTGCACGAACAATGCATCCAGTGCCGCGTGGCTCGGTGCATCGTCCGGATCGTCCTCGTCGTTCACTGCGTTAGCTGCAAGGTCAATGCCCTGTTGTTGGAGAACGTCACGCATGGCGTCGGTCGTGCAGTCGATGCTGGGCCGGTGCTGATCGGAAGCGTTGGACGAAACCAGGATGCTACTGTGGAAGCTGAGGTGCGAGTTGCCATTCGCTTTCAGGTAAGTTTCCGACGACTCCATCGAGTTGTCGCTATTCTTGCGGGCACGTGACAAGTGATGGTGTGAATTTTTCCCCGATGGAATAGCAACCGGCTCGGAGCGTAGGATCTCCGCTGTGGTAACGCTATCCGGACGGATCTTCTTCTTGACCACATTGTAGGCAACGGCTTCATTTGAAACAATTGATTCGTAAGGATCTTTACCTTCGCTGAGCTGCCACATCGTTACTCCGAACGAAAAGACATCAGCCAAATCGGAAATCCCATCCAGTCCCCGTAGCATTTCCGGTGCCATGTACCGAATAGTGCCTCGGTTACTCTTCGATTCGGCAACGTTAAAATTATCCAGCTCCACAGACGATCCAAAATCACACAACTTGCACGAGTAGTTTCGTATGTAGGAACATCTATCGCCTACCGACCATCCCGGAACCAACAGACAAACAATAACATTCTGAGGTTTCACATCCAGATGGACGATATGATGACGATGACAGAAGCACAGACCATTGATTATATCACACAGTATCCTGAAATTCACGAAAACCCCCATTACTCTCGCATACCTCATCCCACCACCGAAAGCTGTCCTTACAACAATCGATGATAGATCGTAACCTCATATCCTTGATTCAACACACTCTGCAAACAATATCCGTCGAACCGCTCCATGATCACCAGCCCGTACTGCGCCCCGGAGATGATCTTCAGCACTCGCACAATATTGTCATGCTTCAGGTTCAGCACGTTTGCCTCGTTCCGCAGCGAATCGTACCGGCAGCGGTACTTGCGGTGCTTTTCCACAATCTTTACCGCAACGTGCTTGCCCTTGTACAGAGCCTTGATGACCACGCCGTAGCTGCCCCGCCCCAGCACCGTGTAGCTCTGGCTGTTGCGCTGGCCGAATTCGTCACGAAGGAAGCGCTCCCGATTCGGTGTGTCGAAGTTGATCTCGATCAACGGTACGGTCAGCTTCGAGGGGAACCTTGATACAGACAGCCGGAGGTGATACAGTCACAATTGAATTAGAATTTTGATTGCCATTGACGATGTTTTGCTGACTTACATGATGACCAGTAAAATGCACCACGTGATTCATCGATGCGGAATTTTTGTTGGTACCGGTACGTGGAATAAAAAATGTTTTAGCTGCCCAATTTTGTGTCTATATTGGCGAAAAATATGGAAACTAAACTTCTGATCCGTATCGTAGAAGATGGCAAGTGATAACAATAGGATTGCTCAGCTACCATATCGTCTATTGATAAGCGACATGTGGCTGTCCAGCAATAACGGTTAGCGATCGGGTGCGATATCATGGTGTCTGCATTTAGGCGTTATACGTTGAAGGGACGTATGCATCATAGCTGAAAAGCATCTAAGAGAAAAAAAAATAATAATAACCTCACACCAAATTTATGTTTTTAATATCAGTAAAGCGGATTGCTGGATCATGTTCAGCGATCCAATGCTTTACTGAAAAACAGCAAACGATATTTTTACCGAAAAATTCAGCTAACATAAACTGTCAAACAAAAGAGTTGTCAAACTGTTAGCATCACCGTCGCAAGTATTTTTGAATTCGTACACCACCTTCCACACCGCAAGAGGAAGAAGAGCTTAAAAAACTACAAATAAATAAGATTATGTAGGCAAGTACACTGGCGCGGATACTAGATATAATTATTTAATATATTATACATGAAAAAGATCCTGCCGATTTTGTCTTTATTATTTGTATATTTGTATCAACGATCTCAGAAGCTAAAAGCTCCTAGTGAAAACGAATTCGATTTACCAGCCAAATGTCAGAATCTTTTCCTGAAAAAAACAGTAAAGGGATATTGCTGAAATCATAACTGATTTTCAGTAAAATGTTGTCATTTTGACAGAAGTTAAAATTGCTGGAAAATTTGGCAGTATTATTTTGCTGGAACGTTTGCTGATCTTTCTTCAAGTCTAAAATCAGCAATATTTTGCTGATTTTCAGCGATTGAAATTTGGTGTGATACGGAGATATATCGATTTAAAGTTTTGGTTGGCCCACCAGCCGATAAATAAAAGATTTTGGAATATTTTATACTGGGAAATCCGGATTTTAAAATTTCGAGCATCTGAACACCCCTCTTTTCGCGATTAGAGCCATATTTACGGAGATATATCGATTTAAAGTTTTGGTTGGCCCACCAGCCGATAAATAAAAGATTTTGGAATATTTTATACTGGGAAATCCGGATATAAAAATTTCGAGCATCTGAACACCCCTCTTTTCGCGATTAGAGCCATATTTACGGAGATATATCGATTTAAAGTTTTGGTTGGCCCACCAGCCGATAAATAAAAGATTTTGGAATATTTTATACTGGGAAATCCGGATATAAAAATTTCGAACATCTGAACACCCCTCTTTTCGCGATTAGAGCCATATTTACGGAGATATATCGATTTAAAGTTTTGGTTGGCCCACCAGCCGATAAATAAAAGATTTTGGAATATTTTATACTGGGAAATCTGGATATAAAAATTTCGAGCATCTGAACACCCCTCTTTTCGCGATTAGAGCCATATTTACGGAGATATATCGATTTAAAGTTTTGGTTGGCCCACCAGCCGATAAATAAAAGATTTTGGAATATTTTATACTGGGAAATCCGGATATAAAAATTTCGAGCATCTGAACACCCCTCTTTTCGCGATTAGAGCCATATTTACGGAGATATATCGATTTAAAGTTTTGGTTGGCCCACCAGCCGATAAATAAAAGATTTTGGAATATTTTATACTGGGAAATCCGGATATAAAAATTTCGAGCATCTGAACACCCCTCTTTTCGCGATTAGAGCCATATTTACGGAGATATATCGATTTAAAGTTTTGGTTGGCCCACCAGCCGATAAATAAAAGATTTTGGAATATTTTATACTGGGAAATCCGGATATAAAAATTTCGAGCATCTGAACACCCCTCTTTTCGCGATTAGAGCCATATTTACGGAGATATATCGATTTAAAGTTTTGGTTGGCCCACCACCCGATAAATAAAAGATTTTGGAATATTTCATACTGGGAAATACGGATGTAAAAATTTCGAGCATCTCAACACCCCTCTTTTCACGATTAGAGCCATATTTACGGAGATATATCGATTTAAAGTTTTGGTTGGCCCACCAGCCGATAAATAAAAGATTTTGGAATATTTCATACTGGGAAATCCGGATATAAAAATTTCGAGCATCTGAACACCCCTCTTTTCGCGATTAGAGCCATATTTACGGAGATATATCGATTTAAAGTTTTGGTTGGCCCACCAGCCGATAAATAAAAGATTTTGGAATATTTCATACTGGGAAATCCGGATATAAAAATTTCGAGCATCTGAACACCCCTCTTTTCGCGATTAGAGCCATATTTACGGAGATATATCGATTTAAAGTTTTGGTTGGCCCACCAGCCGATAAATAAAAGATTTTGGAATATTTCATACTGGGAAATCCGGATATAAAAATTTCGAGCATCTGAACACCCCTCTTTTCGCGATTAGAGCCATATTTACGGAGATATATCGATTTAAAGTTTTGGTTGGCCCACCAGCCGATAAATAAAAGATTTTGGAATATTTTATACTGGGAAATCCGGATATAAAAATTTCGAGCATCTGAACACCCCTCTTTTCGCGATTAGAGCCATATTTACGGAGATATATCGATTTAAAGTTTTGGTTGGCCCACCAGCCGATAAATAAAAGATTTTGGAATATTTCATACTGGGAAATACGGATGTAAAAATTTCGAGCATCTCAACACCCCTCTTTTCGCGATTAGAGCCATATTTACGGAGATATATCGATTTAAAGTTTTGGTTGGCCCACCAGCCGATAAATAAAAGATTTTGGAATATTTTATACTGGGAAATCCGGATATAAAAATTTCGAGCATCTGAACACCCCTCTTTTCGCGATTAGAGCCATATTTACGGAGATATATCGATTTAAAGTTTTGATTGGCCCACCAGCCGATAAATAAAAGATTTTGGAATATTTCATACTGGGAAATACGGATGTAAAAATTTCGAGCATCTCAACACCCCTCTTTTCGCGATTAGAGCCATATTTACGGAGATATATCGATTTAAAGTTTTGGTTGGTCCACCAGCCGATAAATAAAAGATTTTGGAATATTTTATACTGGAAAATACGGATATAAAAATTTCGAGCATCTGAACACCCCTCTTTTCGCGATTAGAGCCATATTTACGGAGATATATCGATTTAAAGTTTTGGTTGGCCCACCAGCCGATAAATAAAAGATTTTGGAATATTTCATACTGGGAAATCCGGATATAAAAATTTCGAGCATCTGAACACCCCTCTTTTCGCGATTAGAGCCATATTTACGGAGATATATCGATTTAAAGTTTTGGTTGGCCCACCAGCCGATAAATAAAAGATTTTGGAATATTTTATACTGGGAAATCCGGATATAAAAATTTCGAGCATCTGAACACCCCTCTTTTCGCGATTAGAGCCATATTTACGGAGATATATCGATTTAAAGTTTTGGTTGGCCCACCAGCCGATAAATAAAAGATTTTGGAATATTTTATACTGGGAAATCCGGATATAAAAATTTCGAGCATCTGAACACCCCTCTTTTCGCGATTAGAGCCATATTTACGGAGATATATCGATTTAAAGTTTTGGTTGGCCCACCAGCCGATAAATAAAAGATTTTGGAATATTTTATACTGGGAAATCCGGATATAAAAATTTCGAGCATCTGAACACCCCTCTTTTCGCGATTAGAGCCATATTTACGGAGATATATCGATTTAAAGTTTTGGTTGGCCCACCAGCCGATAAATAAAAGATTTTGGAATATTTCATACTGGGAAATACGGATGTAAAAATTTCGAGCATCTCAACACCCCTCTTTTCGCGATTAGAGCCATATTTACGGAGATATATCGATTTAAAGTTTTGGTTGGCCCACCAGCCGATAAATAAAAGATTTTGGAATATTTCATACTGGGAAATCCGGATATAAAAATTTCGAGCATCTGAACACCCCTCTTTTCGCGATTAGAGCCATATTTACGGAGATATATCGATTTAAAGTTTTGGTTGGCCCACCAGCCGATAAATAAAAGATTTTGGAATATTTCATACTGGGAAATCCGGATATAAAAATTTCGAGCATCTGAACACCCCTCTTTTCGCGATTAGAGCCATATTTACGGAGATATATCGATTTAAAGTTTTGGTTGGCCCACCAGCCGATAAATAAAAGATTTTGGAATATTTCATACTGGGAAATCCGGATATAAAAATTTCGAGCATCTGAACACCCCTCTTTTCGCGATTAGAGCCATATTTACGGAGATATATCGATTTAAAGTTTTGGTTGGCCCACCAGCCGATAAATAAAAGATTTTGGAATATTTTATACTGGGAAATCCGGATATAAAAATTTCGAGCATCTGAACACCCCTCTTTTCGCGATTAGAGCCATATTTACGGAGATATATCGATTTAAAGTTTTGGTTGGCCCACCAGCCGATAAATAAAAGATTTTGGAATATTTCATACTGGGAAATACGGATGTAAAAATTTCGAGCATCTCAACACCCCTCTTTTCGCGATTAGAGCCATATTTATGGAGATAAATCGATTTAAAGTTTTGGTTGGCCCACCAGCCGATAAATAAAAGATTTTGGAATATTTTATACTGGGAAATCCGGATATAAAAATTTCGAGCATCTGAACACCCCTCTTTTCGCGATTAGAGCCATATTTACGGAGATAAATCGATTTAAAGTTTTGGTTGGCCCACCAGCCGATAAATAAAAGATTTTGGAATATTTTATACTGGGAAATCTGGATATAAAAATTTCGATTATCTGAACACCCCTCTTTTCGCGATTAGAGCCATATTTACGGAGATATATCGATTTAAAGTTTTGGATGGCCCACCAGCCGATAAATAAAAGATTTTGAAATATTTTATACTGGAAAATCCGGATATAAAAATTTCGAACATCTGAACACCCCTCTTTTCGCGATTAGAGCCATATTAACGGAGATAAATCGATTTAAAGTTTTGGATGGCCCACCAGCCGATAAATAAAAGATTTTGGAATATTTTATACTGAGAAATCCGGATATAAAAATTTCGAGCATCTGAACACCCCTCTTTTCGCGATTAGAGCCATATTTACGGAGATAAATCGATTTAAAGTTTTGGTTGGCCCACCAGCCGATAAATAAAAGATTTTGGAATATTTTATACTGGGAAATCCGGATATAAAAATTTCGAGCATCTGAACACCCCTCTTTTCGCGATTAGAGCCATATTTACGGAGATATATCGATTTAAAGTTTTGGTTGGCCCACCAGCCGATAAATAAAAGATTTTGGAATATTTTATACTGGGAAATCCGGATATAAAAATTTCGAGCATCTGAACACCCCTCTTTTCGCGATTAGAGCCATATTTACGGAGATATATCGATTTAAAGTTTTGGTTGGCCCACCAGCCGATAAATAAAAGATTTTGGAATATTTTATACTGGGAAATCCGGATATAAAAATTTCGAGCATCTGAACACCCCTCTTTTCGCGATTAGAGCCATATTTACGGAGATATATCGATTTAAAGTTTTGGTTGGCCCACCACCCGATAAATAAAAGATTTTGGAATATTTCATACTGGGAAATACGGATGTAAAAATTTCGAGCATCTCAACACCCCTCTTTTCACGATTAGAGCCATATTTACGGAGATATATCGATTTAAAGTTTTGGTTGGCCCACCAGCCGATAAATAAAAGATTTTGGAATATTTCATACTGGGAAATCCGGATATAAAAATTTCGAGCATCTGAACACCCCTCTTTTCGCGATTAGAGCCATATTTACGGAGATATATCGATTTAAAGTTTTGGTTGGCCCACCAGCCGATAAATAAAAGATTTTGGAATATTTCATACTGGGAAATCCGGATATAAAAATTTCGAGCATCTGAACACCCCTCTTTTCGCGATTAGAGCCATATTTACGGAGATATATCGATTTAAAGTTTTGGTTGGCCCACCAGCCGATAAATAAAAGATTTTGGAATATTTCATACTGGGAAATCCGGATATAAAAATTTCGAGCATCTGAACACCCCTCTTTTCGCGATTAGAGCCATATTTACGGAGATATATCGATTTAAAGTTTTGGTTGGCCCACCAGCCGATAAATAAAAGATTTTGGAATATTTTATACTGGGAAATCCGGATATAAAAATTTCGAGCATCTGAACACCCCTCTTTTCGCGATTAGAGCCATATTTACGGAGATATATCGATTTAAAGTTTTGGTTGGCCCACCAGCCGATAAATAAAAGATTTTGGAATATTTCATACTGGGAAATACGGATGTAAAAATTTCGAGCATCTCAACACCCCTCTTTTCGCGATTAGAGCCATATTTACGGAGATATATCGATTTAAAGTTTTGGTTGGCCCACCAGCCGATAAATAAAAGATTTTGGAATATTTTATACTGGGAAATCCGGATATAAAAATTTCGAGCATCTGAACACCCCTCTTTTCGCGATTAGAGCCATATTTACGGAGATATATCGATTTAAAGTTTTGATTGGCCCACCAGCCGATAAATAAAAGATTTTGGAATATTTCATACTGGGAAATACGGATGTAAAAATTTCGAGCATCTCAACACCCCTCTTTTCGCGATTAGAGCCATATTTACGGAGATATATCGATTTAAAGTTTTGGTTGGTCCACCAGCCGATAAATAAAAGATTTTGGAATATTTTATACTGGAAAATACGGATATAAAAATTTCGAGCATCTGAACACCCCTCTTTTCGCGATTAGAGCCATATTTACGGAGATATATCGATTTAAAGTTTTGGTTGGCCCACCAGCCGATAAATAAAAGATTTTGGAATATTTCATACTGGGAAATCCGGATATAAAAATTTCGAGCATCTGAACACCCCTCTTTTCGCGATTAGAGCCATATTTACGGAGATATATCGATTTAAAGTTTTGGTTGGCCCACCAGCCGATAAATAAAAGATTTTGGAATATTTTATACTGGGAAATCCGGATATAAAAATTTCGAGCATCTGAACACCCCTCTTTTCGCGATTAGAGCCATATTTACGGAGATATATCGATTTAAAGTTTTGGTTGGCCCACCAGCCGATAAATAAAAGATTTTGGAATATTTTATACTGGGAAATCCGGATATAAAAATTTCGAGCATCTGAACACCCCTCTTTTCGCGATTAGAGCCATATTTACGGAGATATATCGATTTAAAGTTTTGGTTGGCCCACCAGCCGATAAATAAAAGATTTTGGAATATTTTATACTGGGAAATCCGGATATAAAAATTTCGAGCATCTGAACACCCCTCTTTTCGCGATTAGAGCCATATTTACGGAGATATATCGATTTAAAGTTTTGGTTGGCCCACCAGCCGATAAATAAAAGATTTTGGAATATTTCATACTGGGAAATACGGATGTAAAAATTTCGAGCATCTCAACACCCCTCTTTTCGCGATTAGAGCCATATTTACGGAGATATATCGATTTAAAGTTTTGGTTGGCCCACCAGCCGATAAATAAAAGATTTTGGAATATTTCATACTGGGAAATCCGGATATAAAAATTTCGAGCATCTGAACACCCCTCTTTTCGCGATTAGAGCCATATTTACGGAGATATATCGATTTAAAGTTTTGGTTGGCCCACCAGCCGATAAATAAAAGATTTTGGAATATTTCATACTGGGAAATCCGGATATAAAAATTTCGAGCATCTGAACACCCCTCTTTTCGCGATTAGAGCCATATTTACGGAGATATATCGATTTAAAGTTTTGGTTGGCCCACCAGCCGATAAATAAAAGATTTTGGAATATTTCATACTGGGAAATCCGGATATAAAAATTTCGAGCATCTGAACACCCCTCTTTTCGCGATTAGAGCCATATTTACGGAGATATATCGATTTAAAGTTTTGGTTGGCCCACCAGCCGATAAATAAAAGATTTTGGAATATTTTATACTGGGAAATCCGGATATAAAAATTTCGAGCATCTGAACACCCCTCTTTTCGCGATTAGAGCCATATTTACGGAGATATATCGATTTAAAGTTTTGGTTGGCCCACCAGCCGATAAATAAAAGATTTTGGAATATTTCATACTGGGAAATACGGATGTAAAAATTTCGAGCATCTCAACACCCCTCTTTTCGCGATTAGAGCCATATTTATGGAGATAAATCGATTTAAAGTTTTGGTTGGCCCACCAGCCGATAAATAAAAGATTTTGGAATATTTTATACTGGGAAATCCGGATATAAAAATTTCGAGCATCTGAACACCCCTCTTTTCGCGATTAGAGCCATATTTACGGAGATAAATCGATTTAAAGTTTTGGTTGGCCCACCAGCCGATAAATAAAAGATTTTGGAATATTTTATACTGGGAAATCTGGATATAAAAATTTCGATTATCTGAACACCCCTCTTTTCGCGATTAGAGCCATATTTACGGAGATATATCGATTTAAAGTTTTGGATGGCCCACCAGCCGATAAATAAAAGATTTTGAAATATTTTATACTGGAAAATCCGGATATAAAAATTTCGAACATCTGAACACCCCTCTTTTCGCGATTAGAGCCATATTAACGGAGATAAATCGATTTAAAGTTTTGGATGGCCCACCAGCCGATAAATAAAAGATTTTGGAATATTTTATACTGAGAAATCCGGATATAAAAATTTCGAGCATCTGAACACCCCTCTTTTCGCGATTAGAGCCATATTTACGGAGATAAATCGATTTAAAGTTTTGGTTGGCCCACCAGCCGATAAATAAAAGATTTTGGAATATTTTATACTGGGAAATCCGGATATAAAAATTTCGAGCATCTGAACACCCCTCTTTTCGCGATTAGAGCCATATTTACGGAGATATATCGATTTAAAGTTTTGGTTGGCCCACCAGCCGATAAATAAAAGATTTTGGAATATTTCATACTGGGAAATACGGATGTAAAAATTTCGAGCATCTCAACACCCCTCTTTTCGCGATTAGAGCCATATTTATGGAGATAAATCGATTTAAAGTTTTGGTTGGCCCACCAGCCGATAAATAAAAGATTTTGGAATATTTTATACTGGGAAATCTGGATATAAAAATTTCGATTATCTGAACACCCCTCTTTTCGCGATTAGAGCCATATTTACGGAGATATATCGATTTAAAGTTTTGGATGGCCCACCAGCCGATAAATAAAAGATTTTGAAATATTTTATACTGGAAAATCCGGATATAAAAATTTCGAACATCTGAACACCCCTCTTTTCGCGATTAGAGCCATATTAACGGAGATAAATCGATTTAAAGTTTTGGATGGCCCACCAGCCGATAAATAAAAGATTTTGGAATATTTTATACTGAGAAATCCGGATATAAAAATTTCGAGCATCTGAACACCCCTCTTTTCGCGATTAGAGCCATATTTACGGAGATAAATCGATTTAAAGTTTTGGTTGGCCCACCAGCCGATAAATAAAAGATTTTGGAATATTTTATACTGGGAAATCCGGATATAAAAATTTCGAGCATCTGAACACCCCTCTTTTCGCGATTAGAGCCATATTTACGGAGATATATCGATTTAAAGTTTTGGTTGGCCCACCAGCCGATAAATAAAAGATTTTGGAATATTTCATACTGGGAAATACGGATGTAAAAATTTCGAGCATCTCAACACCCCTCTTTTCGCGATTAGAGCCATATTTATGGAGATAAATCGATTTAAAGTTTTGGTTGGCCCACCAGCCGATAAATAAAAGATTTTGGAATATTTTATACTGGGAAATCCGGATATAAAAATTTCGAGCATCTGAACACCCCTCTTTTCGCGATTAGAGCCATATTTACGGAGATAAATCGATTTAAAGTTTTGGTTGGCCCACCAGCCGATAAATAAAAGATTTTGGAATATTTTATACTGGGAAATCCGGATATAAAAATTTCGAGCATCTGAACACCCCTCTTTTCGCGATTAGAGCCATATTTACGGAGATATATCGATTTAAAGTTTTGGTTGGCCCACCAGCCGATAAATAAAAGATTTTGGAATATTTCATACTGGGAAATACGGATGTAAAAATTTCGAGCATCTCAACACCCCTCTTTTCGCGATTAGAGCCATATTTATGGAGATAAATCGATTTAAAGTTTTGGTTGGCCCACCAGCCGATAAATAAAAGATTTTGGAATATTTTATACTGGGAAATCCGGATATAAAAATTTCGAGCATCTGAACACCCCTCTTTTCGCGATTAGAGCCATATTTACGGAGATAAATCGATTTAAAGTTTTGGTTGGCCCACCAGCCGATAAATAAAAGATTTTGGAATATTTTATACTGGGAAATCTGGATATAAAAATTTCGATTATCTGAACACCCCTCTTTTCGCGATTAGAGCCATATTAACGGAGATAAATCGATTTAAAGTTTTGGTTGGCCCACCAGCCGATAAATAAAAGATTTTGGAATATTTCATACTGGGAAATACGGATGTAAAAATTTCGAGCATCTCAACACCCCTCTTTTCGCGATTAGAGCCATATTTATGGAGATAAATCGATTTAAAGTTTTGGTTGGCCCACCAGCCGATAAATAAAAGATTTTGAAATATTTTATACTGGAAAATCCGGATATAAAAATTTCGAACATCTGAACACCCCTCTTTTCGCGATTAGAGCCATATTAACGGAGATAAATCGATTTAAAGTTTTGGATGGCCCACCAGCCGATAAATAAAAGATTTTGGAATATTTTATACTGAGAAATCCGGATATACAAATTTCGAGCATCTGAACACCCCTCTTTTCGCGATTAGAGCCATATTTACGGAGATATATCGATTTAAAGTTTTGGTTGGCCCACCAGCCGATATTAAGGAAATATTTGTATAAACAGTGTCAAAATATTGATACTAGAATCCTCCGATGAATGTCACTGACCAAATCACGTAACTTCTATGTGATAATCCTGTGACGTTTAAGCTCCATGAAATGAGTGCCCCTACATGAGATTGACGTAGCTCTTATGTGAAAAGTACGATGGAAAAAATATACGTATGTTTTCACGTAGCATTTTGAAAATTATTCAGAGTGTAGAACTGCCAAGACGACAAATGAACAACATCGTTCGGATTCAGATCGATGTTTTGCATTCGTCATCTTCTCAGTCCCAACTTTGTATACTCAATTTGGGGTACAGTCAACTTTCGCTCGTTGGGCTAAACCTGTAGCCCACTTAGTGAAAGACTTTTGTTGGTTGGGCTGAGCTGTCAAGCTGAAAATTGGTTGAGGGATACACCGATATCATCATAATCCTTAAGCAACTATGCAAATTGTTCATACATGAGCCCCTCGAAAATGAATCAGCACTGTCAGAAATGACGTTTGACTTCGATTTTGGTTAGCTACAGCCCAACTACAACGTAGCCCACTTAAACATAACCCAACGAGCGACTGTATTTCGTAAACTCGCAAAATAAATAACACCATCAATACAAACTCAACTTTATTCTAGAAATATTTAAACCAAATTAAGTCAATCTTTGTGCACTAGAATCACAGTTGCTATTATGTAGAAATGTGGTGTCTCGTGGTAATGCCGGATGTAGTCGTCCATTTTCGGATCCAAGATGTACTTCATCTTGTAGTGCACCCCTTGCTGCTGTTTCTCGACGATCGTCGCCAAGCTGATGATCCGGTGCCTGAAATTGATTCTATTAGTCAAGTTCAACTACAGATCGAATGCTAACCTCCTGTAGTTCATGTTCTTAACCCGATCCTTGATCTGCTTGGAGATGTTCTGGCACATTTGCAAATTCTTCGTCGGATCGTAGATGTAGCGCATCTCCTCTTCGTCCACGTCGAACTGCTTCTCAATGACCCGTTCCATGATGCGACGTATCTTCTCCGTGTTGAACAGCGGCCTCTGGTAGGGTTCTTCCTTTTCCTCCTTGTTGATCCGGTGGTTCAGTTCCTCGGTGATTTCCTTGAATCGATTCTTCCGTTTGGCCAGTGCAGCCGTTAGCGTGTCGCTGAACAACCCCGCGGCTCCACCCTTGCTGGGCGTTCGCGTCAGGCGGGTATTGCTGCTGCAGGTGGTGGTGGTGGTGCTGTTCGTTACATAATAATAATGTGGGTTGATTGAGTGATTACCTGGAGTTGTTTCAGGATACTTACGAAGCACCGCCAAGCTTTAACGATCCCCACGTAGCCATACGACACCGAGCTCACTGGGTCATACACGCACAAGTAAAAGACTTATGTTGCCTGCCAAAATACGAAAGACAAATCCTGCTTCGTACGCGTTCCCCTAGGAGTCAACAAACCGACTGCCCTAGTAGGGAACTGGGATTGTAGTGCAAAGCCAATAATTCCACCAACTCGAAAACCAAGGGAACTTTCGCAGTAGTAGTGGTAGTAGTAGGGCACGGATCTCAACTTCAAACCTGACACCTCTCCCGTGTCGGCGGCGGCGGCACTCCAGGATTCGTGCAATGTGATATTTCTATCCACGGTCTGATGGTGCGACGTAGCGAGGGGAAATAGCAGTTGGCTTCAGTGCACTTCGACGGCTACCGCAAGCTGAAAGTGATTGGAGCGTGCACGAAAAATAAGGATAGCAAAGCACCCCATAAAAGTTTATGCCCTTTATGGCGGCGAAGAGTACTTGGCTCACGCTCCATTCACAGCATTCTTTCATTCTTCGATGGGAAATTATTGCAACGAGAGCGTTGGGGTGGGTGTCCCAGTTATGGCAGCATGTGAAAACTGCGCACATTTTGGTGTGTTCTAATTTCTGCATCTGGTAGGTGAATGCATCCTTCCACCTTATCGCAAAGGTCATCAAAAGCTCGTATTCAACAACCACTCTATAGAGAGCTACTAGCTACTGTCTATGAAGTCCCCATCAACGCCAACATCGTTGACGGAGGGCGGGAGTGGGTGCTTCCTTTCGTGAATTTTTAGCATTACGCGCAATGTGCGGGTATCGACCGCATTCCCGCATAGTGGAAAACCGTCCCGCCGCGTCGTCGTCGTCGACGACGTGAAACCCAGCGTAACAAACAAACAAACAGCAGTTGTACATTTTCGGTTGTTGATGGATGCCGTTCAATGCTAAATAAAGCGTGTTTCGATTTCACTCAAACAGTTATTTTATTATTTTCGCGTGTTGAACTACACTTTCCGTAACAACGCTATAATTCAAAGACACCTTCTCCACCTCTTATACCTGTCCCACCGCTCTGCCTGAGGGTACTGACCAGTTATGCGTTCTTGTCCCACCAAAATGGTTGTGCTGTTCCGCTTTGTTTCAAGCTATCATCGTCATTGACGAAAGTTTGACCCTATTGTCAACGCATGGAAGTTGTGTTCCACTATTCATGTGGCCCATATAATCGCTGGAGGGCCAACGGGGGTGGATCTACAGGTTTGTGACCTGTGATGTCGCTGAAGTTCATACATGGATAGATCGACATTCTCTGACACCTGAGGATTTCAGAGGTGTAATCTTATTAATATTGATGTTCGAGCAATAAATCAAAGCTTGCTTTGTGTGGAATAGAAGGGCTGTGTGAATTTTATCGGAATCAGATCTGACATACAGATATTCTGCCAATACGTGTAACTGTCCCATGTTCCTTATGCACCGTGGGACTCTTATGTGTATAATGGCAGTATTGCTATTCTGTATTTATGAATTTGAACAAATTGTTGAAATGTTTACATGTATGCATCCGTCTTTAAAAACAAACATCTCGTTTTTCAGTTGCCAAAACTTGATTTTTTTGTGTCTAGTGCAGCAAAGTATTATGGGTTCAAACTACCCCCACACCTTGAGAGCCTTGACTTCCGACCAATATAAAATTGTGTTTTACCCTTCTTACAAAGAAGGGTATAGATATCACTTGAAAAACCGACTATCGATCCGAGGCCCGGAGGGCCGAGTGTCATATACCATTCGACTCAGCTCGACGAGATCGGAACATGTCTGTGTGTGTGTGTGTGTGTGTGTGTGTGTGTGTGTATGTGTGTATGTGTGTGTGTATGTAACGAAATGAATGTGCTCACGTTTCTCAGCTACCGCTCAACCGATTTGGACAAACTCGGCGCCAAATGATATGTCTTGGGGTCCCATTGAACGCTATTGAACGGTTTTGGAATCGGAAAACCGGTTCCGGAGATATGGCCGGAATAAGATCCGGTGAATATGGGCCTTCACGCTGGATTTAACGGAAAACGTATCAAAACCATCATGCGACACATCAAATTACTACAGAATTCAAAAATAAGATCAATGCAAGTCGTGTTAAGTGTTCCAGACCACATTGGACACACTTGGACATGTTCCGGGTACCCCGGGGAAGTTGCTTGAATATGAATTGAATTAAAACCCATTAAATCACATTAAAATACGATGATAAGGTGATTGGTAGCCTCACCAAACAGACTACACCCGGATATATTCCGGGTACCCCCAGGCAGTGGCGTAGCGTCACTGGATGACACGGGGGTGGGGGGCTTGGTCACTGATAATGACAATAAAATAAATAAAGTTGAATAAGTAAGAAGGGTCTGATCACACCATAGGTGGATAAATTCGGGTTTTTTTTATACAACAGGTAGGTCATCATCTGCACTTTTTAATATGTTCATTACATACCAAGTGAAAACTTAATCATATCTTGTCGTGGAGTGCTGTGGTTTTGAGATGCTCGATAACCCTAGAGGGATCGGTTTTGCTTAATGAGCAGAATATCATGGGTTTAATCCGGAGCTTTCCCACAACATAATAAACTGCCATCGTTGGGTTCCGAGTGCATAAAGCGCAGTTAATAACCAATAGTTGAATTGTTCAAACCATGAATTTCGGAAAGGGTGTATGCGTGATCTAGTTTGGAAGACATTGTTGGCTGCTTTCAGACAGAGACGTCGCTTCATTCGAATAGATTGTGGTAATGTAAGGGGCACGGTGGCTATAGAGCAACCGTTTTTTGCTTAATGAATCGAAGAGCCTCATTAAAATTAATGAGTTAATCTATCATCCAGGCCACTATATTGTAGAAAAGTGTTAATAACATAAATTGGAAGAACGATTCAGAAAAGTAATAAGTATATTTAGGCCAAAGTGACGTACGCCTGATCCGGTTCGGAAGGCATACTTTGATACTTTGAAGGATTTAATTTCATTGTAATAGCTTCTTGCAACCGATAATGAACGATCGTAGGTCGTAGTTTGTTGTGTTGTTAGGGGCACGGTGGCCTTAGAGCGACCGTTTTTGCTTACTGAGCAGAAGATCGTGAGTTAGAACCCAAGCTCCTTTACATTACTGAGTTGTTAGGGTCGCGTCATTTGCATAACAGGCTTTAAAAGATTGCATCGCTTCCCAATGTGAATCCAGATCTAACTTACCCTTCCCACTAACAAAAACGTCCTTCCCGTGACAGCCGTGAAGATGCAGAGGTATACTCGATTTCTAGTAACAACGGTTGTTGAAATAACAATCCTTTGTCTCCCCGATGACCGTAAGGACGTGGCCAGCGCCGTTATTGACCTCAAAAATAAGAATTCTCCGGATTTTGAACACTGAGAATGGATTGCTAGTCCCAAGCCCCATTCCCTATTCTTATGGTTCTTTGTGCAAATTTCGCTAAATCTGGTCAATCACAGAGTAGCAATCACAATATCAGCTTCAATCGACCAAATTGATGCAACGAAGAGTGTTAAAGTCGAACAGCTTCGCAGCATTCTAGAACCTCAGTCGGCGTGCACAAACAAATGTTCAATCGCTTGTCTCTCTTTCTCCCGTCGCTCCATTGGTCTTCCTTTCAAGCTTCGGTGAAACGGATGAGCGAAAGAGCGCTCGACTTTGATAGTTTTCTCTTTCATGAAACACATCAACAGAGGTTTCATGACGTATAGAGCTTTTTGACGTTTAATCGGCGCACACTACTGCACCATTTAAATCGAATGAGTGCGATCAAGAGGGAAACAGATTAGTGAGAAAACAAACCGTTCATTCATCCATGTAACGGCGCCGGTGGTGTAGTGGTAAGCGTGATTACCTCTCACCCCAGCAGGCCTGGGTTCAATCCCAGTCGGCGCCGCCGGGATGTTCTGAGGCATAACATCTCTGATCACGCCTTCCTTCGGATGAGAAGTAAAGCCGTTGGTCCCCGGTTCATGAGTTGATGGGTCGATAGGTAGGGTCCAGGTGTTGGGGCTGCCTTCCTGGCACGTCGGTAGCATTTGGTGCTCAGCACGGAAAACAAGATCGACGGAAAAAACAAACCAAAGGAAAAAAAAATCATCCATGTGTGCTAGATAGAGAAAGACGATTAAACGTCAAAAAGGTCTATATGACGGAAAATGAAATTACATATTTAAAGCATTTCTCACGTGAAAACACTTGAAGATTACACGTAATATGTTTAATTTATCTTCCATCCACATATTTATCTAAAAAAAAATAACGAAAACGGGACATAACGCATTTTAAACAAATTGAAAGAGCGGTGATAGAGTGTTCGTGAAAGGGGATTGAAAGCCATAATGAGGTTTTGTTTAACTAGAAAATCGACGTTACTTACATTGAAAGCGATGAGCAAAGCAACGACGAGAAGATCCACAGCCAGCGTTTCCTTCTACGCGTGCTTCTTTTTCATTATCATTTCTTGCTGATAAAGGGTGTCCACGATGAAATTGCCACACACAAAATTGATTCGCAAAATTCGAGTTTTCATCCGATTGCCATCAAATTTTCAGGGATTGAGAAATAACTATTAAACTTCATTTTACCATTTTACTGGTATTTTATTTACAGTCCATACGCAAATGCCCGCACGTTGGCCTTAACCCCGGCCATAAGATTCTGCACAACCTGTGAATCAACCGTTTTTTGCATGTAAACCCATACTTTCTTCAGTTCCTCGACTGTCTTCACTACCTTAGGTCGTTTAAGAAGGTGCTGCTTCATAATCGCCCAGTACTTCTCGATGGGGCGGAGCTCCGGAGTGTTGGGAGGGTTGAACATTTTCGGCACGAAATTGACCTTATTGTCCGCATACCACTTCAGCACGTCCTTGGAGTAGTGGCATGAGGCCAAATCTGGCCAGAAGATTGTTGGGACGTTGTGGGCCTTCAGGAGAGGAAGCAGCCGCTTCTGGAGGCACTCTTTTATGTACACCTGTTCGTTCATCGTGTCCTGGGTCACGAAAGGTGCACTCCGCTTCCCGCACGTGCAGATGGCTTGCCAAACCAGGAATTTCTTCGCAAATTTGGACATCTTCTGAGTGCGGACATGCTCCGGAACGCTGAACTTATCCTTGGCCGTGAAAAACAGGTTGCCGGGGATCTGTTTGAAGTCGGCCTTCACATATGTTTCGTCGTCCATGATGCAGCATTCAACTTTCGTCAGCATGTTGAGGTACAACTTCCTGGCACGGGTTTTGGCGGACTTGTTCTGCTTCTCGTCGCGATTAGGGGCCTTTAGTACCTTGAACGTTCGAAGCTCAGCCTTAGTTTTGGCCTTCTGGACAAAACTTCGGCTTAGGTGCAGCTTCTTAGCCACATCCCTAACGGAGGCGTTCGGATTTCGGTTGAAGGCCCCAACTACGCGGTTGTGATTTTTGGTGTTGTACGGAATACTTTTTCCTTCACTTCTGGGCTTCCGATCGGTGGTCAACCGTTCCTCGAACCGCTTAATCACTCGCGACACCGTGAATTCGCAATTCCCAACGTTTTAGCGATGGAACGATGCGAGAGATCCTTGTTCTCGTGATGAATGCGCAAGATTTTATCACGCACGAGCTGTTCTTTCGACTCCATTTCCGCGAGTTTTGATCACAGAACTTTAAAACTTGCGAATAATGCACTATGAACTAAATCCACCCAAATTTTTATTAAATTCTACCCAACGGTTAAAAAGTTAGAGCAATTTCATAGTGTGGCAATTTCATCGTGGACACCCTTTAGTCTAGCAAGGCGTTATAGAAATGAAGCGTTGAACACGTTTGTATGAGAGAAACAAATCTCGAGTTCATTTTAGAGCTTCGAAAATGTAGAGCCCTGGTAGCAACTACTGAAATGTATGGTCGTCAATGCTCATGCTCATGCTCATGCACGGAATGTGACTCAACTTGAGTGACATTATATGAAAAATATCGATTAAAAAATTTCATTCAAGGTCCTCCCACGAAAACTTTCTGTAGGAGTCTAGCCTAGAATCTGTTTCCCAGGAAATCGAACTAGCTTTCCTAGAATTAGGATACGTGAATTTCGTTAAATTAGTGGAAATTGATTCCCAGGATGTCAACGGTAAGAAGAAAAATACAGACAGCAATCTTTTCTGCGCCACTGACAGTACTAAGGAGCAACATGCTTGGACCAGTATAATATTTATTTGTTATTTAACTAGCAGTGTTATTTTATCTGTCATTTGTTTGTTTCCCCCTGTTTCCCACAGCCATTTCGATCAACATTGAGGTCCCCAACAACTATGTCAAATGAACGAATTTGGTGGCAATCTGAATTTTCGGGAGACCTTTAAAGTTTGTTTAGAACTTCAAATTAGTTGCATGTGTAGTATGATGTGTCAAGTGTATATGGTGGATCACAACCCCTTTTTTCCCCAACAAGGGTGTCAGTTTTGAACGAATTTGGTTATGATTAGAAATACTCAGGCTGTGAACCATTTGCCGAGTTAAATTTAACTCGTGGTTAAAAGTGACATTTCGAAAGTTATTTTCTATATTCGAAAATCCCTGTGCTGTCGATCGACCGGTTTTCGAGCCACGGTTGTCAAAATTTAACTTCTTGTCTGTCAGAAATAACCATGCTCGGATAGCAGGGTTAATCGATAACTTTCCATCTGTCAAATTTTAACCAAAAGTTAAAATAATCTACCAAATGGTTCAGAGCCTCAGAGGGAGAGATAGGCGGAGAAAACAAAATGCAACTCGGCAGCAGGGATTTGTTCCTAAATTATCTTGCAACCCTTGCTAGAAGCTAGAATTTCAAATGACTTTTATTTTTGATTCGATTTACGTGCAAAATAATAATTGATTGCATCGCAATATTTTGCACATTTCTTGTTGCCATTCATTAACCAACGAAGATCAATTAATCAATAGAGTTAGAATATTGTTTTTGGTTCCAAAAACTAGTTGAATTTGAGAAGCACACAAAACATAAAGGTGATTGAATTTCTGTTCGATTGCAATACTCTCAAATTTATTCTAGTAAGAATAAGAAATCCTTGGAAAAATTCTAATTGGAATGTTCGATTGGCTCAGATTTTGGCAGTTCATTTGGCTCAAAACATTCTCTCCGCCCATCTATCCCAATGAGCTGGATTACCGAGGTGAAGCAATCACTCACACAACCACTGTACGATACAGGCAAGTACACGCAAGTAGTGACGTCACTACTTGCGTTTACGTTGATTTTTTGGTTTACTAATACAACCCTATTTCACGATCTGCTCCACCTCTCTCTGTACCTCATTGCATCTATCCCTCTGATTATTTCTAGTTATGATCTGGATTTTCGGGAGAATTATAAACCTTGTATGCGAGACGAAACGAACCTATTCATTTGCTTTCCACAAATTCAAATAAGGGAAATGTAGGTAATGTCGGCCTACATGTCCCTAATTTGGGCCCATACATAAATTCAGCAATCGACTAAATTTTCAATAGCGACCAAAAATATCCATTAGTACCGTCCTAAAGACGCGTTCATCTAGATAAAATTGATAAATAGCAGACTTTTAGCGATGGGCTCAAATTAGGGACATGTCGGCCGACATTACCTACATTTCTCCTATTGCTCAAATTTCACCAAATCTCGGAAATAGATTGGAAATACTATGCAGACCAACTTTGTCGAAGTCTGCCAATCGATTAGACTTCTACGAAAAAAGTTATTATTATATTAATTTAGACCTATTAATCCCCGCAAATATGAGCTTGTAGGTACGCGTGGAACACTTGGTCTAACTTTTTGTAAAAAGATCAAATCGATTTGGAGTTTTCGACAAAGTTGTTTTGTATAGTATTCTACCAGTCTTTTGACAGTTTTTGTTTTGGATGCACGCGTTTCCAAAACACCAGATATATTCGGTTTTTTTTCCCCAAAGATTCCACGGACTCCGTCCGTTTCCCTATCATATACAATATCGATTCCATCAACGGAACCACAACGCGCCGCGAAATGGCCTCTACGGTCGACCGAACCTTCGTTATCAGCGTTAAAGGTGTACCGAGTAAGCTCTAATACGCCGAAATCTCTACCTCCATCTTCCAAAAACTGAACTCTGCACTGACCCAGATCAAACATCTGCAAATCACCAACGGGCGCGTCTACGCAAAGAACCAGCTAGAACACGACGGAAAGCTCTATATTCTTCCACTATCCATATGGAGGACGGTACTATTGAGGTTAGGATCCATGACCTCCGACCAAGAATCACTAATCAACAACTGGTGCAGAGGACGAAAGAGTTCGGACAAATCTGTTCGGTCCGCGAAGAAGTCTGGAACGACTTTTTCCCCGGCGTTCCAACAAGCGCCCGTTTATGCCGGATGAAACTCATCAATCCGATTCATTTTCTTTTTTTCTTCTTTTCCTTTATTTAACGTCGGTCTCTGTTCCGCAATCTAGTGCCAATCACCGACGGACATCGATTGCCATCCATTGACGGTAACCAAATGTGCAGGAAGGCAGCTTCCACACCTGCGTAGGAGAACAATCCCACCGACCTAACAATCTGATTAAATCATACATAACTGTCGATGCTGTGATGACTCTCGTCACCTGTCAAACACTGCAATCGTAAAGTGCACAACACGCAAACCTGCTCGGAATATGCCAAATCTCTAAAATCATCTGTAAACGAACGTTTGATCGTTGCCGATGTCGTAAAGAACTCCAGCGCATACCAGGACTTCATCGAAGTCAAAAGAACGAGACGTAATAGCTCCAGCAGATTCAACGGACCAGAGAAAACCAAACACAGATCCAGGTCTAACGCCTCACTTGCGGGAAGCGAAATAACAAGCAGCAAACGAAAACAACACAACGCACAACCAACAACATCGGCCTTGCCCATTCATACCGACAAGAAGAATGCCGACAACAGACCGGCTCGAACAGAAACGCGTACTGAGACTCGTTCTGGATTACGATCCCGATCCGAGTCTCGCTCTCCATCAAGAACCACCAAATAATGTCCAGTCTCCAAAAACTCCAGCCTGCTGTCTTGTTTTACACGGTAAGCAAAATGAACAGTATATGTCCAGACTTAGCAGAAAAAAAGATACTGCCACCCTAAAAACAAACCAAACTTTACAGCGAACGATGTTCAACGATATGCGCTGCCCTCGCTGGAAAACAAGTCATCCACATCAGTCTACCCCCTCCACCCAAACCATGTTTAGCAATGGATAACACAACGTCTACATCAGCATCTTCGTCGACCTTGGAGGTCGAAATTGGCCCCACCGACAGATGCCTTGCATTGCAGTGGAATATACGTGAACTTCGAGCCAACGCTTGTGAATTGAAGCAACTCGCTTCGCATCATCAACCTGCAGTGATAGCACTTCAAGAAACGAAGGTAAACGCCCAAATATTGCCTAACGATTTCATCGGCAAGGATTACACCCCACTACTGGAAAGCGGTTCCAACTATCCGTGGGTACACGGCGTAAGCCTTACGATCCGTGAAGGGATCCCATTCGAGAGACAAGAGATTCAGACGACCTTGCAGGCGATCGCTGTGCGGATTCAATTACCGCAACCTATTGCAGTAGTCTCGATCTATCTGCCACCTAATTCTCGTCGAATTAATGACCAACATGATAGTCTCTTCGAACAACTACCGGAACCGGCTGCAGTACTTGAAGACTTCAAGGCCCATCACCCTGCATGGGGCTCCTGCAATGTGGATTATCTGGGACGTTTCATAGCTGAAAATACTCTGAAGAGGAAGCTCGTTATCTCGCTCTATCCCACTCGCATAAACCCAGCTTCTAGTTCTATGTCATCAATTGATCTCTCACTCTGCTCGAAAATGGCTGTACGACAGCGCCGACTGGGCGAAGTATGAACGATTAACGTCAGTTGTCATCTCCGTTGAATTGAACACCTTTGTAGATAGTATACTTACGGCAGCAAGAGCAAGCATGCCAAGCTCGAGTGGAAAAACTGGTCCCAAAGCGGTACCTTGGTGGTGCCCTGAAGTGAAGACGGCTATACAACGACGAAGGAAAATGCTGCGACACCACGACGCCTTTCTGACGATGATCCGAATAAACTAGAGGACCTACAAGCTTTCCAGGAAGCACGAGCAGTGTCAAGAACGACGATCCGACTGGCCAAAACGCAATCATGGGAACATTTCGTTGCCAAGATCTCTCCTACTAGTTCAACGACGGACCTATGGCAGTCCGTTAATGCACTGCGTGGCAAGGGCCACCACACCACCAAAGTTATCAGAGGTTCATCTGGGCCAATGGATGCCCCGCTGATGTGGCTGAAATATTGGCCCTACACTACACCGAAAGGTCGGCAACCTTCAGTTATCCAACTACTTTCCAAAAGCGAAGGAAAAAGCAGAACGGAATTATTCTAACCCATTGAAAAAGGTTCACAAAGGGTAAAACCACAGACAAGCTGACGTAACTCTTCACTGTGTTCACGCATTTAACGACTGATTTGAATATTATCACTTCCGCGAACTACTCGCCGCAGCGCTGGCATCGGATCACTTTGACGTTTCTATACATTCTAGAGAACTTTTATGCAATATTGTTTGCGAGTTAGCGAGCAAACTTGTTTTCCGCGAGAAGCCCGAGAGATGTCGTTACTGAGGTCCTATGTTTTGAGATACAATGTTTTCAAGAAAAACTTTTTCAAAGAGATACGTCTGTTTGTCTGTGGTGTAACGCTGATTTTTCCCTAGCTGAACTCTTGTGGGCTGTCGACAAAGGACGGGGCTTAGCTACGGGTCCTACTCCTGATTCCATTGGGTATCCCATGCTCCAACGGCTACCTTTCTCAGTGAAAACCGCGCTCCTAGAGTTGCTCAATCGTATTTGGCACAGCGGAGTCTTCCCGATCAGATGGCGAACAGGGGTATAGTACCAATTCCGAAGTCCAAAGTCTTCGAAAGGATGGTTAACAGACGTTTAATTACGGAATTAGAATCGGAAGGAAGGCTTGATAAACGCCAACACGCTTTCCGATCCGGCCACGGTACTGACACGCATTTCACCGAACTTGAAAGCTACCTAGCTGCAAAGGACGAGCATTGCTTAATCGCGTCTTGGGACTTATCCAAAGCCTACGACACGGAATTTTACGGTCACTGAAGCAAGGCACGTAGCGGGTGCATGTACAACATTCTAAACAGTTTCCTCGCGGACCGAACTTTTAAGGTAGCTGTAGGAGGACATCACTCAGGCCTATATCCACTGGAGAACGGAGTCCCACAAGGTTCTGTATTGTCTGTCACTTTGATCCTCGTTGCAATGCAACCTATGTTTCGTGCGATACCAAATGGAGTAAAGGCTCTTCTATATGCGGACGACATCTTATTGGTCGTAGTAGGTCGAAAGAACCAGCTCTTAGGTCGGAAACTACAGATTGCTGTTAACGCGGTAGTAAAATGGGCTAAAAGCATTGGGTTTTGTATATCGTCGAACAAATCAAACATCTTCTACGGTAGCCCTAATGAATTCCAGGAAGACGTCCCATATCGGTACACTCACAAATTGACCACGTTCTGATTTATGGAAGATACTTCTTGGATTATCACCGACGTCAGGACCAATCGATTCGGAACACTGACTGCCTTGTGATGATGAAAGTTTGCTAAAGACTTTCTGTTGTCAACAACATTTGGTACGCCACGATACAATCTCAAACGACTCAAGTTACCCGAATTCGCACATGATTACACGTAAGACCTTGTAGCAGAGCTGACCGAAACTCCCCTTGAGGCTGACAAAGCTGACAAACAGCAGAAGGTGCCATTGGAAGGTTCGACGAGGACTGTCAGAAGGTTTTAGACGCAGCAAGTAACTCGTCCAAATGTGAAGCGATACAAAAAGAAGCGAAGACCTAAAAACTCATGGATAAGAAGCATCGCATGGAAGAGTTAGGTTATAGTGTGAAGAAATCGAGAAGCTGTATCGTTCTCAAAAGGCCTGTAAATTCTATGAGAAACTCAATGCATCCCGCAAAGGCTTTATGCCGGTAGTCCTGAAAGTGTTGGGATAAGGATGAAGGTATCTTGAAGTCGAGAAAATTTAAAACCCGAGAGATTCCCTCGACCGAACTGGGAATAATACCGTGCCTTTACTGACTAGGCTATCTGAAGCCATATACGTTTCTATTATGCCTTATGAGAATTTCATGTACCTTCCGTAAATGTCACCGATTCAAGTCAAGCGTAGTAGTTCTATGGCATCATCGCAAATAGTATTTATTTATAAATTAAGGACGAATTCATCTAAAAACATCAATTTAGGTTGTTTTTGGAAAATTTAACCCAATTTTGATCAACATTTTTTTTTAATTCTTTATTTAAGAGATTTTTAGCCTTAGGCTAGTTCATCTCTAATTTTGATCAACAGCATACAACTGAATAAGGGCAACTCTAATATTGACCACTGGTTCGTATTGGTAAACTAGATTGCCCCCAAACATTCGTTCGTTTCGTTGTATTGTTAAAATGTTGATTGAATCTCATCTGCCTTGGACTAATAACATTCCGAGCGTCTATTCAAATCGATATAAGGCATGCAGCAATAATGAAGCCTACACCTAATCGACGAACGCACCAATTTCAACCTGTACCTATAATCACTCCAAAAATGCTCGGATTTCTCCGAATCGAACGCTTTACAATCAACCAAAAGTCGGTTGATATCGAAATCGATACCCCACATCCATCTCGTTGATTGAAACATTTCGAGATCCGGTGGTGATTAGTCACTCTATTCAACAGCTAACGCGGCTTAGCCGCGCAATGCGTCATGCTTCCAGTATCATACCGCGCCGTCGGTTGTTCGATATTCTGATGAAAACCGATCTCAACAATCTAGAAGGCCACGACGACGACGACGTTGATGCAGCGAGCCGTGCAGCAGAACACGAGCACCATCCCAAAAGGGCCTGTTGTGTCGTGAAACGTGACACTCTCGCGCCAAGCGGCACGATGCTACTTTCCACGTATGGTCAAATCAAAACAAGCGAAAGGGGGATTACCTACTTTGAAAATAAGCACTCGAATGAGGCAGATTCTTTTGTTGTCACTTTAGCTTGGTATTAGTATTAGTAGTAGTAGACATGATAAATGAGTAATAACGCGAGACTCAAGTTAAAATTGCTCTGACCACAGACATGTGGTGGGAATTTGTACCAGCAGCAGTCTGAATGTGAGTTATATGTGCAAATGGGCTCTCTCCGGTGGTGTCGTTTGAATGTGGTGCTTGGTGCTTGGTGTTGACGGAGAGGTATAACTATAGGCAAACGAGTGTGCGTGCTGCTTGCGGTTTTTGCTAACCAAAGTAGGTACCACATTGAAAGTACTCACGCGCGCTGCGCGATCAGTTTAGTTCAAAGTGACTTGTCATAACGCTAAGATCGTGATCCTCTCTAGACAGCTGCTTGAGTCAGTGTTCTTCCAGTCCAGTCGATTGTGCAGATGCGTGTAATTACATATAGCAAGCGTTTTTAAAAGTGTGTAACCGAGGAGAGTAAAAACAGATTCTTAGGGATCGGGTTTTGAGAGAGGTTTGACGAGGATCATTTTGCTCGCACTGCCCTCCGTATTTAGTCTCCAGTTGATCGTTGATCGTGTACGCGCCGTGGTCCGTTACCAAACTTCATCATCATCAGCAGCCTGGTCGTTGCTAGCGGTCATCAAAGCCTACTGCGTTGGTTGGTTGGTAACCTCGGTATGAGCGAAGAGTGATTGTGGTGAGGCAGGTAAATAATCCAATGTAAAACAAGAGAAACCTATTGTGGAGTGAATTTAATGACCTGAACCATTATCAGTTCAGCGTAGCAAAACAACGACCGACAATAAAAGTGAAAAGTGGAAGTGGAAGTTCATACACAGAGTAAAAACAAAGAAGCAAAACGAGAGGGAAGCTCATTTGTTTTGCAATTATAATTGATGCCGCATAGGAAAATATAAGCCATCATTATTGGAAGGCCGGAGTAAAGCACCGAAAAAGAGCAACATGAGTATCAAGGCGGAAAATAAGATCTCGCTGAAGATCGAGCCGTCTAAAAATAACCTGATCAAATCTCCAAGTAAGTACAAAACCGATTTGGTGGCCTTTTCCGTCACCGGCAGACGGCAGGGTTTTTCATTCGCGCGCGATCGCTGTTCATGGCGACACAAAGTTATTAACAATCTCCGTCCCATGATGTAGTTAAGTTATTTATTATTTTTGTCGGTCCAGCAATATTGCACGTAGATGCAGATTTTTTTTGTTAGCCTCAGACGGTTTCAGACTTTGGTTCCCCGTATACTTGTTTTTTTTTTTGGAAGTGTTGTTTCTGTTTGTGCCGGCTTTGTTACTCCTACCAGTAATTTATTGGACCTCTTCGGTTTGATCTTCTGAGTGTTTTTTTGTTGTGTTGTACGCGATCAAGAAGAAGAACTGTAGCGTGTCTCGTGTGGGACAGTGTGAATACAAGTAGAAATACATTCAAAGTGTGCGAGAGAGCAGAGCAGAGGGAAGCGCTCAGACATGTCGCAGTGGGCTAGATATGGTAAATAAACAGTAATGGATCATTTTAGATGGCTGAGTTTTGAACCCACCACAGCTTTCATTTGGCGCTACTGTATACGGACGAACCAATGTAAAATACTGTGGTAGCCACAGTACGGTGCTGTCAAAACCTCAGCATCTTCAATGATCCATTGGAATGAGTTGTTGTCTATTTAGCTTGGTGCGAATTTACGTGGTTCTGCCGTGTGGTGTTTCACGTTGTAGGCAGTGACTCATATGGTGATATTACGATTGTGCAGAATTATTCGACTCGTTTTAGTAGATACAAGGTACAAGAGAGTTGTTGTGCGCAAGAACAAACATTTTGAGCACAATTCTCTCATGCATTCAAATGTGAATATCTCAATAACAATAACTTGAATCGTGATTTAGTCTTGAGCAACGATCTTTCTTATTGTTTACGCTACAAGCCCTGAAGTTGTGAGCTAAACCGAGTATAATGAACCAATTCTATGATCGAAAGAGTGTAGCACCGGGGGTAATTTCTCAAACATTTTTTGACCAAACACCCTTATAAACTTTGAACTAAAAGCGCCAGCTCGTGTTACAACCGAGTAAGCTGAAACTTTTCGAGAAAGATTTTCTCACCTAAAGGCACAATCATGGGGGGTACCCCGTTTAAAATTTTGATTTGGGTTGTTTTAATCCTACATAAGTGCTAGGCCGAGTTAAACAAATGGAAATTTTTTTTTTTCCATCGTTGCATTATAAGCTTCATAAGGGCTAGGCTAGTAGTGCGGTAGTTTCGAGGTGCAACTAAATGTGTTCAAATTTCGAACATGATTTAGAATCTATTACAGTATGTCGGGCAATATGGATCATGTGAATCACCCTAATGGTCACTACTGATCATGCATGAAAACATCTCTTCGGATACGTAAGACATTGATCACTTGGCAGCGATTCTCGTAGCTTGGAAGACGAAGTGCGTATCTCCAAGGTAGCTTACGGAGCGCGAAGCGAAGAAAACGTCGTTGCACAGATTCAATTCGCTCGGCCCCATTATTGTAGTTCGGGCTCCAGACTGCAGAGCAGTATTCCAACGTAGATCTGTGAAGTTCTTAGTAATCTTGAAGACAAAGCCAAGAGTTCTGGGCGCTTTGTCGACGACATGCGATATATGGGGTGAGTATGTCAGCTTTGAGTCTAGAAAAACGCCTAAGTCTTTCACGCAATGCACCCGTTCGATAGTCGTGCCTTGTAGTTTGTAGTTGAAAATAATCGGTTGTTTCTTGCGTGAGAAAGCAATGATTGTACACTTAGCTGGGTTGATCACCAGTCGGTTTAGACTACAACAGTCAGCAAAGATGTCAATCTGATTTTGGAGAGAACGGCAGTCGGCGAGTGAGTGGATGCGCAGAAAAACTTTCAGATCGCCTGCAAACGATAATCGTGGCCCTGTGATAACATGGTGAACGTCGCCGAAGTAAAGGAGAAATACCAATAGTCCCAGATGGCTACCCTGAGGTATACCGGACTTTGCGCAGAAGCTTGCTGAGCGACAAGTACCCAAAGTTACTGCCAGTTGGCGCTCCGTGAGGTATGAACGAAACCATCTCAAAAGATTTCCACCGATCCCTAGCCCATCAAGCTTAGCTATCGCAATTTCGTGGTTCGGCGTATCGAAGGCTGCCGTAACATCTGTGTAAATAAAGTCCGTTTGGGTCCGAGCAATCAAACTGTCTGTGATGTACGACGTTAGGCATAGCAGGTTCGTAGTTTTGGAACGTCCAGTTATGAATCCGTGTTGATCTATACTTAGATATTGCTTGCAATGCGCATTTAGGGACTCTATAACAACCAATTCAAAAAGTTTTGATACAGCACTCAGCGACGTGATTCCCCAGTAGTTGTTTACGGCGCGTTTGCTTCCCTTTTTATGAACAGGAAACATATCCGCAGTCTTCCAGCAAGATGGAAAGAGAGAGCTGGAATATGCGGCGCAGTGGATCTAAAAGACAAGTGAGGTTCTTTTTAAGAATAATCGACGGAACACCATCGGATCTAGCCTTAGCTGAAGTCCAGTGATGCAAAATATCATGACACTCACGTGAAACTCGTCTACGCATCAACCGACTATTGCTGACAGAACGTTTTGTCACGCAGTGAGAGGTAGAGTCATGGCAAACAACAATCACCAGTAATGGTCGCTGCTCACAAGCAAAACGTTACACTCGCTGCTGATGATGAAAAACACAACGAACACAGTGAAGACTTCTGCTGTACGATGATGAGAAAAAGCGAAACAGGTTGCAAATTTCTTGTCGATTGCCAGCAGTTTCACCATTAAAAATCATGGAGAGGGTAAGCCGACTTCCCTGCGTTGCTAATTTACGAAGTTACAGAAGAATTTCGGGTGTGATTTTAGCCGCCGTTAAATCCTCCTTTGATAGCGTTGAAAACAGAGACGACTCAACCGTTTATACTCGTGGTTGAGTCTGACATAGTAGCATTTCAGCGGCAGTGTGCGGAATTTAGTAAATCTTCTGGGAGCAGCCTTCTTAGTTCTTTTCAACGAGCGAAGATCTTTCGTCATCCAAGGGACGCGAGAGTCGATATGGATGGTCTTTTTGGAAACGTGACTGTCAATGACATATGCCAAGACGTGAGAAAAGGTTTGTGCAGCAATGTTGACGTCTACAGGATCTAGAATATGCTCCCAATCTAGGTTAGACAGCACATGGACAATACTGCGATGGTCAGCTCTACGGAAGTCATATGACACAGCGTTTGGAGAGCTGTTGAAATCATGGACAATGATGCACTTCCTTGACTAAAGGTTCGGGTGCCGTGGAGAGGAAAGGAGCTGTATCACGAGCACTCACAAAGCAGAGATCCAGGGTGCGGTTGTTTTAATTCAACAGGTCATTGATTTGTGAAAGATGAACAATCGTGATCAGGACAAAAGAAACCACTATGAGTTGGAGTCCATGCAATGTCCGGTAGGTTAAAATCGCCAAGAACAATAGCTTCGTCGGAAGGGCCTGCTTTGTCTGAAGGGACCAAGACGGATCGACAATGTGCGTCAATAAGCTCCAAGTCACGGGTTTGATCTGGAGGGATGTACACTGCACAGAGAAGCAATTAACGATCACCAAGTTGAATAGCCACCCTCACTTGTTTAACCGTGTCCCAGGAATCGTCCTCGATAACTTCTGCTTTCAGCTTGGAACTAACTGCGATAAGGACGCCTCCCTCAGTAGTTTTCCTACTATGATTCGTGTTTCGATCGCAGCGAAATATTTCGTAGCCAGCACCAAAGACGTAGTTTGAAATGGTTCGATAAAGGGTGATACGGTCAAAATTTGGTCAATATCAACTTGACGTATTTCTTTCAATTTTGCATTTAAAAAACCTGAACACCCCTCATTTTCGAGGTGTGTGTATGTGTAGAATGTTGCTCCTATTTTGATTTTGGAATTCACTCTTCAGTTGTCAAAATGCCGTCCAAGCAAGAAGAGCAGCGTATCAAAAATTTGCTCGCGCATCGCGAAAATCCGAGCTACTCGCACGCAAAGTTGGCAAAATCGCTAAAAGTTGCCAAATCAACCGTTACAAATGTAATTAAAGTGTTTGGGGAACGTTTGTCGACAGTCAGGAAGTCTGGATCGGGGGGAAATCGAAAACCGGAAGCCGCTGAGACGACAAAGAGAGTTGCCGGTAGTTTCAAGCGAAACCCTAACCTCTCTGTCCGAGATGCTGCAAATAAGCTGGGTGTATCGTCTACAACCGTGCATCGAGCCAAAAAACGAGCCGGACTATCGACTTACAAGAAGGTAGTGACTCCAAATCGCGATGATAAACAAAATACACTGTACACGACGATGCTGACGAAGTTTGACTGCGTGGTAATGGACGACGAAACCTACGTCAAAGCCGACTACAAGCAGCTTCCGGGACAGGAGTTTTATACGGCAAAAGGAAGGGGAAAGGTAGCAGATGTTTTCAAGCACATGAAACTGTCAAAGTTCGCAAAGAAATATCTGGTTTGGCAAGCCATCTGTACCTGTGGCTTGAAAAGCAGCATTTTCATAGCTTCCGGGACTGTCAACCAAGAAATTTACGTGAAAGAGTGTTTGAATAAACGTCTGCTGCCTTTCCTGAAGAAACACGGTTGTTCCGTACTGTTTTGGCCGGATTTGGCATCTTGCCATTACGGTAAAAAGGCCATGAAGTGGTACGCCGCCAACAACGTGCAGGTGGTTCCCAAGGACAAGAACCCTCCCAACACGCCAGAGCTCCGCCCAATTGAGAAATACTGGGCTATTGTCAAGCGGAATCTAAAGAAGACCAAAAAAACTGCTAAGGGCGAGCAGCAGTTCAAGGCAAACTGGCTTTCTGCGGCGAAGAAGGTGGACAAGGTGGCTTTACAAAATCTGATGGCAGGGGTCAAGCGTAAGGCCCGGCAATTCGGATTTGGAAAAGCGGAAGCCTAACTGAATATTTTTCCTGAATTTTATACTAATTGACCTTGATAAAGAAATTTAATTTGATTTTTTAAATAAACTATTTCACCGATTTACACGCGTTTTCCCTTGACCAAATTTTGACCGTATCACCCTTTATGCCGAAACTAGTAAACATCCTTAATAACGAACTAATTACTCTCTATGATGTTGCTGGTTTCATCGCTTCAATTTGAATGAACCGACTAGTGTAGCAAACAACAACAAACAAAGATTTCCCAGAAGGTAATCCTTCTTTAAAATCCATAGCCAAATCTTACCACGGTTTTGTTGGTATGCGGCGTATGATAGGATTTGGTTTATCTGGCAAGGCGGCCATCTTACAAAGGTTTGCACTTGTTAACTACTTTTTCCACCATTTTATCCATTTCAGGGAACCACACTTTTGTTCTTATGTGAGCTTTGATTCCAGTGCTACCCTGATGTCCTAGATGACTCAGTTGTACTATTTTCTCTTGTAGATTTCTAGGCATAACTATCCTATCTCCTTTTAGAATCAAACCTCCGTATCCAATCAGATCATCTTTGATTGTTTTGGCCCTATATTGTATCGGAACATCGTCCCACACACCTGAAGAGAGTGCTTCTCTAACTTTGTTCAAATCTTCATCTTGTAAGCTTTCCCGCTCCACTTCTCCTAAGCTTATCGCCATTGGCATCATTTCTTCACGTCTGCTTCTCCTACTGTTCCTGAATCATCAATTGAAAGTTGGGAAAATGCCAGATTTTTGTCTCCTGGTTCATATCGTACATCAAAGTCGAACGCTTGTAGCCTTAACATCCATCTCTCAATCCTTGCTGATGGTTTTGATCGGTTTTGAATAGGTATTGTAATGGTTTACAATCGGTGATTGAAGTGAATCATTTCCCGTACAGATACATATACAATTTCTCCATGGCCCATACATTCCTTCTCAGTCTGGCAATATTTTTTCCGGCGAACGGCCAAACTTTTGGAGGCACAATATATTGCTCGAGAGATTCCGTCTTTCACTTGAATAAGAATGCTACCGACTCCTACAGAACTAGCGTCAGTGGCCAACAAAGTTTCATCTTCAGGGTCATAAAATCCTACCTAATATGGACTTAATGTTGTCCAATTCGTTATTGTGTGGTTGATTCCAAATAAACGGAACACCCTTAATCAAAAGCTGGCGCATATCCAAAGTCAGCGTTGCCTGATTTGGGATAAATTTTCCCACAAAATTTATCATTCCCATTAAGGATTTCAGCTCCGTCACATTTTTGGGTGGACGCAGGTCTAATATGGCTTAAATTTTATCTTGAGTTGGCCTTATGCCTTTGATAGAAATAATGTGTCCCAAGAATGTTACTTCGGTTACTCCTAAAAAGGATTTTTTTTGTTGATTCTTAAATTTAACTCTTTCAGTCGTTTCAAAACCTCTTCTAGTATTTTATCGTGTTCTTCATCCGTTTTTCCATGAATAAGAAAGTCATCCAAGAAAACTACAAGGCCATCAATGCCACGAAATAAAATTTCCATAGCTCTTTGGAACACTTCCGGAGCAGACTTGATTCCGAACATCAAACGACAAAATCTATAAACAGGGTGTTTGGTTCCGGGTTTTACATATTTTCAGGGTAGATAGGGCTCAAACAAAAATGAATAAAAAGTGTATTACTGAATTATAAGTGGGGATGGGTGGCATTCACTAGCCCGAGAATACCCTCCAGATGCTAGCCTCTTCACCAACCATACATCAGTACACACTTATCGAGTCAGTAATTTTTACCGAGTTTTTGAATTGCGGAACCCTTCGGTAAAATTTAAAAAATCTGTGAAAAATTCAAAGTTGAGAAAATGTGTTACGAAAATTTACAGACTAACTTCTGTTTACCCCGTGTAATGATGAAAAATATTTTTTTTTCGATTTTATCCAGTGTTTACGAATAACAGTCATTTGAATTTTAACCGAGTCAGTAATCCAAAAATCCAGTAAAAATACTGACTCCTGTAAAAAAATCTAAGTGTGTATACAGATGCAGCTCCACACTGCTCCATTGAAACAGCACCGCAGCTGAGCTGCGAGTGCTATGAAATAAAAGGGACATGGACTTATTACCACTACCCAGTGGTGGCACGAGTACTGGAGTTTAACGTTTTTTCCTTAACATTTGATACTTTGCGCAATGACCATAGAGAAGATGCACAAACACAAACTGGCAAGCGGAAAAAATGTCATGACATTTCTAAACTGTTTTCTGCAGACCACAGAACATTTGCGCACAATGAAGCAGACAAGACCAGCGGCGCGTGCGACATAAATTTATGTCATGTTGAATTTTGCTGATTTCTGGCTAATTATAGCGTTTATTTGATGTTTATTTCATGCAATTATAAAGTAAGAACGAATACTAACCACGCATAAGCTTAGATGTTGAAATTATGCTTAAATAAGGGAGTTAATAATTTACTGTCAAACGCAAGCTTGCAGCCTAAATGTAATTTCAATAAACTGTTTGAAAAATAATGGGCTACGACATTTTTCCTATTCTCTATCTCCGCCGTTTTCTTGTAATGTAGAAATACACGACCGCCTGTGTGCTGGCTGTTTTGTTTTGCTCTGGACGATGGTTTTGCAAAAAAATGTACTGTTGCCACCTCTGCCACTACCTACTTCTCTCCCTTCCGCTCTCAAAATTCGCTGATTCGGTGTCTCTCGTTGTGTGTTCCGCTGAAACTGAGCAATATTCGATACCGCGAAACATCTCCGCAGTTATGTTTTCTTTCGAAGCAGGAGAGGTGCGGTAATCGAAAATTAAGAATGTAGTTCAATATTTACAATAACATTCTACCAAATTTTCATGTGCGTAGTCCACTGCAACAGCCGAATGTACGAACGAATAGGGTGACTATAGCGCATTTTAAGAAAACGTCACAAGTTTTATGGCTGTTTTAAATCAATAATTACGAAGAAACCATAAAGCCTACAAGGTTACTACCAAAGGCACAAATCTAGGGAACTGCATGGAAAATGGTTTGTAGAACAACTAAATTTACAGTAATGAAAACATCATACTTTTCAATTTTAATGTATGATAATTAACTTTAATCGAGTTCTTTTTTAAAGAGCATTGATAGCTAAGACTTTAATCTTTCATTTGGTATGTTTAAATCAGAAAACCACATTAAGATTAAAAAATATAGCTAACCAAAGTTGGCAATACAAAAAAACATAAAATGTTGAATAACTCTCATAGCAGTCATTTCCGACCCTATGTTTCATGGGGATTTTTTCATAACTTTAACCCCGAAAATATGTAAAACCCGGAACCAAACACCCTGTATGTACTCCACTCCTGGAGGCAAATGTTGTAATCTTCCGACTTTCTGGTTCTAACTCAAAGTGGTAATAAACCGACTCTAAATCAATCTTCGATAGTTTTGAAACTTTGTGAATTGACGCAATTGCAGCGTCAATATTAGGCATTGGATAGTTTTCCCTTCTCACGGCTCGATTAGCTTCTCGCTTATCCACACATAGCCTGATTTTCCCTTTAAATTCCGTTATAATTGCTTATCTTTTGACAGATACGCGTATTTCGTCTACTACTTGCAAACTTCATCAGTGCCAAGTACTCAACACCACTGTTGTGTTAAATACTTGACACTGATGAAGTCTGCAAGTAGTAGACGAAATACGCGTATCTGTCAAAAGATAAGCAATTATAACGGAATTTAAAGGAAATAAACCAACACACTCAAAGCTCTTCATGAAGGGATTCCGTTAAGAGGTTCGACAAATTTAAAAGACTGATTTTCCCATCATTTTTCCGAACTGGAACCAGAGGCGATACCCAGGATAACGGACCACTAGCACGTTCAATTATGTTTTTTTTTCAAGCAGATCCTGAATGACCTACACACATTTTATATATTTTATAACAAAATAGTACCCTGAGCAATAATAAATAAGACCACAACCTCTTACCTGTTCAATATCAGCTTCCATCGCTATCGGCAATCTCCCAGCAGTTTGAGCTACTGGTTCAACAGTTGGGTCGATTTGAATCTTAAGCAATACATCTGGAATTTTCGGAAATTCTTCAACTGACGTATTGATAGCCTCGTTGATTTTATTGACGTTGTAGCCGATTTTAAATACCCCAAGAGCAAGAGCAGAAGGTTAGTTTGTCCTTTGGGTGCAACAAGAAAATGCCTCAAATGCTGTTGAAAAACAAATTTTATCCTCAGACGTAAACGCTTCGTGTTTCGGGTTCACTTCGGCAGCGTTCCTCTTGTTGAGAATATCTGCACCACGCTCCTTAAGTTCACGGTAGCTAGATTCTTGTAAAATATTTGCTGGTGACCCTGAATCTACGACCATCCAGATACGCACACCGCCAATGTAGAAATTCAAAATTTCGGAACTTTCCTCCTCATGATCATCACAAATGTGAAAAACTCCTTTTCCCGAGTCCTCATCAGTTTGTCCTTCAACGACGGCGTGTACTTTCCGTTTATAATCCATACGACCCTGTGGTTCATCTGTTTTCCTTTTCCGACAACAAAGCCTGAAATGGCTTTTTGTGCCACAGTTATGACATTTTGCGTCTGTTGCAGCACATTTCCACAATTGTAACACTTCCTGGTTCTGGAAACGTTTCAAATCATATTATCTGAAACCGAAGGAATTTAACGCAATCCAATTTTCTGGATAGTTGTATCTCCTTCCAGTCCCGAGTACGTTCCTTTACCGTACTGTTTGGTTTGCTTTAGCACTTCTTCGATTGTTCTACTCAATTCTTTGGTACGTCAATAATTTCTTCCTCGATTCTTTGGTACAAGCAACATAAATATTTACCTTTTTTGACAAAACCCAGCTAATCATGACGTTTGATTATTGAAAACAATATGAATAAAGAATCTGGTTATCGGTGTCATGGAATTTGCACCGGCTTGCTTGTTCCTCAACCCTCCGTTACTCGCGCTGTTGTACTTTGTACAACACACATGAGTTTTCCATTGCCATTTTGTTACTGAGTTACCAATCGATCTGAAACCAACGAGTATTCCTCAAAAAACTTGTTTTGATCTAAACAAGCTAAACTTTGATTACAGTAAACACCTAAAAAATGCGGATAATAGGGAAAATGTAAATTGAATCCGCGTAAACTGTGACCATACTACGTGGGATTTGACTTAATTGATTACAACATGGAATATATCGAGATCCTGACCAAATAAAAAGCAACTGTCTCCGGCAAAGTTGTTCAGGAGATGATAACCTTGTCGTTGGTGGACAGTAGTTCAGAATTTTCTCACTACGTAGCGCTAGTATACATGAGAAATTCTTGCTTCTGATATATCTCGAGATCCTGACCAGATAGAAAGTTACTGTTTTTCACAAAGTTTTTTAGGAGGTCAAAGCCTATTGCTTGGTGCTCAATAGTTCAGAATTTGCTCACTACGCGACGCTAGTATACACGTGAAATTCTCATATAAAATATCTCGAGTTCCCGACCAGATAGAAAGGTACTGTCTTCGGCATAGTTATTCAGGATGTCAAGGCGTCTTTGTAGGTGGACAGTAGTTCAGCGTTTTTTTTTCACCTCGCGGCGCTACTATATATGTGAAATTCTCGCATATAAAATATCTCTTGATCCTGACCAGATGGAAAGTAAATGTATTCGGCATAGTTTTTCAAGAAGTCAAGATCTTTTTGTTGGGTGACAATAGTTCAGAATTTTCTCACTATGCGGCGCTAGTATATACGTCCCTTTCTCGCATATTCAGCTCGAGATCTTGATCAGCTAGAAAGTTGCTGTCTTCAGCAAATTTGTTTAGGGGGTCAAGACTTTTTGGCTGGTAGACAGTAGTTAAGAATTTTTTCACCACGTGGCAAGCTTTTTGCTGAGATCCAGCAAAATAAAATACCAAGCTGCTCGGTGGTAAAAAAATCTAAGTGTGTAGGTACATCCAAAGTCATAAAGAAAAGGCCTGAGTTAGCCAGTCCAGCCATAGGACTATCTCAGTCGTGAGATTGTTTTACTCAGTTGTCTGGAGAAATTTCCAAAAGCGTAGTTCACTCAGCGCTGAGTAACCTATACTTCCGATCATATGCTTAAATACACCCCCATGAAAATGTGTTTTGTTCAAAGCTCTTTCATTTTACGTCCATAGTGATAGTTTGGGTAAACCTTTGGTATACAAAATTTGAAAATTATTTTGAGCAATTTGCTTCTTCGTATTTCCATTGAAAATCTTTCAAATGTTCTAAAAAGAACGAAAATTGGACGTTAAATGACAAAGATATGAACATTTGCATGTTTTTTTGTGGTGTCGGGAGTGTACGGTTTTATTTTTTTTTTTGTTTATTAATTTATTTGATAAGGCTCAACCGAATTAACTTTACAGAGCCGAGGATTATTGGTCACTATACAATACATCTTAAAAATATAGTCAAAAGGTACAACACAATAAACACTTTATCTTCCGCTATCCAAAAAGCCTCCTCCATCAGAACTGGAGCCGCTTCCAGTAGTTTCATTGTATGGCAAATTGTTGTACGCCAACGAGGGTCAGAGCGCGTCCATTGCAGCAGTGGACGCAAAACGTGGTCAGCACTCACACACTCATCACGAAACGGTTGCTTTCCAAAGTCGACGACGCATCGACCGAAAGAACTGCTGATGAAGAACAATGAGGAGGACCACACAATGGTTGCTGCCGAGAAAACAGACGATCGCGTAGCACACATCGAGAGTGGTCTGCTTTTGTCGACAGCCGAGTGAACACTGTGTACGGTTTTATAAATTTCTCCATTCAACTGAGCAAAAGTGCCTTACTCTCTGAGTTAGTCTCGTTGTCCGTGCACACGTAAATACAGGAATTTTTTTTTGTTCTAGATCTCTCGATAAGACATTTTTAAATTAGCCTAGAATGAAAGGGTGACTCTTAACATTCATTTGGTGGAAGTTTGAGCGATATTGATCTTTAAGATAATGTTTTCCATCTGAGATACGTGTAACCACTAATTTATCAGAGGTATACAAGTGGAACGACTCACCCCAATTTATGTATCCACAAATCTGCATGAAAATCTTCACCAGTAAAAGAAATCCAGAATATATTTGTCTTATCCCACTTAGGCTGATGCAAATTGTATTTGTATTTTATGATATTTGATATGCGAGAATCGCCCGCCAAGTTTTTTGAGAAATTTCTGAACTACTTTTAAACAGCCAAAAGATCTTTATCTCCCTAACAGCTTTGCCAAAAACAGTAAATTTGTAGCTGTTCAGGATCTCGAGATATTATATATGCGAAGATTTCACGTATATCCTAGCGCCGCGTAGTGAGAAAATTCTGTTCTGTCGTCCAACGAAAAAGTTTTAATCTCCTGGAAAACTTTTCCGATGACAGTTTAGCAGGTCCGAAATATATCTAATGCGAGAATTGAACGTCTATACAAGCGCAATGATGTGAAAAAAAATGAATTTCTGTACACCACACAAAAGACCTTGGACTGAACAACTTTGCGCAAGACAGTAACATTCTGTTTGGTCAGGATCTCGTGATATTTTATGTGTGAAAATTTCACGTGTATACTACACAGTTCGAAAAAGTAGTGTAAATTTCTGTTCATAAATGGAGCGTCACATATCATATACGTTTACATTATATATCATGTAAAGTTCTGACACATTTCATGCAATGTGCAAATATTGTATACAAAAGCCCATCTTTGAAAACAACATTGTTTGCAAGTTGCTCGGTTGCGTGAATGAATGATTACATCAAAATTAAAATTCAGAATTTTTATCTGTATAGCGCCGCTTAGGAAATTCTCAACTATTGTAAATCAATCAATAGGCTTTGACCTCCTGAACAACTTTGTTCAAGACAGTAACTTTCTATCTGGTCAATATCTCGAAATAAACCACATGCGAGAATTTCACGTGTATACTAGCGCTACGTAGTGAGAAAATGTTGGACTACTTTTCACTAACGAAAAAGTTATGACCTCTTGAACCACTTTGTCCACAACAGTAACTTTCTATCTGGTCAGAATCTCGAGATATTTTACATGCGAGAATTTCGCGTGTATACTAACACCACGTAGTGTGAAAATTCTGAACTATTGTGCACCAAGTAATAGGCATTGATCTCATGAACAACTTTTTCGAAGGCAGTAATTTTCTACCTGTTCAGGATATCGAGCTATAGCATACGCGAGAATTGTACACGTTTGCTAGCGCCACTCGCTCCGCGTAGTGAGAAAATTCTGAACATCTGTCCACCAACGAAAAGATGTTGACTTCCTGAACAACTTTGCCAAAGATATTTACTCTCTATCTGGTCAGGTTGTATCACATGCGAGAACTTAACATGTATACGATCATGTTTACATGTTTATGATCTCCTGAACAGCTTTGCCGAAGACAGTAACTTTCTATCTGGTCAGGATCTCGAGATATTAAATATGAGAATTTCACGTGTACACTAGCGCCGCTTAGTGAAAAAATTCTGGGCTACTGTCCACCAGCCAAAAAGTCTTGACCCCCTGAACAAGTTTGCCGAAAACAGTAACTTTCTATCTACTCAGGATCTCGAGCTATTGTATATGCGAATATTGCACGTATATACTAGTTCCACGTAGTGAGAATTTTCTGAACTAAAGGGTGATACGGTCAAAATTTGGTCGCGTTTTCCGTGTAAATCGGTGAAATCGTTTATTTAAAAAATCAAATTAAATTTCTTTTTCAAGTTCAATTAGTATAAAATTCAGGAAAAATATTCAGTTAGGCTTCCGCTTTTCCAAATCCGAATTGCCGGGCCTTTCGCTTGACCCCTGCCATCAGATTTTGTACAGCCACCTTGTCCACCTTCTTCGCCGCAGAAAGCCAGTTTGCCTTGAACTGCTGCTCGCCCTTAGCAGTTTTTTTGGTCTTCTTTAGGTTCCGCTTGACAATAGCCCAGTATTTCTCAATTGGGCGGAGCTCTGGCGTGTTGGGAGGGTTCTTGTCCTTTCGGAGGCGAACCAGCCTAAGGCTGAAAGCCTCCTAAATAAAGCTAAATTAATTAATTAATTCTTGTCCTTGGGAACCACCTGCACGTTGTTGGCGGCGTACCACTCCATGGCCTTTTTACCGTAATGGCAAGATGCCAAATCCGGCCAAAACAGTACGGAACAACCGTGTTTCTTCAGGAAAGGCAGCAGACGTTTATTCAAACACTCTTTCACGTAGATTTCTTGGTTGTCAGTCCCGGAAGCTATGAAAATGCTGCTTTTCAAGCCACAGGTACAGATGGCTTGCCAAACCAGATATTTCTTTGCGAACTTTGACAGTTTCATGTGCTTGAAAACATCTGCTACCTTTCCCCTTCCTTTTGCCGTATAAAACTCCTGTCCCGGAAGCTGCTTGTAGTCGGCTTTGACGTAGGTTTCGTCGTCCATTACCACGCAGTCAAACTTCGTCAGCATCGTCGTGTACAGCCTCCGGGATCGCGCTTTGGCCGTCGTATTTTGTTTATCATCGCGATTTGGAGTCACTACCTTCTTGTAAGTCGATAGTCCGGCTCGTTTTTTGGCTCGATGCACGGTTGTAGACGATACACCCAGCTTATTTGCGGCATCTCGGAGAGAGAGGTTAGGGTTTCGCTTGAAACTACCGGCAACTCTCTTTGTCGTCTCAGCGGCTTCCGGTTTTCGATTTCCCCCCGATCCAGACTTCCTGGCTGTCGACAAACGTTCCCCAAACACTTTAATTACATTTGTAACGGTTGATTTGGCAACTTTTAGCGATTTTGCCAACTTTGCGTGCGAGTAGCTCGGATTTTCGCCATGCGCGAGCAAAATTTTGATACGCTGCTCTTCTTGCTTGGACGGCATTTTGACAACTGAAGAGTGAATTCCAAAATCAAAATAGGAGCAACATTCTACACACACACACCTTCAAAATGAGGGGTGTTCAGGTTTTTTAAATGCAAAATTGAAAGAAATACGTCAAGTTGATATTGACCAAATTTTGACCGATCACCCTTTACTGTCCACCAGCAAAAAGATTATGATCTCTAGAACAACTTTGCCCAAGACCGTAACTTTCTATCTGGTCAGGATCTCGAGATTGTCCATGTTGTAACCAATTAAGTCAAATCCCACGTAGTACGGACACTGTTTACGCGGTTTCCATTCACATTTTCTCTATGATCCGCATTTTTGGGGGGTCAACTGTGACAAAAGTTTAGCTTGTTTAGTTAAAAATAAGTTTTTCAAGGAATACCCGTTGGTTGGTTGGTCAATCTAGGAAACGATCACCAACATTTGTTCAGACACAAGACTAGCAATCCGAACTCACCTCTGAAATCCCGACGATCCAACCGCAAACTTCTAAATCCATGATTTGCCTTTGAAGTCTTCTGCTATCTCCCAAACATGTCGTCCAAGTTAATTACATACAAGTGAAAATTGTTCCTCAGAACTATTTTGAAAGCAAATAGCACTTGATGTTTTCCAAAAAAAAAAAATCCAGAATTCCCTCGGAATGAGGTCCTTAGGAATTATAATAAAATTCCATGAGCCTTTAAAACCGTGAGTCCAGATTCTTGAGGTATTATAACTTTTAAGTCCAAAATTTTAAAACTTGTTCAAATTAAAACTTTGTGGTAAATATACACATTCCAGAACAAAAAAAAACAACATTTCAATCCTCTGAATTAAAAAAAAATGTTACTGACGATAAATGCACTTTGGATCAATAAAGTTCAATGTGTGAAATTAAATGTTTGTATTTTAAAGTGCATTCTGACCTGATTAATTATGAGATTCCCTGAGACCTCCAGCTATTTTCAGGATAAATTAAATTCCCTGAAGATTCCCGGTTTTCCAGGTTTTCCCAGGCGGTAGACAACGGTGGCTAATACCGTAGATTTGATCATAAGCTTTCAATTGAATCTTTCGCTTTGAAGTTTCATATCGTACATAATTATGAGATACTAATTTTATAAGTCCAAAACATCAGGCTTTTCTTCTCTTATGTCACTTTTTAGTCACTTTTTTACAACTATAAGTTACTATTTGGTCACTTATTTCTTCAACATGGTCACTAAAATCACTATTATTGATAGCATTCTGCCCTGTAAAAATCATAATTGTAATCGTAAGAACTCTTCACACAGTAACACATGGTTCGGTTTGGTAGTATATGACCGTGGTCGTGCAAACGTACCGAAAGACGGCGGTACCTAACAAACGTAACGAGTTAGGGCAGACCCAATCTTGATACCCGATCCAGGTAGATAGGTAGGTGAATAAAAAAAAATGCGCTATAAAAACACCACAACGATGAAGCCCCACCTTCGTGCGCCTGCTTAGATCAAATTTTGAAAATAATTGACCATGACTTAAAGGATTCTAGGAATAGATATGACCACATGACTTATTGATTGCTGCTATATATAAATTTTATTTTTGCGGAAATTATTCTTAACTTTATAACGATGACTGCCATTTTTGTGTGTCCAATGTGAACAGCATTGGCAATGGATCTAGCTTGCATTACCGAGTTCCTTTCATGTTGTACATGGGGGGGCCTTGGTCGCCCCGGTCGACAAACATTTGGCAGATTTAAGTGGCTTTAATTGGTCGATCAATGGCTTCTGCGGCGTACAAATTGGAAATCGACCATCATTAATGACGCAAGTAAGGCCTCCACTGACTGGCCTGAAGAAAGTGCAACACGTGAGGTCCGCGTCGTCGGCAGTCTCAACCTGAGCTCAGCGAGGTTATTGTACGGAATGGGTTATACATATGTAGGTAAGTCCAGATGCGCGAAATTATAGCCGTTTTTGTTTTGTATACGGAAAGGAAAAGCGTTTGTTATTGCAAACCTTCCCGAACCGGACCGCTCGACCGACACATCGACCGTAGAAATTTTTAAATGCTCCATAAATCATTGACTTGGTCCATTGCTGCCGACTGACAAATCATTGTTTACAACTGCTGGCTGGTGCTAAGTAGAAATGGAAGTAAATCATTTAAAACGAATAAAATCGTGCTCGACTCCGTCATCGGAGGACGTCGCGACAAAGAATGTTTAAATTATACGCGCCATAATTACTCTGAAGCATTCCAGGGTGGGAGTACAGTAGAGTAGATTGTTAACAAATTGCTTGGAGTCGGATCGAAGATGGTCAAAGTAAATCGGATGATCTTGGTCGCAATTTCACATGGCTTCCTACGATTCTACGAATAACAAACACAGAGAATTGTGTTTGAGTTGCTCTGAGCATTTGCTTTGCTTCAGTCCGACGATTGTTGTGGAGGAATAAATTCATGATGTGTGTAATACTGGAGGCAGGAAGTTCGATAATTGAAGTTTCTTCAGTTTGCACCAATATGGAAGTTATGCTAGGTATATAAAAGCGCGCAATAGTGAAGTGATGAAGCGCGAGAAGCTCAGTTTTACACGCTCTCTCAGCACCTAATTTATTCCCCAAGCAGCTGGCGCTTCCCGTTCCAGTTCTGCGATGCGCCCGCCAAAAAAAAAGCGATAGATGAAATGATCCGAGCTGAAAAGAAGCTAATTTTCAATTAAAAGCAGAAAAAACCGTTCGAACTAATTTCTCCTCCTTCGCCTCCACTCTCCCTCAATCGAAAAAGAATGAACCGCACTGATTCAATATCTACATGAGCGTACAGCAGTGAAATATTCGATTCGATGTACGTACAACATCGACATGCAAAATAAAAGGGCGTTTTCTTTCGGAACAAACTTTCCAAAACGTTTCTCAATCATCGAAATAACCCTTGCAATCCGGTGCTGGCATTCATGGCTCGGCAGGACAGCCATTTAATTCACCACAAGTGAGTTAAGTTTACTCCTAAATCGCCGAAAGTGCTGGAACTCAGCGATGAGTAAATTTGCCTCATGTTTTCCAGGGAAAAAATCTCGAATATGAGAAAAGTAAAGATTGGATTCTCTCAGTCTATTGATGCTGCCCCTAGACTGAGTAAAATGTTCGTCAATTTCCTACATTTTCCGGCAGATTTTTATAGGTTTTCCACAGAAAACATGCGGCAAATTTACTCATCGCTGATTTCCTGCACTTTTTTCGATTATGAGTAAACTGAACTCAAATTTGAGCTGATCTCATTGGCCGTGCAGGGAAAACAGGAAAAATGTCGGGAATTTTAAAAACTCACCGGGAAATCACCTTGCAACAGAATATTTAAAATTACAATAGTAGAGGATAGGTGCTAATTTTCAAACAAACTCAGTTTTCTAGTTTGCGTTGTCCTAAAGGGTGATACGGTCAAAATTTGGTCAATATCAACTTGACGTATTTCTTTCAATTTTGCATTTAAAAAACCTGAACACCCCTCATTTTGAAGGTGTGTGTGTGTAGAATGTTTCTCCTATTTTGATTTTGGAATTCACTCTTCAGTTGTCAAAATGCCGTCCAAGCAAGAAGAGCAGCGTATCAAAATTTTGCTCGCGCATCGCGAAAATCCGAGCTACTCGCACGCAAAGTTGGCAAAATCGCTAAAAGTTGCCAAATCAACCGTTACAAATGTAATTAAAGTGTTTGGGGAACGTTTGTCAACAGCCAGGAAGTCTGGATCGGGGGGAAATCGAAAACCGGAAGCCGCTGAGACGACAAAGAGAGTTGCCGGTAGTTTCAAGCGACCTAACTCTAACCTCTCTCTCCGAGATGCCGCAAATAAGCTGGGTGTATCGTCTACAACCGTGCATCGAGCCAAAAAACGAGCCGGACTATCGACTTACAAGAAGGTAGTGACTCCAAATCGCGATGATAAACAAAATACGACGGCCAAAGCGCGATCCCGGAGGCTGTACACGACGATGCTGACGAAGTTTGACTGCGTGGTAATGGACGACGAAACCTACGTCAAAGCCGACTACAAGCAGCTTCCGGGACAGGAGTTTTATACGGCAAAAGGAAGGGGAAAGGTAGCAGATGTTTTCAAGCACATGAAACTGTCAAAGTTCGCAAAGAAATATCTGGTTTGGTAAGCCATCTGTACCTGTGGCTTGAAAAGCAGCATTTTCATAGCTTCCGGGACTGTCAACCAAGAAATCTACGTGAAAGAGTGTTTGAATAAACGTCTGCTGCCTTTCCTGAAGAAACACGGTTGTTCCGTACTGTTTTGGCCGGATTTGGCATCTTGCCATTACGATAAAAAGGCCATGGAGTGGTACGCCGCCAACAACGTGCAGATGGTTCCCAAGGACAAGAACCCTCCCAACACGCCAGAGCTCCGCCCAATTGAGAAATACTGGGCTATTGTCAAGCGGAACCTAAAGAAGACCAAAAAAACTGCTAAGGGCGAGCAGCAGTTCAAGGCAAACTGGCTTTCTGCGGCGAAGAAGGTGGACAAGGTGGCTGTACAAAATCTGATGGCAGGGGTCAAGCGTAAGACCCGGCAATTCGGATTTGGAAAAGCGGAAGCCTAACTGAATATTTTTCCTGAATTGTATACTAATTGAACTTGAAAAAGAAATTTAATTTGATTTTTTAAATAAACGATTTCACAGATTTACACGCGTTTTCCCTTGACCAAATTTTGACCGTATCACCCTTTAATGTGGCAAGTCAAAATTATTTAATTTAAATAATTGAAAACGGATGCTATTCGGCAATGTCATCTATGCGTTATCGCAAGAAATTATGAAAGGGCTTGGCAATAAATAGTAAAACTATTTCTAAATTGAGAGTATTTCTAAGTCGTGTTGGAAACGCGTGTATTTATGAAATAATTAAAACAATTCAAGTCTGTGTATGTGTAAGCTAATTGAAGGATACTCTGTGAATGTTTCAGCCTATTTGATATATCTGGATATTTTTAAAGATAAATTGACCTATTTTGGAAATCACCCACCTTTGCCATTGCTAAATGAAATATTTTTCAAATCAAAGGTTCCTCAATTTTCACATGTTGTTTCACAAGTATTTGAGGATATTCTGCAAAAAATTCAGCCTATTTGATGAAGATATTCTATAATATCTTGGTACTTTTAAAGATAATAAGATAATTCAACGAACTTCGGCAGATCTTCCCTGAACTTCGACATGAGTTCCCTGAACTTCCAAGAATTGAAATGAAAGGACTTCCCTGAACTTCGGCAGAACTTCTCTGAACTTCGGCAGAAGTTCTCTGAACATTGGTAGGACTTCCCTATAGTTCGGAAAAACTTCCCTGGACATCGGTAGAACTTCCCAGAACTTCAACAGAACATCTCTGAATTTCCGCAGAACTTCCCTGAACTTCAGCAAGACTTCCCTGAACTTCGGCAAGGCTTCCCTGAACTTCGGAAGGACTTTCCTGAGCTTCGGCAGGACTTTCGGCAGGGCTTCCCTGAACTTCATCAGGACTTCGCTGAAGTTCAGCAGGTCTTCCCTGAACTACGACAAGACTTCCCTGAGCATTTGTAGGACTACCCTGAACTTGGAATCTTGGAATTGAAGTTGTCATTTCAGTAGTAGAATTATTATATTGTGTTTACGAATATGTTCAAAATTTCAATGCTTCCCATTTTTCTAATTTGCAATGGTTGTTGGTATTGGTGCATTTCGAATTTGGGTGTGGTTTGAAAGGGTGTGGATTCAGTAGGAAAAGCATTAACTTTCATCTTAATGTGGCAAGTCAAAATTAATAATTTTCATTTCGACCATATTGTCTGTTGTAAGATTCCAAGCCATTAAAAGCAAGGATTGAATAAATGAGCAGTTCCACGCCAAATTACAAATCTTCAAAACTCAACCTTCACCGATTTGCATGTAACTTTGCATAATTTTTTTTATGGGCTATGATTCACATTTTTGCTAAAATTCGACCATTTTGGATCATGAATAATTTTCCAAATTGCGTCTATTTTTGAAATTTTTGGGAAATTTCTCGACTTCCCGTGCAGAGTAAAGGGTGTCCACAGTTAAATTGCATCACTTAGAAGTACTCGCCAAAAATAAGTCTCTCAACCGATTGTTATGAAATGTTCAGGGAATGTAATACCAGGTAACTCTAAGACCAGAAGATCCCGACGAACCGTGCTCAACTTTTTGACTCAGCTCTGGTACTCTCTTCGGTCCCAAGCCAATCGATGCATCCCTCGAAACATAGGAAAATCCATGAACCCCAAATTTTATCTGTCAAACTTTCATAGCGAATCAAAACAAACTTAGTGTAGTACTGGAATTTATACTTGAATGGGGTACGTTACTCGATTTGCTTGGTACCAATAGGCTAGTCAAGTAGTGAGCCAATTTAAAAACGTTAGTTTCGTATTGATTGTTGCTAATATGCCGCTAATATAAAGCTTAGCATGCCCCATGGTATTGTAAAAAGGCGAATTAGTGGGCTTGTTGGGTAATTTTAATCATCATAGCAACAGTTGCACATTCGTGCAATTTTCAATATTACCGTTTTGAAAATTGATAAAAGCTTAATTTTAACAGATTCGTAGAAAAAGTTCCCATCGATTGGCGTATTAAGAATTAAAATCCATCATCTCTGGATCAAAATCAGACCGACTTTGGTTTTTGATATTACACCCCCAATGTTGCCTTAAAAATACTTGGTATGTTAGATTTAAACTTATGGGAACTGGCATCCGATTTATGACCTTGAAAAATGTCCAGAAAATACTCTTGAACAAATGTATGGTGAAAAATGATGGTTGAGTAATGCTGAGTTATTAAGGTGTTCAACACGGATGAGGCTGGCGAGCTATTCGATGCTTGGAACGAAGGTGACACGCTTGGCATAGATGGTTCACAGCGACTCACGAATAGCTACTGATTCCAATCAGTAGCGGAGCGGCTTCTTCCTCCTTCTTCGGTGAATGGACGCTCGTGTGGGCTGCAGCTCGCTGCTTGCGGGCAGCCTTTCGTTGTGTACTGGAGAGCAATATTCAACGTCACGCGCTGAAAGCACTGCTACCATAGAGGTAACTCTAAGACTAGAAGGTCCCGAAATAACGTGCTCAACTTTTTGGCTCAGCTCTGGTACTCTCTTCGGTCCCAAGCTAATCGATTCACCCCTCGAAACATAGGAAAAACCAATAACCCCTCATTTTATCTGTCAAACTTTCATAGTGAATCAAAACAAACATAGTGTAGTACTAGAATTTCGTCTAGAATATGGTACGTTAATCGATTTGCTTGGGACCAATAGGCTAGTCCAGTGTAAGCCAATTTACAATCGTTAGTTTCCACCGGTTGGTAATACTATATATAAGCTTGGTTTACTTATCTTTATTTAAATTTGAATCTTTATTTTTATTCCATTTCTTCACCAAATCCAAATGGCCGAACTTTCTTCTTAATTCCACCCATAAGGTTTTGTACAACGGTTGAATCGACATTTTTTCTGCTTTCAACCATGATTTCAACATTTCATGCTCCGTAGTAACAACTTTAGGTTGCTCCGGACTTCGTGCTTCATTATAGCCCAGTATCTTTCAATCGGCCACAACTCCTGTGTGTTTGGAGGATTGAGATCCTTCGGCACGAAATTGACCCTATTCGTCCCCCACTCCAGAACGTACTTGGAGTAGTGACAAGAAGCTAGATCCGGCCAAAAAAATGTAGGAACGTTGTGTGATTTGAGAAACGGAAGCAGTCGTTTCTTCAGGCACTCATTCATGTAGGCTTGGCCATTTACGGTTGTAGTTGTTAGGAAAGGCTTGCTCCGGTTTCCGCACGAACAAAGCGCCTGCCAAATCATGAATTTCTTGGGGAACTTCGACACTTGCTATTTCCTGAGGGACTCTGAAATATCGAGCTTGTCTTTCGCAGTCACATACTGGTTTCCCGGAATTTGATTACGTATGTTTCTCCGTCTATTATACAGCAGTGTGGTTTTGTCAACATTTGTGTTTACAGTTTACGTGCCCGCCTTCTAGCTGTCCTATTCTGTCGTTTGTTGACGAGTGATCCGATGGATTCCAGTTCATCAACTGATGAAATATGACATGAGAGCGAGGCAATGTTTACTAAAAATGTGCTCATAATTAGTAAATATTACTCCACTCTACTGTCAAATGTTCGTCAGTGCATGAACTAAAATTCATCGGTGCACTCGTCCATTGCGGTTTAGTGCTTTCTGAACCTTGAATGAACGTAGTCCTGCTCCCGACATCCCGAACGGAATAGTTGGGTTTGCGTTTGAAGGCAGCAACCACTTGCCTGTGATCTTCAACGCAGTACGGAACACTTTTTCTTGCACTCACTTGCTTCCAATCGACAGTTAAACATTCTCCGAAACGTTTTATGACACGAGAAACAGTAGATTGTTGAATTCCCAACATCTTTCCGATGGCTCGGTGTGAAAGATGTGGGTTGTTGAGGTGAGTGTGCACAATTTTCTAGCGCACGAGCTGTTCCTTCGACTCAATTTTGAAAACTACTAGAAACAATACACGCTAAGGCCAACAATCAATATGAAACTAACGATTTTAAATTGGCTCACCACTTTAGTAGCCTATTGGTCCCAAGCAAACGATTAACGTACCCTATTCTAGTTGAAATTCTATTACTACACTATGTTTGTTTTGATTCGCTATGAAAGTTTGACAGATAACATCAGGGGTGTGTGGATTCATGCAGAACATGCAGGGGTGAGTGAAATAGCTTGGGACTGCTTGGGACCGTTGTTCTGGTACTGAGTGAGCCAAAAATAATAATGATTTTCTTCGGGACCCAGTGGTCTTAGAGTTACCTCTATGCTAAGGCCATGTCACCCAAAAATTTCATTAAGAGTAACCCAAAGGGAAAATGTTACAGCTTTTTGAAAGTGATGCAATTTAATTGTGGACACCCTTTACTACTACTCCTAGATGGGTTAGTAAAGGTGCCACACAAGGAAGAAGTGTTAGAATGTTTACTAAAATGAACTATGATGATTGTATATTGCAAGTTTTGCTATAATTAATCCATCTCGTGTTTATTCGCAAAATTAACATCAGATTGATCACTTGCGTCGGAAATCAATTTGGCAACGAGGGGGTGATTCAAGGGGTCACTCGGTATACCAGTCTTGGGTCATCTTTTTTGTCAGTGTGCCTCAAGTGTGCCCCTGGTGCCGATTGTGCCGGTCATAGAGCAAGCACCTTCAATGTTTTGGTTTGAAATCGCAAGGATAAATTGGATTATGGATGACGCGGGAAGTGTAGTCGAAATGCGAAATTTTGGTGTTTTGTGTTCATAGAATAAGTCCCTGTGTTTTAGGGTTTTATGTGAAAAGCAACGGTCTATCAGCGGCCGGAAAGAGTTGAAACCGGTGGGGAATATTGTTGGAGACCGACTATAGATGATGATGGATAGACTTCTGTAGTGTGTTTTGTGTGAGTTGCAGCATTATTTGAATTAAGGATATTAATGGGGTCTAATTAACTGCCTCTTTCTCTTGAGACTACTCTAGAACCTACATTTCGTATTTAGATCTATAAGTGAACTGCTGATCTGAGTTCCTCAGTCAGTCAAACAGCACGTAATGTTGTGAACAACTTCAATGACAGTTGTCCAGCAGTGTTCCCATTTTATTAACAACAATACAGTGCTTACGATATTGTGCTGAAGGTGTGCCGAAGGTATGCCGAGGCACAATGTGCTGAGTGATTTACCCCTTGGGGTGACTATCTACGATGCAGGAAACATTGTGGCTAGCCGCGCGCACGCTGAGTAGATAGAAAGAAGATTGATGACGATTCTGAAGATTTCCTGCAAAAAGATGAAGCACAATGAAAGTAGATGCGAGAAAACAAAGGAGATTTTTCGAAGATATATTCGTTAGTGTGAGATTTTTTGAGCATTAAGATGTGTCGCCTCCCTCGTTTGGCAAAGCATTTGTGACCAGCATACACCTTCCAGTCATATGGAACAGGTCCAAATCTGTCTAAATTCGACCGTAATTTTCTTTGTTTTGACACCGTTGATGATTTTGAACTTTTCATGAAGATTAACGGGAAATAACTCACCAACACTACACGGGAAAAAATTCGTTCCGAAATTCGACAACCTCAAGTCACGGTTTTTGGAAAAAGTCAATTTTTCTTTTACGAAGATACGCCATGAATAAAAATCATGAAATCGTGAAGATTGTTCCACAAAATAAACATAACGCACCGGGCACCAGCAAAGGCAACACAAGTCATTGAAACGTGAACTCCATTCTGAAAATCATGATCCTGTTCTCGAAAACGGGAACATAGTTCATTGACTGTAAAACGTCAACATCAAAATAATTTTCAATGTTTTGATTGGATTGTACAGCATGGAAGAGGTAGTCTTATATAATAAATGTTATTTGTTAACTGCAGCAGGATCTTGTGTTTTGTGTAGGAATAGGAATTTGAGCGGAGTTCTCTCTAGTATGACGCACTTGGCATAGATGGCCCACAGCGACTCACAAAGAGCTACTGATTCCGATCAATAGCGGTGCGGGTTCTTCCTCCTTCTATGAATGCTCATGTGGGCTGCAACTCGCTGCTTGCAGGCAGCCTAAAGACAGCCTTTTGTGTACTGGAGAACAATGTTCAACGCCACGTGCCAAAAGCACTTCTGCTGCTTCTGATGCCGACGACTGGACACCACCACACACGATCATTGGAACTGAATCCGATCAGCGGTTGAGGCCAGCCTTGATAGCTTGATAGCTACTTACGAGGATCCTTTTGTTGTGTACTGGAGAACACCACCACTCACCACGCGGTGATTGAATAAACACCGTTTGGTGAGACCGGATGGAATTCAACTTAAAAAACTGTGCTAAGGAAATTGCTTTTCGCAGGCAATCGATGATAATTTTAATTATCATAACAACAGTTGCAACATTCATGTAATTTTCAATAGTGTCATTTTGAGAAATGATACAGTCTTAAATTCAACAGATGCGTGGACATATTTCTAATCGATTGGTGATCAAATTATTGAAATTGGTCCAGGGGCAGCTGAGTTATTAGCGCTCAAAATCTTTCATAATGTTGTTACATGTTCCATTTTCGGTTTTCACAAAGTGAACCCCCATATAGAAATCACAGACGTAGTCCTACGTCAAAACATATCCACCGCCTCTGAGGCAATCTTTAAAAATTTCTCCACAACTAGTGCCGCTTGGGCTTGAAGAGGGAACGCATTCTGCCTGTGACTGCATGAACTTGTACATTTTCCGCATTCATCATTCGCAGTGATCGGCATTCACTGAACCAGATGAAAAAACAGTCGCACTGAATGGGATCTAAAAACAGTCAGATTTCCTTTCTACGCTGCATTGTGCTTTGTGCAGTTGCTTTGCAGATGCCGATTTTTAAATTCATTCCTTCTGCTTTTGTCAAGTTGATCGCCAACTGCGGGAGCTGTAAATTCAGACGGATTACCTATCGGCTACCGCACGGAAGCATTTCGCACACACATTATTTTCCTTTCCAGTGTGAAATAGCAGCGCTTGGAATATATACGTATGATGCGATTCATCTCGATGATATCTTTTTTTATATATCGGCAGTCATATTAAGCGGGTTAAGCGTTGGAAAACAGCGATCCGCGACGCGGATTTCGCGTAAATGAAGGACTCCCGCACGATTAGGCAAACAATTAAACTTGTCAAATACCACACAATATGAGTATTTTTGGAACCGGTGTGACATGTAGATGCAGGAAATGGAAGTTTGACGCCATTTTGGAATCCAAGATGGCGACCTATTATGGCTATAAAACTGTGAAAACTCGTCAAACATTATGCAATATGGGTATTTCCGGAACTGGTGCGGAATGTAGATGCCAGAAATGTATGTTCGACGCCATTTTGGAATTCAAGATGGTGACTTCCGATATTCTAGAATACTATGAATACTGGATAAATACCATACAATATGGATATTTCCAGAACCGGTGCGGAATTTAGATGCCAGAAATGGGTGTTTGACGCCATTTTGGAATCCAAGATGGTGACTTCAGGTATGCTAGAATACTATAAATACTCGTCAAAAATCTTACAATATGGATATTTCTGGAACCGGTGTGGAATGTATATGCCAGAAATGGATGTTCGATGCCATTTTGAAATCCAAGATGGTAACCTCCGATATGCTAGAACACTATGAATACTCGTCAAATACCATACAATATGGATATTTTTGGAACCGGTGCAGAATGTAGATGCCAGAAATGGATCTTCGACGCCATTTTGGAATACAAGATAACGACTTCCGATGTACTAGAACACTATGAATCTGCAAATACCATACAACATGGATATTTCCGGAAACAGCGTAACTTGTAGAAGTCGGAAATGGATGTTTGATACCATTTTAGAACTCAAGAAATCTATTAAAATATTAATATTTACGGAGCTAACGTGACTAAACTCGTCAAATATCATACGATGATGATATATAAGAACTCGGCATGACATTAATAAGTCAAAAAATATACAAACATCTACTCTTCTTCTTCTTCGCATTTCAAGCTTATTGCTTATCGCATATTAGCTTATTTCGTGCTCTCAACTTAGTGTTCTAGATGCACTTCCACAGTTATTAATCGAGCGCTTCCGATGCCTGTACCATTTTTGCAGTAGTATAATTGTGTGGCAAGTCCAATCATACTCTATGCCCAGGAAAGTCGAGAAATTTTCCAACCCGAATAATTCCTTGACCAGACCGGGAATCGAACCCAGCCACCTCCAGCATGATCTTGCTTTGTAGCTGCTCCTTATCGACTGAGCTAAGGGAGGCCCCAAACATCTACTCTACTACTTAGTTCAACAAGTAGTATTTAAATAAAAAAACCTAAGTAGAGTAGACTTAGGTTTTTATGTCTCTGCTTGTTAAAAAATGATTGCACGTTGCCTTGAAGTTCATTAAATCATCACCATTCCATTACTTCTATTATTTGAGTTGGTTGGTTTATTTTGATAGTGAGCAAATCTTCTAGGGTGTTTTCACCCAAGGATGTGCGCTGATCTAAAATCGTTAACGCCAGAGCACTGAAAGCACGTTCCACTGATACTTGCATCGATGGAACGTCCTAAATTACAGCAGCTGCTTCAAAGAGATCCTTTTGCATGATTTTCTTCTGTACCCAGTACTCCCAAACGTTGACATGGTGTGGTTGTCGCAATCCAACATCCAACACACTTAACTGTTCTGGAAGCGTTTTGTTTGGGATACATTTCGGGTCTCCGCTTGAACCTGCTAGACGGCCTCCAAACATGTCCGCTAAAAAACTGTCCAGTTCATCCTGTTGAACAGCTGGCTCAGTAAACGTGGCATGCTGAGTGCAAGGTCTGAAATCCGTGCGAATGTATTTATGATGAATTTCTAAAAGGTAGAAGTTAATAGGTTGACAATTTAATAAAAATAAAATTTATTAAACAATCCTATATGAAAAGGCACTATAGATTCATTCAAATACTCTCATTCTGATAAACAAAAATCATATTGATTCTTGAATGTTGATATTCAAAAACCAAACATTGTTCTTTCAAACCAACATATTATTTTTTAGCATCTAACACACCAACCACTTTGCTCGATGAATGCCGTTCATTGACTGTTTTTTCGGACATTCCCAACCCAAAACGAAAATGAATTTGAATGAAATCAAAATGGGAATGAAACCAGAGCGAAAGGGAGCGACTGTACGGGAGAGGATTTTGAAGAAGAGAAAGTGGGAATGCTTTTTGGTATCTATTCGCTTTACTGTGCATCGGTATGTATGAATGCAAAGCGTAGTGTGGGGGTATTGAATGGTATACAAAGTACCGCACATAAGGGAGTGGTGAAATTGAATTCATACTGCTGCTGCCGTGCGCTAGAAAAAAGGAACGATCAGATGCCCTGGACACGCCACTTCGTCGCTTTGGAACAGGGCGTTCACTGGTTCAACCTTTCCTTCGAGGATTACGACCAGCTTGATGAACTCCACTCCACCATTCTGACGGTACGGCTCAGCTGCATGCACTAATAATTAAAGTTGTAATCAACACACTATTCTCAACGAATCCGATCACTCAGTAGGGATAAGTTTGACAACAATCTGAAAATGTCAGCTGCAGCTTTACATGTTATTTTGCTTAGCGTTACGAAATCGCTAGTCGCGCTGAATAGGCGTGAACTATGCTCATAAAAATTCGATTTACTCGATCACGTTTGTGGGAACTAAGTTATTGAATTCGAAAGAACTAGTGGTTCAGCTTATCGTGATTTTTTGTTCACGCATATCGGAACGTTTTTTTTGCGTGTAGCGGACCGTAATTGTTTTTTTTAATATCGACCAGGAACTAGAGATGAGCGATCCGCTCCCGAGCTGTTCTAAAGACCCGGTTCACTAAAGTGAGCTGATGATCCACGGTTCATTTTTTAGGAACAGCAGCTCATCAGCTCACTGGTATCACAAGTCTATACGATTAAATCCGTCAATTATAGCGGATCCTTTAAAAAAGGACTCATATTTTCACTTACGCATTGCACAGTCACCACGTAAACCAAGATGCGCGCGTAATTCAACACTTGGCTACTGATCGATAGCATCAACGGTGAAAGCAAACTTCCAAGCGGCTGTATGGGAGAAAGAGACATATCAAGAGCAAATTTTCATTATGTCGTAAGTAACATTCGCACCGATCCGAGAAAAATAAAGTTTTGTTTTGATGACCGAAAAGTTATTCCTATTTCCAATTAAACACATATAATCTCATAGTGATAGCAATGTTTAACATATTCAGCCGGGTTTTAATCATACAAAGGCAAATCGCTAGCTTTCATGATAAGAAATACTGGTTTTTGAGTCAAAAGTTATTATACGTCGTTTGGTGGCCCCTATTGTTACTTAAGTCAAAGTGTATTTACCAGGATACTCGGGAGAATTATCAATTACGTCTGCTTACGTGCAGCCCATTCATCATTTTAGGACCACCGAAATCATCTTAGCAACAAACAGTTCGATTTATTCACTTTAATAATGAGAAAGTGAAACGACGAAAGTACACTTTTCACGGGTTTCTCAGTGCTGTTACTTAAGGCAAACGGCATCTCCATAGAAATCGGATGACTTAAGTAACATCGAAAACTATTTTGATCGGAAGGTGATTACGTCAAAAAGCAATTCGACTGATAAATAAATTTAAAAATGGGTTGTGATCCTATATTTGGACAGTATATAGTGTAATAGCAGGAGCATCGATTGACACTGATAGCTCGACTTTGTTTACCTTTGTTACATTCGACGTAATGAAAATTTGCTCTTGATATGTAGATGTGTTGCAAGATGTTAAATTTCTACTGGTATTATCCAATGTATTTACGTACCCGGCTCTTATGGGCTGTTTACACTTATGCTAGCTCACTAGCTCAATTAGCTCAACCAACTAGCAAGAATTTCAGTTGTTCCTGTAATCTCATTCTGACGCCCTGTTTACATTATGCTGGTTGCTTCTGAGTACAGTTCTAGTACACTAGCGCTAGCAAATCAGCACAGATGTAAAGACCACATTACGCTGGATCACTAGCACTAGTGTACTAGAACTGTACTAAAAAGTAACCAGCATAATGGAAACAGGGCGTCAGCATCTATCGGTATAAGATTTAAGGAACAACTGAATTTCGTACTAGTTTATTGAGCTGGCTGAGCTAGTGTGCTAGCATGAGTGTAAACAGCCTATTATTGCTAATGTTATTCTTCGAACATATGTTTCTCTGGAGGAGCGGAAAATCTACACAAAAGCAAATAACCGAAAAGTGAAATTCAGCTCTCTACCTCACATCATAACTCCAGATCCGAATCATTGACCCGAATAATTCACTGGAAACTGTTTAGGATGACAGCTCTCGGACTCGTCCAGCTCTTCGTAAATGTTTTTTCTCTCGATTCTTCACGATTCAGCTCCGGATCCAGTTCTAAGCGGATGATCTGGAGCTGAAGCCGAGAATAGTGAGAGCAATTCCGCTGGAGAATTAAGCTGGGCTTAGACAGGGCAAGTCAATTGATCAACTCTGTTGAATTCAACTGATTTGAACGCAAATTGAACGTGTAAACCATGCCATTCAACTAACTTGATCAACTCACTTGAACTGAAAAAAGTTGGACCGGGCTCAACTTTTCAAGCCAATTGAGTTCAACTGCGTTGATCATTTGATTTGCCTAGTCTAAACCCAGCATTAAGGTGGATTCCGTACTGAGCGATATTTAACGCGCGGAGCCAGATTTTGCGAAGGTATGAGAGGGAGAGAAGTACTAGTTGTATCTCTCATTCCAACGCAAATTTTGCTCCGCTCCACTCATGCACGCTCAGATCTGAATATAGGTGATTCCTTGGAGAGTCCAAAGATGACCGTCATTATGGCTGATATGCCCAATAGACTGATGCAAAATTTGAAATTTTCGCTCCACAGTGCTTAAACGGTTCCAAACTGGGTTCTGCTTAGTCTCCCAAAATTTGAACTACTTTAGTAAGAAACTATACTTGGCACAAACCATTTCAAGTTTATATGCGAATTACTATGGGAAAACTTATCTTCATATCTATCTAACAATTCACCACATCACTATGCTTTTAAAAATGATTGAAGTCATTGTAGAGCTACAACTTTGTTGAAAACCACTTTTCAATCAAATGTAAGGAACAAAAGTTATTAATGATTCAAGTCACTTATGTCTTATGATTATGCTCATTCAACTGTTCAGCAGGCAACATTGGTGTTTCTGGTGCGAAGAATAGAGCACAAATATTATGGCTACTATGTCACACTGCAAAATACAGTGTTGCCCACAGAACAGCTGCTTGATCATGCCATAAGATTGTCAATCTCTTAAACAATTAAAGGGTTTCCACGATGAAATTGCCACACACAAAATTGATTCGCAAAATTCGAGTTTTCATCCGATTGCCATCAAATTTTCAGGGATTGAGAAATAACTATTAAACTTCATTTTACCATTTTACTCGTATTTTATTTACAGTCCATACGCAAATGTCCGCACCTTGGCCTTAACCCCGCCCATAAGATTCTGCACAACCTGTGAATCAACCGTTTTTTGTATGTAAACCCATACTTTCTTCAGTTCCTCGACTGTCTTCACTACCTAAGGTCGTTTAAGAAGGTGCTGCTTCATAATCGCCCAGTACTTCTCGATGGGGCGGAGCTCCGGAGTGTTGGGAGGGTTGAACATTTTCGGCACGAAATTGACCTTATTGTCCGCATACCACTTCAGCACGTCCTTGGAGTAGTGGCATGAGGCCAAATCCGGCCAGAAGATTGTTGGGACGTTGTGGGCCTTCAGGAGAGGAAGCAGCCGCTTCTGGAGGCACACTTTTATGTACACCTGTCCGTTCATCGTGTCCTGGGTCACGAAAGGTGCACTCCGCTTCCCGCACGTGCAGATGGCTTGCCAAACCAGGAATTTCTTCGCAAATTTGGACATCTTCTGAGTGCGGACATGCTCCGGAACGCTGAACTTATCCTTGGCCGTGAAAAACAGGTTGCCGGGGATCTGTTTGAAGTCGGCCTTCACATATGTTTCGTCGTCCATGATGCAGCATTCAACTTTCGTCAGCATGTTGAGGTACAACTTCCTGGCACGGGTTTTGGCGGACTTGTTCTGCTTCTCGTCGCGATTAGGGGCCTTTTGTACCTTGAACGTTCGAAGCCCAGCCTTAGTTTTGGCCTTCTGGACAAAACTTCGGCTTAGGTGCAGCTTCTTAGCCACATCCCTAACGGAGGCGTTCGGATTTCGGTTGAAGGCCCCAACTACGCGGTTGTGATTTTTGGTGTAGTACGGAATACTTTTTCCTTCACTTCTGGGCTTCCGATCGGTGGTCAACCGTTCCTCGAACCGCTTAATCACTCGCGACACCGTGGAATTCGCGATTCCCAACGTTTTAGCGATGGAACGATGCGAGAGATCCTTGTTCTCGTGATGAATGCGCAAGATTTTATCACGCACGAGCTGTTCTTTCGACTCCATTTCCGCGAGTTTTGATCACAGGACTTTAAAACTTGCAGGATGTAAATAATGCACTATGAACTAAATCCACCCAAATTTTCATTAAATTCTACCCAACGGTTAAAAAGTTAGAGCAATTTCATAGTGTGGCAATTTCATCGTGGACACCCTTTATTAACAATTTAATTTGACATTTGGCTGAAAAACGATATTCGGCTAAGTTGTAGCTTAGAAAATTTAGTTATAGAAATTTTCGAAAAAGTCATATGGAAAATGGGTAGAATACAATAAACAAAAAGTTTGGTTTTCTCATAGTAATTTCCATATAAACTTTAAATAGTTTGTGCCAAGGCAGTTTCTTACCAAATGAGCTTAAATTTTGGGAGGCTAATCAGGACCTGATTTGAAACCGTTTGAGCACTGTAGAGCGAAAATTTAAAATTTTTCATCAGTCTAATGCCCAATCACTTCAAGATTTCTTGAAGTGATTGGGCATTCTGTGACACGATGTCTATCATGTCATCGCGTGTGATATAGGTGTAGATCTCTCGCATACATTATTTGCTTTTACTGTTGGTACATTTTGCGCGCATTTTGGTTTACGCGGTGGTTGTTCAGTTGTTGCGTTGATGGCGTTTTCAATTGAAAAGTAGAGCCATGTGGTGAATTACGGATTTATTGGTTTAAATAATGAGTGTTTAGTATAAGAGAGGAGCGGATTCAAAACAAACTGTCTTGGCATCCTATGCCAAGATGATTTCTAACAACACTGCTAATGCAATCAAGATAGGCGCTGCTCGATTGGCTCTGGCTTTGACAGTTCGTTTGGCTCAAAACTAGCCAGTCCGCTCCTCTCTTATACTAGACCCTCTCTAGCTTAGACTAGAGAGGGTCTAGTATAAGAGAGGAATGAATTCAAAACAAACTGTCTTGGCAACCTATGCCTGGGTGGTTCCTAGCAACACTGCGAATGCAATAAAGATAGGCCGACTACTTAGACTACTTTTACGATTTTATGTAGAATTAAGCTTACACACTAAGTTTATTTCACAGATTTCTGTAAAATTTTACCGAAATCTCAACAGCTGAACGTTCGGTAAACAGTTTTACAATTTTCCTGTAATTTTTTACAGATATCTGTGAAAAAATCACAGATATTTGTGAAAAAGTACAGGAAATCTGTGAAACTATTTACCGAACGTTCAGCTGTTGAGATTTCGGTAACATTTTACAGATTTCTGTAAAAAAATCTAAGTGTGTATATAGCTCTATTGTTTATATTTTTTCCGATTTTGAATTTGTGTCACCATTTCTATAATTTCAATGTTAGCTGAAGAGCTGTTTAAATGAATCGACTCCCTTTAGTGAGCTGAATGGGTCTGATCCGTTCATCTAGATGAGCTGTGTGCCCACATCTACCAGGAACGGTGACAAACTCTATTATTAAGTCGTATAAGTTAATTTTTGGCTGAATAAACCACTATTCAGCAATGAATGTTTGTTGGGAAATCCTATTTTTCGCCTCCCGATTACTTCGCGCATACCTTTATGAAAATCTCTTATTTGCTGTCATAGATTGCTGAATTCTATCCCGATAGGGTTAAAACAATTTCTTCATCAGAGTTTCATAACAGAAAACAGCTCTACAATTTTGAGCGTCAGTGTATTTAAATCAGCTAAGCTACCTTTTCTAACATTAAACCCACATCACAGAGCTCGTATGAAGAGCATTAAATCAAAATACTACAAATCCGCTGTAGCTGTAAGAGACCTACTAAGCCGTGCAAACTACAGAAAAAAAAAATCAAATTAATACACCAACTCCAGTACCAGCACTCGTACCTACTCATCATCAGATATACGGCTTTATATGCATCCAAATTCCTTTGTTATTATTTAGCTCTATTTTTCCTCTCTCGCGCTAATGTTATTATTGTTGTTGTTTCTTCCTCTCGCCTCATCTCATGAACTCCCGCTGCGGATGCTGCTGCTGCTGCTGCTGCTGCCGTTTTCCGTTGGCTGTTGCGGCACTGCTGCTCCGGTATTCTGGACCACATTCTGTTCCGCGATTCTGTGGTATACGCCTCGCGTGTTTGGACGATTCGTTCGCCCCCTCCTGTCCGTCGTCTACGCCGTCGCCGTTGTAACTGTGCTGCTGTACCCACTGCTCGCCCTTTCGACCCGCCCGTTCAACGTCCATCGTCAACATGTGCACATCCAAATCTGACATCTACTCCAATCGTCGCTGGATTTCTGCGACAGCTGTAAGTATCAAATTCATTGCCTACTACTAGGGTTCTACGACTGAGCCCGCCATGTGATTGCACCGAGTTTGTAAGTCGATACCGTAGCAAGCTACGACGATTGTATATATGAAGTGAACAATTGCATCATTGACTGTTTTGTGGCAAAGGAGAAAAAAAGCAGCAGCAGGCGCCGATTTATATCACATCTATGACGACAGACGGATTGCTGCGATCAGAAAGCGGTGATTTTATTTTTTTGCTTTGGAACGAAGCGAACTCTTACAACTTACAACATTTAAAATAGGTACCTGGCTTGTATGCGAGCTCAACGACATGCAGCACGTGTGCAAAAAGTCGCGGTTATGATTTTATTAGTTTTCCAAGAAAACGAAAAAAAAAACTAACTGCATTGAGTCTTGCAAATGCACATTGGACTGAGTGCGCCGCGGAAGTGAACAATCACGTTCAAAGTTGCGTTGCGTTGTTGTAGTTCCAAGAAGTAGTGGCTCAAAACACTATGCATTTAGAGAGTCCAAGATGGGTGCAATGAAGTGAAGAACGTGATGTTTTCTGATTGTGAAAGGTGATCTGGCCCCTTTGGGGTCGTCCGGCGGGTATGACCGACGGAAGGATCAATATTTGAATGTCGTTGGAGTGGTGAGCTGTGTGGTAACTGCTGCTGCAATAGTTCAAAATTATCTGGAAAAGTACCTAACAAGTGGGACATTTTAAATCTTCTGAAAACTGACTGCTTTACGGACACGAATCTCATTTTAGTAGATCATTACCTAAAACGAACTGTTACGAATTGAAATAGTTTGACTGAAGAGTCGCTTTACCTTAAGTGCGTATTTTTGATATAAAAAGGTTGGACCAGCGTTCAAACTTCGAGCGCATAGTAAAGTATGTGTCATGTAATAATTATGGTAGTGAAATCGTTGTTACTATTGTTGTTTCATATTGCATTTGTTTGCATAAGTTCAGTAGACAAATAAGCAGAACGACGATATAGTCTACTAAGCAGTGTAAAACAGGTGTTTCATCCATGTCTGATTAGTTTTGTTAATGCTGACTGTAAGGCAAGGCAAGCTAGTGTAATATTTTCAAAATGAGTTGTTTGCACCAATATGTGATCGACTGAATTGTGGTGGGTCATTATGTAGTTCTTCCAAGGGGTAATCAACTCTGCACATTGTGCCGAAACACATCGTGGCACAAGTACGACACAAAATATAATATAAAATGGCATCACTGTTTTGTGTTGACATTTTGCCAATCGTTGCTAGGGTTTACTTCTTCGTTTTTTGTTTTTGTCAGTGCCATTTTCCAGCGAAGTTGTCCCCAATCATAATGAGAGATTGTATAATTGATGAGACTCTCTTTGTCCTTATACCTTCTGGGGGATGAACATCTACAGAAAGTCCAAACGGCTTTTGAGAGATGTCCATAGTTTCAGAGAAGTCCTAACAAACTAGTCAGAGTTAACACGCCCCGCAGAATAGGCCAGAATTAACTAAAATTAAGTATTAACTTCCGGACCGAGAGTCAACTGTATGGGTAAGGAGCATTGCAGCGATAATGTACGGTGTCAACAACACCCCCGGTGCCGATAGATCCTACAATTCTTCAGATGTATCTGCAATCGCAGCTGTTTCTCCGGCAGAACACCCTGGTACGATTGATGGTTCACCAATCAGTCAGCCGTACAACTCATTCTATGGACTGAACTCGGATTCAATTGACTGTGGAGGTCTCTTTATAGTACGTTCAGACTACAAAACGCATGTTATAGCGCTATCTTGATGGTGGTTTCTGTGTTGCAATTATTTGACAATCGTTATAACAACAATCAATACGAAACAATCGATTTTAAATTGGCTAACTACTTGACTAGCCTATTGGTCCCAATCTAATCGATTAACGTACCCCATTCCAGTCGGAATTCTAGTACTACACTATGTTTGTTCTGATTCGCTATGAATGTTTGACAGATAAAATGAGGGGTTAGTGGATTTTCCTATGTTTCGAGGGGTGAATCGATTAGCTTGGGACCGAAGATAGTACCAGAGCTGAGCCAAAAAGTTGAGCTCGTTTCTTCGGAACCTTCTGGTCTTAGAGTTACCTCTATGGTAGTAGCATAGAGGTAACTCTAAGACCAGAAGGTCGTGAAGAAACGTGCTCAACATTTTGGCTCAGCTCTGGTACTCTCTTCGGTCCCAAGCTAATCGATTAACCCCTCGAAACATAGGAAAATCCACGAGCCCCTCATTTTATCTGTCAAACTTTCATAGCGAATTAAAACAAACATAGTGTAGTACTAGTATTTCGACTAGAATGGGGTACGTTAATCGATTTGCTTGGGACCAATAGGCTAGTCAAGTAGTGAGCCAATTTACAATCGTTAGTTTCGTATTGATTGTTGGTAGTAGTCTATTGCTGCTACTACTACCGCCGGTGGGCATTTTAGGTCGAGCCGTTCCTATTTTTCAGATTGTAGCATTTCCCGACAAGATTCATCTTCCACTTGCCGGTTGGGTACTTGGTTTTGGCAAACGTCTGTCAGAATGACGCAGGATAGAGAACTGTATTGTCTAGGATGGACAGCTTCTGCCATCAGTCACCCTTCTCCTTCTCGCGGAGGGGCTAATCTTCGAGTGCCACTTCCTTGAAGCGGATGACCGGCAACTAGTTCGTTGAATATTATCACGACTTTTTCCGTCCATGACTTGAAAATGTAAACACACAATCTCAAAAGTCATAATTGCAGGGTTGCCAAACTCATGAGTTACTGAGACTGATAGCTTGATTGCCACACTTCGGAGCGTTCAGTTCAGCAAAACGTTTGACCTAGCTTTCTGCACAGATAAAGTACTGGGGCACAGATTGGGATGTGCAGAGTTGAATACCTCTTGAGTTCTTCGGAGTTATTATCAGTCAAAGCAGCATGTCTGATGAGAGCCTTAATGAGAAAATCAGAAAAAATAATCAAGTTTTGAAGCTGACCCAAGAGCTCCGAGATTGGTTCGAAAACACTTGTAGTTGTGATATTAGATTTAATTTGAAATTGTGATATCAATATAGAATAAATAGAGGTTCCAGATCAACAGTTAAGTAAGTATCATTTAACTTACTCAGCTAGAGTTGGGAGGAAATGCTATACTAATATTAACATGAAGCTTTAGTGCGATAATGTATTAGCTAGAGAAAGTTCTGATGAAGATAGATTGGTAGTTCCGCTAGAGTTAGGGTTACCACATAGTACACAACTGAAAAGAGTACACATATGATTTTTGTGGAAAAGAGTACAAAAGAGTACATTATTTCTTAGAATTAATGAAAACACAAAGTTTAACATTAACAACATTTTTATTGTGATCAAGTATTCGATTTTAAAAATACACACTCATAAAACCGTACAAAAAACTACCTTTTGTACTTGTCACTGCTTCTGACACTATCCAACAATGTTTTATTGTCTTCGATCATCTCAAAAAATTGCATGCAATCCATCTTGTAATTGAATTTAACCATGATCAACGATTCAACAGATTTTGGCAGCAAACGGTTACGCTCATCCGACCAGTAGTTGTTCATGAAGCTGAACAGGCGCTCGAAGTTCGCATTCTGGCTTGGTATTGCGAAAAAGAATTGCGCAATCTTGAGAAGTTCCGTACTAGTACTAGGAACAACGCTTTTGAAATATTTGGTCCATTTGTGAACTGCATGTAACTTCCTGAAATCCTCGTCATCGCCGCTGGAGTCCAAGAAGAAATTCAACACTTGATCGAATAGCAAACTTTCGTTGATTTGGACATTTTTCTCAGAGAGGTACTCCAGTGATCCTGTGACGTCATCCCACTGCGGTAGTTTATCCAGAACCATCCATTCGAAAAGTTTAAGCTCATTGAAGTGTTTCGCCCATTTATCCAGATAGTCGATGCAGGTTTTGTACACTTGCACAAAGGAATTATTATTATTTTCTGCAACGTCAGATTTGAGGCTGTCCCGCAGAATCGTCTTGACTTGCAGAGGTAGAAACTTCTGCGAAAATCTTTCCCCAAGTTGCTGTCGTACGTTCTCGATAACACAAACAGCTTCGATCAAACTGTTGTCTGCCGCCTCAATGCTTTGGATGTTAATGTGAAACATTGACATTAAGGAGTGCACGAACCACAGGTATGCTTCATTGATTTCATCCTTGAAGAAATCCTCCAAAAGTTTTGGTGGGCTGTCGATCGAGTTGAAATAACTTTTGAGAGCCGGATAAAGATGAAGAATTCTCTCGACGGTAGGCATTAGAGAAAGCCACCTAGTTTTCGAGTGTTTCAGGACTTTCTTGTACTCGGTGTCAACAAAAGAAAAGAATATTTTCAAATCTTCTGTTCGAACTGTGTATTATATCGAGAAATATCCGTAAACCTTCAAAACCAGAGCCTCAATATCTACATCCAAGCGATCAAATCCATGGCGAGCAGTATTATGCAACAGATGGGCAGGGCAACCGATCCCCACCAAATCACACTGAGTTGTTTGTTCCATGTGATAATACACGTTATTTTGCCCTGCACGATTGATGCCACCAAAATTTGTGGAGCAATTATCACCGCCAAATGCAATGCATTTGTTAATCAAATCATGCTTCTTCAAATTTTTGGTCATGAATTCAGATATACGTACCGCTGTTTCATTCTCCAGAGACTCAAATGACAGCATTACATGTTGATTCCCCTTTGCTGGATGGAAGTACTGAACGAGCACCGGAAACATTTTGATCGATCCATGGTTGCTTCCATCGGTGCATGCTCCGATGTATGGAATATTCAATTCACGCATCTCATCCAGGCACATTTTGACGGAATGTGGTCCAAATACTTCATTAACGATCGCCTCAGTTTTCGTCCTAGCACATTCAAATTTAGCAGCAACCTCTCAGTCTGGAAATACCTTCTTGGACAACTTATTTCCACAATCACAGTTTAGGAAACTGTAATTGTGTTGCACAGCATGGTAAGCCAACGTAGCCTCAGCAGCTAATACCTTCAGTTCTAAAGGTGATTTTCGAACTACAAATATTTCCGTCAACTTTTATGATGACCCCGCTGATCTCAAATTGGAACAATGCTTCTGTGACGCCAAATGCTGTGTTAAATCCGTTCGTCCTTTGTTGGCAATTGAAATCTTCTTTTGGCAAGTTTCGCAAAACACTTCAAACTCGACTGAAGTTTGAACTGTGGAAATTCCTTCTGGAGGATGTCCGAAAACTTATTCTTCCGGTGAGACATGTCAGCACGAAGAACCTGTTCATTAAAGAGCAATTTGGAATGAGTAAATACTTATTGTTTTACAAACTCTTTCACTTACCGATCTTACAACTATACAAGTTAAAAGTAAATATTAGATTCGGACAAATAAAAGCAAATTCACACTGATATTTCCTCGAAGACAACAACAATTTTTAACATTCAATCCGATCGGGCTGAACGTGGTAAACAAAACAAACAATTAAAAACCCGCGAGCGGACTGATTTGCGACAAGCTGTGAAACGAGGGGTCCTACTGCAATAAAAATTACAATTTACAATATTCTGAGGGGCAAGTGAAAGTGTTTTTGTTACAGGTGCTAGCAGTGCAAGCAAACCATATTTTTTTCGAAGCAAATCGCGACGTTTTCGTATCATGTCTTAATAAATGAACATTTATCTCATAAATTCGAGAGAAAATGTACTATTTGGGAAAAATAATGGCATATGTAGACTGAGAGAAAATATATTTTTTTTTTGCTAGAAGGTATGGAGACTATAAAAAGAGTACAAACAGCATCATTTTACAAAAAGAGAATAGTACGCGCAATTTTCCGCCGGAAAAGAGTACGTGTGGTAACCCTAGCTAGAGTACACTGATAAAATTCGACACATTTTTATTGGCGAATTACCATGTAAAATTCCACATGATTTTCATGTGTTCACACATAAACAGAATCCACTCAGAAGTACACATGAAATTTATGAGTCAAATGAATATTATGTGTGGTTTCACATGAATTGTATGTGTACACATAAGAACTATGTGTCCGACACATATATATCATATGTTTATCAAATTGCAAAAATTCATGTGTGGGACACATAAAAATAATCATTGAATTTTTATTAGTGTACGGTAGTGTGACAATTGAGCAGAAGTTGAAATTGAGCGAACGGTCATTAATACGACAATGCTAATCAAATGCGCACTCTTTTACCTACACCATGCTTTGATGGATGAGGGGATTTGAGGTATGTCCTCAAATCCACAGTCAGAAGAGTGCGTGTTTGATTTGCTCATATACTTCTGCGGCTGTGGAATAGTTCTAATGACGCTATTCAAATTAACGGTATGGATATTACAAATAAAAATATCTGGAAGACCGTTCATGAGGGCGCTCACTAGGTCAGCTACGCTACTGTGAAATAATAACACATTTTCGCTAAAAATCAAGGGGTAGGTCACTCCACACACCAATCTTGGGTCATCTTTTTTGTCAATGTGCCGCAGGTGTGCCGATTATGCCGGTCATAGAGTAAGCTGCGATTGTTTGTAAAATACCCATCCCGGCAACCCGGTATTTCTGACACCTTGAATGTTTTGGTTTGAAATTGCATGCAAAAATGGGATTGAGAAGTGGCGGGTGTGCAAAATTGTGGTGTTTTGTGTTCATATGATAATAACGTCCTGTGTTTTAGGGTTTTATAATGCCCTCAGTCCAGAAGCCTAGCCTTTCATGATGTGAAAAGCAACGGTTTATCAGCGGCCGGAAAGAGTTGGAATCGGTGGGGAACATTGTTAGAGACCGAATATAGAGGATGATGAATATGACTTCTGTTGTTTGTTTTGTGTGAATTGCAGCATTATTTGAATTAAGGGTGCTGATTAACTGCCTCCTTCTCTTGAGCCCACTCTAAAACTATTCAATTAGCCCACTGCTGGTCTATTCAATTAGAAGATGTTCCTAAGCATACAGTCAAACAGCACGTAATGTTGTGAACAACTTCAATGACAAATGTCCAGCAGTGTTCCCATTTTATTTATAACAATCCAATGCCTACGAGATTGTGCCGAAGGTAAGCCGATGGATGTGCCCAAGCTGTGCCGAATATAATTTCGGCACAATGTGCTGAGTGACTTACCCCTTGCTAAAAATGCATATGGAATAGTAATACTTTCAGCAATTCCTTAGAAAAAAATCTCAGAATTTCTTGAAAATTGGTATCCAGCTTTCCATGCTCGGTAATGGCGGCTTGTTTGTATGAATAAATGTATCCTTCACTGTGCTATCTGCAGGTTCGGATTTTGACCCCTCCCTTTCCCTCTGCCAGGAACAGAAGAAAATGAAACAACATACGCCCTCCAGTTAGTGTCAAAAAGCACAGTGAAGGATACATGTATTAATGCAAACAGGCTGCCATTACCGAGCATGGAAAGCTGGATAGTTCTTCCTTATCAAAAAATATTAGACTCGTATTTTTTTACTCCGCCATTAGGGTAACCATTTCCGTGTTAGGGTGGTCAGATTTTTTTTCAAAACTGCCTTTTTAAAAAATTCATAGCTTCCGAACCGTTGGACCGATTTTTACGGTTGACCCCTTAAATGAAAGATTTTTTAATGTAGTATAAGGAAAATTACTTTCAGGAAAATTTCAGAAACATTTGATTTTACATGAAAAAAAATAACGTAACAAATGCTTTTTTGATTTTAACTGCGAGGGTCTTTAACAACATCTTATTTTAATATTTTTAATTGAAATCATTTAATTTTGCATCACATATCCAAAAATTAGCGATTTCGGATGAGTCGTTCCGGAGATACAATTTTATAACACACATAAAACAAGAAATTCCAATTGTTTGGCTGCAGAATTTGATAATATTTTGTTACCTTTCAAGTGCACCCCACACGACAGAAGTTTCGTCAATATTTCCATTAATATTTTAATATTTTCAATATATTTAGGAGGTCATAAATACAGGTTCCCTCTTCACTAATATTGTTGTATTCGATGGAATATTCCGAGTCAAATCACAACCACCTTGACAAAAGATGTCGAGGAACAGGCCCCATCTACTGCTGTAGTCAAACATAAGGGGAGAATGAGGGGAAAGTATTGAAACATGATATCAAACTTTTTCTATTTTGCGTCAATATGTTCATCAATATTTTCGTCGTCAATATTTGCATCAATATATTGTCAATACCTTTCAGTATTGACAATATTTTTGCAAGAGTTGTGCTTGCTGCAGAGTCGTTAGGTTACTGCCTGCAGTTAAAGTTCATTCATAAATTAAAAAAATCAGCTGATCAGAAACGTCTCATAAAATCTGGATCAACAATAGAAAATGGCCCATCAGCATCTGTAAATAATCTGTTCTAAAGCCCTTTCCTTACAAAGCGAAGGACACTCACGCAAACCAACACTATCATCGGATACGAAAAGTTTCCCCTATAGAATACATCACGATGATGGTGTTCGTTTGCGTGGTCAGCCTTCACTTTATGAGGAAAGGGCTTTAGAACGATCAATTGACTTGCCCTGTCTAAACCCAGCTTAAGGGAGGAAAGGTGCCGTTTCTCTTCTCACATCAGCGATAATTTCGTTCTCTAAATTTCATTTCAAGGCTAACTGAGCTTTTTATAAAGACTGAATGTGAACGCATCTTTACAATGTGCCTAGCTAAATATACGATATCGCAATGAATGAACTCAAGCACTAAGAATTAGAAGCCCATTCTCTTTCCATTTCAGTCACTTCACGGCTTCTTTAGATCGCCTATCTTTATTGGCCATGGTCAGCCAGCAGAGCCAGTAACGTACACCCAAATCAAGCGATACATACCATTCAACGAAAGTATTAGTTACTTACATTCATGCTTGCCAAACTACTATTTTTCAGAATTATTAAACTATCAGATGTTATAATTTTGATTTCAGAGCTGGTAGCAGGTCACTTTTTAGTGGCAAGGTCACTGTTCTCAATAGAAAGTAACTTTTTCCATCAAAAAGCAACTATTTCTTAAAATTTTACCACAAAAGTCACTGTTTTACGACCAATGTTGAGAGTACATAATTTGCCTTTAAAAACTTACATCAAATCTCGCGTAACACTTGAAAAGGGCCAATGTCCAAAATGTAAACAAACCGGAACATGAATTGCCAAAAAATTTTCCGCCACTATTTTTTTTTTCATGTATGAAGAAATTGAAGAATTTTAGGCATTTATATTGTTCACAATAAAAATAGTAACAGTACCAGTTTTCAAAAATACATGAAAATCGATAACAATTTAATTTCATAAATTAATAAGCCTTTTTTAAGAATCTTTCAATGGTTAGGCCCTTTTTGTTAAACCGTTGTGCTTGTTATCAGAAATGGTAGGCCCTTTGCTTAGCGCTTAGCCTTCTCTTAACGTCAAATAAATGCAATACAAATCATCGGCCTTGCCTCTAGTTGTAAAGCCTATAGCCGATTTAAATAAAATGCTCCATTTGCAAAATAAAAGCATTTTAAGATTGCACTCGTATACTTCCCCGTGGAAAATTTTGAAACCATCATCACTTTTATAGTTCTTCTATTCTCCAACCAATTGTGTTTCGGTTCTTTCGATTTGAACGGTTAGAACAGATTGAAACCATCTAATTTAAGTTGGCTTTTATTTTGCTGTAGTTGCGGCATGGTGGCTTTCGATGACTGTTGCTCCACCAGGTTCGTTCCGGTGGTACTGGTATGGACGGTAGCTGAAGACGCCAACGACGACGAGAGTAGCAACATCAGCGAACACAACCGCACCGGGAATCGCTTGTGGTAGCACTTTTTGAAAGCATCCAACTGCTCCTTGGTGACACCGCTGAAGCAACCAGCCTTTAGCAGGAGGAACACTTTCGTCGCATTCTGCAGTGTCTCCGTCTTCAAATCCGCCGATGTAAGCAACTTAAACGCTTCGTCACGTTTCTTCTGTCCTTGGCCATCTCGAACCGTGCATATGCGTTGTCCTGGTTCGCTGAGCCAGCCCAACAAAACATTTGAACTGTTTAAGAGCTGAATAAGCTATTTTTTTTTTGCTGAAGAAACATATTTTTGCGTGAATAAGCTCTTATTCAGCTTCCAATGTTGGTTGGGACGTTACCATCGTTTAGATCCCCGGAAGAGCTTTTGCCGTGCCTGATCGATGACCAGCTTCACGATTTCATTACCAACAATCTTGCTAGCCAACATTTTGTAGAACCGAATCACACAAATGGCATCGATAGCGTGTGCCCGTTCAAGCGATTGCAACATCCGCGGCAGCTTTCCCCAGCGAATACCATCAAATACGTTTCGATGTCAAGCGGTCGGAGGAACTTGATCACCTTACCGAGGCCCAGTTTGTGCAGTTGGGATGCTTCTGGATCATCGTCTTGGTTCGGTTCGAATTCCACTGTTTGTTGTCTTCGTTCAAAACAAAGCATTTGAACTGTCATATTAACCGGGTTGGTAAAGATTCAATTTTTCACAAACAAACAAACAAAGTCAATCCGATGAATGACACTCCCGGCACTACCGGCACACGTGAAGCACACCGAGAAAAAAGTTAGCACAACATAAGTGTATAGAGTAACCACCCCTTGAAATCGCAATCAACAAAAGATTGGAACTGTATTTTTTTTAGAATTGTCGCTTTTTAATTGTCGCTTTTTAATTGTTTCTAATCTACTATTTGGTTAATATTTTGATTATTTTAGTAACTAATTTCACTACTATTATACAATTGCATACCCTGTAATTTGTGTTTGTAAGACGCAAGAAAGAGTATAAAGTTAGTGTATGACATATAAAACCTGTTAATTTCGCTTTGAGAGGGTCACAATCAGCGGTTTTATGATCGATGAGTGATAATTTAAAAAAAATTTGTATTTTAGCTGAAATGAGCACTTTCCAGCTTGCTTTCATTCCAGTGTAAGTGTTTCTGGCGGGAAATGTAAGGACTGTTCTTACCAACGACTGTAGGGAACGAGAAACTTTCTACAGAATTAATATTTTCTTGTAAAACCTACACCCAGGATCAGTATCTGTTATTATCATATACCATCGCACGCAAGGAGTAGCGCTTCAACCAACAATCAATACGAAACTAACGATTTTAAATTGGCTCACTACTTGACTAGCCTATTGGTCCCAAGCAAACGATTAACGTTCCCCATTCTAGTCGAAATTCTACTACTACACAATGTTTGTTTTGATTCGCTATGACAGTTTGACAGATAAAATGAGGGGTTATTGGATTTTCCTATGTTTCGAGGGGTGAATCGATTAGCTTGGGACCGAAGAGAGTACCAGAGCTGAGCCAAAAAGTTGAGCACATTATTTCGGGACCTTCTAGTCTTAGAGTTACCTCTATGCTTCAACCCAGTGTAGACGAATTGTGTTTGTTTTGAAAATCCTCGCTGGAACGAGCGAAATGAACAAATGAGTTTGTTGATATTCACCAGTGCTTGATTATCCAACTTTAAATTGCCAAAATCAAAAGCGGTCCTCAAAAGCAAAATAATCCAATTCATTTTGAGCAAATGATTGTTTTTAATATTGTCAACCCAGAGCCTAAAAGCGTGATATTATCATCAATTCAGCATGAGGCAATAATTTGCCATCGATCTGTGCGTAAAAACCAACTCGACACGTTCTTCGGCGCTATATTTGGGTAAAATGAAAATAATCAATTTGCATTTGATCCTCAAAATCATCTCCACTCAGATGAAGACGAATATTAATGTTGACAACGACACAGACGATAATGAACATCCAGCTACGAATGAAGAAAACAAATGTTAACTTCGATACTCAGAGGTTGCCATGATCAAGAGAATGCTGTCATGTCAAAATTCAAATTCATGCAGGTAGTTGGTCTATCTGTTAAGGTTGTCTTCATTTTCAGCTAAGTTGAGTGTAGAATAAATGATTTTTATCAGAACGTTGCCAGATATACCGATTTATCGGTATTTATACCGATTTCCGAACAAGATACCGATATACAAATAAGATTCCTCAGAATACCGATTTTGGAAATTGTATACCGATTTATACCGACTTTTATAAATGATCAAAATTATTATTGCCTATTCGCGCTTGAATTTCGGAGAAAATTACTATGAGAGACTTGTATCTTTTTAAATAACTCAAATTTTTGAGTCCTCAAAATTATTTAAAAAATCATCTTTGAAAATGTCATATGCTTGATGCTCTTTTGAATAATGTTTCCATTTCTTCACCGTTTTTGGCTACCCATGAATCGAGAAACTGAACTTCAGGGATGTTTCCAGATGTTTATTGCAGATTTACACTAGCTGCAGGAACTTTTAAGAAGTTCTGAAACTTCAAAAAAGTCTAGACTTTTGAGTAAGTTTCGATAAATTAAAAATAGTTTCATTAACTTCTGTTCAAATTCCAAGACCCGAAAATTTCAGGAAACTCCAGCAAACTCCAGTGAACTTACAAAAACTTCAGAAATATTTGCGAAATATTAGAACTTCAGGGAAATTTAATGGTTTTCAGGATAGTTTAATTTGTTTCAGGGAATCAAGAGAGCTTTAGGGAAGCTCCGTAAACATCAGGATAGATCAATTAATTTCTAGGAAATGCTGATATTTTAAAGGATTTCCGAGAAACTCAGGCAATGTTTCACAAATTTAGAAAACGTAAGGGAAGTTACATGAACATTAGAACATTGTGAGAACATTTTATGGGAAATTCCGTGCTGTTTAATGGCAGTGCCAAGAATTAAAATTTTAAAAATTGGGAAGTTCAAAGATGTTACAATAAATTCAAGAAAATTGTGAGAGCACTTAAGAAATTTAGTTATCTTCAAGAAAGTCCAGATATCTTCAAAGATGATTATAGAAATTCAGGTAGCCTCATTATAATCAGGGAAGTTCCGAGTACTTGGAGGATGATGAGAACTCTAAAACAGCCCCATTAACTTCAAGAAAATTACAAGAACTTTTAAGGAATCTCGTGGAATGATGGAATATTTCTAAGTACATTTCAGGAATGTTCCGAAAGCTTCAGGGGCATTGCGGGGTCTTCAGGGATGTTTTATGAATATCAGGAAAATTTGCTGGATCATCAGAACATCCCCCAGGAATTTCTTTCTTCCGGAATTATGTCCTTGTTTCTTTCGACTGTTCCGTTGGCGCTGTGGCTTCCGAATTTCATCAGAAGTGTCTTGCAATCTACCTGAGGAAGTGTCTGCCAGCGTCTTCAGGAAGTTTCTTTCGTCTTCTTCTGGAAGTGTGTCCATAAGCCATAGGTTTTCGACTTTTATTGGAAGGTTTTTCCAAACTTCTTCTGACTTCCCCTAGAACTGGCTGCTTCTGGAATTGACTTCCATTTTCTGAAACATTTGTGGCTTCCGTTGGATGTGACATTCAATTTTTTTTCGATGGTTTCTTTGAATATTCACTAGAAGTTTCTCAATTCTTGTCTTGGTAGTTCCCGGATGTTTCTCCGACTATTCTTAAAAGTTTCCTCAAATTCCGTCCAGAGGAGATCATTTTGTCTTTCTCTGGATGTTCCTTTTGAAGCTTATTCTAACATTCCCCGGAGCTATTTTTCAGTTACAAATTGCGCTTTCAAAACAGCTAAAATATAAAATAAATTAAAATAGTAAATACCGATTTTTTTAAACCTTTGATACCGATAAACTTTAAAACAATCTGGTAACGCAGAACTGCCCAGCAGTGTTCACGGCTGTCGACAGGAGCAGACCACTCTCATTGTGTGTCTGTTTACTCGGCAGCAACCATTGTGTGGTCCTCCTCATTGTTCTTCATCAGCAGTTATCTCAGTCGCTGCGTCGTTGACTTTGGAAAGCAACCGTTTCGTGATGAATGTGTGAGTGCTGACCACATTTTGCGTCCATTGCTGCAATGGAAGCGCTCTGATCCCCGTTGGCGAATCTGCCATACAATGAAACCACTGGAAGCGGCTCCTGTTCTGGTAAGAAAATTTCGCAAACCATTCTAACAAAACTGTAAGACAATTTCATGTATCCCGTTGGAGTGTACGTACATGGTCAAACGGGGTGCATCCCAAAAGAAGTCTTTGGAGGCCAACAAGGTGATGGGTGTTATGTTATACTATACGATGGAAGCCAGTAACCAAAGCAAACGGCAGCAATTGAATATAGATAGCCACATTAAATCAAATCCAGGCACAATGGCCATACAGTTAGAGCCACAAAAACAGACCGAGAGAGTTGCGACAAGGCGGGCAGGCAAGCGGGGGGGGGGGGCAGTTTTGAAACTGTTTGGTAAATTGCGTATGTCTTCTTTTCTCTTTGCTGTATCTACATTTTGATTAGATATACCTACTACGATCATCGCGGTGTGCTCGGCACTATCGATATAATCTGAAACATAAACCTCCACCGCGAAATGGGTGTAACGAGCAAGAGCAAACCAAGTAAGCGTGTAGGTTACCTACCTGTAACACAACCCGATGGCTTACTTTTTGATCGTTTACATTACGCGTGGAACAAATTTCGATTTCATTTTTGGACATGGCCGGAGGCTTATGGGAGGAGGCAGCGGCGAGTGGTTATCGAATCACACTTCCAAGGTGGCATTCTTCACGTACTTTGGGATAGTTGATGCGTTATTTATACACGTTGTCACTCGCTTACGTGGGCAGTGATTGTTCAACAATGGCTGGTCCGACCATTGACCGTATCGTAATCGAGCGAGGATGTGCACTTTTCAGCAAACTTGCTACTACTGTAGAGCTAATGTGTTGAAAATTCTCCTTCTTGACTCTAACTGAACAGTTCCGGACCGTTTCGCACTTCGTAACACGCGTATGTCTTCAATTATGCCTCTGACCAAGTTCGAATTACGATAGGGTGGTTCTGAATAAACGACTGGATTGATTGTTTGTCCCAAGTGCAACTCCGATAGTTGCCTACGGCACTCGACTATTAACGGCTTCTCCGTTTTTGTGTCTTCTATTAGGAGGAGGGTATAAATACAGTTTTATGACACATTACCATTTATGCACGATGACCAAGACGATGGCTGCAGCGCCCGGTTGATAGAAAACAATGATTGTCGTCCACATTCAATCCGGCACACACGACATAAAGTGTTATTAATGACCTAGATACATGCATTGCACACGAGTACGCTGTTCTGGACATGGTGGTAAAAGGGGCCAATTGTAAACAGAGACCCTAAGGAGGGCGTACAATTTTCTCACACATACGCACAGGCCCTAAATGGTGCGAGAAATTATGAAGAATCGTTCGTGGCGCATTGATTCACTTGCTGGACGCGCCGTGGAGGTTCTCCATTATAAAATAAATTAACTTATCCTCCAGCGCCGCCAATGCTCGATTGGACGGTAATAACCATAAAATTAAACAAACTGATTTAATTGCACTTTTTTTATGAAATGCCACTTGACGCAATCGGCAATCGGCCATGAGGGCAATAAAATTTGACCAAATGCACATTTTTCCGCCATCCGATTATGACGGGTCTGATGTTCAAAACAAAGTGAAATAATTTCTTCGGCCAGCGGTGAGAAAGGTTCGTGAAACGGTTGGTTGAATTTGGTCCATCGGTTGAGTGACAGCTTCATGATACATATCTGGCTTCTATGCCTACACACATGACGGGTCCTTATTAGTATACAAGTGAAAGAGAAGATGGATAATTTAATTTTCACGCGGGTGGACGGGTAACTGTCGCTATCACCATTACGTGGCCGTTGATGACGATCTGCTGAACAGATAGAGCATACAAAATATAAGCGAAAATGGAACAATGATTCAAGTCAAGTTTCACTTTCTGTCTACTGATCGTGATCTATGAGTGAACCATTGAAATAGTTTGATTATATTTTCTGAAAATTCTGGTTCCGAAATGGAGTTAGTTCCTTCAAAACGGGACATGTTCTTCGCTGTTAGTACAGTTAATTCGCTATTCTATAATGGCTACTTTGAGTACGCCTTTACGGCTAAATGAGTTTTCACTGAACTTAACTTAACTTACTCAAAATTATAGCATCTTAAATGCTTGGAAATTTGAATGGACCGTAGACAATCGAAAACCCCTTCACTCTTAATGTATTCAAGTAGTTATAGTTCAGTTAATTATTATTGGTTAGGCTAAATCCGTACCCGGACTAGCGAAGGACAACGTATATTGCATGAGTACCCGAGTAGACGAGAATATCAAATATCAATAGCAAGTTTTACTATTAAAATTGAGAAACAGAACATGATCAGGGGTTGGAAAACCAACAAAACATGCGTAAGCATGCTATCAATTGTTGCTAAAAAAACGTTTGAGTGGTTTTTATGAGTTTAAAGCTGAAATGATTTTTCGGCGTTGTGAGTGTGAGTATGTGAATAGGCATGAGAATCTTAAGCGTTAATTTTGTTTGCCGCATTCGCACGTGAGTTCATTCTCGCAGGGAGGCTCATTGACTGAGATTTGAGAATGATTTTTCGAACACTGCTCCTCTCTCATGAGCATGGGTATGATTGTCCGCCTGTGGATTACGCAGAGAACCAATGGCAATCATCCTCAGTGTGTAAATACTGGTGACCTAAAACTATCAGCGTCGACCTCGTCCGAATACTGGTCAAGAAAGGAATGGGTAGTAGACTGCCAATGAATGTATAGGAAAATTTGACCATGAAATTTCGCTAACAAACCATATACAACATGTTTATTGCCTCGAAAGATTACCCTATGCGAAATTTGAGCTCAATCGGACATGATATAGGGGTGGCGCAAACGCGTCAAAGTTTGACTTTTTCACTCTCGAAAATCTCCCAAGGCCAAGGGTACATGGAATTTCGGAAATCAAAAAATTTTTTTGATGCCAAATGTCTTAAAAATGCATGAAACGTCGATATTTGGTGTTATCCCGAAAAAATTTTTTTTTTCAAGAATCGACTTTCTGGGACTTTTTTTTCATGCGTTCTATATGGAATATAGAAGATTGATGAGTCGGCTTCTAAAACTGTTCACAATTGTCTCCAACCTGCTTATACATCAAATTAAACCACCATTTAGGATCTAATACAAAATAATTCACTAGGGTGGTCCAATTATTCTTCATGAGGGTGGTCCAAAAATTCAAAAATATATGAAAAACCACAACTTTTCATCAGAAATTCCTAAAATCAATTGTAAAAATATCTTGAATTGCGTTAATCTGTTTTTTTTTTGGGAATCATGAGTTTTACACAAGAGGAACATTTGCCTGAAAAGATGAAAAAATACAAGTTTTATACTTTACCATATATTTCCTTATTAGCTACACCAAATCAGATTTCCTGGTACTCTTATATTTTTTTCGATGATCTTCAACTAATTGTAAAATGCACTGCTTTTGATCTTCATCCGTTTTGAATTGTATGTTTTAATCAATGCTATACCACGCTCTGCATTATCATTAACTACTTCCAAACATTGAACCCGTCTTTTGGCATTTTTAAACTCGATGGAACTACTCCACTGCTCGATATCGACATTCAGCAACGACTTCGGAATTTGGAGAGCTTTGAATAAGTTTTCAATACCACTGCTGCCTTGTACAAACGAGTGTAGTTCAATCGTTGAAATATCGTTGGATTCAACAATGGATCTGGCTGTAATGTTTTTATGAGTATCTGTAAAAAAAAAATCATTAGAATATTAAATGCAAATGTATCAATTAAAGCATTTACCTGATAGAAGTAAGGCTTTGATGACTTTTTTCTTAACCGGGAGATCTACATTTTCGTCGAACAGACATAGTCCGATAAGGCTGTTGTCCAAATATTTCAAGTGAGTTAAAATTCCTTTATGTACTGCTTTCGCAACGTCTTCATCAACAGTTTCATATTCCTTCAATATTTTTAACAGGTTCAGATCGTTTTTGGGTGCCGTCGCAGCACACGGAGAAAGAAACCAACTTTTCAAATAAATTTTTACAATGAACACACAAAATCGAGCTAGTTGATTTTTAATTTTATCTGGTAAAGCAAATTCATGCCGAAGAATAAACATTTTCAAAGAATAAATGATTTTGGCCATCCACCTTGCATTGTGGAACGCGCCAGGAGCTCTTATTCGTAATTTTTCATCGATGTTTCCACCCAAAAATATAAAATGGCAAGTTGTAGAACCTCTCGGTAATCACCACGGTGGTGTTGCTCTCTAATTTGTTTTTCATAAAACTCCAATAACGCCAATCTTTCTATTTCCGAAATAGCTATTTTAAAAAAATCATCATCCATACCTGAGTGGTATGAAGTCTTTTCCAAAATGTGCCATTTTGATTGGAATTCCTTAAAAATCTCAACATTTGGAGACTTTGACGTTTCAAATTTCAGAATTCTAAAAGCTTTGCCAAGTAGCAGTTCATGTATGTGGTGTCTACAAGGGAGGCCTATAAGCTGCCTCTTAAACAATTTGTCCAGGTACTGACATGCACCTTTTTTTTCTACCGGTGTTTGATGCAGTAGTATCAAAAGATGTAAACATAATTCTGAAAACAAACGAATTCTGAGGTGAACATACAAGATTTAAGATCATACCTGTCCGCAAGCCCCCATTCGACGACTGCATTGTACACCACTTCTGCTTGTTGTGCCCCCGTAGAGTTTTCGATTGGTGGAACAGCCAATAATTTGCTAATGCCTTCGCCTGATACAACTATGGCCAAGCGCTCGGTTTTTGGTAAAGCTTTGGATGGTAATATGATAGGTAGCAGCTTAGAATCCCAATGTACTGTTAAATTTATATCTGGCTTAAACGACGCTTTTAAATCATGTTGCATTTGTAAGCGAATTCCTGCTCTGGCGATTCTGACAGATTCCTTGTTCAACAATAATGATGAAACATCGTGCCCTAAAGCTTTAGCGATCGATGATATTAGAAACACAGCATTTCGATCACTCACTTTACAGCGGTCCAATGCAGCAGCTACCTCAACTGTAACAACTCATATCAGTTGCGATTTACGTGTCAAAGCTGGTTTTGGAGAACCTAGAACGTTCAAAATATATTAATATGGATGGTAATAGGTGTATGTATAATCTAAAAGAAAAAAAAAACATTAGTAAAACATCACAACGTACCTGTTTTTGGAGAAGCTCTTTCGGATGTACTAGGCAAATACACTGACCCAGCCTGGCTGTCGTTTTGTGCTGATGTTTCAATTGAGGTTACACTACAAATTTGATCCGGTCTTTGGCTTGACCCTTCTTCCTCAAAATCGCTACACGAAATGGTTTCATTGGTAGGGAGAACCTCAGTTTCTTCTTCAACATGAGCTTGTTCCCGCTGTTTTTGCAAATATTGCATCGCCTGCTTTTCTTCACGGGTTTTTGCCTTAAAATTCTTCCCGATATCAAACAAACTCCCATGATTTTCTGCTCAATACGCAAAATCGAAAGCATTATATCTCGAGTAACATTTGAAATGGGACTATGTCCAAAACGTAAACAAATCGGGTTTTGATACCATTCTTTATTTAGCACCGCTTGATAGCTACTAATCGTGTAGGAAAGTTCCGCATAATCGAGAAAAATCATTAAAAATAACTCGATTTTTGAAACGGCCGATCAACGAAATTTTTCGATTCATTAATAGGCCCGCACGCTAAAACGGCCAACCATTCATTTATTTCATTTAATTGATAGGCCTAGTGACGTAGAAGGGCCGATGATTGAAAATTTTCAAACCAAAGCTAGGCCCTGCTGCTTGAGGCAGGGTCGATGATTTGTTTTGAATTTATTTGACGTTGCGAAAAGGCTTAGCAAAGGGCGTACCATTTGTGATGACAAGCACAACGGCTTAACAAAAAGGGCCTATCCATTGAAAGATTCACAAAAAGGGTTATTAATTTATGAAATTAAAAGGTTATCGATTTTCATATATTTTTGAAAGCTTTTCGCATATTTTGGATGTTGTATACTGAGATACAGTTACTATTGTTATTGTGAACAATATAAATGCCTAAAATACTTCAATTTTCTCAAATATGAATTGAATAGTGGCGGAAAAATGTTGTTTGGAGAGCTTATGATCACCTTTGAGGGTATTACCAACAATCAATACGAAACTAACGATTTTAAATTAGCTCACTACTTGACTAGCCTATTGGTCCCAAGCAAACGATTAACGTATCCCATTCTAGGCGAAATTCTAGTACCACAAACGAAGTGACAGACGACTAACTGGCGAAGAAATCCATTTAAATAATGTGGTTCACTGTAATAGAATTTTCTTGGAAGCTTGTGCCATCATCCACCAGATGGGTTAGTTTTTTTGTTTTGATTTGAACAAAGTTGATTTTGTGTACAATGATTCTTTGACAGTGTGCAAAGAGTGCGTATCATTTTGTAATTTTTTTATGCATTTCAGTTTTGAGTAGAGTGAAAGAGATAGAACCAAAACATTCTAGTACATTTGGTGAAAATGCTAGTTCAATCTAGTAGTAGTGTTGCCATGTGGTACAATCCAGTAGTAGTGGTGTTGCCATGTGGTACACTGAAAAATTGAAATAGCAGGTTAGTCACCAAAGCTTTCGAGCCGCTCCGTCTGTCACTTCGTTTGTGCTAGTACTACACTATGTTTGTTTTGATTCGCTATGAAAGTTTGACAGATAAAATGAGGGGTTATCGGTTTTTCCTATGTTTCGAGGGGTGAATCGATTAGCTTGGGACCGAAGAGAGTACCAGAGCTGAGCCAAAAAGTTGAGCACGTTATTTCGGGACCTTCTGGTCTAAGAGTTACCTCTATGGTATTACCATAGAGGTAACTCTAAGACCACTGGGTCCCGAAGAAAACCATTATTATTTTTGGCTCACTCAGTACCAGAACAACGGTCCGAAGCAGTCCCAAGCTATTTCACTCACCCCTGCATGTTCTGCATGAATCCACACACCCCTGATGTTATCTGTCAAACTTTCATAGCGAATCAAAACAAACATAGTGTAGTAATAGAATTTCAACTAGAATAGGGTACGTTAATCGTTTGCTTGGGACCAATAGGCTACTAAAGTGGTGAGCCAATTTAAAATCAATAGTTTCGTATTGATTGTTGGTATTACGTTTCATCTCCGGAGATCTTATGAGTCAACATGAAACACCTTATGGATCAACTTCCGTGTGTTATAAATCAACTCCAGAGTTCCAGAGGAATCAGTCTTCATAAAACTAATGGGCGAATTTTGGAGACTTTATATGGGTACAGTCAAGAGGCCATATAAAAATATGATGTAGACCTTTTGAAATCGAGGCCTTACCTCAGTCGGTAAATATGGATCACCCTAAGATGTCTTCAGGGCCAATTTAGAACACTTTACTGAATACACAGGGTCTGGGTCTGAAGTCGTATGGTTTCAATCTAGAGGATTTATGGTTCATAGTCAACTCTGGAGGGCTTACGGGATTAACTCAAGAGACTTATCTTTTAGGCTTGTGGACGTTGTGACCTAAGACCTCTGTATTTATTGTGGAATGTGTTTAGGTAGCCTTTTCTAATTTTTGGTAATTACTTAACTTTTCTTTGAGTTTCATAGAGAGCTACCAACCGGTGGAAACTAACGATTTTAAATTGGCTCACTACTTGACTAGCCTATTGGTCCCAAGCAAATCGATTAACGTACCCCATTCTAGGTGAAATTCTAGTACTACACAATGTTTGTTTTGATTCGCTATGGCAGTTTTACAGATAAAATTAGGGTGTCGTGGATTTTCCTATGTTTCGAGGGGTGCCTCAATTAGCTTGGGACCGAAGATAGTACCAGAGCTGAGCCAAAAAGTTGAACACGTTTTTTCGGGACCTACTAGTCTTAGAGTTACCTCTATGGAGCTACTAAGAGGTTCAGGGAGCTTCTGGAAAGAAGTATTCGTGAAGCTTCAAGTACTGCTGAGAGGTTTGGGCGAACTTTAGAGAGGTTTTTCGAACAGCATAGTTATTCAAGAGAGTTCGAAGGGGTGTCGGAAGTGTTCAGGATGCTCCGATCGAATTAGGGGGATCCTAATTCCCCTAGTTTCCCGTTTGGCGTTTGCAGTGGAATAGCTGTGAAAAGGAAGAGAGAAGTGTGAGTAATTGTCATTTAATTCAACAACCTTAATCGAATATTCTCGACAATATCTATAAAGTTTGAATCGATTATTTGTCTGAAGTCTTGAATAATATCCAGAGGGCTTTCTTTAAAACTCTGATCAGTTGTTTATCTTTTAAATACTATCTAACCAAACTTCCATCCTAAAAGGATATCTGAAAGACCTCATTTGAATTTTTGAACAGTTGCAGATCTTCAGAACATTACTTGAAGCTTCTTGAACTCAAACAAAGCTGTCTGAACGTCTTCCCAATCCATTGAGTTAATCTGAAGTTCTCTGAGTCTATATGAAATTCCCTGAACATTTGGAATATTCGACGAATTCCTGGGAATTTCCATCAACTTTTGCGACGTTCCCAGTACTTCAAAGATGTTTCTATAGCTTACATCTTTTCATTTTCCGATAACTACAACTGAATTTCTGCCAAATTTGGAGAACTTGAACTAATTTTTTACAATTCATACAATGTTCTTTGAACATCTACTAATTTCCCTTAACTTCCAAACAATTCTGAGCTTCTACAAAGCTCTATGAACTTTTTAAGATCCATTTTTTTTTCCTAACTTCCGTAATGAACCTGAATCTTTCATAAGAATTTTCCTGAACATATTAGCGAAACAAAGATCCCAAAGCTACAAAGTTCTCTATACTGATACGAACATCCTTAAAGTTCTAACAAGTTTGACGAGCTTCTACGAAATTCCTGAACTTTTACAAATTTTCCGAAATTTTACAAGTTCCTTGAACTTTTACAAAATTCCCTGAACTAAACTTCTACAAAGTTTACTGCACTTTGTACAAGTTTCCTGAAATTTTAGGAATTTCGATGATTTTCTACGACGTTTCCTGAAGTTCTACACACTTAGATTTTTTTCCGAGATGGGCACCACCGAGGGGTGCGACACATCTAAATCTCAATTTTAAATGGTCGAAAAATCTCACACTAGCGAATCAATCTACGAAAAATCTTTTTTCACCTCTTGCATCTAAACCCATCTACTCGTATCGTTCTCCACCTTTCTGCAGGAAATCTTCAAAATCATAATCAATCATATTTCTATCTATTAAGTGCGAGTGCATCTCACAACAGCAAAGCAACAAATTTCCTGCATCTTAGATAGAGTCGCCCCCCCCCCTCGGGGGCACCACCGAGCAGCTCGGCATTTTATTTTGCTGGATCTCAGTGACAAACCCCAAATTATTTCTTATATCACAGTTTCACGTGTTTTCGAAAAACTCTTGGATCAGTTTTATGAATTGACCATTTTACGGATGTTCCATATCTTCCAGACGACGGTCCCAGGCCATGCAGGTACATGCTTATGTCATGACCTCAAATTCTTTCTTATATCACAGTTCCTAATGTTTTTGAAAAAAACTGCGGAGCTCTAGGATCAGGTTCATTGATTGACTTGTTTAACGGATGTTTCAGACCTACCAGAGGACGGCCCTATGGCCATCCGGGTCCATGTTTATGTCATGACCCCAAATGCTTTCTTATATAACAGTTCCAAATGCTTTCGAAAAAACCGTGGAGCTCTAGGATCAGCTTCGTGGATTGACCATTTTTAACGATGTTGCAGATCTTCTGGAGGACGGTCCCATGGCCTTCTAGGTACATGTTTATGTTATGACGCCAAAATAATTTATATATGACAGTTTCACGTGTTAAAAAAAAAAAAAACGCTGAGCTTTAGAATCAGATTCATAGATTGACCACTTTTACGGATGTTCAGGATCTTCCGGAGAACGGTCCAATGGTCATCGGGTCCATGTTTACGTCACGACCCCACATTCTTTCTTATATCACAGTTCCTAATGTTACAAAAAAAAAACCGTGGAGCTCTATGATCAGTTCCATGGATTGTCCACTTTTACGCATGTTCCGGATCTTCCTGAGGACGGTCTCATGGCCATCAGGGTCCATGTTTATGTCACGACCCCAAATTCATTCTATCATCACATTTCCTAGTGTTTTTCAACAACTGCGGAGGTCTAGGATCAGTTTGATGAATTTACCACTTTTACGGATGTTCCGGATCTTTTGGAGGACGGTCCCATGGCCATCCAAGTCCACGACCCCAAATTCTTTCTTATATCACAGTTCTTAATGTTTTCGAAAAAAAACGCGAAGCTCTAGGATAAGTTGCGTGGATTGTCCACGTTTATCGATGTTCCGAATCATCCGGAGGACGGTCCAATGGCCATCCAGGTCCATGTTTATGTCACGACCCCAAATTATTTCTGATATCACAGTTCCTAATGTTTTCAAAAAAACCGCGGAGCTCTAGAATCAGGTTCATGGATTGACCACTTTTACTGATCTTCCGGATCTTTCGAGGACCGTTCCGTTGTCTCCAGGCTTCATAGATAGGAACCATGACTACATTTTGGATAATTATGGACATTTGTGCCCATTAATCTAAATTATGGATCACAAGCCACTTGCAAAACCCATAAACACCAAGGGGCAATCAACTCTGCACACTGTGCCGAAACACAGTTCGGCACACTAAGGCACACTTTGACAAGTAGGATACAAACAATATAATATAAAACGGCATCACTGTTGAGTGTTGACATTTTGCCAATCGTTTCTAAGGTTTACCACTTTGTTTACTCAAATGAAACTAGTGAGAGAATGTCATACATAAAACTGGTGATACAAGGATTCAATCAAGAAGTTGTAAACGACAAACGGATACCCACCGGTATTGGGGATCATTCAAAAAATTCTGTAAGTATTGTCTGAATCGTGAATCTCTTCAAACCTAGCAAAACTAAGTCCGTCTCTTCCGAATCACAGACAAAATCACAGCAGATCGTGTTTTCATCTAGAACAGCTTCTATCAGGGCCTCACTTCAGTCGAGCTCTTGTACACCATGGCTGGCCCAGAGCGTCTTGTCGATACGGCAGTCAAGACGGCTGAAACGGGTTTCCTCTAGAGACGATTCGTTTTCGATTGAGGATGAAATCATTGCGAAAAATGTCCGACGGTTGCCTTTGTTGATAAATTCGAACGGCCACACCAACAATTTTATCAATATCAAGCAAATGGATCCTAACTATGCAACGGTGATGGCAGAACACCTATAGTCATTGTATACAAAAGCTGTTACGCCCTTATTCCAGCTCTATCAAGAATTGATACTGTCGTGTGTATCAAATCTCGAAGCGTACAACGAAGGATCAGAGCAAGATCTTCTGCGAGAATAGAGGTACATCAACAATTTTGTTATGCATAATGAACAATAAAGAAGAAAACAAGCTTATCATAGGAGGCGGTCAGATTTGACTACCGGTCTTGCTGAGTATCATCGGGATGGAAATTTTCACATTGTCTGCCATGATCCATCAGATAAATTGAGAATGTAAACAAAATTACAGAAGTCAAAACTTTCAGGGTTGCCAAACACCTTGATAAGTATACTTTGATTGTCCTTGATAGGTACGTTCGGCAGAGCACTTGGCACAACTAATAACTCGGCACGAATCAAGGTGTGCAGAGTTGAACACCCCTTGATAAACACACCTTTAAAAAAACGTGTAACGACTCTTTTCGCCTATTTTCAATCAAAATAATCTACAGATCCTATAGGAATTCTAGAGGTACCACAATTTTTTAAATTTATCAAGAAATGGCTAAGTTATGTCATTGCAAACTAGCCATTACACGTTTTTCGAAGGCTTCGTTTTCGGCGTACAGTTTTTTACCCACCGTATTCGGAGTGCTAATATATGGGATATACTATGGGTAAGGAAATAACATTGAGGGAGATCTATGGAAGCCAAGATAGAAGTCGGCGACAGATAGAAGGTCCTCCGGAAGGAGTAGGCATTTACAATATTCCGCCAGCTAATCCAAGGAAGGACTCTAAAAACTGCAAATACTGAGTCTCTTCATCAGTGGAGACTAGCTTCATAAAGTACTTCCAACTGTCTGAACAATGGGTTTTCAATAAACTATGAATGATGGACTTCTCACGACGCTCAACCTGATTTTCGTCTATGTAGGGGAAATGGCTATACGATTGGGCCCATCGCTAAAAATCTGCTATTTATCAATTTTATCTAGATGAACGCGTCATTGGGACAGTACTAATGGATATTTTTGGTGGCTATTGAAAATTTAGTTGATTGCTGTATGGTTATGAATGGGTCCAAATTAGGGGCATTTAGGCCGACAATACATCCATTTCCCCTATCATCTAGATTCGCGATTATAAAATTTGATCAAAATGTTCACGGTTTGTTTCACGAGTGCTTCTTGTTCAACTATCATATACAAAAAAGTGATATCTATGTGCAATACTATCAATAAATCAGAATAAATGCCAATAGAGAGGAAGAGATAAATTTCATACGACACTACTTACGTTGAAAGTTCCGGATTCAAATCCTACTACGAGTATTCCAAGAATGATTTGAAGGAGTAAAAACTACACAACATAATGCGCGGGTTCCTGGGATTTATAAGTTTATCTTCACGGCCTTGTATAGACATTTCCAGCTATTTTCAACACATAGTTCAATAGAAGAGGCTATTATCTAGCATCTTATGCCGCAAGAAACGGTTTTGTAGCCCAGTTATTAACAAAAGAGAAAGCCGACGAAGAGAATCAATCGTTGTTACTTAGAACCTAAGCCATTGTTAGGCTTGAAATATCCTCATACACATGTGTCATGTGTGTTTTTCTTCATTATCTTCTAACTTTTCCATAAAACAATTAACATCATCAGCAAACCATCAACATTACCCGGTAGGAGAAACTTTCCCCTTCCCGATGATGTTATTGCTTTGCGTGGGCGACCCTCGGTTGGCGAGAAAAGGGCCTACAAAGATGTGTTTACAAAAAGCTTGCGTGCCCTGTTCACATGTGACTCTTGAATTATTGTTTACTTACATGTGACCCCCCACCACAACCAATGACGTTCATATGAAGGACATTGTATACGACAACTGCACGTTTCCGTTGTAACCGCCCGTTTGAATCAATTCGCGCGCGCTCTCGTATAGTTGTACTAAACTCCCTCGCGGCGCTAAACACCCCCAACATCGGCACAGCTCTGTTGTGATCTAAAAGTCAGCTGTCAACTCTCACGCACACATCCTTATCGGCTGATGAAGCGCTGGGCGAAGAGCGAAAATGATTATTATTTGAAAAAAAAAAAATCCTCTCTCGAAGTGTCCCGATTTTGTGTGCGAAGAAAGGAGCATCTTTTTCTCCCAGTTCCAGCTCCAGCCATCAGCCAAATCCGCGAGAAACGACGTCGCCTCGCCAGTCTGGTCGTGAGCTACACATCAAGCGGTATTGTGTGTGATTGTCTCCGCGAACAGAGCGTTGATAAAAAAAAAGTGTTCAGTCGCATCAAAGAAGAAGGAACAACCGTCGGTGCTGTTTTCGCGATTTTCTCGATCGGTTGGTGCATTTCGGTAGGCAAATAGCGTTGGAAAGTGTCGTGAATAAGTGCAGTGATGTATTGCGTGTGAATTTCCCACTGAGCGGTGCGGTTTCGTGTCGGAAAAATGCGATGAAAAGTGCAGATGGATTTTTTTCGCTTTCCTTGGAAGGAGGATTTTTCTTCCTTTTTTTCTTCTCGGCTGGCTGGCTGGAGAGTCGCCCTCTGCCAGCGCCGCGCCGCTTGCCCTGCGTTCTACACTCGTCGTCGCCTTCAGTGTGTGTGATTGTGGTCGTGTGACAGTCAGGCATCGTTGTTGTTGTTGTTGTTGCTGTTGACAGACGAATACACGCTTCTTCGGAGACTACTTTGTGCATCATCAGCAAGACCATAATAAAATATGTACTGGACCGAGTTCGATTGATCATTTTTCGGTTCGCAGCATAAAGGATGATAGTGCAGCGTTGCCCATAAATGAATCATTGGTGACTTTTACGATTCAACCGGGGGATTGCCATCGGCGCGAAATCTCCCTCACCGTAAGGAAGAAACACACAGGACAGGGCACACAGGCAGATCATTATTTTTGGGGTTGATTTTGGTTTTATGCTTTATGCTTCTCACATCCACCACAAAAGGAGAGCGTTTCCGTGCTGGTAAGCGATTGGGTAAGAAGACCGCGGCGGTGAGTCAAGCGAGGGGTGATGGTTCCCTTTAGTCATGCGGCAGTATTGGTGTAACTTGTGTGACTCAATTACGCCAACCAGAATCTATATAACAGCGCAGGAAGAAGGAACACAAGGATTACGTACTCAGGAGATGGTACTGGGGTTGGCAACTGGTGACGAGCATTTTTTTTGCCTTCCGTTGAAACTAGTCAAAGTTACTTCCTCTATTGTAAAACTTTTGAAAGTCCATTGCCCAAGTAATGTTTCGTTGGAACTGGTCTGAGCTTTGGAAAAGTTGCATTGCGCTTTAAACGCACTGCAATCGAGCGCATCAACCAACACGACACGACAGTCAGCCAACACCCTTAAATTGCATGCTAGCGACCGACCGATCGTCCATCGTTTAGTCATTGCAAAAAATATCCGACTTTCCGCAGTCAGCAGAAGCACGGATGGAAGCAAAAATCAAGGTTACAAACCACTGCGGGTTTGTTTCAATTTTTTCCTCATACCTACCTTACCTATATTATAACCCGACAGCAGCAGTTTTTGCCATCCAAAGTTTGAAAGTTTTCCTTCTTTGGAACGGACCGTCGTCGTCGTCGTCGTCGTCGGTCGGTGACTGACAACTGGTTTTCTGTGTTGGGTACTCGGGGCGTTGTTGTGCAATGCTGAATTGTTTTCACTTGCAACAACAGCAGTCACAACAGCTAGAGCGCAGAAGATATGTTGGCCACAGAAAGTATGTGGGTTGTGTGAAGTATTCCGTCTCCTCCGTCTCTCGAGAGGCCAAAGATGGGCGACGATAAAGGAAAGCCTTTGTCATGGATATTTCTGGGGGAACTTAATGATGTATGTGATTGAATTTGGTGGATATTGTTGCGGTAATATGTTAACCGTTGTTAGCGATATGGTGATTCTCATTGAATAAAAATCACTTTGCACACCTCGTTAAAGCGCCAATTATTTTAAAGGTTCACTCTACCGATTAAGCACGATGAAGCAACTGATGTGAAAATGGCTTCATTGAGTAGAAATACATTAATCCATCAAATTGGTTAAGGTTCATCTACGGTGTCCTTTTGGTTTTATACAGTCAACTCTCTCTTACTCTATATTTCTGTAACTCGATGAAATTCGAGGTCCCTTCAATGTTGCAAGCAATGCTCTCTCCCTAGCTTGATGTCTCCTTCGCTCGATGTGTTTTAATTAGTTCGGTGCCCACATTTAATTAAGGCGAAACTGCTTTTGTACACAGTAACTTCAACCGTCGATTTCCCCCAACATAAAAGCTCATTCCTGCAAACTAACGATGCCAGCTGGTAGAGAAAACATTCATCTTCCTGTTCCTGTTGGTGTCGTTATTTTGCATGTTAGCTTTTATGCAATTGCGCCCCTTTGAAATGTTAATGCAGCCATTCCATAGCAAAACAAACTATAGAGTGTGTTGCGGCACACGACAATCATAGACCTTCGGACGTCTTTTTAGCAAACCCAGTTTGTTTTGTGGGAATATGCTTTAAGCTATAAATTTTATTTTAATTAGTTTTAAGTGTAAAGTAGAATATATAGAAATCTTACATTGTTTAGTCCAATTTTAATTTGTTTATCGTGTTGCAACTTCTTGTATATATCCTCGATTATTGTCTATTAATTTAACACAATATTTAGTTCCATGTATGTAATTCAATTTCGTATACTTACAATTGTGTGTAGTTCAAATCTTAGTTTAATGTAATTTGTTTTATTAATCACTGACTACAAACTTTTCCAAAAATATACTTCTTTTTCATCTTTCTTTTAACCTACCATCTACCAATGACATTCCAACGCTGTCAACTTGACGTTCAATAGCTTCCCCATGGAAACTGTAGTGAACGTTTGCAGACAGTTCAGACGGGCAGCTTGCCAAGGTTGTTATGATTCGCGAGGTGTTCGCTTTCGCCAACATTCCCCGCCCCGTATTGCTGGATGTCTTCTCCAGTCATACCTCTTCTCAACACATCGAGCACCGCTAATCTTGCAACCGGCCGTTGGAGTATTCCTCTGGCTGTCTGTACTTCTGCACTGCGTATCCTTCCGTCCTTTCCACGATGCACTTCCAAAACCTTTCCCCTAATCCAGCTGTTCTTAATACCTTCATCCACTATGATGACCAAATCTCCTGGTGTCACTGGTTTGATGTCGTTGAACCACTTGGTTCGTCGATTGATGGTCGGCAGGTATCCTTTGATCCATTTCGTCCAGAATTGATCTAAGAGATACTGGACGTGATTCCAGTTTGACCTGAGGGCTCTCCCTTCATCAGTTGGCATCTTGGCTGGTTGCACAACTCCATTAGAGCTCAAAAGCAGGAAATGATTAGGTGTTAGTGCTTCATCGTCCTGTGAATCTAGCGGAACGTATGTCAATGGCCGTGAATTGATAATGGACTCCGCTTCCGCCAAGTATGTGCGAAACGTTTCTTCGTCAGGATTCCGTGACGTGGAGAGAGTTTCTAAGGCGGCCTTCACTGAACGTACCATACGTTCCCAAACGCCACCCATATGAGGTGCAGCGGGTGGGTTGAAGTGCCACTGTGTGTCGTAGTTAGTAAAAGTTCCCGCCAACAAACGATTGATGCTGTCAATCTCCTTCTTTAGTTCTCTACTTGCTCCTACAAAATTCGTGCCCTGGTCGCTGTAGATGTCTTGAGGTGCACCCCGCCTTGAAATGAACCTCCTGATAGCCATCTTGCAAGATTCAGTCGACAGTGTACTTGCCACTTCCAAATGCACAGCTCTCACCGTCAGGCACGTGAACAACATCACCCACCGCTTGACGCTACTTCTTCCGATGCGAATCAAATATGGCCCACAGTAATCAACGCCCACGAAAGTGAACGGTCTAACGTACGGTGTGACTCTTGCTACTGGCAATGGAGCCATACGAGGATTCATGGGAAAAGCTCGATAGACATTACACCACGTACATTGCCTGGCAACCCGTCGAACAATCGATCTCAAAGCAGGAATATAGAATTTTTGCCGGATCTCATTCGTTACGGTTTCCCTGTTTGCATGTCCGTACCGTCGGTGATACGATTCAACTAGCAGCTGTGTTACGTAATGGCTTCTCGGCATAATAACAGGAAACTTTGTTGCATCAGATACTCCCGGTGCTGCGCTTATTCTACCGTCGACTCTCAGCAATCCCGCTTCGTCCAGAAACGGAGATAAATTTCGGAGCGGGCTATACTTCTCCAGCTTAACTTGTTGCTCTGGAGGAAGTGAACCGTTCTTCTGTATGGTCAGGATCTCATCCGGATATGTTTCCAGTTGTATTGACCGCCACAGAGTAGTTTCCGCTTTCCGTTGCTCTTCTCGAGATAGAATCATTTGGTCCGGAAGCTCCGTATGGAATCTTTTCCGGCATTTGGCGACGAACCGTAGAGCAAATGATACGCTTCTTTGTAGGCTCTCTATTCTTGAAAACCTATCGTAAGCAAACAGTGGTTTTGGTGCTTCACGATGGTGTGCATAAATTGGTCGTATTTCCTCCGTGGTATCAGGACTAGGTAACGACTTGGATGGCCACAACGCTTCTTCCTCGTACAAGAATCCTGGTCCCCGAAACCATCTGCTGTCGTCTTCGAAGCAAGGTCCTTTGCCCCACTTAGTGGCTTCATCCGCTACGTTGAGGGTTGACGGTACGTGTCTCCAATCGCCTAGGTTAGTTTCCGAGAGTATTTCACTGATTCGAACAGCAACGAACTGTCCGTATTTTCTTTGATCCGACTGTATCCAGGAGAGCACTGTTGTTGAATCACTCCACATCACTCGGCGACGTATTGGCAGCGTATGACCTTCAACAACTGACTTCATCAATCGGGACCCTATCACCGCAGCTTGTAGTTCTAGCCGTGGTACTGACAAGGTTTTTAGTGGTGCTACTTTTGTCTTCGACGAAATTAGAGCACACCGTACGCCTTCACGATCAACGATGCGAAAGTAAGCAACGGCAGCGTAAGCCGTCTCACTCGCATCCACGAAAACGTGAACGTCCACACTCTCCAAACTGCTCGGCTCATAACCAGGAAAGTAGCACCGAGAGATTGTCACTGTGTTGATTTTATGAAGTATGTTCACCCACCGTTGCCAACGATCGTAGATCTGTTCAGGGATCTGCTCATCCCAACTCGTTTTGGTTCTCCAAATATCCTGGACAATACACTTTCCATGTACAACGAACGCCGCTACCAATCCGAGTGGGTCAAAAATACTCATGACTACACGGAGAGTTTCTCGCTTCGTTGGAATCCTCGTACCATCTAGCAACGGTAGAATTTCGTTCCGGAAGTTGATGTTGAAAGAAAAAAGGTCTTGTTCCGGCAGCCATACCATTCCGAGGATTCTTTCGGAATTTGTGGTCTTGTCGGCTATAAAGTTTTTAGAGTTCTGAGGAATTGGATCCCCTATCTGCTGAACGACATCTTTCGAATTGGATAACCACTTGCGAATATCAAATCCGGCTTTCGCATGAACGGCTTTTACCTCTTTTATCAGCTGAACCGCTTCTTCCTCGGTATCCACGCTGTCGAGGTAGTCGTCCACATAGTGGTTCTCCTGAATAGCAACAGCAGCTCTGGGGTACTGCATTTTCCACTCTTCAGCGTTTAAGTTTTTTACGTATTGAGCGGAGCATGGAGAGCAAGTTGCTCCGAATATTGCCACGTCCATCACGTAAACTTCCACCTGCTCTCCTGGTTCGTTACGGAATACGAATCGTAGAGACTGTCGATCTCGGGAACGCATTAGCATCTGCATGAACATTTCCCGTATGTCTCCCGATATTGCTACCTCTCGTTGACGGAAACGATACAAAACGGACAGAAGTGGTGTCAAAAGGTCTGGCCCCGTTAACAGCATAGAATTCAGTGAAACTCCTTCGACCTTTGCCGCTGCGTCCCATACGATGCGAATTTTCCCTGGTTTATTCGGGTTTAAAATTACACCCAATGGTAGATACCAAGTCCTCCTAGGATCACTATTGACCGCCTCCTCTTCCGTCAATTTGTGTGCGTATCCTTTCGCTTGAAAGTCCATGATCTGCTGCTTAACGTTGTCGTACACCTCCGGCATCTTCGACAGCTTCTTCTCCAGGCATTTCATACGTTGCTCGGCCATAGACCGACTATCAGGAAACTCTATGTAATCGTACTTCCATAAGAGGCCCGTTTCGAACCTTCCTGATGGTGTGCGAACTGTTGTTTCCTTGAGAATTTGACGAGCTCGTTGATTGTCTTCTGATTCGATTGCAGGTACTGCCGATATTCCAATGCTTTCCACGTTGAAGAACCTCTTGACCAAATCGTGAAGTTCTTGATCTGGAGATCGCGCACAGATATGAAGATGACGATACTCTTGGGGTACGTCTGGACCTTCAACATTACCGTACAGCGTCCAGCCAAGTTTGGTTTTTGCAGCAACTGGTTCGTACACTTTTCTATCCCTCTTTTTAAGCGTAACGATCAACTGCGCGTTATCTACGCCGATGAGAATACGGGGAACTGCATTCGTATAGCTTGCCACAGGAAGTCCCCGTAGATACGTGAACCTTTGTGCAATCTGCTCAAACTGTAACGTTTGCGGTGGTAGATCGAGGTTGTCGACTGTTCGCACGCCGTCAAGGGCATACACTTTTCCACCATCAACTCCTGAAATGCCTATGCGAATTAGTTGAGATTCTGTTTCCGTTCTTCTGATGCTACCGGTCCATTGTAGACAAAGTGGTTCTACCTTGCCTTTAACTCCGAGCTCCTCCGCTAGCTCCTTCTCGACCAACGTGAATGACGAACCATCATCGAGGAACGCCAGGGTCTCCACTGACGCTTGCTTCCCGTGTATAATAACGGGTACAACACGAAACAGGGTTTGACGTGGCAGTTGTCGATGAACGTTCACTGTTCCAGAGGTTGTAGGCTGGTCTTCGGTTTTCACTTCGGGTTTACCAGGATGTAGCAGCTTATGATGACGTACTTCGCATCCGTTTGTTCCACACGCTGGAGCTTTACACGGCCACTTGCCATGTGCAGTAAGGCAACGCCTACACAGATTTAGCTGTTGCACCGTTTTCCATCGATTATCCAGATCCAAACCCCTGAAGCTAAAGCAGTCTCTTATTCTATGTCCTATCTTCTTGCACATCAAGCAGGGCTTAGGAGCATCCACACTCTTTTTCGGTTCTCTTCTTTCGGATTTGTGTTCGTCCTCCACAGAATGAGCATTTAAATACCCCTTTTCCTTGCCTCGAGGTTTTTCTGGTTTCTTCAAAACCTCCGTGCACAGAGTGACGTTGCTCGCAGCCGATACCAACGTTGACATGTAATCGCCAAAGGCACGGATGTCCACCATTGGCAGCTGACGCTGGTACAAAGCCCAATCCAATTTTACTCCCGCTGGAAGCTTATCCACCAACTCTTGCAACAAGTTTGGATTTGATAAGTGAGCCTCCATACCTAATGACTGCAAATGACTGCATAGATTCTGTACCACCAGACCAAAGTTGATCAAACTTTCTAACCTATCTGCCCTCGGTGCTGGGGTTGAGTGCACCTTGCTAAGCAAACATTTCACTATTAACTCCGGCCGACCGAAAAGTGTCTGCAATGTTCCTAGAATCTGTGGAACGGAAGACGGGTGAAGGAGATGACATCGTACAGCTTCCCTAGCGGTTCCCTTTAAGCAGCGTTGAAGCCTCATAAGGTTTTCTGCATCAGTATAACCACACATGCTAGTAGAGTTATCGTAACTGCTAGCAAACAAAGGCCAATCAGCTGGGTCACCTGAGAACTCTGGTAATTCTCTTGGAACGACGTGTCTAGCGGCGATTTGCTGAGCAGTTGGTCCAGCTGCCAATACTGGCTGTGCTGTACCTTGCGAAACCATCGGAGTAACTATCGGTTGAGAATAGCTTGGGACAGTTTGAACAAACGGAGGTGGAGGGAACCCAGGAACCACTGGGACAGTGACCGAATTTCCCAAAGGCATTGTGCTAGTTACACGCGATTGCAGCAGAGGATGGACGAACTTTCCCGATGCAGAAACAGGATTTGATATACCAGCTGCAGCAGTTACCGAGCAATAGCTCGTACCACTTTGACTGAAGGTCACCACAGGGACATTGTGTTGAGACCTACCTTGGAACGGTATTATACTTCCAAGAGCAGTTACCGTGGGACCACACACGCTCGGGCCAGAGTAGTTAGTTCCATGGGTAGGTTGCGTTCCTCGCTTAGACTCATCTTGATGAAGCAAACGGTACAGTTGTTGCTGAAGATCATGTATCTGCCGATGAAGCATATTCGTTTCGGTAGTAGTAGTCGTAGGGTGCAACATATTAACACCTGTCAAATGTAGCATCTCTTGTTGTCTGCTGGTAAGCGGAGAAATATTCAGAGCTGCCGTCGTTGATACCGGAGTGCTTATTCCATGAATTGTATGTTGCTTGAACGGATCTGGATCAGACAGAATCGGATATTGCGAGACCTGCCCTTGCTGAGTTGTTTGCGGTTTATTAGCAGAGGTTGTCGTTAGAAACTGGAGAGGCAAACTAATTCCAGGAGTAAAGTTGGGTAAAGGCTGTCCCCTGAACGGAAATAATGGATTCCAAGGTACTGAAGTTACTGTGGTTGGCATTATTCCTTCAAGATCTTTGGTAACACTGACTGGTGTAGAAGTGACACCAGGAACCTGGTTATTTGCAGATGTCCGATTGGGAAACTTTACATTGTTCGACGTGGAATCGGTGGGGAGATTGTTTGTCCCATTACCGGTGGCCAGGGCCGAATCGTGGTGTTTCCTAAACCAATCCTGGACTGTGCTCCTAACGCTATGGATACTTCGGTGACTCTGTACACATCTGTCGTCGTCGTCCTCCTCTGCGGTGGCTTGAAGAATGTTATACTTCTTCTTTATGTACTGCATCTGTAACTCCTGCATCCTGAGCCGTGCCTGTTCCTTCCTTTCTTTCTCCTGTTCCATCGCTTTCTTCTGTAATGCAGCTTCTTCATCCTGCTGTTGCGTCAGTAGCTGCTCCTCCAGAGCTTTTTCCTCGGCAAGTCTTTGTAGTTCCAACTCTTGACGAGCAAGTCGTGCACTCGAAGAAGTAGATCTGCTGGATTTCGAACTTAATGGAGCTGGTCGGGGTGCACACTTAGTACAAGAAAAGCTCCTATCCTTGATACTCTCATCCACTTTAGCGCAGATGAAATGGTACCATTGGTCACAAGAATCGCACTGTACCATCCATTTGTCTGCCACATCCGGCTGATTACATGCGGGACATTGACCGAACACTGCACTTTCCTCTTCCGACAGCATGCGTACTATGCTGAGCCGATTATTTTTTCTCGTTCCCGACATTCTTCTCGTTCCCAGTGCACTGGTGGAAGAAAGACGCCTTCCGAATTGAGGTTAAACAATCTTAAAGAATGTTGCGGCACACGACAATCATAGACCTTCGGACGTCTTTTTAGCAAACCCAGTTTGTTTTGTGGGAATATGCTTTAAGCTATAAATTTTATTTTAATTAGTTTTAAGTGTAAAGTAGAATATATAGAAATCTTACATTGTTTAGTCCAATTTTAATTTGTTTATCGTGTTGCAACTTCTTGTATATATCCTCGATTATTGTAATTGTGTGTAGTTCAAATCTTAGTTTAATGTAATTTGTTTTATTAATCACTGACTACAAACTTTTCCAAAAATAACAATCTTAAAGAATGTTGCGGCACACGACAGTCGTACACCTCCGGCATCTTCGACAGCTTCTTCTCCAGGCATTTCATACGTTGCTCGGCCATAGACCGACTATCAGGAAACTCTATGTAATCGTACTTCTTGTATATATCCTCGATTATTGTCTATTAATTTAACACAATATTTAGTTCCATGTATGTAATTCAATTTCGTATACTTACAATTGTGTGTAGTTCAAATCTTAGTTTAATGTAATTTGTTTTATTAATCACTGACTACAAACTTTTCCAAAAATATACTTCTTTTTCATCTTTCTTTTAACCTACCATCTACCAATGACATTCCAACGCTGTCAACTTGACGTTCAATAGCTTCCCCATGGAAACTGTAGTGAACGTTTGCAGACAGTTCAGACGGGCAGCTTGCCAAGGTTGTTATGATTCGCGAGGTGTTCGCTTTCGCCAACAGAGTGGTTCTCAGAATGTCGTAAAAATTGGTAGTTTTGTTCCTCATTGCAAAATATTAGACCCATATTTTTTTTTGTCATTAGAGTGACCATGTTAGGGTGATCCAAAAAATCGGTTTTTTTTTTCGTTCAAAAATTTATTTCAATTTATAACTTTTGAACCACTGGGCCGATTTCAAAAATCAAAATATCAAATTAAAAGTTTTTAAAAATACTGTTTAGGAAAAATATTATCATATTAAAAATTCTGTTTTTGTGTTGGAAAACATTGTATTTGTTTTTTTTTTATGGTTTTCATGGTTTGTGGTGGTGTTTGACAGAGGGCGCAATATGTTTTTTTTTATATTTATCGTTGAAAATTTGAAGTTACTGAAACTCGAGGACTATTGAGTGTTTTTTCTTCTAGATTTTAATATTCCTGGAGTTGAACAGTTCTTGAACCTGCAGAAGTTTTCAAAGTAACGGATTTTCTTTGTTTTGTTTTCAAAGTTCTCAGAGTTGCATTCCATAACTCAAAGGCGTTAGGATTAGAAGGTCAGAGTACGGAAATTCTTCAGTTTTAAGAACTTGCTTAAGTTACAGAAGTACATGAAGTTCTTGCGGTTTTTAAATTAAATTAAATTAAATTAAAATTGCGGTTTTCAATGCTCTGAGAGTTCCATAGGAATTTTAGTAAATTAATGCTTTTTAAATGTATGCATTTAACTTTTAAAGTTAATTCTCGGTTACTTTTTCAAAGGGACGTATCAGTTTTTTTTAAACAATGCATTTGGTCGTCGATTTGGCGTAACTTGTTGTTCGCCTAAGCATCCTAACACTACCATCAGATTGGGGAATTTTCCCCTACCTGATAGTGGTGTTAGTATGCGTTAGCGAGCGACCAGTTACGCCAAACCGACAACCAAATGCATTGTTTACAAAAGCTGATACGTCCCTTCGAAAAAGTAATCGAGAATTCAATTTTTAAACACATTTTCGATCCTACCAAAAATTATAAAACGTGATCAAATATGTTGATTTTAGATTCTACGAGGAAGCTGTTTATGCAACTGTCCACTAAGTGTGTACCTGCCGTACTGATGTACACTAAACAAACAGGTGCCGCTGGTAGTGGAATAAATGTATAGTCTTCAGTGTATTGAATCCATTTTCATTATCAATAAAAGCAATAGTTCGTATGGCTGGTTCATAGTCCGCCATGGCAGGACGACCACACAATCGTTCGTCTTTTGATTTATAAAATAACAAAATAACACAACTTAAGAAAAGGTCGTGCCCGTGCGCGATCGGAGGCTTATCAAGTTTCTTTTGACTGAATTCAAATTCCGAAGCCAGTATCAGTGTTTATACTTAATTTCAGTTCTGTGAGATTGGAAACAAGAAAAGTTTTGTACCAAGGTTCTGATTCTTGGTCAAATATCAGTATCTTCGCTTGGTTTTGTCACTAAGGACACTTATTTTGATTGATTAAAAAGGTGCATCTTTGTAGAGGTCCCAGAACTCTTCGAATGATACCACGAACGCTATACGTGGTAGATCTAGTGGATCGAATGATCCGAATTCCAGGACGATTTGGAGAACCTGGAACAGCTACTAGATCATTTGGTCTGAGGTCCTGGACGATTTGGAGAACCTAGAACACCTTATATACAAAAGAAATTGATCTGAATTGATGCCACTCAACAGCTTTGCCAAAGACCGTAACCAGGGGATATGGTCAGGATCCCAAAACCCAGATCGGACTCGATTATCCGGAGCCCTAATTTATTTTCTGTAGTATTGAATTTGAGTAAGCAAAAACAAGAAGCATACTGTAAATGGATCAACCATTGATCCATTTTAACCATTTTGAGCCAGTGTTTGCTTGGTGGATTTGAGAGATGTGATTTGAATTAATGATCAGTTTGAGATCTTCAGTACAATAGTACCTGATCAACCTGACGTCTTACCAAAATATCCAGATGACTTTATGGAGATCTTAAAACACGCGAAGAACTTTGACATAATTTCTAAGCTGCCGTGTTTCATATGGGAGATAATCTGAGCAGGGTTTCTTCCACTCACTTGCTATAAAAAAAGGTTTTTCGGAGTTATGAAATCGTGATATTGTATAATACTAATAAGTACTTGTAAGTTACAAGAAGAGGTCATGAAGTATATGTAAGACACATAAAATCTGTCAAAATTGCTTTCAGTGCGTCACAATCAGCGATTTTACGACTCGTGAGCGCTCACTCTGAGTGAACGCTCACGAATCATAAGATCGCTAATTGTGACGCTCTCAAAGCGAAATTGACAGGTTTTATGAGTCAAACACATACTTTACTACTTCTTCTTGTTACTTACAAGTACAAGCATTATTGCATCTAATGATTGCATAATTCCGAATAATATTTTTTTATAGCAAGTGAGTGGAAGCAACCCTGAATCTGAGAGCTGCGATATGGATTAAAATACTTGGAAATCTTTAGAATGATACCTGAATAATCTGAAATGTTGAGGTTTTCAAAGTGATCTCGTATCAGTTGGTATGATTTTAATTAATTTCTGAGCAACCTGGAATCTTGGAGAATATCTCTGAGATGTGATTTGAATTGTCGGGTAGTTGAAGAATTTCAGAATGATACCTAATCAGGCTGAAGTTTAAAACAAACATATTGAGGATGTTTTTGGAGCTCTTTAATCAATTGGAGGTCTTTCGAATAATTTTTGAGCAAACTGGTATCTTTAAAACAGCATGGGAGATATGATTTGAATTGTTGGTCAGTGGAACTTTGGAGATCTTTGATCACCTTGTTGTACAGTTGAAGATTTTCTGAATGATACCTGAAGTTTTCAACAGATTTCTTCAAGATCTTCCGGTTTTTTTTCAAGATCTATGATTATCTGGAGGTCTTTTGAATAATTTCTGAGCAACCCTTGAAAGGATGTTTGGGAGATGTGATTTGAATTGATGGGCAGATTAAGATATTCAGAATGTTACCTAAAGCTGAAGTCTTGAACAAATATTTGGAGGACTTTTTGGAGACCTGTGGATAAATTTTTAAGCAATTTGGTATTTGTGAGATTAACTGGGACTGGCACTTAACCTCAGACTAAGGTACTTCGGAGTCTCATATCTTTTTCGAAACCCTGAGAGGCTTTTACTGATCAGACCTATTTATAATGGGGTCCAACTCGTGCCGTGTGACTTTCCCGTCTGAAGAGTTTTCCTAGACCGGGATCTTAGTTATTGTTTAAGCATGAAATCTTAGCAACAGTTCGAAGTCTAAGAATTTTTAAAGATTTTTTCCCAATCCAGCTAGTTATTTTGTTTGTCTTGCCTTGACAATAACTAACATCGCTGTGGGCCCTACTGACAGCTTATAATTTGTAAACAAATGGGATATTCAAGACAGAATTTCGGAAAAGCCGCCACTGATATTTTAGATATTCTTAATATTTTCGCTTACATTTTGTGAATCATAAATGTAGAACTCATAAAGCATTATTTTTTGATGTTCTATCACGAAGCCATATGGAAAAAAATAGATACTAATCTAAATTGATCGATGAGCGTTTTAGTAGAATAATTGCATACCTTATTACGCGTTTTTCCTTTAAATTCTACTACTATTGTATCACTTTCACTAATTCACTTTCACTATCACTTAAAAAAAAAAAACTAGAACAGATTCGTATTTAGTTTACTACTTGCAAACTTCTTCAATGTCTAGTCATAGACACTGAACAAGTTTGAAAGAAGTAAACGAAATACGTAGCTGTTAGATTTTTTTTAAAGTGATAGTAAATTAGCAGTCACGTCGTTTTAACCTCAATCTACATGTGCAACAGCTCTCAAAACGTTATCAAATCTCAAAATATTGCTTGCAATGGATGAATATCAGTACTAGAAGATTCAGTGCATTTTCAATCGATTTGAACATAAATATTGCTAGATATCACGTTTTTAAAGATGGTACACATGTAAAAAGTGAGGTTACGTGACGCCACTGTGAATTAGTGAAAGTTAAAGTAGTAGCATTAGAAGGAAAAAAAAACGTAGTAAGGTAGAGAAAATAATTTCATTTGAAAAAAATTACACAATCCAGTCATGCCATTTTTGCTGTTCACACTTGAATTGTGACGTTTAAGATGTTGGTTTCAATAACATATCAGCCAGCCCGACCCCTTCGCATGGTAACAGAGCTATTCCGTATTAACTTCAACTGACTTCCATTGAAAGCATAAATCTAGATAGAGCTGGAATTGAACGTAACAGCTTTTGTAAACAATGACTTCTCTCGAGGATTTCTCGAAAATCGTGGCTCCCCCTGGCAAATCGACATCACCATCGATTAGGGGAAGACTTCCCCTACTCGATGGATATGTTGGTTTGTGTAGGCGTGCCTTGAATTCCTAGAAATCAACGAGAGAAGTCATTGTTTACAAAGGCTGTTACGCCCTAATTCCAGCTCTATCTAGAATTTGGCAGCCGTATTTAATTATAATAGCAAAGAATTCCATAAAGAATCGTAAACCAGAATAACTCAAAACCACTTATTTGACCATTTTCATACAAATCTCAGGAAAATTCTAGGCTTACGATGTGTTAACGATCATATAATCATAAATTTTATTTATTTTACTGCAATACCTTTAGCTAGGCACTCTTACCACCATCATGGTTTTTGTGTGTGTTACTTTTCACCATAGGTAGAATCGGCTTCACTCTGCGTGGCTCTATTCCGTACTATTTGAAGAGCCTTATAACGAAGATATCGTATCAAGAAGACTGGCAACTTTGCCAGAATCCAAGCGACATATACAATAGTGCTGCGATTTAGTGAAGGTGGAAGCAAAGCAAATTCGTTAGAAGCATTTACCTTTGAGCGGCAGATGACACGATTGTACCTGTCTCATAGCGTTCGTATGAGAAAATAGAAGAGTTGCCAGTCTTCTTGATTTGTTGTCTTCGCTTATAACCTGTAACCTGACACTATTTCGTCACACATCAATCATACTCATGCTCATGTATCCTGACACTATTACGTCACACAATCCCAGTTTATTAATCAAAGACGTAGTCTCAAGTACTTTCACAACAAGCGTTTTACGGTACCGAAATGCCTTGACGTTTTAAAGACGTAGCTCAAGCTACGGACGTTCCTGGAGCTCTGATCATTCGCTTCTTAATGTTCCGGGAGTTCTATAGGAAGGTTTGAAAAAGTAGGTCGGAGTTCCAGAACCCAACAAACATTTTAGCTGCTTAAAAGCTGAATAAGCTTCATCGTAGCAGCATAAGTTCTATTTTGTCCGGATAACTCATTCCCTGTTTAACATTCAAAAAATAAGTTCTTGCAGTTCACGTACATTTAATAGATTAGAGACTAGCGGCGCCGGTGGCGTAGTAGTAAGCGTGATTGCCTCTCACCCCAAAAGGCCTGGGTCCAGGGGGAAGTAAAGCCGGTTGTCCCCGGTCTATGAGTTGATGGGTCGATAGGGAGTCCAGGGAGGCATGGCGTCGGTAGCTTTGGTACTCAGTACGGAAAACAAGAATATATAAATTAGAGATCAACTCAGTTCATAGAACACCGTTTGTAGTCATTTGTAGTCAGTCACTATTTCTCTAAAAATAGTCACTAAAGTCTCTTTTTGCCATCCAATATACAGTGTGAAAAATATCATCAAAATGTTTAAATTGAGTACTTGGCACTAAGGAAGCCTACAGTAGATTTTTTTTTTAATTAACAATTCTAGACCAACAATTGAAATAGGCGGAACAACCAAACGTAAACAATGGCTTTAAACGTAAATTTCTCGAGAATCAAAACTCATCCATACATACTCTTCATTTATCGAATGGCATTGTTAGTTTGTGTGGGTGTGTTTTGATTCTCCAGAAATATGTGTTTAAAGCCATTGTTTATGTTTGGTTGCTCCGCCTATTTCAATTGTTGGTCTAGAATTATAAATAGGATGACCGAGGGAAAATCGGGGACAAAATTAAGATCCTTTTCCCGAACCTTGGAAATTTTTCAAGTATATTGGTCTGGGCTAGATTTTGAGAAGTCACTTAAAAATTTCCTAGATATTTGAACGAAAATTCTAAAGGAAGAGATTTTCAAAGGAATTTTAGGGATGACACCTAGATATTTCAGAGAAGAATACCAAACTACACACTACGAATGTCTCATGTTAATGTAGGTACTCTGAGGGCCGATTTGTTCACCGCCGCTTAAATCTTAAACCAGGCTTATCAATATAATTAAAACTGTTTTAAGACTTAAGCGGAGGTGAAAAATCGGCCCGTCACGTCTCAATGATTGAAAACGCAAAATTCAACTCCAAAACAATTTTTGGGAGAATTTCAAGATAATTGAGCGACGAGCACCAGGTACATTTTAACGAGAATTCTGACGATTGGATAAGGATTCTTGGTCCAAATTCTAATAAGTATTTAAAATAAATTCTGATAGGGTAAATTACGGCTTCGGTAATACCTTATTCTATTATCGTCAAGGGGTAATCAACGTCCTTAAGAGCTTAATTTTGGCGTGAGGATACATTGTGTTTCAAAGCATCTATTGGCCAAATTTGAGTGCTCTAGGACTTTGTTTACCCCCTGACTGTAATAGGTTAGAGAATTGCCAAGGCCGACATTTCCCCCTTTTTTTTAAGAAGCTCTGATGAGAATTCCAATGAAATCCCGTGAACTCTAAACTCTTCAAAGTCAGCGGATAGTTGTAAAGGAATTCTGGTTTGATTTCTGAGGCTAATTCCAAGAGACTCCTAAATAATTCGTAAGAAATTCCAAGAAGAATTGTGAGAAGAGTTTCAATGATATTCTGAGATGGATTTTTGTTTTGAGAATTCTTAAGAAATACCATAGCAACTCTAAGGGAAATACAAATTCAGGGTCATTCGGAGAAGAAATTTAAAACATTTCTGAGGTTAATTGCATGCGCATTCTAAGGAGAATTCAAGTAAATAAATTTAAAAGTATTTGAGATTGTGAAGAATTTCTGTAAAAAGTTTATAGCGAATTGTCCAGGTTAACTTACTTAGATATATATATACAAATTTTTAAGAGTTCGAACGTATACATAAATTCAAAATCTACGAAATATACTGCTATGGTAGTAACAATTAATTTAACCTTATTTAACCTAGTGTCAAACCAGTCAAATTAATTAAACTCCAGGAAAATCATAGCTATTTTCTGGTTGTATAACGTAATCAAAAGAAAATTATTCAAATCACTTCAAAATCTTCTCCTAGGTGAATCTGTTAACCGATTCGATATAATTAGAGAAATTTTGAAATGTATTTTTAGGATCCATAACAAAAAGTTGAGTTTATTTCAATTCAAACCGCATTTGAGTCACCATATAAATGTCACTATTGGTTACTTAAAGGGTGTCCCGCATCAAATTGCAACACGTAAAAAACGCTCATTAGGTTCTGTACAACATCTGGCTGCAGCTTCTTCTGTACGAAAACCCACTTTTTCTTCATGTCTTCCTCAGATTTGACTTCCTTGGGATGCTTCCGTAGTGCCTGCTTCATAGTAGCCCAGTATTTTTCGATGGGCCTTAGTTCCGGTGCGTTGGGGAGGGTTCATGTCCTCGGGTACGAAAGTGACCCCGTTGGCTTCGTACCACTCCAGGACAACATTTGAATAGTGGCACGAAGCTAGATCCGGCCAGAAGATCGTAGGGCCCTCGTGTTGCTTCAACAGAGTAAGCAGACGCTTCTGTAGACACTCATTGAGGTAGATCTCCCCGTTTACAGTCTTGGTAGTCACGAACGGCGGACTCCGTTTGCCACATGAGCAGATCGCTTGCCAAATCATGTATTTCTTGGCAAACTTTGAAAGTTTCTGCTTCCTTACTTCGTCCGGAACATCAAACTTGTGCTGGGCGGTGAAGAACAGTAGCCCCGGAAGCTGCCGGAAGTCCGCCTTGACGTGAGTCTCATCATCCATGATGAGACAATGAGGCATCTGGGTGTACAGTTTCCGGGCCCGTGACTTTCCCACCGTATTTTGCCGATCGGTACGATTTGGCTCTCTGAACGAAAGACTTGGACAGATTCAACTTTTTGGCCACATCCCTGATCGAAGCATTGGAATTCCACTTAAACGCTTTCACGACACGCTTGTGATCCTGATCACTAATAGAGCATCCATTGTGACTGCATTTCTCCTTCCGTTCGATGCTCAAAGTTTCGTAGTAACATTTAATCATACGACTCACCGTTGACTGCACGATTCCGAGTTGTTTTCCGATGTCCCGATGAGAGAGTTGAGGATTTTCCAGGTGCTTGCGCAAAATCAATTCGCGACGTTGCTTTTCGAGTGACGCCATTTTTTACCAATTTTCGAAAAACGGACTGCGATAAAAATACAGTGTAAACAATACACTCTAAACTACTTCTACCCAAAATTTCAAGAGAAAATACCCAATGGGTAATTTTCTACAGCGTTTTTTTTCCGTGATGCAATTTTGTTTGACCCTATTATTTAAAAGTCACTATTTGGTCACTATTTCCGTAATTTTAGTCACTAAAGTCACTACTATTACATCGCATCAGGACTAGCCGCCCAGTGCATGGCAAATTTAGGCGCAAAGGACACAATCTTCATTGATTCTCTTAAAGATGCAACGCCGGTCGAGCTATTACATGGCGATTTTCGCGCTAAGTATCACCTCAAACTAAACGTAACGAATCAAGCGCAATTGACCTTTGCAGACTCGCTGCCGCTTCCGAGATGACGCTCACAATTTAGCATATTTTCTGTTCCATTAATAAGGCGGACGCTAGATGACTGAGAAAGCCGTGTAATATGAAAATGAATATTCATTGGTGATCGTTTTTTATAGCTCGCGACTACTGTTTATTCATTTTTTTTTGCCCATTAGGCAATGGTTCAACTCAACATTACTCAAGCAATGTAAACAATCGTATTGGATGCAACCGAAAACACATATACTTGCTTATCAGCCAGCCACTCCTCTCGGAGACAGGTCCCACCGATGTTCATCGATATCACTGTTTGTAGATGTTTGTGCCTTGACTTCTTATCAGTTGTCGATAGTCGTTAACTCCGTACCAACAACGACAGCATGAAACCTGTTCCATATTCGAAAACTATGGACCGTGCCACTAAACTCGTTTACCCAAGTTGGAGGATGCAATAATCCTAGGGAATATTACCTACCTGTGTGCGCTTCATCGACGTCGCCGTCGCCGTCATCCGAACCAATCCGGGTGAAATGATTGTCAATCAACATGGGAGCTTAAGCAAACCGGAAGAAAGCCAAAAGGCAAACACCGGTCGATTATGGAATGGCACACAGTCTGGTTGCGGTACCAAGTTCTAATACACTCCACTCGAGTCAGTCCGGAGCCCATGTTTGGCATATCCAAATAGAAATAACGCCCCGACTCGACGACGACGACGACGACCAGCAAGTAAGCCAAAGCCATCAGACACATTCAACTGCTTCCTGCCAGCCCTGGTTCCAAACGTGTAAAGACCAAGCCGAGGGGCCATAATCTTATTTTCGTTTATTTTATTCGTTTTTTCACATCACCCTCGCCGCCCGCGCTTCCCGCTCTGTGCCAGCTTGGAGGACCTTCTTTTCGGCTTAGGGTTTAAATTTCCTCCATTCATAACCCTTGCGCCTTGGTCGTAGGCGAACGAACCTGAACTCCTCTCTATCCAACTCGACGAACGAACGTGTTTGTGCATTTGCTCGGCGTTCCAAAATGGCTAAGGCAAAGGAACGGCCTGCCTGGTCCAAAATTGGACCGAAAAAGAGAGAGAGAGATTGAGCTGAGCACACAATGAATATTTGATGCTCCTCTGTGGTGAGGATCTGATGAGGTCCCTTCGCCCATATGCGAACGAGTGAGCATCACCGATCTCGGTGAGTTCACTCTTTCCGCTCGGGAAGTGTAATAAAAACAATGTGCACTATTGTTATTGCGCGGGTGGAATATGGAATATGCGACTAACGGTAACTGACGGTGCTACCACCAGTCAGAGATTTTCCAACCAGCCAGTGGAAGGTGAAAATGGTGGAACGACTCCAGCGCTCCTCTGGTTGTTTGTGTTATTTGGTTCTGATTTTTTCAGGTCTACATTTACTAGTGGAATAAGTATGCTTCAAAAGGCTCAATAACAGATGGGATTTGTTGTTTGGTGGAGTGGAGTTTTTATTGAATTATTTTTGGATCCGGAGGTAATCCAGCGATCGACTGCTTTGGCTTACTTAGATATACAGTCAACCCAGTCTTAGAGGTAGATACGTTCCTGTTATGGTGTGTTGCAATTATAGCCTATATGGGAATTCCTATTAAATATTTATATTAGATTTCCAAAAGAATTGTGAAGCTCATATTCAACATCAGATGATCAAGTATCCAATTATTAAAATTTGTGTAAAGCTAAAAAGTCATAATGTGTTTTCCGAATTTCAAACTGCCTTGTAATTGGTTAAGAGACTAATTTTACAAGTCCCCGAATTCAGATATTACGCTTAAGTTTGAATTTGAGATCTCAAAAGCTCTTCAAAGTCCCCCCAGAATAATGCAAGGTTGGCCACTAAACCACCGAACACCGTTGGGCCAAATGGTCATTAGGCCATATTTTGGAAAAAGGCTCAACTTAATTTTTGTTGCAATAATTATTGATAAATTTCTATGAACTCAAACTAGACAATTTTTTATTTAAGATTACGAACTGAGAAAAATCTGAGACTTTTTAAAAATCTGATTGTTAAAAATAAACTGCCTACGTAGGGCGATTCGCTCACGCAAATCAACAACAGTAGGGGAAATTCTGTGAACTATGTGATTGACACATAAAACCAGTGAATTTAGCTTTCAGAGAGTCACAATCCGTGATTGTTATGAATGAGTGAGTGAGTGAGTAAAAATGATAAAACCTAGGGACAACACAGCTGTACTCAAAGTAAATATATTTGCAGCGAGTAAATTTGAGTTACTCACATTTACCCAAAAATGATCAAAGTAGTCTCGATTTTCTGATTAAAGAAAATATCGTCTGACAACATATTTGGTTTTCAAATAAACACAGTTTTTAAGAACCGATGTTTAACAACAAGGACTATCCATGTTGGTACTCGACCAGAGATTTGTGAAGTTTCGCATAGTCTGTAAAAGATCCCTCTCATCTTGAGGAATTTTTAAATATAGTACGAATTCACCGTTCTTATGTTGTGTAGTTATATAGGGAATAGATTATTAGTTTTCTTTTTTAATTGACATTTACATCGAGGTTCATGATTGAAAACTGGAAAGCAAGTCAACTTACTTTGCTTGACAGCATCGGTTTCAAGTTACTCAGCTGTCTTACCGCCTAGGATAAAACCGCTGATTGCCACTCAAAAATCTGCTGAACATGAGGAAAACTTTACTCAGCAGTATACTCATTGATTTCCTCATATTTGAGCAAATTTTTGAGAAAAATCAGTGAGTATTCCAACGAGATTTTAATTTTGGAGAACTCGATTTTTGTCCTAGGTATAATTGTTATTCAAGTCTAGGTACTCTTGGTCGATTGAGCAAATTAGTCGGAATTTGAATAAGTAAGAAGGGTCAGATCTCACCATAGGTGGATAAAGTCAAGTTTTTAATTATTAAGTTAAGAATAAAAAGAGAGACATTTGAAACTCCGAACTTGTTTTGAGACATCGAAAAATTTACAATTTTTCGGACTAAGAATGGACCTTGGTAATATGTTTGTGATTCTGAGTGTCAACTTATTAAAGTTTCGTACTCAGGATAGGAAAATTTCCAACTATTTTTCTCTCTTGAAGTTCTTAGATTTAAAAGACTTTCAGCCTTTGGCTGGTTCGTTGTACATTTAAATTTATGTTTGTTGTACATTGGTTGTTATTGGTCACAAACCGGGTAATCTAGAAAACCGGTAAAAGCCCGTTAATTTCGATGACAATTCGGGAAAAATAAGATTCTGGACCAATATCAAGACCCTTGAACTGGATTTTCAGGATACAGTCACTTTGATGAACTAAATATTAAGAGAATTTTGAAGAGATTTTAGAATGAAATCTGGAGGTAACAACAAAGTATTTCATAGAAAAATACCAAAATATTTTTTTTTTTGAACTCTAATAACGGTAAGCTCCATCGAGGATAATACGCGATTTAATCTAGATTTTCAAAAATCGAGATTAAATTTTAATATCCCATTCGGTAAGCACCAAGAGGGGCTGAAACTTTGAAAGCACGAAGCCATTCTCTATCGCCTATGAGTATATATGTGTGCGTGTATTCAGCTCGCTGGAAAAACTGGTCCCACAATTGAAATGGGGCTATCAGCATTTGTAAGCTCTTTCCTCGCAAATCGTAGGCCTGCCACGCAAACCAATGATGTTGTTGATTTGCGTGGGCGACCAACGCTCTCCGAGGAAAGGACTTACAAAGTTTCAGAGTTGGTTGGAAATGGTATCTAACATGAATCTTTGGTGTGATAATTTATTAGCTAGAGAATGGTCTTAGAAGAGCGTAGGTAGATATTTTCGATAGAGTACGGCAGTATGAAAATTGAATAGAAGTTGAAAATGAGCGAAGGACCATTAATGCGATAGTGCAAGTCAAACGCACACTCTTTGCCTAACCCGTACGATGTACGCGGAGATATGAAATATGTCTTCAAATGTACAGACAAAAAGTGTGCGCCTGACTTTGCTCAAATACTGCCTGCGGCTGTGGAATAGTTCTAGCGACGTTTCATCACTACCTAAAGCCCCACGTTGCCGAAAGGATTTCTAGTCGATGGTGTGTTATAATGCAATTCTCGATGAACATTTCAAATGGTCCTATCTGCTTTGATCGATTCTCTTCATCGAATTTCTCTTTTGATAACCTCGCCTACGCAAATGCATTTCGTGTTATTTTTGCCACACAGTTTGATAGCAGAAATTTCTATCTTGTGCTTAGAACGTTAAACACAGCAGGGAATGCTGTTGAAGTTGAGTTATTAACGGAAGAGAAAGTCGATGAAGAGAATCGATCAATGCAGATAGGACCTTTTGAAATGTTTATCTAGAATTCTTCTATACCAAACTATTGTGTTGCTCCTCTCGTCATGACCAACGTGGCCATCTCAGAGAGAAAGCAGTAGGGTGGTTGTTGCGTGCTGTACCATCATCAGCATAGTTGACGGCTACTCCTGCCTCCCGTCAAGGCGGCAATGTTACAAAGTTTGTTTACAAAAGCTAATAGGCCATTTTCAATTGTTGGACCAGAAACGTCTGGAAACCTTTTTCTGAAGGATATCATTATCACTTCGAATCTTCCCGTTTAGCCATCAGAAAACATAAAATTACGAAATATGCATCCCAACGTCTGCTGCAGTGTAGTAAATATGGTAAAGCAATTTTCAAGCGCAAAGTCACAATGGTGTCCGAGATTTGAACTCTAGAATATTTCAAGTGATAGTGCCATGTGTAGACTCTGTATCGTAGTACTGAAAAAAACAGCTCTGACGGCTATACAATGTTCAAAGAAAATAAAGCCCCTCTCTTCGAAAGTTATAAGAACTTCTCGTTGGAAGTTCTTTGAAACTCTCGATGGAAGTTCACTGAACCTCTCATTGACAGTTCACCGAATTCGTCGGAAGTTGTCTGAATTTTTCTATGGAAGTTCTCTGATTCGCTCCTCAGCCGTTCTGTGATCCTCTCCTCGGAAGTTCTAGGAACTTCTCCCTGGAAGATCTCTGAACTTCTAGTAAGAAGTTCCCAGAAATACTTCTCGGAAGATATCTGAACTTCTACTCGGAAGTTCTCTGAACTTCTTTTCGGAAATTCGTTGAACTTCTCTTCGGAATGTGTTGTAAAAAGTCTCTGAACTGAATCCTGATGAATGTGGGCGCCCTAATAAACATACCATAAACGAACCGTTAAGCTCTCTTTTATGGTTATTTTTATTAGGGCGTCTTAGTGGAATACCTGTATAAAGAGAGAGAGAGAAGGATTAGTAATTTCCATTTAATTTCACTACCTTATTTGCTTATCCTTGACAGATACGCGTATTTCGTCTACAATATGCAGACTTCTTCAGTGTCTTGTACTAATACTCTGAACTTCTCCTCGGAAGTTCTCTGAACGTCTCGTCGGACGTTCACTCAACCTATCCTCACAAGTGCTCTGAACTTTTCGTCGAAAATTCTCCAAACTTCTAGTCGGTAATTCTCTTAATTTCTCGCCGGAAAATCTCTGAACCTATCCTCAGTTCTATGAACATCTCGTCGGTCTCTGAAGTTCTTGACTTTCGCTGAACTTCTGGTCGGAAGTTCTATGAATGTATAGAGGGGATGGAATGTTCTCTGAACTTCTCCTCGAAAGTTCTCTGAACTTCAGGAAACTTTCGAGAAGTTTGCACAATTTCTGAGAGGTTCGTGGATCTTCTGGCAAGTTCACGGAACTTTCGACATGTTCAGACGAAAAGTTTATAGAACTACTGACGAGCAGTTCAGAGAGCTTGCGATGAAAAGTTCAAATAATTTCCAAGGAGAGGTTCAGAGAACTTCCGATTAGATGTTCAGAGACCTTCTCTGATATTCTCTTTGCAAGTTCTCGGAATTTCCCTTTGAGAGTTCTCTGAACTCTCAAAAGATCTCTGAACTTCTCGTCAGAAGATGTCTGAACCGCTCCTTGGAAATTGTTTGAACTTTTTGTCCAAAGTTCTCTGAATTTCTTTTCGGAAGTTCTTAGAATGTTGCGCCAGAAGCTCTCGGAACTTTTCCTCGCAAGGTCTCTGAGCATCTTCTCGAAATTTCACTGAACTTCTTGTGGGAAGTTCTGTGAACACCTCATCGGACGAGACGTTCAGAGAACTTGCGATGAAAAGTTCAAATAATTTCCAAAGAGAGGTTCAGACAACTTCCGACTTGATGTTCAGAGACCTTCTCTGAGATTCTCTTCGTAAGTTCTCTGAATTTCCTCTCGAAATTTCCCTTTGAGAGTTCTATGAACTTCTCGTCAGAAGATGTCTGAACCGCTCCTTGGAAATTCTTTGAACGTTTTGTCGGAAGTTCTCTGAATTTCTTTTCGGAAGTTCTTAGAATGTCTCGCCAGAAGCTCTCGGAACTTTTCCTCGGTAGATCTCAGAACATCTCAAAATGTCTCTGAAATTCTTGTGGGAAGTTCTCTGAACATCTCGTCGGAACTTATCTGAACTTTTCGTCAGTAGTTCTCTGAACGAGAACGTTGGTAATTCTGAAAACTGTTGATCGAAAATTTTCTAAACTTCAAGTCGAAATTTCTCTAAATTCTTGTTGGATGTTCGCTAAACTTTTCCTCGGAAGTTCTCTGAACTTCTCTGAATTTCTTATAGGAAGTTCTTTAAACTTCTCCTCTTCCGAGAATTTTCCGACAAGTTTACGGAATTTCCGACAAGTTTACGGAACTTTCGACAAGCAAACGAAACTGCCGATAAGTTTACGAAAATTCAGAGCAGTGCATGGAATTGCAGGGAAGTTCACAAAAATTGAAAGAAGCTCAAGGAGTTTTAAAGACGCTCACGGATCTCCAAAGAAGCTCACGGTTCTTCATAGCCGTTAACACAATTTCAGTGAAACTCAGGTATTTTCAGAGAAGTTTAACGCACTTCAGAGATGCTCAGGTATTTTCAGAGAAATCCACAGAATTTCAGAGCAGTTAAAGAAACTTTCAAGAATCTGACGGATCTGTTGAGAAGTTCACGAACCGGGAAGTGCATGGAACTTATTTGATGTTCCTCGTGAAATGCTGGGAAGTTTTCAGCAGTTTTCTCAGAAATCGGAACTTCCTGAAGATCCCTCGAATCTTCGCTAAAGTTTCCTCGCAATGTCTGTCGAGTTCCCATACAATTCTCCGAAAGCTGTCAGAGAAAGTTCTTCCGGAACATATCTTTAGTCCTTCCGGAGCTTTCCTAAATTTTCCTTGAAACCCAAAATTTCCCTCTGAACTTCTCTCAAAATTGTATTTATGTTGAAGCTATGTAAACTAATCTCAAAATTATGGATCACCTCCATTTGATTAACACGCTAGACTGACTGATCCATAATTGTTTTTAGCTGATCATTTATAATTGTGGGGTCAGTGTACCTAAAGTTCCCCCTGAAGCTATCTTCGTGAAACCAACTCAACTCACAAGATTGATTCTAAGCCGCAATCGTGTTCCGGTGCATCTCGTTAAGACTGTTCTGGTTCTGCTGGTTGTGGCCATTGATGATCAGATCTGACTTGCCCAATTCGATGCATTGCATCCGCAGTTACGCCAAACCGACGATCAAATGCATTGTTTACAAAAGCTGATACGTCCCTTGAAAAAATAATCGAGAATTATATTGTTTTCGTGACGTCACGCTTAATATTTATCTGACACGTGTAGTTTTAGTAGTGAGATAATCTGTCGTTTAGTGTATGGGTCATTCCGTCTCAAGTGACCGAGCAATTGCATCGACCCTCTCCGATTAGAACCGAAATTGGTGGGCCTACTTATTTTATGCCAAAAAAAATCCTAAGCATTTTGAACGTTCAATTAATTAAATGTTGTGATCGTTAGTTGTCTACAGTGTTGCCAACTCGGTTATTTTTTTTTTAATTTTAAAATTTCAAATGCAAAATGCCCTACTTTTATTTATTTTTATTTTGATAGCACCAAAGTATTCAGCAGACATTTGTACATACGAATCACTTAATGAGAATAAACAATATGTTTCGTTTCGGAGATATTGAATTTCAATGATTAAAAGTTTTTTTTATTTCCCATGACACCAAAACGCTTCGATGTAGAATGTAAGTATAGAGATCTCCAAGCGCAATCTCACGAACACTAAAATCCAACATCCATATATAATAATCAAAAAGAAGAAGAACCAAACAGGTATCGCGATATAACAAATACTTAAAAAGGTAGCGCGCGGCCTCACACACACTTTTGTGCATCTGGAGAACTCTATATTTTGAAAGTTGTTCAAAACGATCAAATATGTGAGTATGCTGAATCAAATGATGATGAGATCTGTTTTTTTTCTGAAGTGTTGCCATTTTGTGATTCTTGCAATTATTAATTTTATTCTGTTTTCAACTTTTTCGTTATTTTGGGTTCTTGAAAGTCTTGGCTCTTTATAATTACATTACTTTTTCTGCAAATAAATTCGCCTGGTGCTAGTTTTAACCTAAAGTAAGTAGACCCACAAATTTTGGTTCAAATCGGAGAGGGTCGATCCAATTGCTCGGTCACTTGAGATGGAATGACCCATATATGAGTTTGATTAGCTGTGTATTGAACCATTGTTCTTATTTAACAAAATTGCGGTACATTAACATTGTTTTCAAACTTAGTGCTCGTCATGTTGGTGGAGAATCTTTGGGAGCACTCAGTTTGAAATACACCAATCACCGCAGACACCCTCCAGTTCAGCTAGATGCAGAGTGGATTTTATTAATTTAATAATACACATCATTCGCGTGCTTGGTACATACTCCCCTTCGAACATGTCGATGATGGTTATGATTATGAACAGTTCGGTAGTGTTGTACGTTGTTTTAGGTTAGGGGCAAGTCAGAACGGTTCTTGTTCTACCTGTGTATTATTGAGCGCACTCGTCTGCATCCCCTCACCAGTGCTCTTTTCGGTATATTGATTATACTATTGTTGTGAGGGCGGGATTATGACGATTCCGGAGTGCTCACACACGTTAGTGATTTTTGTTGGGGTGTGTAATTATAAACGCTCAATTTTATTCCGTCACTAAAAGTACTCTGGATGAGCGCTAATAAAATTGTGATAGGTACCGTAATGCATCGAATACCGGATATTTAATTTACTATACTATTAAATATTACTTGATGTTGCTCATGGCAAATTTTACGGCCTATTTTGAGAATGATAGGCAGTGATAATCAACTTTCAAAAGTGTCCGGATTTATGCACTAAGTGGCTGGATTTCGAGTCTTTACGGTCCTTTATTTTGTGCTGCGTAAGATTTTCAAGGTCAATTTCGAAGAAACAGCAGAAAACTTATACCTGGAAGTTGTGTGGTTGTGTGTAGCTAGCAACGAACCAGCCCAAAATGAGCGTGCATACCAACCCAGGTTTAAAGCGATGATTCGACCGGTTTCGATTATCTTCGTTTTATAAGACTTTTACGAGTTCGAACTACCAAGCTTGACTCGGTTAATTGGTTTTATCGCATTTTTTTCCTTGTTTTGGACTGTCGATATCTGCTTCGATCAATGTGGAGCAATCGGAACAGCAGCGCGCAGCGGACGGTATAAAGTTCGACCGTAAGTGACTGGACTGTGGCTCGTTATTAGAGCGGTGACGCTTTTACGACTCTGCCTGCCGAAAGACGGGTTCCGTCCAATTCACTTTCATGAGGAATGTGAAGAATTTCATTTTTTTGGGAATGTTGCTGGTTAAGCATTTTGTTGTCACTGTTGGGAAACATATGGCGATGCATGTTTTAATTAAACAGTTGCAAATGAATCATTTATGCATTTCTAGGACTTCATCTGGCTAGAAATTGCTGTAGACCTCTTCTGCCTTCTTTGGGACTTAACAACACGTTGAGTTCTTAAAAAAAATCGAAATGCAACCGATTCCTTATGCGACATTAAGTATTATCCCAATTCCAAACTAATACTTAGTACATTCCCTATACATTTTTCTTGCGGAAAATGTAAAAACATTTTTTTTTTAAATTGGATTGAACTGCTAAAACATGAAGCTTTATTGTGATAATTAATTAGCTAGAGAATGGTCTGAAGAGGGTAGGTTGGTAGTTACGCTAGAGTACGGCAGTATGAAAATTGAATAGAAGTTGAAAATTAGCGAAGGGCCATTAATACGACATTACTAGTCAAACGCACACTTCTTTACCTAAATCATACATAGATAGATGAGGAGAATACACGTATTTCTTCAAATTTACAGGCAAAAAAGTGCGCGTTTGACTTGCTCATGGAACCAAAGTTAGCAACTTCCACTACTTTTGGACAGTGGAGGACAAGTTTTTGAAAATGTATACAAATTAATTAGGGGAAATGGCTCTAATGTTGGCCTATGAATCTAAGATTGGGCCCATCGCTAAAAATCTGCTATTTATCAATTTTATCTAAATGAACGCGTCATTGGGACGGTATTAATGGATATTTTTGGTCGCTATTGAAAATTTAGTCGATTGCTGCATTTATGTATGGGCCCAAATTAAGGCCATTTAGGCCGACATTACATTCATTTCCCCTGCGATGTAATATTTTTCTAGCAAAATAGAGTTTGAAAGCTATAGCACAGACAAACCGACATAACACTTCGAAGGAAAATCTTCAAAAATATCGTCAAGCGTATTTTGCATGCACACTAGCACCCTCTATCATGCACATTCCCAAGCATTGTTTTGCAACCGGAGCATCCTTCGTTCATGCAATTTTTTCAATAGTTGCTGTTCCCTCGCTCTGTCAACGCGTCAGCTGTGTTGAATAAAAACAAAACAGATGGAAGTCGGTGAAGTCGGTTCTACGAAATTTTCCGTAGATCTATTGGCGAATCAAAGCAAAGCCAAAATTTGTCGTGCGACACCTAGTTTTCAGATCCGCTATTACAAAAATGATGATGTACTAAAATAAATGTCATGCAATTTGACAGATATCAAAATGATATCATTACCATTTTCAGCCACTTGTCATTTGTGAGTCAATCGTCACTTTGATTCTTCAATAGAATAGATTGAATTTTGCCGAAATACCGATCCGTAGGAGAAATTCACATTAGCTCAGCCTTTTTTGGGGATGTGCTTTGATTGTTTAGTGTGATCTTTCTTTTGCTGGAAACAAGTTCTAAACATGGTAATCACAGTGCCCTTTCTACCACAGCTCATCACTTTAATGGGTACTTAGCAAACAATATGTATCAATCAATGTTAGTCATGATGCCACTTACTAAAAGTAGATACAGGTAGTAGGTAGGTAGGTAGCACAGCAAACAAAGAGTAGCAATTTCAAATTTGTATATTTTGTGGAAGCTGACATTTGTGCCTTTGAAGTTTCACGCTGAGGCTTCCTTAGAGTATCACCTTAAATCATTTTTTTATCTTTTCAGTCAATTCCTTTCAGTTTTAGTTGAATATTAACGGCTGGGAAATTATTAAGATTTGATTTGGGAATACCGGGAAAAAACCGGGAATTCTGAAATGAAAATTCACTGGTCACCCTGCTATAGTTTAACGTATATAAATTGTATGTACATGGTCTATCCTGGGGACCACATTACAAAATCTAAAATGAGTCATGTAACAAAAAGGGAGGAAGTTTTCAAAAGTATATTTCTCATAACCATTAATGGAAAATATGTCATGCAATATGTCATTCGACGGATAATTTATCCAGCACTTTTTAGATGTATAGTACAAATAGCGAAAATAGTTAAACAATTAAGAAATTTAACAAACAAATTAGGAATATTTCGCGAACTAACCAGAAGAGCAAATGGGTGGGATGAATCTATATTCTCTGGCACGGACATCACTTTCCAGCTCGTGCGCAAATTTGCGTTGCACAGCGCTTACTGGCAAAACGGTCGATCTGATCGGAGCTCGGGGAAAACTGTTAGTTAGTTTACTAAAATGAACTATGACGGTTGGCAAGTTTTGCTACAATCAACCTTAAAAGATTGATCACTTGCGTAGGAATCAATTTGGCAAGGCATTTGTGACCAAATCCACCCGTATTTTTTTTATTTTGGCACCGTTTGGCACCGTGAACTTTTCATGAACATTTATGACAAATAACTCACCAACACTAGCGCACCGTGAGTACTGTGCCACCTATACTAATCCATCTTGGTCAAATCGCTTCCACCGCCAGTTGCTGCCAGATAGTCGAGTTGATCGAGGCTTGCAGATAATATCAGACTAGAGGAAAAGGAGGAGCAGCGGAAAGGGATCTGTTCACTACACCGTGCAGTGTCCGGATGGGATCTACGTTGGTAAGAAAGAGGCAACTATACTTCCCATAAAAGCATAACAGTCCCATATGGATTTTTATCAGAACTGAGTTATCCATCGGAATCGATTATAAACTATCTGTATTTTACATTGTACACTAAAAGTCACATGTTTTGTTTAGAAAATATGCCGAAAAATGCCAAAACATGGTTGTCCCATCCATAAGGGTCTACGGATGAATAAATTTTCGACGACGTTTTTCTCGGCTTGCTGTTTTTCCAGGTGGGACTGATATGCTTTTATGGGCAGTATATCACCACAAATACCATCCGACCCGGACACTGCACGGTGAAGTGAAAAGAGTTCTTCATTGTTACAAAATTCTTTTGCCAAATCGCATCCACCATCAGTCCCCGACAATGGAGCAAGTTGGAGCTCGGTGATAACACTTAACAGAGGGAGAATAAGAACCCATAAAAAACAAATACAATCAATGTTTTTAATACAAAATTTCATTTTTGCAATATCATTTTATTTTTTTATTACCTTTCATTTGATATTTTGATCTTTGAAAAGTCATTTTTGAAAAAAAAAACGATTTTCAGGACCACCTAATGACCCTAATGAGGAACAAAACTTTCAATTTTTACGAAATGCTGAGAACCACTATATCGTTTTGCTTTGGAATGGCTGACATGTTTTGCACTGCACTGTCCTCTGTGAACAATTAACGTACAACAGATTATGCGTTGTTTCCGATAGATGTCACCGCATGCTGATGGAAAATTAATGCAGAAGCTTGACTAAATTGATAATTAGGCACAGCCTCGGCGATCAAATAAAAATAGGTTCAAAATGTAATCTGCCATTTCCACCTGTTTTGCCCCATGTTCTCAATATTTGGAAAAACCTCATAAATTCATAGGGAGAACCGTATCAGTTTTAGTTTCAAAATCATAATTACAAGTTAAAGACTGACTAAAAGTAAATTGGTGCGCACAAACAAACCTGTAATTCGCGATTCAATAAATTTAAAAAAAGTCCATTAATGGTTGCTTTACGGTACTTTTATTAAAACTCAAAAGTTACAGCATTAGATGGTTACATTTCTCCAGGTCGAATGAAATCTCGAACCTTCCTCTTGAATGAGCCCATCAGCGCCCGCACAGAGGAAACGGACACGGAATCAGCGCATTTCTTCCATTTTGCCCGCATTTGCTGGATGTCCTTGACTGCCCCGCCGCTTCGTCGAAGTCGCTGCTTTGAAATTGCCCAGTATTTTTCGATTGATCGAAATTCTGGGTAATTCAGAGGATTCATTGGGGGCAAAATCGATCTTGTTGGCAGCATACCACTCCACCTTGGAGTAGTGGCAGCGGGCCAAATCGGGCCAAAAGCTGCTTGCGGATGAACGGCAATACGCGCTTTTCCAGGCATTCTTCGATGTAAACTTGGGATGTCATCGTCGAGGATGTGACGAATGGTTCCGTTTTCAGGCCACAACTGCAAATCGCTTGCCAACTCATGGCCTTCTTCGCGAACTTGTCGGCAAACAGGAACTTGGATCTTCCCGGCGTATCCCCACGTCCAGTCGCGATGTAAAACTTTTGACCGGGAAGCTGTTTAAAATCAAGTTTGACGTATGTTTCGTGTTCGATCAAAGTGCAGCCCTTGTGTTTCGTTAAAACACGGTCGTGAGCCTTGCGCGCTTTTTGGCCACGGAATTCTGCTTCATAGGCCGGTTCGGATGTTTACTGGCTTTGTACGACTTGTATCCTTCCCTGGCAAGGATGTTCCGAACCGTTTGAAAGTTGGCGTTGTACCTTCTGGCCACAGCTCGGATCGAAAGACCGGGGTTGGCTTTAACACACCTGCGCAACTGACGATCCCTGGTTCCAGTTTTTTCGTAGGTCCGCTGATTCCTTTCCACACTCAGGGTTTCCTTGTAGGTTTTGAGCCCCCGACAAACTGTTGTTTTCTGAATCTTTAGCACTTTAGCTAGCTTGGAACCGGACCGATCGACTACTTTAATCAAACTTGCACCAGTTGTTCTCTATAGAAGTGTAAACAAACCACTGTCAAAGATTTTCGATTCCCAACACTATAGGCGTGCTAGCGGCGCGCGAGGGGCATTCCTTTTTACTTTTAGTCCGCCTTTATGAGAGTTATTTTTACAAAACAAGTTTTTTTTTAACTATATGAGGGAAATTTTTAGCCGTAGGCTAATTCATCTCCGAGTACAAAATAAGGGTTTTTGGAACAAAAGTTGCCTTATCCCCAACATATTTGATGCCTCCTTTTCCTGTAAGAACGATGAATTTTATCAAGTTTCTTCAGTGCGATTATTAGTCGATATTTAAGGGAAAGTGGAAACGCTTTATCCCGTTCTAATTTTGAATATACCTCAGCGCAAAAATCAATTTGTTATACGGGTTTTGCATTAACTTAGAAAAAATTACGGATTCGGAACTTCTTTACCTATTATCGTCAGGGGGTAAATGAAGTCTTAGAGTATTAACTTTTTGTAAAACGATGCTCTGGAATATGATGCACCTTCATGCAAATAATCAGCGCTCAATTACTTAATTCACCCCCTCACGATGATAGGTAGAGTCGAAGCCGTCATTTCCCCTGTATGGAAACTTCTTGCGTTACTTTATAAATATCCTCAAGTCGCCTCGAACGAGATTACACGAATCTCAAAAAGAGCTTTTTCTAAAAGCTGTCAAAAATTGCAAATGCAAATTGCAACCCTCCTTTTAATGACGCGCATTTCGATAGTTATTTTAACGCACGTTCCGGGATCAAGTCCACGCTTTTGGGAATCAAATCTTACCAAAAGTTTGATTAAGTGTGAGCAAATCCTCGGGTATCAACTCTTCCAAAAACTGAGTTTTCGATTCGATATGAATAATAGACCGATTCCAGGTGACGGTGGTTGCCATAGTTCTTACCAAATTATTTACCGATGCTGATAAAATACCAACAGATTACGTGGAAAAAAACATTACGCAACAAATATAATCCCACCAAGCTAGGGTACATGCAACTGATGCCTTGCATACATATCTTAATTTGGACATGGCCATGGTCAATGACTCAAAAACAAAAATGAAACCTGCTTCAGATGTTTCCACTCTCTGAAGCCGTTTTTTTTTTGGTTTGATACCATTCAGGGGCTGAACCTGCGACGCCACCGCCTTGTTGAATAACACCAACCGAGCCAGAAACGCACGGCAACGATTTTGACGACGACGCCAGGAGAAACCGAAATCCAGTTTTAATTAATCAATCATGTCCTCTCCGCGGTGCGCAACTCTCTTTCCTACTTGTCTTCCTTTCAAAACTGAAAGGGGGCTGTTCAAAAACCACGTTGACACTTTAGAGGGGGATTGGCGAGTGTCTGCGGCCAAAACAAATATCCAAAAATTGGTATAGGCGATGGTCCACGCACCGGGGGGAGGGGGCGGTCTAAAATCTCTCAACGAACTACGTAGTTTACGGACAGCCCGCGAGAGTGTTGTCCGATTCGTCGTAGTTTTCTGTTGTGTGATCAACAGCAGGAGACACTGACCTGTCTGTTTTCGAAGACAATTTTCGTCAATTTTTCTGAGTTTTATCTTTTTTGGAAATTACGTGATTGGTTTCGGTTTCGATTTTGTTTTTTTTTTTTTATTTCATTTTGGATGGAGCAACAAACTTTCACACATGTGTGAAATGTGAATCAAAATTCAGCAAACTACTTTCGGTAATGGGTTTTGCTGTGCAACTAGGTAGGTCCATTTAAACACACACACACACATGCACACCTCGCTGACCATTTAGCAGTCAGGGTATGGCAGGTAATTTTGTAACGCCACCACCACCACCGGCCTCATTTCACCCCCCTTTGAAGGCAGAAAAAGAATGGTGTGAATGAGGATGAAGCTAAATAGTGATAAATCAAACAGACGATCTTTTCTATGCGGTCGGTTGTGGTTGTTGTTGTTGTTGTTGTTGCGGGTGAACAGCAAGAGAAACTTCAATATGACGTTTGTTTCGCAAAAAAAAAATAACGTGCGGTACCTCTATTGGCCATCGTGCAACCACCGCAGCTAGCAGCATTTTTGCATGATGATGATGATGCCTTTTCCGATTTTAATTTACTTTCTGCGGTGCGAATATTGAAAGTGTGCGGGGAAAAACCGTAAGGAAAACTAGTTTCCAACTCGGAGAGCGATTTAAGGGCAACTATTTGCTCTGCCGGTTCATCTCAGTTTTGGAATTGTGAATTGCGTGAACATTTCTCAATATTTTGGTGGTTTTTTTTAAATCATTTAATTGTTTTTAAGGCCAAACTGAGTTGCGATGCGTCCGGTAAAATGTGTATCGGAAAATTGACAATGTTTGAGAAATCATTGCTCAGCAATCTATCGATAGATTTTAAATCTATTGATATCAAACAAATCTTTAAAGTGTGTAGCTCCAAATGACGCCAATATATTTGACATTCGCCAATGAATGGTTGGGCTATGATTTTTCAAACATTGCAAGTTTGCCGTTACACATTTTACCGGAGGTATCGTGTTCGGAGTGTTACTGCATTTTTAAAAATGTATGATCATTCAAACGTTTTGATGGCCCTTTATGCTATATGTTCAGGCATCTTTTTTTGCTTTCAAATTTATTTTTGGCCTGATTTTGTGTTTTGGCACTACAGTGTCGTTTTTAAACTATTTTGCGGTTTTTGTCACTATAGTGATAAATAGAGCTGTGCGCCGCCAACGCCACATATTGCACTACATAAGCTAGGAATATTCAGAGCAAGTATTTTGCGGGCAGCTTGATTTCGTCACCATTGTTTATCATTTTCAAGTACCGTAAAACGGGGTAACTTTGATTGTATAATATAATGATTAAATTTACTCCCTGCGCTTTTTCTGAATTAGAAACTTTGGTTCCATATTGTCGCTTAGGGTATTTCTGTTGATATTGTATATAGTTTTTCAAACATATTAAAAACAATTTTCGTGTTTTTCGCCTGTTTGAAAAAACACTCAAACCATCAGTTATGAAATGTATTTCCGATATAGCCATCACAAATTCAATGTTGTATTCTTATTGCTTATAATGTTTTCTGATTATATACTCATTCAAAGTTCCATATTTCAATAACTAAATTGTCTAAGTTTCACGCATTTTTATCTACATTCATCGAGCATTATCAAAGTAACCCCAAATCAAAATACTGATGTTCGGTCACAACACTAAAAAAATAATGCAAATGCTTCAATTTCCGTTAAACATAATACTAAAGAATTAGCTGTAGAATCGTCAGTACTTGTTTAAAAAAAATTGAAAACATGAATGCAGTAAAAATATTTAGAATATACTTTAAAAAAAACTATAAAAGTTACCCCGTTTTACGGTACTTTCATATCGTTACTGAATCATCTGCTTTCTTTTTGCACGTTTAGGAATTATTGGTATTGGAAGTCCAGTGATTTTCGAACATAAAGTGAAAATAACTTATCAAATATCGATGATAGCAAGTTGCCGTTTACAGAAAATTTTACATTTATATTTGATATATTTGATGGTTTAAACAACTTTGAGGAATATATGTAGGAGAACTTACAGGAAATCAAACTGTTTTTTTTAATGATTTTTCAAAAACATTTAATATCTCTGCAACAGGGCTGGCAGCAGGTCACTTTTTAGTGACTTGGTCACTATTTTGAAACCAGTCACTAAAAAGTCACTTTTTACACAAAAAAAAGTCACTAAAGTCACTATTTCCCTAAAAATAGTCACTAAAGTCACTTTTTCACTACTAAAATAGGGTGAAATTTAAAAATATTAACAAAATGTTTAAATTGAGTACTTGCCTCTGAGACAGTCTACAGTAGTTTTAACAAAATATACATATCTGTTAAAAATATAAAATTTTAAACAGGGTGACCAGTGAACCGCAAAACTTTAGAACACCAGGAAAACTATTGGGAAATGTCTACAATTTCGATTAAAAATTTAAGGAAATATATTTCCCAGAAAATAAATAGTAAACCTTGAAAACATTCCAAAGGTATTTGTCTGTGATAGATGTTCAAAAGTCTTTCAAGGGATGATTACGAACTTTAAAAAAACCAAAGCAAATTTTAAGAGAATTTTAAAGTATTTTAGGGATTACACCAAGATATATCAGAGGAGAATATCAAGGTACAGACTACGAAAGTTTCATGTAAAATTAAGTGCTCTGAGGACCGATTTCTCCATCTCCGCTTAAATCTTAAGCCAGGTTTACCTATATGTATAGTTAAACTTGGCTTACCACATACGAGTGTCGCTTGTGATTATTCTTTAAATTATTAGAGACCCAAAATTCAGCTCCGAAACAATTTAGGAAATAATTCCAATATAAATGAGAGTGCATTTAACGAGAGTTCTGAGAAGAATTCCATGATGATTGGATGAGGATTCTAGGTCCAATTCTAATAAGAGGTTAGGGGAGGAGGTTAGAAGGAAAGGGGTGTAAGTGGCTTTGATTTCATCGACTTTCTCTTTTGATAGTCACAGCTTTATAAACAGATTTTGCGCTATTTCTGCCACATAGTTTGATAAAGGAGGTTCTCATCTAGCATCCAGAATGGCACACGAATCAAGGAATGTGTTTGCAGCTGAATTATTAACTAAAGAGAAAGTCGATGAAGAGAATCGATCAAAGTCACTTACACCCCTTTCCTTCTAACCCCCTCAATTTAAAATTAATTCTGAAATTCCGAGAGAATTCTAAAGAGTTCGAAATAAATTCCGAGAATTCCAATGGAATCTTATTTTGAAGGTAAAATTCCAAAGGAATTCTGAGAATAGTTTCAAAGTTATTCTGTGGCGGATTTTTGTTTTGAGAATTCTGAGGAAATACTATGGGAATTCTAAGGAGAATACGAATTGAATGCAGGGAAGAAGTCCAAGATTATTCTAAGTTTAAATTTATGAAATTTCTGAGGTTAATTTTATGGAAATTCTAAGGAGAATTCAAATAAATTTAAAATGGATTTATGGAAGGAGCCGTCAGGGAGTTCCTAGAAGAATCAATTAAAAATCGAAAATTATCTACTTTAATAAATCATGTGTTATTACGTCATGCGTGAATTTAACGATACACATAGTTGGAGATAACGGCGCCGGTGGTGTAGTGGTAAGCGTGATTACCTCTCACCCCAGCAGGCCTGGATTCAATCCCAGTCGGCGCCGCCGGGATGTTCTGAGGCATAACATCTTTGATCACGCCTTCCTTCGGATGGGAAGTAAGCCGTTGGTCCCCGGTTCATGAGTTGATGGGTCGATAGGTAGGGTCCAGGTGTGGGAGCTGCCTTCCTGGCACGTCGGTAGCATTGGTGCTCAGCACGGAAAACAAGATCGACGGAAAAAACAAACCAAAGGAAAAAAAAAAAAAAACATAGTTGGAGATGCTTAACGTCAAATATCAGACTTAAAGTGGAAATTTTATACGATGGATTGGGAGATTAAACTATAGAGTTGATAGTTCCGTTAGAGTATTTATAAATTTGATTTTATGTTATATGACATAAAAAGTTTTTTCAATATCAAACCCTATTTGAATTTCTAAGTTACCATATAAATGGTTACTTATTTAGTATTTACTAGTCACTATTTGGTCACTATTTCCGTAATTTTAGTCACTAAAGTCACTACTATTATATCGTATCAGCACTACCAGCCCTGACTGCAACTACATGAGTTAGAAAGTTATGATCTTCGGCAATGTTGTTTCTTATTAATGCTCTCACAACATTTCTGAACACAACAAGCCTCTAACTCGTCATTTACAAACAATACATTTTCCATCTTTCTTGTAGGCTTGCTTGGCATAGACAGTTTTGCTCACGAACGGCTCATTTGCTAATAACTTTGCACAGAGTTGACGAAATGCTCGCTGCACATCTCGGACATTAAGTGTAAACCTTCATTGGTGTTAATTCAAATGATAAGATTTACCTACTCTTTGCATGTCTACGGTAAACTATGATCCTAATATATCAATTACTTTAAAGAAAACTAAATGTCAACAACTGAGTGAAAAGTTATTAACAAATGAGCAGTTGGTGTGTACAACTGTGCATGTCAAGCATGCTTGTAGAGAATTAAGCAGCAAAAAAAATAACCCGAATCTGTCCATATATGGTGAGATCTGACCCTTTTTACCAAATCAAATTTTGAGTCACTTCCTAGGTGGTATCCGGAACATTTCCAGGTGTTGGACAAGTTGGCTCAAGTTTGAAATTGGCCACTCATTCGGGGGTGAATCCGGATCTGACTACATTGGTCCCATATGTCCCATTCATTTCGACCAGGATCTTGTTTTCGAATTCCGATGTAATTTGATTTGTTTCATGATGGGTTTTTGTCCTACACAGTTCGAAAAAGTAGTGTAAATTTCTGTTTAATATGATGCTCTTAAATGGAGCGTCATATATCATATAAGTTTATAAAGGGTGTCCACGATGAAATTGCCACACTATGAAATTGCTCTAACTTTTTAACCGTTGGGTAGAATTTAATGAAAATTTGGGTGGATTTAGTTCATAGTGCATTATTTACATCCTGCAAGTTTTAAAGTTCTGTGATCAAAACTCGCGGAAATGGAGTCGAAAGAACAGCTCGTGCGTGATAAAATCTTGCGCATTCATCACGAGAACAAGGATCTCTCGCATCGTTCCATCGCTAAAACGTTGGGAATCGCGAATTCCACGGTGTCGCGAGTGATTAAGCGGTTCGAGGAACGGTTGACCACCGATCGGAAGCCCAGAAGTGAAGGAAAAAGTATTCCGTACAACACCAAAAATCACAACCGCGTAGTTGGGGCCTTCAACCGAAATCCGAACGCCTCCGTTAGGGATGTGGCTAAGAAGCTGCACCTAAGCCGAAGTTTTGTCCAGAAGGCCAAAACTAAGGCTGGGCTTCGAACGTTCAAGGTACAAAAGGTCCCTAATCGCGATGAGAAGCAGAACAAGTCCGCCAAAACCCGTGCCAGGAAGTTGTACCTCAACATGCTGACGAAAGTTGAATGCTGCATCATGGACGACGAAACATATGTGAAGGCCGACTTCAAACAGATCCCCGCCAACCTGTTTTTCACGGCCAAGGATAAGTTCAGCGTTCCGGAGCATGTCCGCACTCAGAAGATGTCCAAATTTGCGAAGAAATTCCTGGTTTGGCAAGCCATCTGCACGTGCGGGAAGCGGAGTGCACCTTTCGTGACCCAGGACACGATGAACGGACAGGTGTACATAAAAGAGTGCCTCCAGAAGCGGCTGCTTCCTCTCCTGAAAGCCCACAACGTCCCAACAATCTTATGGCCGGATTTGGCCTCATGCCACTACTCCAAGGACGTGCTGAAGTGGTATGCGGACAATAAAGTCAATTTCGTGCCGAAAATGTTCAACCCTCCCAACACTCCGGAGCTCCGCCCCATCGAGAAGTACTGGGCGATTATGAAGCAGCACCTTCTTAAACGACCTAAGGTAGTGAAGACAGTCGAGGAACTGAAGAAAGTATGGGTTTACATGCAAAAAACGGTTGATTCACAGGTTGTGCAGAATCTTATGGCCGGGGTTAAGGCCAAGGTGCGGGCATTTGCGTATGGACTGTAAATAAAATACGAGTAAAATGGTAAAATGAAGTTTAATAGTTATTTCTCAATCCCTGAAAATTTGATGGCAATCGGATGAAAACTCGAATTTTGCGAATCAATTTTGTGTGTGGCAATTTCATCGTGGACACCCTTTAGTAAAGATCATATAAACTTATTAGTCATTTCATGGAATATTTCAGATATTGAATGAAAACGGTTATATATGTATGCCACTGGCCACTTTCTCGGGGGTACCTGGAACATAGCCCGATACGGCCAATGTGGTTCAAGACACTCGTTTTGGTTTTCATTGATATTTTTTTTATTTTAATTCTGGTGTAATTTGATGTCGCATGATGCGTTTTGGTCCTAGTCAGAGCTGGTAAATATCACGGCCATCATGTGAAAATGAGAAAACAGCTCCTCTCACTATCACGAGACGAAACTACCTATAATAAGCTTTCGTGTCATCTTCCAATGATCAAACACTCGTGAGATATAAATTCTCATACGGTTTTGACAACATTTCTAGCTGATTAAAATTAATTTAGAGTAGAAGATATATCTTAAGAATTCCCGCAGTAACAACATAATCAGCTTACAATGGGGAGTGAAATTAGGGTGATCCCTATAGTTATTGAGTTCAAAATATAAACTATTTAGTTATTTAAGATAGTACAGCGGAACGCTCTACAAAGTTGTAAAACATTTCATTTGAAGCAACTTTGCTGAATATACAAATTTTCTATTCCTAATGGTTTTCGCTTTACACTGATTTTAAAAAGGTAACTTAGGGTGATCCCTAAAAAATTAGTTTTTTACATTGATTTCTCGTTTTTTTTTTGTTCTTGGCACTTTTAAAACTTTGTATGGCTCATATTTTTTAGCTAGAAGTAACTAAGTTGCTATCTCTTTCTGTTGAAAAGTTATAAAAGATTTTTGTCGAAAAGTTTGCTATTTTTTGATTTTAGATATCCAGTTATCCGGGAAATCGGGATACCATGAATTTAAAATCACCGAGAAAAGCCCGTGAATTTCGATGAAAATTAGTGCAAATTATAATTTGTCGTCTCTTCGGAAAAATAAGATTGTGTGTGCGTGTGTGTGTGTGTCATCCTCTATCCCTCACCCAGCCGCACAGTGGGACGAAATCAAAAATAGTGGGCATGGCTATTTGCGACGAAACTATTGAGTGCGGCATTTTGATGTCTTTTAGAATGTTTCTTCATATTTTGAGTACTTTAATTGAGAAGTGAACATTTTTGGTTAAGGGGGGTATACACTAAAATTAAAAAAAAAAATATGTCTTGTTGAAATTGATGAACACCTATGGAAACATTGTAGATTAACTCATTTTAAGAAACTTAGTCGAAGACGCTCATTTTTTATCTTTCAAGTGGACGAAGTTTTAGGGTGAAAATGAAGTACTATCGCTAGTACCCTCTTAAAAACCTTTTTTTATCATAACTTTTTAGTTTGAATCTTTAAATTTTTTCTATGTTCTACAAAGTTGTAAGTGCTCTATGAATGTACATTTTTGCTCATCGAAACAAATCGCTATCTCTTCATGTAAAGGATTTACGTAAGGATTTATAATTTTTCAATACTAACTTTAAAGGGGTGTACCTTGCAGGTTAGCAGGTATTAGCAGCTAAACTCGACGTAATTTCTGTTACACATACAATTCATAGGGGGATCCACTAATGAATTTTATGATATACTAGCTCAATGTTTTGTTCCAAGTGTGTACATTAGAGTGGGTTGTAGCGTTGGCAAAGTTGTTTGGTATAGTATTCTCAATCTAAATCCGAGCTTTGGTGAAATTTGAGCAATATTTGAGTTGTTTACAAGCAAATGAATAGCATCGTTCCATTTCCCATACAAAATTAAAAATTCTAAATTCGTTAAAAATTTTCCCAGTTGTTGGGGATCAGAATAAGCATTGAAAGAGCAGTGTGAAACCCTTTCTACTGTAAACTCTTGGAAAAATGGGTCATGAAAACAGCAAAACGTAACAAAAAATTGAGGTACTTTTTAAAAAATTCATTATGGATCCCCTTGGAATCCCCTATGAATTTAATATGTAACAGTAGGCTAGACGATGCTGAACAAAATAACGTTGAGATAAGCTGTTAATACCTGCTAACATGCAAGATACACCCCCTTACAGATGCGTCAGAAAATTATAAAAAGGGACTTAAAGCCTTAAAACAAAGAGATAGCGATTTGTTTTTTTGAAATGTGCAGTTCTAAAGTACTTACAACTTTGTAGAACATTCAGGTTGGCAAGTGAACCAGGAAAACCGGGAAAAAGTCGGAATTTATTTTCACCAAGAAAAACCGGGAAAAAACCAGGAATTTCATAAGTGCACCAGGAAAATAATCTTGTTTGTATAATTTAAATGGGTTTTAAATTTTATGTATGTCAAGTTTTCTTTTTATAATCAGGTCAAAACTAACTATTTTTTTCAAGCTAAATCTTTCACACAACTAAACATTGATGATGAAAAAATTACCTTGAGAATTTATTAAATATATTTTGTATTTATTTTTATTTAATTTTTTTTCTCGGATCAATTGCATGTATGATTTGTGCTTAATTGATAGCAAACTTAAGCAGTGCTGACGCGTAATTACTTTGAAGTACCTGTTCAACATGACATCCGTAAAAACTTCAGTTAAGGCCTTCGAACTTCATGCAAGTTCTACGAAATTCGGGAAAGTCTTACAAGTTTCAGGAAAATCATGTGAACTACTGTCATGACCTACGACCGTCAGGAAATCTCTCCGAACCTTCAGAGAAGTCTTACGAACTTCAGGGAAGTCCTTTAATCTTTGGGAAATAACTACGAATTTTACAGAATTTTCTACAGATTTAATGTAACTTCTACGACATTTAGGCATTGCTTAAAACTTAAGGATAATCCTATGACACTTATGGATTTTTTCCGAGTTTCAGAGAAGTCTTCAATACTCTTGGGAAGTCCTCTGAACTTAACATAGTTCTCCAAGCTCAAAAAAGTTCCTAGAACTTCCGAGAAGTCGATTGAACTTCAGGTAGTCCTACGAAATTCATGGGAGCTCTCCAAACTTCAGGGAATTTCCAAGAAATTAAGGAAAGACCCACAAACTTTTGGAAAACCCTTCGATATTTAAAGCCGTGTGAACTTCAGGGAAGCTCTTCTAAATTTAGGGTCCTTATATATTCAGTTAAGTCCTTCAAACTTCAGGGAAGTCCTCAGATCTTCGAGAAAGTTCTTCGAACTTGAAGGAAGTCTTACGAACTTCTGAGAATTTTTACGAACTTCGTGATACTTCTACGATATTTAAGAAATTCATATGAATTTCAAAAAACTCCGAACTTCAGGGAAGTCCTAAGATCTTCGAACTTCGGGGAAGTCCCATGAAATTCAGGCAATACAAACTTCAATGAACCCTTCAGGAAAGACCTTAACGCTTCAGTAAAGTTCTACGAACTTTAGGGAGTTTCTATGAACTTCAGCAGTCAGTCTTTTTAATAATAAGAGTTATTAAACCAGCGTTGTTTATGAAATCTTTTAATCATATGATTTTGAAATCATGTTTTAATCAAAATTCTGCTAAATAAGATCCTTAATTGTTGACAATTTGCGGAAATGCGGAAAATTTAAACAAACTGTAAATCCGTAAAAATGTTAGAAGCAAAGATTTGTTTAAGAGTCCTCACACTGAAAATAAGATTTCGTTTATGCAACGAAATCGCTCGTTTGTTCTACGAATTTATTCGTTGTTTTCTGCAACGAAATGGATTTGTACATTGTATGAAGCTAGTTTCGTTAGAACTGCCACACTCGCTATCGCTACACCCAACCAGCGGGCCACAAGTGTTTGTTGTGGAGACCGAAAAATGTGGAGTGTGTTAGTGAGGATGGGTAAAAATAACTTCATTATTGTAAGCAATAAATGACAAAAATATTAAATTAGGCTTCAGACCGGACTCGAATCATGAACCTTGCAATAGCCAAATCTGCACTTTATCCATCACTCTATCTATGCTACGAGAAAGGGAAAGACTAAAGGCAAATAAGAAGTACTCATGGAGCGGTAATTCGATTTCGTTTGCTTTTTCTGCTGCTTGCATGTATTTTTTTTCTCTGACATACAACCACCGTGACCAGTATTTTGATTTATAATGGTAGCTTGCATGTATTGGTCAAACCAGTATCCCATCTCCAACACACAATCAGAACTTTAGGAGATAATAAGCGCAGTTGTTGGTTTGATTGTACGAAGATGAATTTGTATATTATACGAATAAGGCGTAATATTGACATTGTGCCAGATGACAGGGAAAACGAATGTTTCATACCATTTATGATAGATGTGTTGTATGTACTATATTGATTTTTACGAAACGGTTTTCAGAGAAATAACGAAAATACATTTTCAGTGCATTCATATCACACTTCGCAATTTCACATTGAGAAAAATCTCAATAATAAAGTTAAAAAAATCGCAGTTTCAAAAACAGAAATCTCAAGATTTAGGGGCTTATAGATCTCTAAATTTCAGACATTTGATAGGGCTCCGCGCTGGTCCGTCGTATCTCAACTTTTCTTCGTCATACACCCTAAAAATCGCTCATTTTACGGGTTATCGGTTATTTCAATATGGAAATTCACTTGCCACCCTGAACATTGAAAAAAATGTAAAATTCAAACTAAAAAGTTATGGCAAAAAAACGGTTTTTAAAGGGGGTACTACCGTTAGTACTCCATTTTCACCCTATAACTTCATCCACTTAAAAGATGGAATATTGACGTCTTCGACAAAGTTCATTAAAATAGCTTCATCTACAATGTTTCCACAGATGATCATGAATTTCAACAAGACATAGAAAAGTTATTTTTTTTTTATCTTAGTGTATTCCCCTCTTAAGCAAAAAAAAAATCACCACTGCAATAAAGTATTTAAAAATTTAAGAAAAATTCTAGAAATCATCAAAATGCTACGCTCAGTATTTTTCTATTGGGCGCAGTTCCGGAGTGTTTGGGCGACATCATTCGCCTTATACCACTCTAGCACGTCCTTCGCGTAGTGGCATGATGCTAAATCCGGCCAGAAGATCGTCGGACCGCCGGACAGCCTTCAGGAGAGGGAGAAGCCGCTTTTGGAGACTCTCTTCCAAACACACCTGTCCATTCACGGTGCTTGCGGTAGCGAAAGGTGTACGTCGCTTTCCGCAAGTAAAAATCGCTTGCCAAATTAAGAACTTCTTGGCGAACTTCGACATCTTCTGTGTCCAGAGGTTCTCGGAAACATCACACTTATCCTTGGCAGTCACATACAGGTTTCCTGGAATATATGTCTCGTCATCCATTACGCAGCAGTGTGGTTTCGTTAACTTCTGGTTGTACAACGACCGTATTCGGTTTCTCGTCAAGGTTTGGGGACTTCTGAACCTCAAACGTACAGCTCGAGTTTTGGTATTCTGCACGAAAGTCTTGCTCACATGCAACTTTTTAGCATACATCTCGAACGGAGGCGTTCGGTTTCCGTTTAAAGGCCCCAACCACCGAAAAAATTCAGGGTGTAGCTATCGGTTGCACCTTTGTTTACAAACCAATGATGATGAGCTGTCAATGACTCGCGCTTGTTGCTGCTTACACTACACCGGTGTAGTGTAGCAAAAACGAAAACGACATCAAACTTCCCAGAAAACGAGAAAACCACCAATCACACACGGATAACCGTCCGGGCAGGCAGAGTGCCAGCGCTAATCAGGCAAAAGCTGCCGAAAACTACGAAAGCAAAGGCACGCACAAAACAGAGAGCAAACTTCAAACACAACCGTATCCGAAGGGGGTTCGAAACTGAACTCTCTTCGGAAAAGTAAGATTTTGAGCCATGAAAAAATGTCAAGACCCTTGACTAGACTTCTCGGATACAATCACGTTGAAGAATTATTAAGAGAATTTTGTGACAACAAATTTTGAGGAGATTTTGTAATGAATTCTAGATATAAGAACAAGCTATTCCAGAGAAAAATTCCAAGGGAGTTTTTGGAAGAACTCTTAAGGAGTTTTAACTAGAACGCCAACTCAATTGTGTGAGTCTAAATTAGAATTTTTAGATGGTTCTGTGAGAGATTCTTTGACGATTGTGGAGAGGATTACAGGTTGATTTCTAATGAATATTCCCAATAAGTTTTGAGAAGAATTTCAAGAGAGTTCTGATGAAAAGTCCAAGCGAGTCCAAGGACATTCCGAGGATATTCATTTCTGAAGAAATTCTAAAATATAATTTGAAGTGAATTCTAAAGAATGTTTCAAGCGAATTCCATTCTAGCTACATAATCCTAAACAGGTTTCTAAGATCGCGATCAATACATTATAATACACGATAGATGATAGTTTTTCCTAAAAATTACCGTAAACAATTCTTGCCATTGAAATAAATTCCGCAATTTTTGCGATATCATGTCAGTCCCATCGCGATTTTCACATCATTAAATGTTTAGCGAAATCCACGCCTGTTCTAACAGCCCTGAAATTTGTTTATTTATTAACCCCCTCCACCACCCTTCTTAAAGTTACATGGTATATGGAAAGCCCCTAATAGCAACACAGAAAATAAGAACTGTAGTTGAAGCGTCGCGGTGAAGAACTCCATTCCACGAGCACAAGCATTTCGACTTCGATAATGAGGCCTCTGTGTTTGTCTTCCTATACTAATACGTTCAATTATTGGATCGCAATACCTTCATTATTCATTGAGGCATTGACAAGTAAGTGGATACCAAAGTGACCCATTTAGTGCCCTATGCTTCCTAGTATTTTCCTTCCAGAAATGAATAGAAAGTAGCAGCAACCTGCAACTGTTTCTTCGCACGTATTGATCCCGTTAGATTCTGCCGCGTTACAGACATACTCTGGTATGCTGTCTGTATATACACGCACTGCGCAATAATTGGCCACCCCGAAAATAGTTCTGCATTTCTAATGTTTGATGTTGAAGAATTGTAGGACGTTCCACAAATTACGCCATGACTGGATTGGCAGTGGGTCACATCCATTTCTAATTTTAATCGAATACAAACAACAACAACAACAACAACAGTATCAAATTGATGTCACGTTGTTAAAAGTGGTTCGGAATTTTGCTTTCAGTCGTCACGTTCCCGATGGACGGCCCCGCGAACCAAATTTCTTTGAGCGGTGCACGTGTGTGAACAACTTAGGGGAAAGTGGGGTACGACGGCCATATGGGGCAAGACGGGCATCGTCTATAAACCACAACTTTTTGAAAGTGAGGTTGAAATGCGTGTAAACCACTTGGTGGATATGTTCTTATGCTGAAAACTGCAAAACATCTGGAAACATGCATGTTTGTGGTTAGTTAGTTAGTTTGAAGTTAAAAAATAAGGTTAAATGACCTTTTACTGATCTGATATTGAATGGGGCAAGATGAGCACCACTTATAAGGGTAACAATGCCATTCCTTCCATACACAACAATACAACGAAGTTAGGCATGATAGTTTAGCAATAAGAATATTTAAGACTATTCTGATAAAAGTTAATTCCTGAAAAATGAATAATTTCTTCCGAACTTCTATAGAACTTAACCAAGTTTGTATGCTTGTTCTTCAAGCATAGGATTCCAGGTCAACCCTTGAAGCTGCTGTAGGATTATAGAAAGACTAATTTCTGATCAAATTTAGTGGAATTTCCTAGTTTCGTTATTGGGTTGCCATCTTGCCCCGCTTTCCCCTACCTTCATATTTTGATTTCCCTCTTCGTTGTTTATTCATTTCTAATTACCCTCGAAATTGATATCGGGGTTTTTGTTCTGCTTCTGATGGTGATTTTTCCTTATGTTATTATTATCATATTTCCACAAGCTGCTTCTCGCTCCGCATCTCTTTCCACACGTTTTCGTAAGAAATCGAATACCAATTCCAAACCGCGCTTTTGAGAAACAGCTGGTTGTCGGCGGGTTGTACAGTAAGGAGGCTTTCCTTCAAATCTATGCTCAAGTCCATCATCAATCATTTAGGGGTGCAATCGGTTGTTTTGCAGCAAATATCCATGGGAAGAAACTAAACGGTTTTCGAGAAAGGCAACCAAGCCCTATAATGTGGAAGTTATATGCAACTCAAGCGCCACCATTCATCAACGGTGCTCTTTCCGGGAAAAGAAAGGGAAGAGTGCACTGCACATTACACACTAGTTAGAGTAGAAGAGATCAGCAGAAAGGCGGACACATTACTGATAATGAATGCAAGATGCATTCACAGAGTGCCGCGTCTACGAGAGATGCATACATAAAAGAAGGAACACAGGCGCGCGTGGGTACTTTATGCTCCAGCCGTATTAAAAATCTTGGCTCTTATCTGGTTAAAGCTAAAACGTTGGAATGTTCAGGTTTGGGGACCGTGATGGGGCGGTACCGAGCGAGAGCGGGTAAATGTAAATGTGTAACGTAATTTAGACAATGAAACGATTTGTTAACGCTTGAGCTTCGTAAAGCCGAAACCGATGATGGTGATGGCGATGATCGAGATAGGGATGTTGCCCTCCTCGTCGCTTCATTCAAGCTGATGATGGTGAAGTTTATTTAATTTGAATGGTGCAGAAAGAATGTGAGCGGAAAGGCATTCCGTATGGAACAGATGAGGGACTGCGGATGCGGTGTGAGAACAGAATGGAAACAGATCACGGGTTTAAGCACGACAGGTCATATGTAAACAGAGATGTATAGTATTCAGACGGCAATGAAGACAGTCAGCTTCTTTTCCTCGTAATGAGATACTGTTTACGGATGCAGCGTTAATTCCTGGTAGGTTGAGTGTTGAATATCAATTCACCTATTGATGCCATTGAAGCATTACTTGTTTGTTATATAAGTAATTTATTGACATTTTTTTAATTCGAGAACCAGCATCGTCAAAATTTTTAAACTATCATGTTTTTTTTTAAATATTTTATTTGCTCGAAGTCCCGGCATCTAGAAATGTTTGTTAGTCTTGTGATTTTACAACTTTAAAAAAAAAACTTATCTTCATCTGAGGTCTTGAGCATGTCTCAGGCCTTAGAATTTTTGTCGAAGTCCCACGACTATAATCGAACTTGCATGAACCTCGGATTTCTTATTCGTCAAAAGTTGGGCAATTGGATTAGAAACAAGATGCAGAAGTCCGAAAATCAATGGCAGAAGTAACAATGAAATGTCAGAAAGACTTTACAGACATTTTCTTGAACTTTAATACTGCAGCCGTTCCATAGAATAATTCTTCATGTAGGAGAGACGTACAATGCTAATCTAAAAGCATAATTAGAGATATCGTCAGTGTTTGGCACCGAAATTTGCAATCTTTTATAGGGAAATCACTTTTTCATCAAGAAAAGTGCGCTAGAAGTTCACTAAACAACTTAACGTCAACCTTGCGGCCGTGTCTTGTGCACAACCCCACCATTTTTTTGACGTAGGACTACGTATGTGATTTATATATGGCGGAACACTTTGTGAAACCGAAAATGGAACATGTGACGAAATTATGAAAGATTTTGAACGTTAATAACTCAGCTGTCCCTGAACCAATTTCAATAATTTTATCACTAATCGATTGGAAATATTTCTACTGTTGATTTTTAACTAACTATTGAAACTATTGAAAAAGTGGTAAATGACAATCTTTGTCCAAAAGCGTCGAAATAACTAACAAATCCACCAATTACGTACATGCATATGCTGCTTCCCCAACACAGTCATCAGAGAATCGTTTCTAGACGAAACAAATCGAAGGGGCATTCCCCTCCGATCGTCGGGCGTGCGCTCAGAACCACACGTCCCTAACGACCACACAGAATGCTCTACAGAGTTGTAATCTTGTAACCAAAGTTGGAAGCAAGGGTGCAAGTGATTTTGATCGATTCTCTTCATATTAGAGATGAACTAGCCTAAGGCTAAAAATCTCTTAAATAAAGAATTAAAAAAAAAAACAAAGATTCTCTTCATCGACTTTCTGTTTCGTTAATATCTCGACGGCAAATACATTCATTGATACGTTTGGTGTTCTGGGTGATAGAAGAGCATAGCAGAAATAGTGTGAAATAGGTTAGTGAAGCCATGGTCATCAAAAGAGGAAACCGATGAAGAGAATAGACTTTCACCCCTCTGCTTCTAAGCCGCTTGATTCAGTCCTTGTCATAGCAATGAAAACTAGTATCGTACCACTTTTGGTTCTTGGGCTACACTTGCTGGTTGCAATTCTGCTGTTCGACACTTTCCAAGGACCACCAAAAAACATGAAATTACACTATTTTCTAGGGATGCCTAAAAGTCCAATTAATCGACTGACGATTAAACTTAAAGATTTTTCCAGCTATTCGATGAAATATTTAACGAATTTTCAATTCTTCGAGCGCGTAACCGACATTCCTTCTTATTTCTACTCGTATTTCTGCCTCTTCAAGAAAACCTAGTAGATCAGCGGTCCGGATTACGTCATTGCCGAGCGCGTCCCTTACACTGGAATCCCGTAAAGCTCTCTTGCTCCGTGCTATTGGGGGAAGTGACACAGGAAATGCTCAACGGAGTGATGACTGCGGTATAGAGAGCAGGTCTGTGTTTCAACTGAGTGGTCAGATCTTAGGCGAGAGAAGAAAATTTGGGAGCGATGGTCGGCCGGATCCTCTCATTGCGTATTTAAAAAAGCACAGATTTAAAACCAAATCATGGCTCTTGAACATGGATACAATTTTAGAATTCTGACGCTATGAAGCATTTGCTAGAGAATTATGATGAGAATGCCAAATGAGTTTTGAGGATAGTTGTAGAGTTAAGCTAGGACTAATTTTAAATGAACTCTGGGGAGAATTCCAATGGAATTTAACTAGAAATTTCAGGTAATTTTGAGAAATATCTCATGAAAATTGTAAGGAGATGTAAAGATGAGTATTAAGATTGTTCTGAAGAGACTATTATGGGGATTATGATTATAATTTCAGGGAACTCTTAACAAATCGAAAGGGAACATTCTTAGGGAACTTGGAGCTTCTTTCCTTCAAAGTGAATCAACTCTTGACTACAATCCTGAAACTACGCCTGATGATTACCTACGGCCAGGGCTGTCTCACGCGATATTTACAGAAATAATTCTGGCACTATCATCGGATGAGAAAACGATGATAGAGATTTTCTTCAAAATCTCGTCGAATTCATCGAGGGAATCTTAATAATATAATAGCTCTACCGATTACATACCGTTGCTTACGTAAATTCATCTAAATTAGTTAGAAATGTTGATGACAAAACCGCATTAGAATTATTCTCATGAGTACTTGATCATTGAAAAATGACAAGCAAGCTAATGATAGCTAGTTTCGTCTCGTGGAGAGGATCTGTTTTCGCATTGCCACATGACGGCCATGATATTTACCAGCTCTGCCTACGGCTGAAAATCTCTTTTTTTATCTAGTTCGTTTATGTGTAAGGCTCAATCGCGTTAGCTTTACGGAGCCGATAATTGATTGTTCTATGTATAGTAGGAGTTGCGCCGAATACTCGCGGCTTACCCGAGGTTAGAGGGGTACATTGTCGAAGGGTAGGAAAAGGGGAGGAGCTTGGGGTAGGGTTTCGTTGTCTCATCAGAGCGTTGTCGCCAGTATGAACGGTAGTGCGGTTCTAGATTCGTCTGGAGTTCAACCGGTTATGGTGACCAGTGGCGACGATGAGACTCATCGAGACGGGGGGACAAGGCAAACAAAAACTAATAAAGAGATACAAAAGACAAACGAATTAAATTCTTATACTAGACATTTGCAGAAACACATAAATCGACTGCATATAGCAGAGATCGCGAGCTCCCAACACCTCGAGGCTATTCAAAAGTCGCTCTCTGGCGGCGTCATTATCCGTACATTGTCAAACTGCGTGATCGATGTCATCGTAACCGTTTCCACACCGACAGATGTGTCTGAAAATCTCTTAAATGTTGCTCAATCAATTAATCAAAGAGAAATTGAATGGACATCTAATTATTAAAATAGCCCAAAAAATTCTTTGGAGCATTTTATGCTAGTTTGAAGATAGATTCCGCTAGAAAAAGTAGTGTAAATTTCTGTTCAATATGATGCACATAAAAGGAGCGTCATATATCATATGAGTTTACAATAAAGATCGTGTAAAATTATGAGTTTTTCATGAAACATTTAAAATATTGTATGAAAACGACAATTTTTGTATGCAAAATTTCTTGAAAGTTGCTACTTTGCGTGAATAGACAACATCATCAGTAATATTCAGACTTTTTTCTGTGAATATATAATAATTTTGAGGGAATTCTAACGAGTTTCCGGGAGGGTTAGGCAAAAAATTTTGAGCATATAGTGCTCCCAGAAATTTCCAAGCGAATACTAAGGGCATTCTGAGAAGAATTCTGAGGTAAAATGCAAGGAATTTTTTTGAGAAAACATTTCTTAATTTTAAATGACACACCAAGAGATTCCCGAGAAATATTCCAAGCGAGTTATAAAGAAAATTATGGAGACAAATTAAACAAATTCGAGAATTATTAAGGAAAGGAATTCCTAAAGTATTCTGCACAAAATTCCAAGAATGTTATGGAGAAAAATCTGGTGAATATCGGACATATGTATCTAGATAGAGTTGAAATTAGGGCCTAACAGCTTTTGTAAACAATGACTTTTCTTGATGATTTCTAGAAATGTAAAGCTCACCCACGCAAACCAACATCTTCATCGGGTAGGGAAAGACTTCCCCTATCCGATGGTTAGGTTGGTCTGCGTAGACGTGCTTTGAATTCCTAGAAATCATCGATCGAAGTCATTGTTTACAAAATCTGTTACGCTCTAATTCCTGCTATATCTAGATATTCATAAGATTATTGAGGGAAGTAAAGTTATTCTGAATACTTTTTTTGAATGATCCTAGGAAAATTCTTGACAAATTTGCAACGATATCCATGAGTTCAGAAGAAACAATTTAGTAAATTCATGTATTAAAACAATTTCAAGATTTGGTGCACAGAAATTCAAGATCCAGGATTAACAAAAAATCTAAAGATTCTGAGATTTGGATTGAGAACAAATTTCCAGATCGTAATCTTTGAAACCTGTTTAAAATTATGGAGCTAGAACGGAATTCCCTTGAAACTTTCTTTACAATTCACTTCAAATTATCTTTAGAATTTTCACAGAATTGAATACCCTCGGAATTTTCTTGGACTCGCTTGGAGTCAGAACTCCGGGGGAATTAACTTATTGGGAATATTCATTAGAAATCAACCTGTAATTCTCTCCACAATCGTCGTAGAATCTCTCACAGAATCACCTAAAAATTCTACTTTAGACTCACACAATCGAGTTGGCGTTCTAGTCAAAACTCTCTAAGAGTTCTCCAAAAAACTCCCTTGGAATTGTTCGTATATCTAGAATTCATTACAAAATCTCCTCAAATATTTTTGGAATTGACATCAAAATTCCCTTAATAGTTCTTCAACGTGATTGTATCCGGAAAATCTAGTTTAGTGCAAGGGTCTTGATATTTTTTCATGGCTCAAAATCTTATTTTTTCCGATGAGAGGACGAAGTATAATATGCCCGGATTTTCATCGAAGTTCACGGGCTTTTCCGGGAATCATATCTAACATCTGAAAATTGCAAAATTCTCAACAAAAAGCATTTATAACTTTTCAACAGAAAGAGGTAGCTGCTTAGTTACTAGTGGCAAAAATATGCGCCATACAAAGTTTTAAAACAAAAAATTAGCAAAAAATCGCTTTATAAACAGTTTATATAAAAAAACTGATTTTTTTAGGGTTCACCCTAAGTTACTTTTTTTTAAATCAGTATAAAACAAAAACCATTAGAGATAGAAAATTTGTATCTTCAGTAAAGTTGCTTCAAATAAATTGTTTTACAACTTTTTAAAACATTGCGCTGGATTATCTCAAATAACTTTAAAGTTGATTAATGAACTAATTACTATAGGGACCACCCTAATTTCACTATTTAAGCGCAAACATTGTTGTCTTCCTAAATACGACTTTGGGGACCATTGTACATCTGGACCAGTGCTGAGAGTTGTCATTGTAATTGAAAGACTTCACACGATATTGACAAAATTATGTTTGACATGGTCACTAGCAGTGCTGCGTGCTGTCAACAATGTCAATTGACGTAAGATATTGGTCTAGCACTTAATTTCACTTCCGACACTGATATTCGTAGTAGGCATGATATCAGGCTATCCATATGAAAATCACTAGGGAAAAGTTGAAAATCTTACTTTTATCTCAATAAAGCAACTTTTTGTAGAACCGTTGCATTGTTTTAATACTACTGATGAGTTTTCTAAATAGCGGTACTCAATTAGCTGGCGTATGTAAGAAACATTTAAGTTAGAACTTTGAAATTCAGTGGTCCCTTTACGATGTCAATGTCATTTGCGCACTGACATTGAAGCGAATGATATTGATATTCTAACTGTCTTTTTTTTTGCAGCACTGCACAGTGGTGCAAAAGGCCAAATCCATGAACTTTTTTCATTAGCACCTTTTACAGTGGTTTTTTTCAATAGGGGTGAAGAGTTTTTATAAATGACAAGACCCATTGAATGAAGTTAAGTTTTAGTTCGAAACTTCACCACAGGTGGTGCTGCAAAATCTAACTTTTTAGTTTGACCAGATAGAGATATAAAGTCTTCAGCTAAGTAGCTTGTAGGTTGCTTCATAACTAAAAACTTTGTAGAAGACGTCATATCTCTATCTGCTTGCGATTTTGAGTTATGAAGCGGTTTTTTCCGTCTTTTGTTAATATTTCCGAAATTATTTGTTTTAGATGACTATAATGTTCTGCAACTTTTTAATAATCAATAAAATACACAACTTTGCTGAAGATTAAAAGGTTATATCTGCAAAATAGAAAATGTTTTAGGCAATATCAGCTCAAAAATAGCCAAATTTCAAGCATCCACAAACTTCAAAGAGGCAAAAAGGGGCAGACGGTTCCTCAATATGATGAAACTTTAGTGAACATACTATCATTTCATCTAGTAGTCATTTGTATCCCGTTGTATCCATGTGAGCTGACCAATGTTTTATTAACAGTATTCTAACCACCCACCATGTTTTGTTTGTTTGCTTTTGACATGCCAAAGTAACCCATGATTGCCATTTTTTAACTGTCATCCGAGCGTTATGGTACAGCAATTGGGTTCATCAGAGTAAAGCCGGTTACTGTTTAAAAAATTCTGATTCACGGGTCTAAAGTTGTGGAAAGCTTTCTAGTTCCAATAGGCCAATTGTCGAAACAGGCACAAGAAAGTCGTAATAAAGACTTATACCCCGTACATACTATGGCTTATATCATGTAATACCGGCTGTCTTGCAATGAGCACTCATACATAGGATTTCCAGTGAAAACTAGATGATATAAGCCGTCTGTGCACTGGTCACTAGAAGGATTGATTCTCAAAAATACCTTCTTCAAAACTTCATTCATTTTTCGTCGATGGCAAAGAATCACCTGGTAACATGAAGTGTAATTTCGAGCATTATGTTTCACATTATTGTTATCCAGGCAGTTAAGGACGTAGATGCTTGTTCTCGATAACGACTCCATGGAATTGTATTGCTGAATTCATTGAATTGCGTTACAAATTTAGCTAATAACAAAAACTTCACATGTTCGTCACTGACAAGGATTGTCCTAGACAATTGACATGGTTTCCCTTGAAGATGAGTTTTAGCTCGAATGAGCGACCAAAGCTTATTTGTCCATATCGTCGTGTATGGTCGAAATATTGCAGGACTGATCCGGACATGGTCCGAGAACCCCGGGCAAGCAACCAGTTCCTGACTCGAGCCCAAACCCCGTCATGCGACACATCAAATTACATCAGAATTCAAAAACTAGATCAATGACAGTCGAACTGAGTGCCATGGACCACATTGGCTGCATCCGAACATGTTCCGGGTACCCCCGAGGAAGTGGCTAGATGCTTACTAGGATCAGGGCTGGCAAATATCATTTTCAATTGAAGATCTCACGTGATTTTTTCCAGAATTGCTTCTGTCACTTTCATCGAATGAGAAAGCGATGATAATGATTTTCTTAAAAAATTACATACTGTGGCTTACCTAAATTCTTTTTTATGAGCTAGAAATGTTGTTGTCGAAACCGTATGAGAATTTATCTCACGAGTGTTTGATTATTGGAAAATGACACGAAAGCTCATGATTGGTAGTTTCGTCTCGTGATAGTGAGAGGAACTGTTTTCTCATTTTAACATGATGGCCGTGATATTTGCCAGCTCTGACTAGGATCAAAACCCATCATGCCACATCAAATTACATCAGAATTCAAAATCAAGATCAATTACAACCAAACCCAGTGCCCAGGACCACATCCGGTCAAGTTTTGGGAACCCCCGAGAAAATGACCAGTTCCTGACAAGACAGAAAAAATCTGAATATTAACTTGTATTGCTTTTCACGCAAACTAGCAATTTTCAGTTTGAACAATTCGAAAATAAATATGCTATGGCCTTATTAATGAAATATAAAAGTCGATTTGGAAATGTTTAAAGGGTGATACGGTCAAAATTTGGTCAAGGGAAAACGCGTGTAAATCGGTGAAATCGTTTATTTAAAAAATCAAATTAAATTTCTTTTTCAAGTTCAATTAGTATAAAATTCAGGAAAAATATTCAGTTAGGCTTCCGCTTTTCCAAATCCGAATTGCCGGGCCTTACGCTTGACCCCTGCCATCAGATTTTGTACAGCCACCTTGTCCACCTTCTTCACCGCAGAAAGCCAGTTTGCCTTGAACTGCTGCTCGCCCTTAGCAGTTTTTTTGGTCTTCTTTAGGTTCCGCTTGACAATAGCCCAGTATTTCTCAATTGGGCGGAGCTCTGGCGTGTTGGGAGGGTTCTTGTCCTTGGGAACCACCTGCACGTTGTTGGCGGCGTACCACTCCATGGCCTTTTTACCGTAATGGCAAGATGCCAAATCCGGCCAAAACAGTACGGAACAACCGTGTTTCTTCAGGAAAGGCAGCAGACGTTTATTCAAACACTCTTTCACGTAAATTTCTTGGTTGACAGTCCCGGAAGCTATGAAAATGCTGCTTTTCAAGCCACAGGTACAGATGGCTTGCCAAACCAGACATTTCTTTGCGAGCTTTGACAGTTTCATGTGCTTGAAAACATCTGCTACCTTTCCCCTTCCTTTTGCCGTATAAAACTCCTGTCCCGGAAGCTGCTTGTAGTCGGCTTTGACGTAGGTTTCGTCGTCCATTACCACGCAGTCAAACTTCGTCAGCATCGTCGTGTACAGCCTCCGGGATCGCGCTTTGGCCGTCGTATTTTGTTTATCATCGCGATTTGGAGTCACTACCTTCTTGTAAGTCGATAGTCCGGCTCGTTTTTTGGCTCGATGCACGGTTGTAGACGATACACCCAGCTTATTTGCGGCATCTCGGAGAGAGAGGTTAGGGTTTCGCTTGAAACTACCGGCAACTCTCTTTGTCGTCTCAGCGGCTTCCGGTTTTCGATTTCCCCCCGATCCAGACTTCCTGGCTGTCGACAAACGTTCCCCAAACACTTTAATTACATTTGTAACGGTTGATTTGGCAACTTTTAGCGATTTTGCCAACTTTGCGTGCGAGTAGCTCGGATTTTCGCAATGCGCGAGCAAAATTTTGATACGCTGCTCTTCTTGCTTGGACGGCATTTTGACAACTGAAGAGTGAATTCCAAAATCAAAATAGGAGCAACATTCTACACACACACACCTTCAAAATGAGGGGTGTTCAGGTTTTTTAAATGCAAAATTGAAAGAAATACGTCAAGTTGATATTGACCAAATTTTGACCGTATCACCCTTTAGCTAGTGTTGTCCTTTCGCATTTGTTCGAATGAATTAGCTGTTCGTATATCCATCCTCTTGAAGTGATTTTACGACATTTTTACGATTCTGAAACAAGTGCTGAGAAGTATTTTGAATGGTCAAAAAATATCTTTTCATTAGCACCACTAATTGGGTACAGTATACACCTCCATGCTTTTATCTACGTTAATCATCGCAACCCAGCACTCACTGATGACCACTTCCTTAATGGTCTTTCTTCTACCTAGCTTTCACGCTCTTTCACGAACGTTTGCCTGCTCTCAACTTAGTGTTCTCGAACCACATCCACAGTTAATAAATTGAGACCTTTCTATGCCAACCCAAATGCATGAATTTCTACATTGCGTGGCAAGCCCAGGGAAGTCGGGAAAATGTTCAACCCGAAAGATGTTCTCGACCGGACCGGGAATCGAACCTGCCACCTCCAGCTTGGTAATTCCGTGCCTTTACTGACACGGCTATCTGGGGCCCCTCAATGGTAATTATCACCATTAAATCCATCAACCCTGGAGCTCCATTATTTAGTATTTTGTCCCGGTTTCTTCCATTCGGTAGGTGTAGAAATTAAATTTACACTTTACCGCGCGTAAATACCTATACTTATCGCCTTCCAGCCAGGCAAGCGGGTTAATCGCACTATTTACGCGCCGTTTAGCATAGTAAAATATGCTCGCACTCGCTCATTCGCGCGCGCACTTCACCTACAAGAAGTAAAAGCAAATTTGTTGATGTGTATATTGTGGGAAGCCCCCCCATTCACAATTATTCCGTTGCATGCTCCGCTTTGGGACCATTTCTACACTTGTTTTAGCTACTTTCTTGATAAAAGTACGACGAGAGAGGACAGAGAGCACGAAAGGTAGGAAACCTTAAAATAGCCATAAAGTGCTACATTGCGATGGCAAGCGGTTGGTTGGGGTTGGGGGGGGGTGTAGAATCCTAGTGGAAAATGATCAGCAAATGCATATTAAAAATTACAAACTGGCGTATGGTATGGTTAGGCTCAATTGAACCCCTCGAGTGCAGCGCGATGCAACGAAATGCATCTGTTGTGGATCGTTCGGCGCGTCCAGCGGTCGCTTCGTCATCATTGGATGGTGGGTAGGGGAAACCGAGAGCCCTGAGCCTGGTTAAAACAATAATTTATTTCAATTAGGCGTGTGTGCGCTTACATGGTTGCAGTCAGTCAGGGGTGTAGCTAGCTATTTGAAAGTGAATGTTTCACGAATCACTTGAAATTCTATATGCTCTTGTTAGTAGATTCCTGATTACATTGCCGTCTCGATCAGCGTGTCGATGAGTTCGTAAGTGGGGAAAAATATTGTTCAGCAATGCGGTGCTTATTTCGATCGGACCCGCAGAAACGCGAAACAGTATCGATTCGCGAGTGATTGAGAGAACGCATAAGCTGCTGTCGTGTCGCCATCATTATTGTTATCATCATCATCATCATTCGTCGTGTAGTCGGTTGATTCGAGATCAATCACTGTCTTGTTGGGACGGTTCCCTCGGCATAGCTGGAGAGCAACGAGAGCCGTCGATTGATTGTGAGTGCTGGTGTGTTTGTGTGCGTGTGTGTGCACGGTCGCGGATTCGCGGAAGGACGACAACGACGACGAGCTCACGAATGCAATCAGTGGGAAATTAATACACATACTGCACATTATTTACGTCGCATCTGACACGGTAGTGTGCCGCACGGATAACCAACCGTGCAAGCAAGAAGAAACAAGTGTGATTAATTCGAATAATTACAGTGCAATTTTCATATTTCCACTTACCCGCAGGCCATACACCTAGATATAGTGATACATAGTCAGTTAAGAGAGTTAAGAGATAGATTTCCACGTGTCGTGTGATATACCAGTGGGCAAGATCGGCAGCTACCTACCAGCCTAGATAGAAAGGTGCGCATAAGAAGAGAATACAGTGTGGTTTCTACAGAGTGTTTGCAAGCAACAGGATTATGAAAATATGAGTGCATCGACGCCAACGCAACCATCCGGGCCACCGGTTCCGCCGGTGAAACCGATCCTTTCGTCACCGGGTGCCTACATGGCAAACTTTCAGTCCACCGGTCCGGGTGCCGGAGCGGTTCCGGGTGGTATGCCAGGATCGGCCGGAAACACTAGTCCGGCAGCGCCCATCACCGCCGGCATCCATAGTAGTAACAAAACGCATGAGAAGCCAACGATAGCGGCCCGGCCGATCCCTCCTCCAACGCTGCCAAAATACTCGTCCTCGTTCAACAAGATCGATCGCGACCGGAACGAGTTCACCAAGATTGACAAGGCGGAGCGGGAAAAGGTTTGATTGAATGTTGTTTCTTTGTTGTTGTCGTTTTATTTCGATTCGAATTTAATTTGAATTTATGGAAGATAAATCGTACTCGATTAGTTTCAATCATTCAGTGCATACGGTCTTGCTTTGTTTTGCCTCGTTAACTTTATATCGTTTAAATTCAAAGTAATCGCTTGGTTCAACTCGTCTTGCTCTGAAGTCGAAGTGATGATACGATGCAAGTTCCTGATTTTGATTCTCGTTTTATTTTTATTTATTTTTAAACTGTTTGTTAGAACAGGAATCTAGGAAAAACATTGAACGACCTTTTTGGTGCATCTTCATCAAAGCAACCAATCTCAAAGAAAGCATCTCTAGAGTAGTGTTTCGCAATCCATGGGTTGCAAGTCCCATCAGTGGCGTTGGATCGCAGGCAGTCCTTAGATGGGTCGCAGGAACTCGAATAACTTGGTTTGGGATGTACCCCAGTTATGGCTATACCAGGGCTGGTAGCAGGTCACTATTTTGAAGCCAGTCACTAAAAAGTCACTTTTTACACCAAAAAGTCACTAAAGTCACTATTTCCCTAAAAATAGTCACTAAAGTCACTTTTTCACTACTGAAATAGAGTGAAATTTAAAAATATCAACAAAATGCATAAATTTAGTTCTTGGCACTAAGAAAATCTACAGTAGTTTTAACAAAATATACATATTTGTTAAAAAATTGAAAATTTTATCCAGGGTGACCAGTGAACTGCAAAACTATTGGGAAATGCCTTCAATTTAGATTAAAAATCGGGGAAACTATACCTCATTTTCCAGAAAATAAATTGTAAATCTTGTAAACATTCCAAAGGTATTTGTTTGTGATAGATTTTCAATTGCCTTTCAAGGATGATTACGTACTTTAATAAATCCAAAGTAAATTTAAAGAGAATATTAAAGGATTCTAGGGATGAAACCAAGATATATCAGAGAAGACTACAGACTACGAAAGTCTCATGTAAATTTAAGTGCTCTGAAGACCGATTTCTTCATCTCCGCTTAAATCTTACGCCAGGTTAACCTATATAGTTAAACATGGCTTAACACATACGAGCGTCGCTTTTGACTATTGTTTAAATTATAAGAGACGCAAAATTCAGCTCCGAAACAATTTTGGCAATAATTCCAATATAATTGAGAGTGCATTTTAACGAGAGTTCTGAGAAAATTTCTATGATGATTGGATGAGGATTCTAGGTCCACTTCTAATAAGAATTCAAACTAGTTCTGAAATTTTGCTTAAGGGAGCTCTGATGAAAATTCCATGAAAATCCCGTGAACTCCAAAGATGGTCTCTGCGGATAGTTCTAAAAGAATTCTGGGGTGATTTCTGAAGATACTTCCAAGAGAATTCTAAAGAATTCGAAATAAATTCCGAGAAGTATTCCAATATTATCGAATTATGAGGGTTCAATCTCAAAGGAATTATGAGAAGAGTTTCAAAGTTATTCTGTGATGGATTTTTGTTTTGAGAATTCTGAAGAAATACTATGGGAATTCTAAGGAGAATACGAATTGAATTTCCAATTGAATGCAGGGGAGAGGTCCAAGATTATTCTAGGCAGAAATTTATGAAATTTCTGAGGTTAATTGCATGGAAATTCTAAGGAGAATTCGAATAAATTTAAAATGGATTTATGGAAGGAGCCTTCAGGAAGTTCCTAGAAGAATCAATAAAAAATCGAAAAAATATACTTTAACTAATCATGTGTTATTACTTCATGCGTGAATTTAACGATTTACATAGTCGGAGATGCTTAACATCAAATATCAGACTTAAAGTGGAGATTTTATACGATAGATGAGTTCCGTTATAGTACGACAGTGTGAAAATTGTAAATGCAACGAAGAAAGCGATCAAAGGGACAATTTTGAGGAAGGTTCGAATCGGGTAGTTGTTTACGTCAGATGGCGACTTGAGAGTGAAACAATCGATAGAACTGTTTCCGCACATCGGAGGTACATGAGCAAATCGGCGATCATTCCTTTTGCCGGTGGCAGAGGGAAACATCCCTCACTATCCCTCATTAACGGATGGGCTTAATAAAGGAGATGCTCTACCCGATTCGTACCTTCCTCAAAATTGTCCTTTGTTCGCTTTCTACTTTCTGTATACAAATTTCACACTATAACGGAACTATCCTCTCTTTACTTTCATCTATTCATCGATCGTATGAAATGTCCACTTTAATCATGACATTTGATGTTATGCATTTCGAACTGCGAAAATAATCTATTTCCAAGAATTTTGTTGATTGTTCTGCAAAGAATTTCAAGAATGCAATAATATTATTTTTAAACCTTATTTGCCTCAAAGTTTAAGAGAAGGGGAATTATTCTTGAGATCATTCTGAAGAAATTTTGTGAAAAGTTCTAAGCGATTTATAGAAGTTATCTACCTAGATATATCAAAATTTTAAAGATTTCGAACGCAGAATCAAATTCAAGATCATAACAAATGGGAATTACTATTTTCTAGTCATCATGTATAACGTTAGTAAAACTAAATTAATGAAATCACTTCAAATGCTCTTCACAGAAGATTCCGTTGTGAGAGTCGATTAAATTAGAGGAATTTATGAAATTTCCATGACAAAATTTATTTCAATATCAAACCGTATTTGAATCTCTAAGTTACCATATAAATGGTTACTTATTTAGTATTTACAAGTCACTATTTGGTCACTATTTCCGTAATTTTAGTCACTAAAGTCACTACTATTATATCGCATCAGCACTACCAGCCCTGCTATACACTTAGTTATTTACACGGGGGATATGTACCATGTAAAACCAACCTACCAAGATTTTGATGCCATTCGTAATTACAGCATGCTATGGTCCATATTTTATAATTTATGCATTTATAAAAAAATTGTATTTTTTACAAAGTATGCTATTCGATTACCTATGGCTTGAAAAGGATAATATGATTCGAATCAAGTCGATAGGTCATAGGTCATTTTAGGGAAATAGTACAGGTCATGGAAAAGGATTATGTAAACTCTATGAACATAGTCAAGTGGTGGTCCCTACCCAAGTCTTGTCACTATTATCAAGTCATAAAAAGTAACAAACACTAAAATGTAATCCTTTGATTACTGGAAAATCCTGATTCCTTAGTTTGAAGTTGTAACGACTAGGGTTCGGTGGTAGATCTTATACCAGTAACGTACCACAAAAAGGTGATCTCCCAACGTTACTGGTTTGAACAGATAAAAATTTACAAAATGGAACGAACTCACCAAGTTTAGCCAATTGAACCTGAAGGCTGCCTGACATGTGTTGATGTAGAAGTCCAAATTGTAAACGAAGCTTGACGAAGATCAACATGAACTAGTCCGGTTTATGGTAGTTGCGCGGAATGTCTTCCGTCGACTTGAGATAAACAAATGTTCGGATGTATGTAGTCGATTTTTTATGGCAAGCTTTTTCGTGGTCAATAGTCAGGTTCAACGCTGCGACTGAACGAATGATGGGAAGAATAATGGGACACCTCGTGGAGGTTCTACTTGTCTTCGGAACAGCTTCTCAGCGACAAATAATAGAGACTGAGGAACTAGAAATTGTCTCCTGGGCCTGGTTTTGGCCAGATCAGCAACCGATTATAGATAAAAAAAACTCCGCCTTATCACGGAATTCTTCTTAAACTAACCAGAAACTCTATTGGTAATTACCATGGAAGTCTCTTTGAAATGCCCTTGAAACGCTCCTAAGCATTTCCTTGGAATCCTTAAAATTTCTTTGCAGATTTTATGAGAATTAGATTCATTTGAAATTCTTTTCAAAATTTTCTATGAACTAAAAATTCGCCTCGGAAATCCTTTGGAATTATTTTTTGATTTTTTTTTCTCTCTGCTTCTTCTCCACAATTTTTTTTTTAATGATATACAACTTCCTTGTGGCCGAAGACGAACCATCCCAGGGCTTGAAAGTCTCCTTATTAAAAACTCCCTTATTATTTTTCTCGAAATTCTCTTGAATATCTTTTCGGAATCTTCCTCAGAATTCCTTTTAAATTATCTTCAGAACACCCTTTAAATTCTGATAACAATTCTTTTTGAACTCTCATCAGAATTCTGTTGAAATCAGATCTTCAGAGATTCCTTGCAGTTCGTTTCAGAATTTCTTAGGACTTTATCTCAAAATTATCTTGGAATTCTGGCCAGAACTGCTAAGAATTTTTCCAAGAATTTTGTAAGACAGTCATTTCCAGTGTTTTTTTTTCGAAATTACCCGGCTGAAAGTATGATTAATGAAGAAATCTAATCTCATCTTCCTGATTTCAAAAATTTAGCACATAAATTATTTTATAAATTTTTCTCGAAATTCATTCATATTCACGACACAATTCTTCCAAAAAGACAGCAAAATCTGTGATCTAGAATTTTTTAAATCCTACATTTTGAGTATTTTTTCTAGTCCCAGATTGATGAAAACATTTCTAATTCCGTGTTTATATGTCTTGAAAAAAAAGCGGACGACTTTAAACAAATGTCAAAACATCAGAATCATGATTTTGTCAATGCCAATATTTTCAAGATTACTTCTAGTTGGTTATGACTACGGCTTTATGGTCTCCAAAAGTTTTCCCTGGATCTAATTTAAAATCTAGTTCTTATTTCAATCTCTCACTGTTAACGAATGCGTTCGGTCTAGGGATCTTAAAATTCATCTATTTTTCAGTCAATTCTGGGGCTTTGAAAATATGGGGGATAGGTACTCGTTGTTTTTTTAAGTGTCTCGTAAATAACATTTACAGACACAATCGTGTCATCTACCACTCAAAAGGGAATTTGATAGCAAAGAATCCAAGCCTAGAGGAGAGGTTTGTGTATTTACTCATTCTACTATGCGTTGGTTTCACCTTAGCTCAAGCGCAGCGGTACCGAATATGTCCTTTGAATTCAGGCAAAGTTGCCAGTCTTCTTGAAATGATGTCTTCGTTTTTATATATCACTCCATATCTATGGATCGCTTCCAGTTGGCTAACACACTGGGCTGACTGTTTCATTATTATTTTTAGTTTACCCTTAATTCAGAGATGACTGCAAAATGTATCGTTGTGATTCATAATTTCTTTTTGAATAAATCAAGTTACCCATTTAGTTGAATTTAATTTTTTTTAACTTAAGGGGGTAGTACACTTTGAACGTCCAAAAAGTAAGGCATTTTCGTTAATTTTTTTAAGCAATAAAACACTCAGGGAGGGCAAATATGTTATAACCCATTTATTAGTCATCCTTCGAACACCAGCATACGAAATCTGCTTGGCGACGAGTCCCCGGCAGCAGACGCCCTCATCGCCTTCCTGAAGGAGGCGAATCTTTTTTACAACATTTGAGTGTTTTCTGTTTGTGCTTTTGAATTCGTTGGCCCTTTTGGTAGTGTTTTTACAATATTTTATATAATTAAGCTAAATGCCCACTTGCCAAGATTGGGATCCTCCTTTGGAGGTCCCAATTCTTTTTTGTAATTTTTAAAAGAGATGAACTAGCCTTAGGCTAAAAATCTCTCTAATAAAGGAAAAAAAAATCCTTCGAACTACAATTTGTATTTTTTTTTAACTCGATTGGCGTCTCCCCGTGGCCGGTGCACCAGGTCGCGCGGGCGTCCTCGCGCGGAAGTCGGAAAACGGCGTAGGAAAATACTCCTTTCCATGTGATCCTGGAACATAAATCGAACAAAAATCCTGATTAGTAATGAAATTTGGGTTAGAAATACGTATTCCGATTTTTTTTTAATTAATTTTTTTTCAAAAGTTGTCAATTTTTTCAACCTAAAAATTCTTACAAAATCGTGTATTAAAAATCAATTTTTGACAAAATCGAAAATGTGGATACGTATTTCTAAGCAGAATTTAATTCTGAACAAGAAAACCTAGGCGATATCCAAATTTGATGATCACTGATTAGAGTTATTTCCCACGCCAGTTTGAAAAACCCCGTTTCGAGATAAACGCGTTTAAAGATAAATTTGCTCTCTCAGCGCGCCGGTACATGTTTTAGGAAATCGCTTCGTAAAGCGGTAAGGAATATTCTGGCGGACTTGGAGTATTTTCAAAATCAAAGTATACATCCCAAGGAACATTTTAAGCCAAAAAAAATGATTTTTTTTTGAAAAATCAAAGTGTACTCCCCCCTTAAAAAAACGTCCTGGAGTTTTGCTAATGAAGATGGATTACCCACATGTAACATTAAAAAAATACAAGTTGTTATCATTCAATAACTTCCGTTTTTTACTGAATACATAAACTTGGAAATTTTTTGATATATGTGCCGGGAAAACCGGGAATCTTAAAATGAAAAATTATTGGTCAATATTGATCTCGGTATCTGGAATTTTTTTGGGATGTCAGATTTTGAAAATTTGTAACATCCTAGGCATTAAATTTTGTTTACCTTTTGTGCCTTAGAAATTTTGGAATTTCGAACAATTTTAACTAAAACTTTCCTTGGAGTTCTCCCAGGAATCCCTTCCCCTCTTCAGAATTCGATCCTCTTGGAATTCTCCTGGTAATCTCCTCAAAACTCTCCTCACAGTTCCCTTGGAAAAATTCCCAGAACTCACTTATAGTTCTTTTCAGAATTCCCTTTACATTATACTCAAATTCTCTAGAAAATTCATCAATGTACCAAAATAGTAATCATTTTCCTAAGTTCATGAGCCTGCAGTCTCTCCAGGCCGAATATGTTAAATCTAGGATTTAAGGAAATTTTTAAAACTCAGATTATTCTTAGTTCTAGAATGTTTTTCCAAATTTGTTCAAGTTTGGAGTTAAGACTTTTTGTGAGTCAAAACCAGTGTTCGGAAAATCATGCTCAAATATCAAATATTCATTAAGCCTCCATGCAAGAATAAACTCGCGTGCGAATGCGGCAAACAAAATTCACGCTTAAGATTCTCATGCATATTCACACACTCACACTCACCACGTCGAAAAATCATTTCAGCTTTGAACTCATAAAAACTATTCAAACGTCAATTGATAGCATGGTTAGGCATGTTGCGTTAGTTTTCATTTGTTGGCCAAACAATATTAATGACAATCAATAACGCTATACTATAGAGAAATGATTTTTGGAATCTGAAAACTGATCGGTGATTTTTGCAAGGCAAAACTCATAGGCGCATAAACTTATGCATGAGATTTGAGTTTTTGAGTTTTTCCGAACACTGGTCAAAACTAAAGATGTCATAATTTTACTACATCAGAAATCTTGAAAGTACATTCAAGTTCCAAAATCTAAAAAAAAGCAAACCTCAGTGTCGTAAAAATTCTCCTGACGATTTTTCTTACTCCGTGATCTATCTAAAACTCGAAAACTACAGACTCTAGTTGGTTGAGACCAGTCGGTCACGGTAGTCGACACATTTTCTGTCATAATTGACTGCCTTTGCCTCCGACACTTGCAAAACAAGTGTTCAACTCTTGATGTTGCAGTTTTGCAAGTGGAGCAAAAGATACTGAAATAAAAGGGTATTCCGATGATTTTGAGCCTATTTTAAATTTGCTAACACTAGGTGTTGTCACATTACTGAGTTGAGACAAGATAAAAATTCAGTTCCGTAGAGACGCTAGACGTTGTTCGTTGTTGCAAAATTAAGCTGCTTATGGGAATGTGCGTTTTTTTAAAGTTGTTATACCTAACTGCGTCTGTCAAAATTTAACCTTCAAGTAGATTCTGCGTCTGCTCGATCCAGCTGTGTCCAACAAAAATCAATCCCTTGAGCGCAAATGGAGCGCTTTTGAGTAAATGCAAGAATGATTAAGAGTTAAGCTGGGCTTAGATAAGGCAAGTCATTGATCAACTCAGTTGAATTCAATTGGCTTGAAAAGTTGAGCCTGGTTCAACTTTTTTCAATTCAAGTCAGTTAAATGGCATAGTTTATACGCTCAAGGCAGTTGAATTCAACTGAGTTGATCAATTGACTTGCCTTGTGTAAACCCAGCTTTAAGAGAAGATAATGATTTTTTTTTCCTGAATACTTCTTGTTCTTTATTGTATTCTTATCAGCTTGATTAGCTCAGAGAACTAACTAATGAGAATTTAGGATAATGGTCTTGCTTGGAGTAGCACTTTTATGATTGAATAATGATTCAAAGATACGTAGACTAGCATTGCTTTGACAGCATAGAGTAGCTGTAGTAAGTATTCTAGGTCTTCATTGTAAACCTGGTTAGTTCGTAAAATTAGCTGCACAGTCAAGTTTTAGTATGGTAATGTTGCTGCTTTGCAATTTAGATGGAATAAACTTACAGAATTTTGGAGATAAAAGCGTTGTTTTTACTTTTTCCCACTGGAGGAATCCGCCAGCGAATTAGCTTTTGGTTAAGCATATTATCCGGAATAATTTTCTTACGGATGTGCTCGAGCAAAACAAATATAATGGGATTAAAAACAAGTGTTTCATATGTGAAATGCAGTGACCAGTGAACCGGGAAAACCGGAAAAAGCTGGAATTAAACGGTAACCGGGAACATCCCATGAATTTAGTTGACAAATCAGGAAAAATATCTCTCGTCCTCTCTCCGAAAACAATAAGATTCCAAGACCCTTGAACTCGTCTAGATTTTCAGGATAACTACAGTCACTTTGAAGAACAATTAAGTGAATTTTAGATTTTATTTCCAAAGCAAATTTGAGCTGATTTTAGAATTAATTCTAGAGTTAACACCAAGGTATTTCAGAGAATATTTTCTAGGTAGCTTTAGGAAAAACTCTAGGAGAGTTTTTACTATATCTCCCAAGAGTGAAGAGGATTCCAGGAATATTGAAAAATACCAAGGAACGCGAATTTTGAGGGTACAGTTCCAAAATAATTATGCGAAGATCTATAATGATAGTCGGAGTATATTCCAAGCGCATTCCGAAAGGAATTTCTAGAGAATGTTATGAGAATTCCATGCAATTTTCAGAAGAATTTAGAGGAGCATTCCAAGATAATTCTGAGCAAAATTTGAAAACAATTCTCGGTGGGAAGGCAGGAAAGGGGGATTACAAGTTTTGCTCAAAAAAGCTAATAGGCCCTTTTAAATTGTTGGTATGAGGTGAATTCTACGGAGAATGTCATGCAAAGTAAAAAAAATTGAAGCTCCAGTGAATTCTTAGAAAGAGTTTAACATTCGAAGAAAGGATGAACTTTAAGTGACGAGGCTCGGTAGCTCAGTGGTTACCATTTCTGTTTACTGAGCAGAAGGTCGGGAGTTCAATCCCAGGCCCGTCTCCTTCCTTGCAATTTTTCACTTTGCCTTATTCTATACCCACTAGATTTTAATAAAAACAAATTCTTCTTTAACACCGATCGCATCATTTACCACAGTGTGGGTCCTGATCTAAAAATAGAAATTGGATGAGTACGCGCGCGCGTGTGTGTGTGTGTGTGTGTGTGTGTGTGTGTGTGTGTGTGTGTGTGTGTGTGTGTGTGTGTGTGTGTGTGTGTGTGTGTGTGTGTGTGTGTGTGTGTGTGTGTGTGTGTGTGTGTGTGTGTGTGTGTGTTTGTGTATAATAATCGCTCTACCAAAAACGATCCCTGCGTGTGCGTGCAACCTTTCCCCACATCCAACATCCCAGTGATTTCTCGTTGGAAGCGCAGAGGATTTCTCGGTTTCCTTCACAGCGAGTACCACGTCAACACAATTCCTTCCCATTCCCTAGTTGACCGGCATTCGGACACGGCCGGCGCTGGTATTGCTAAATATTAGATCTTCAGTTCTTACACATTGAGGATGAATGTTAGTCCCAAACATCATCTGTTGGTTCTCTGTGTAATTGCAGCTGATCTGGTAATAACAGAGCAGCATCCGTGGGCGATCAATCATGCTTTGCGAAGAAAGGATGAACTTTAAGAATTTTTTTGAGTGTTCTACAGAGAATTTCTGTACTATTATATAAACAATTTCAAGGCATTTCCAGAGAAAGAATTCTGGTACAGTACAGTACCAAACTAAAATGTCATATGACAGGCTCTGTCATACGACACTGTCGCCGAAGACCGTCACGTATGTATGTATTTTAGTTTTTCTCATAATAAGAGCTGCTGATGGTGTGCTTGTGTGAATTCTGAAAATAGCAAGCAATGATGTCATAGTAATTATATTTCTGATCAGAAATGGTTTGATTTACACCAAATTGAGGAATTACAACGAAATCACACATGTCATATGATAGCTATTTTGATAATTTTCTTTTAGCTTGAATGTTATTCTGCCGCTCGTTTTGTGTGAAAGAGACGACGGTAGAGCATGAGTGTTCAAATAAAAACAGACTGTCGCGCACGACAACGAAGCGAGTGTAGTAAAAAACGTCAACTCTCGATGAACATTTCAAATGGTCCTATCTGCTTTGACCGATTCTCTTCATCGACTTTCTCTTTGCATAACAACTGCTATGCAAACAGATTTCACGCTAATTCTACCGCACAGTTTGATAAAAGAGGTTCTTATCTAGCGACCAAAACGTCAAATACAACAGGGAAAGGTTTTGCTCCTGAGTTATTGACGAAAGAGAAAGTCTGAGAGTGTATCTAGAACTGTTTCAACCCCTTGTTGAGACACGAACGTCAAAATTGTCGCATGAAAAAAAAATAACTTAGTACAATCCTAAATATGATGCCTACTACTGCTAATTTTCATACATCACCTCCTTACAAAAATTGGTGGATTTTCATAATGTGATCTTATATTTTGCTGTGGAATTGTTAGGAAAACTTGAAGTGAACTCTGAGGATCCATTTCAAGTTAGCTCTGTTGAGCCCCCAATCCCAGGCGAAATGTATGGAGAATTTCATGGTATTTCTGAGCGCGGAATCCCATAAGAATTATGAGTAGGATTCAAAGTAAATTTCCAACAGAATTCTAGAAGAGGATTCCAAGGAAATTCCAAAGAGAATTCGAAGAGAGTTTTGACTGAAATGGCAAAGTAATTTTGAGGAGAATATCAATAGACTTCTAAGGAGAACTTCAAAGTTCTTGTGAGTTGAATTTCAAGAGAAGATGGAAAATGTAAAGATCCTTCCTAAATTTCCTAACTCTGAAAAGAATTCAATTAGAATTCTGTGGATTTCCAACCAAGTAAGGGTAAATTCCCTGAAATATTTTTTTTAGGAAACTCAAAAAAGTGTTCCTTGGGAATTCTGAGCAGCGTTTCATGGAATTTATTGGACTACTTCGAAGGAATCTTGTGTGAAATTTAGAAGAAATTTCAAAGATAATTCATTGGGAATTTTAGGAGAATAGTTAGTGAATACTGAGGAGAATTTATTTCAGAAGAATTCTTTGGGTGATACCAAGGTAATAAAGCGAACCCAATTAAGATTTTTAGGAGAATTTCAGAGCCTTCTAGAGAGAATTCGTAGGGTGCTATTTAGCAAATTGTAAGCAAATACCAGAAAGAGTTCTGAGGAAGTGTTGAGATTCTTCTGAAAAAAAAATCCTGTGTAAGTTCCAAGACTATCAGATGATGAAAACATAGATTTTTTTTTCGGCATCACAGAAGTAAAATCAAGATATAAAAAAGAAAATTGATTCTCATGCAAAGAAGAGTTCTCATGATTCTGATTTTGTTTTTCTAAAATTTAATGACATCTGTACGGCCAATTTTGAGATACACTGTATATGAATCTTGATAAATGTGGGCGTCTATAGAGTAATACCTGTATAAAGAAAGAGAGAAGGTTCAATAATTTCCATTTAATTCCTCTACCTTAATTGCTTATCCTTGACAGATACGCGTATTTCGTCTACTATTTGCAGACTTCTTCAGTGACTTTACTTATTAGTAGATTGGTGCGCCTGCTCGATCCAGCTGTGTCCAAAAAAATCAATCCTTTGAACGCCTAAATCTTAATTGTAGACCTGGTTAGCTCGGAAAATTAGCTTCTCAGTGAAGTATTAGTAGGGTTTTTGATCTAATTTCCGTCGTACTAAGCACAACCCGCGCTTTACCTCTCTTTTCTGAACGAGTTTAAACAAAAAATGGAATATTTCTGTCAATGACTTCTAAATGCATTCACCTTTCCATGCGTACCGTCGGATTTAATAAAGAGTCACAAATTGTTGAGATATTGTTTAAAATCTAACACTGTTTCTTGATTCTAATTTCGTTCTACGAGTTTCATTTCCGTCCTAACGCATTGAAACGCCATTAGATTTTCTTCGTCCTACGGATAAACGTAGAAAAAGAGGATTCGCTAGGAGCGCTTCTTTTGTTTTGAGAACAATGAGCGTAAATATTCATATAATGCGCTCTAACTGGATTTATGTTGTAGCTAATGAACCTACGCATCAGAACAAACCTATTATTGATTTGTACATGGTGCAATCATTGATATCATTGATCTTTTCTGATCGATAGAACGGAAATGGGCGATTACGACGAAGTAGTGCTCTACCCTATTGCGATCTTGCTGTAATTGCAATTGAGATGGAATCAAGTTACAGAATTTTGGAGGTGAAAGCGCTATTTCTACGATTTCTCACCGGAGGAATTTGGTCGCGAATTAACGTTTGGAGCTGGGCCTCAAAACGTGCTCAAGGGAGAAAACATATCATGGGAATAAAGACAAGTGTTTCATATGTAAGATGTACGAGAACAGAACATTTCTGCTCCTAGCGTTGAGCTCGAAAACAGTCAAAAAAAAAACTTCTAAGAGTGAAGGAACTGCCATGCCAACGATCTTTTCTCGTATCGAGGTAAGCTGGTAAGAAGTGGATCATGAACTTGCTGTAAAGATTTTAATCCCTTAGCCGTTTTTGTAGATTTATATCGAGAAAGGTTGCAGTTTCCTTCACACATTAGTCATATTAACATGCAGGTTGCTTCTTGCACTGATAACCTGGCGCTGACTTCTTTTAAAATTTGTGAATTTTTAAAAATGCGCAGCCTTTCCGTTTTTGGTAACACGCAATTTCTGTCTTTTTTGCAATCTATAAAATGTATCGAATCCAATGTTTGAGGTCCATGGGATATTTCATGAAAAAATGCCCAGAAAGCACTAGTACATATCTGAGAAAGTAATAGCTAATGAGGTCTTGTTGCAAAACCCGATAGGCACTGTATCAGATTTTTGACGTAGGACTACTTCTGTGATTTCTATATAGGGGTACACTTTGTGAAAACCGAAAATGGAACATGTAACAAAATTATGAAAGATTTTGAATGATGATAACTCAGCTGCCTCTTGACCAATTTAATTAATTTTATCACCAATCGATCAGAAATATTTCTACGCATCTGTTAAATTTAAGACTTTATCATTTTTCAAAATGTCACTATTGAAAATTGCCCGAATATGCAACTGTTACTATGATAATTAAAACTATCACCGATTGCCCGCGAAAAGCGATTTCCCTGACACAGATTTGAAAGTTGTATTCCATCCGGTGTTTATTCAATCACCGCGTGGTGAGTGCTGGTGTTCTCCAGTACACAACGAAAGGCTGCCTTCAAGCAGCGAGGGTTAGCCCACATGAGCATCCATAGAAGGAGGAAGAAGCCGCACTGCTATTGATCGGAATCAGCAGCTCTTCGTGAGTCGCTGTGGGCCATCTATACCAAGCGCGTCATGCTAAAGATTATAAACAAAAAAAAACTCCGCTCAAATTCCTATTCCTACACAAAACACAAGCTCCTGCTGCAGTTAACAAATAAGATTTATTCTACAATACCACATAGTCCTTCGTCACCATTACGTACAACCACATAGGGCTGTCCCTTGTAGTTTATTTTTTTTTTTCAAAAATGACTGGATATCAGGGAGTTTGGTTTTCATCATTGAGTCGACAACATTATGTTTGTGCTTGTCATAAGAATTAAATGTATTAACCTGAATTAATGTCACAACAAATTGAAGTGGGGATTTAGTATTTTTTTGCATGAAAAAAAACACTGAAAACTCAAGAAATGGACTGAAAACAACATCCTTAAAAAGAAATCTAGAATTTCCCAATGACTTTTTGAACATAACATATTTTTTTTAAACTTTCTGGTCATCCAGAATTTGTTTTCCAGCACTTCTGTGGCCGACGATAGACCTAAATTTGCGATCGAATCTCAAGTCCTGCATCAGTTAAGATTAATTGGATCGATGTTTCAATTTACTAATCCACAACCATCATAAATATCTCATCTTTAGATGGGTATTCTGTTTCAATAAAAAGCCATCTGTAAGAAGATAAAACCACTACCCCATTCTATACGAAGCGAAAATGAGCCCCAGATGATACTAGAAAAGTTGCCACCATGCATACATATTTCAATCAACACAGTAGTGGAATCGCTCCGAGCAATTTCATGAAAGTTTAATCTACCACAACTGTGTGTCCAGCGGTAGTCACATATTGCACCTTTGTTACGCTGTTATGGCCGTATAAATCCTTTACCACACACACACACATACAAGCTCCATCCATGTAGGCGGCACCACAAGTAGAGTCAATCCGGAAGGTCGGAAATGCAAAAAACCATGTCAAGACGACACGGTTCCTGATTTACACCCACCTGCAAAGTCGTCACTGCGGCATTACATTTGTCTTGTCAGCACATTTCCGGCGGGCCGGTGTCAATATTCAAATTTATTCATTTAGTTTCAGAGCTATTTCCCCCCAAGTTCGTCCGCGAAAGGATTTATATTCTGTAATATTGATTTTAGACTCCTTTCGGATTTCCCTTCATTCCGCCTGGCGTCGTTTGGTGTTATACGTACGAACGGCTGGTGTGTTTGTGTGTGTGTGTGCAATTATTCACGACAGGCTGTTTCGGTTTATTTTGTAAAACCATACTGAAAATTTGCCGCTATTTCCGCTCCTGTTCCAGCCTTGGTTGGTGGCCGCCGAGCCGAGTGCACTCTATCGAAACGGTTGCATGGTCCCACTCCCCATGTTTTTGTTATTGAAACATATTACCGACACCGCAACCACCCTCTGCTCCCCTTTTTTTCGAATCGTGCAAGCTACCAGCTCTCCCCCTCAATCCACTTCACAATGTAGCACCACTTACTTACCTATATATCTATTATCGGCGGAGTAGGCATTCTTCCTTGCTGCTGCGCTCCATTATTCGAAAACATCAACAGCTTTAAATTGGCTTAGCCCCCATGAACCGACGAGTATGTCTGTGCTAATTCTCCCCTTCTTTCCTGTTCTTTGCGTTCATTTACAGCTCCAGTCAAAGCGTGAAATGTTCTTCAAATCAGAGAGCAACAGTCCGTCTGGGCCGCCCCCGAATCCACCGGTGTTAGGCAATCTCAACCTGGCAAACAATAACGTAGTGGTAAGTGTCTCAGATGGGAGAAGAAATCTCTGTGTGTGTGTGTGTTTGTGTATGTGTCTGGCGGCTGGCGATGAGATTATTTTCGTCGGTTGTGCATGTGCAGCAATTGATACTGAAAGGGAAATCCAGGACACCGGCCCCATTTGCATTGATAGAATGCCAAGTAGCTCCAGTCGGAGAGTGGAGCAGAGCGATAGCGGCTTTCTCGATTCGATTGGGTGCTCTGTTGACGTAATAGCTTAAAGAAGTAACTCCTGATAAGGACGCTAATCGTTAATCGCTAACCATTGTTTTTCATCGTGAAAGTAAAACTTACTTCCACGCAGTCAACAACAAAAAATCCCGTTGAGCAAATTAATAGAAGAAATTGAACCGATGAATACTGTTTTCGGTTTACATAAAATACTTAAAATGATTTCAGAGTAGGGATTCAATTTTTGTTTTAAATTACCAGAAACTCAAGGAACCCATAAAAGTTTAAATATGTCCAGGGAACCTAAACAAAAGTCATGGGACCTCAGAATAGGTTTTAAAACATAGCATTAGCTCAAAAATCCTCATGCAAATTTAGGAAATCCCAACAATGTTAAAGGTACCTCGTGGAAGTTCATGGAATTCTGGACCCTCTACTTCCCAAACTAGGTTTTGGTTCTTGTGATAATTCTGCATGCTTTCTACCATGGATCCCCGGTAATCTGACCGTTCTTAATCTGAACTCTTTTTAGTTTGACCCGACGTTTGAACCCCGCTTTAATCTGCACGTCGTGCAAACAAAGAATTGCTTAAACGTCATCTAGCACATGGTTTAGAGTAAAGCGAAATGGAACGATGTGAAACGGAACGCAGAATCAAAACAAAACAGCAATTAAGACTACCAGAAACTATTTTTTCTGATAGTAGTAGGGTTACTAGAAGTTCAAATTAAAAATACACCTTGTTAATATGCACGAAGTGTCGTTCATGTCGGTATATCAATTCAGTTTTCTAGAGCAGTTTTTGTAAAACCAGTTTTTTTTTTTTCAATATTCTCACGATCGATTGCCAGATTAACAATCAAACTTGGCCAGTTGAAACAAGAAATGGGTTCTTTAAGGGTATTGAGGTAAATGCATATCGTAATCTGCATTAGAAATGGAACCCAAACCCAAAATTTCATCAATTTTGGTACACTGGAACTATTTTAAATAAGTACGATTACATTTGCAAAAATCACCTTATTAGCGCCCCTCGGTATCACTTTGTATGGGAGTGAGCTGTCAGTTTGTCAGTTTAGTGTCAAACAGTGTTGATATTATTTTGCTTTAAATCTTGATTTAAAAATCAAGATGAAAGTGTGTGGGTTCGAAAAAAATATCGCTGTGCTCAGAAAACGAAGCTCTTTCAGACAATATATAAAAACCGATATATTTTTCAATATTAAAGAACCCAATTCTAGATACCGTTGGAATTTACCTCAGAGTTTCTCCTTAGGATTTACTCGCAATTTTGATCGGAATCACCTTGAAGCTCTTCCCTTGGAATTCTTCTCAGTATTCCTTTGGAACTCTCTTCAGAATACCCCTGGATTGCTTCTCAGATGTTTCTATAAATTTTCCTTAGAGACCAGCCATAAATTACGCAGCATATTTTTGATCAATTTCAGCCCCGCTCCCCTCCCCCCTCGTAACGTATTTTGATGTATCTATTAGGGAAATGGATGTAATGTCGGCCTAAATGCCCCTAATTTGGGCCCATACATTAATTCAACAATCGACTAAATTTCCTAATCTTCATCTAGATAAAATTGATAAACAGCAGATTTTTAGCGATGGGCCCAATCTTAGGTCCATAGGCCAACATTAAAGCCATTTCCCCTACATGTCGAATCACAACTTCAGAACACCTACCCCCCAAATGCAACGTCGTTTATGCATGATCCCGAGTTTCTTTGGAACTCTTACAGAAATTTGTTGAAATTCCGTCATAATTATTTAAAAAAAAACATTAGCTTGAAATTCTACAAAGATTGTTTTTTTTTCGATATCCTTAAATTCGATTCCTTTAAAATTAAAACCGGTAGTTTCTAGGAGCTCTAAAGAGTTTTATTAAATTTATCAGCCGTAGGTTGGCCCGTTTTTACAAAACAGTGAGAAAGCATCGCAAGAGGCTTTACGTGACTGAGTAAACTATAGTTGCAATATTACAGTGTAAAGTGTTACACAGAATTATTGTTTGTTAATTTATTTGATAAGGCTCAACCGAATTAACTTTACAGAGCCGAGGATTCTTGGTTACTATACAATGCATCTTAAAACTATAGTCAAAAGGTACAACACAATAAACACTTTATCTTCCGCTATCCAAAAAGCCTCCTCCATCAGAACTGGAGCCGCTTCCAGTAGTTTCATTGTATGGCAAATTGTTGTACGCCAACGAGGGTCAGAGCGCGTCCATTGCAGCAGTGGACGCAAAACGTGGTCAGCACTCACACACTCATCACGAAACGGTTGCTTTCCAAAGTCGACGACGCATCGACCGAAAGAACGGCTGATGAAGAACAATGAGGAGGACCACACAATGGTTGCTGCCGAGAAAACAGACGATCGCGTAGCACACATCGAGAGTGGCCTGCTTTTGTCGACAGCCGAGTGAACACTGACACAGAATTATGAACACATATTATTTGATCACTATGGGGCATGTTCGTAGCCATTAATCTGAACCTCACAACCCCCAAAAAAATTCTTTATAATCGCCTTGAAATCCACTCGTAGGTCTCCTGACAATTTTTTTTTAAATACATCCCATTACTTACATCTACTGGGTTATTAGTAAGCTAGGTTTCGATTCTGCACGTTACAGTTTCATTTTTATACCTGATCGTGACATCCCAAGTAACAATGAGGATTTTATGAGGGTTCTGTAGATCATGATTTTGACTTTCAGAGTGCTTTAAAACCTCAATAAAACTTGCAATGTTAATTAGGATGTTTACCTAGAGGATGAGAACTTAAGAAGGTTTAGATTTCAATAGGTCTTTAGGTTTTTTTCAGCATCCCATAACTCTTTCCGTCCATCCCATAACTCTTTCCGTCCTGAGGTTACTTGAGACTTACATATAATGGGGTCCGACTTATGTCGTGCGAGTCAGGCTTTCCCTTTTGAAGAGTTTTCTTAGACCGGGATCTTTTTTTTTGTTTGCTTGAAATCTTCACAACTGTTGGAGGCCTCTGAAAAATGACCAAATTTGTGTGCCCGGGGTTTTGAAAATTTATCTATCTTTGAAATACCTAGATAATTTCCAGATTTATATAAGATGTGGTTCTTCATAGGAATATGAATATGATATTCTTCTATGGAATTTTCTCAAGAATTTGCTTGAATGAAGATTCTAAAGACATCTCAGGATTCTCCAGAATCATCTTATAATTCCTTCTGTTATTCCCTTGAAACTGTCGTCCATAATAACCTCGGAAATTTTCTACATACCGCTTTAAGAAACCCCTGTAGAAAATTCGTAGATAATCTTAGTATTATCAATCATTCTCACGATAATTCCTTTAACATGCTCTCTCCATAATTCTCTGTAAAAGCTACCCTTTTGGAAATTAATCTTTAAAATATTCCTAAGAATTTCCTTGGAATTCATCTCAGAATTGTCTTGCGTGCGTTGCGTGTGTAACGGAGTAATTCGTAGATTGCATACTGTTTGGGAGTGAATAGTTCTCCAATCAAAGTTCAGAACAGGAAAAGCATGACAATTACCATTGCCGGCCACACACATTTTCTCCGTTATGGGCTGTTCATTAACTGCGTAGACAGGTTTCTGGGATTCTTGACCCCCCCCCTCCCCCTGCGTAGACAATTGTCCACACAATTTTTTTTTTAAATTTGTATAGGCCGTGGATAATTACTACCCCCCCCCCCCCTAAACTGTCTACGTAGTTTATGGACAGCCCCTTACGGGGAAAGGAAGAATATTGTTGATGTAGCATCTACTTAACGGGAGGCCAGCGACTCACCGGCGCCCCCATAGATGCTACGGATTTGGATAGTTTGGTAGGAGATGGGTCAGGATTCGCTTAAGCAGGCGATGCGACCATAGTAATTGTTTTGTTCTCGAGGAGCTTGGGAGTAAACTCCAGGGAATCAAAATCAACGATTCAGATAAAGATAATGGCATTCTCATTTTGGTTACACTCATGATTAGTACAAATCCATAAATCACAATGGACAGTTCTGGAAACGATAATGCGATTATCATTTGTGTAACAGATCATGATCATATGAAATAGCGATAATCTCTGTTCATCATCATCAGCTGTCGTCACTGAAAATTCCCCATGTAGGACAAAGCTACACAAATACCCAATACTATGGGTATTTTCGGAATGGGGATGACGTATAGAGATCGAAAATCGATGTTTGCCGCCATTTTGCAATCCAATATGGGGGCATTCCATTAAAAAAAACTGTCGAAAATTGATGTCCGGCGCTATTTGGAAATCCAAGATGATGGTCATCGATTTCAGAAAAAAAACTGTCAATTATCCTGCAATATTGGTATTTTCGGAACAGGGATGACATGCAGATGTAGAAAATTAATATCTGCCGGTATTTCGGAATCCAAGATGGCGGCTATTGGTTTCAAAAACAACTGTACCCTACAATATGGGTACTTTTGAAACCGGGATGACGTGTTGATGTCGAAAATCGATGTCGGCCGCCATTTTGAGTAGTTTATTTGACAATTTTATCTAAAACCAAAGGCCGCCAAATTGGATTCCAAAATGGCGGTGGACATCGATTTTCGATATCTACACGTTATTCCAGTCTCAGAAATACCCATATTATAGGGTATTTGACAGTTTTTTTTTCCGAAACCAACGGGCGAGATGACGGATTTCAAAATGGTGCCCTGCATTGATTTTCAACATATATGTGTCATCCCGATTCCAAAAATATCCATATTGTACACCCAACCGGGGGATGTAAGATTCGCTTACAATTATATGGGATTCATCATCAGAGGATGTTAGTGGAGACCGCATGAACCAAGGATGCGTTATACCTAGCTGTGCTCCAATGCAAGAAAATTGGAGACCGAAAAATGTAGAGTGTATTAGTGAGGGAAATTAGATATGTCGAAAAAAACTGGAAACAGACTGCCGGCTGGACTCGAACCACGAACGTTACGATTATCAGACCTGTGCTTTCTCCACTGCTCTCTCCATGCTCCTGAATATGGATAGCCTAAAAGCAAACATGAACCGCTCATTTTCTCGCATACTCGACTTCGTATGCTTTTTCTGCTGGAGAGATTCGAGGCAAGTGTGTGCGTTGTTCTACAATGTTCTACAATGTGCGTCGTTCTACAAGCTTACTGGTATAGTCGAGAGCGTAGATAGAACACGAAATAAAAAAGACAAAAAACCATTGCATCGCCTGCATGGTCAATTTCTAACATTCGTTGCGATGTTCATGAACAGAGGATGATAGGAAACGGAACTAACATTCATTGTAATAGATTTTTGGTTTGCGTGTAGGGTATTTGACCTCTAGAACAACTTTTCCGAAGACAGCAAGTTCCTAGATTTCGAGATACATTACAAAGTGATTGTTATCATATCAGTAGATTATCGTTTTTGTTGCTGATCATGATGTGTTGCACAAATGATAATCCATGATCTTACTGTACACTGATCATGATTCCGTTTACTAGTATTTTTATCGTCGGTAAGCATCGGAAGATAGAATTTTCTTGATTCCCTGGTAAACCCACGATTTTCTACTCAGTAAGCAAAAGCGGTAGTCGTCAATCTAGCCGAGCTCCTAAATTTAAATTCTAATCCTGTTTAAAATAAAATTAAACAAACAAAAAGGAACCGTCTCACCCGAAATTCATCGCAGAATTGTCTTAAAAACCTAAACAGAACTCTTCTGAAATCCTTTGAAAACTGCGTATTAGCAACTACATACTGAGTCAAAAGTTATCCGAATTAATAATAATCTATGTCTCAAATAACAAAACGTGGTCGTTTGAGATTTGAGAGGACAAACTTTGTTGTGATATTTTCGGGAAAGTTTCTTGAAAGATCTTACTTTTGCCGAAACCTTAAAGAAGTTGCGAGAAACTCAGGAAATTTCCGGAAACTTCAGCAAAGCTCCGAGAGAATTTCTGGAATGTGATAAAAATTATATGAACATCCGGAAAACGTGACAGTATTTTAAGCGTGTATGAAGATTTCAAGAACTTAAAAAATACGAAAATTTATCTAAATTGATTAGTAAAAATCAACGAAGTTCCATTAATTGAAAAAAAAAATGCGAGAACTTTCAGCAAGCAGTGATATCTTCAAGACATTCCAGAGAACTTCTGATAAATTTAGATACTTTTAGATAGTTTCATGATATTCAGCGAAGTTCCGAGTACTTCAAGGACGATCAGATAGCTTCAGAATAATCCCATTAACTTAAGCAAATTTGCAGAGACTTACAACGAGTTCCGTGGAATTACGGGGTATTCCATGAATTCCATGATTGATCCGAAAACGTCAGGAAGCGTCAAGGAATTATGAAAATCATCAGATCAGAAAATTAAAATTTAGAGAACTTCAGGTAACCATAGATAAATTCAGGGAAAATTAGTGAGCGTTTATAATGGTTGTAATACTACAGGAAAATTGTCGAAACTTCAAGGCAACGTTAGAAACATTGAGGAAATTTTAGGAAGTCCTATAAAGTTCCGGGAAGTTTAAGAATTTTATGAGAAGTATTGTGAGCATCCGGCTAGTTTCTCAAACTACAAAAGAACTTCAAAGCAGTTTAATTAACTTCAGGAAAATTTGTTAACTTTCAAGTAGTTCTGAAGACCTCAGAATAGTCCATTCTGATTTCTATTAAAATATCCCTCGACATTTCGATAAAGCTATCCTCCTAATTCAAATTTGTTTTAGTTTCCCTCGCTGTTACCTTGAAATTCTCCAAATATTCATTGAATTCATTTCAGATTTCCTTTTGAATCTCACTCCTTCCCTTGGAATTCTACTCACATTGAAAGTCTAATAAGAATTCAGCGGAATTTCTCCTCACAATTCCTAAGATTTCTTCTCATAATTTGTTTGACAAAACCTCCTGAATTTATTTTCCGAATTCCATTGACGATGTTCTGGAGTTATTCTCAGATTTAATTGTAATCCTCCTTTTAGTATTTTCAAAAAGATTCAAAGGACTTATGCTCCGGAATCGTTTTCTCACACAACTTTATAAAATTATCCTCAGAAGGCCCTTGGAATTTTGCTCTGAAGGAGTTGTGCTCCTCAGAGAATATCAGAGTTTTCATTAAAATTTGCTTTTAATTCAATTCAGGGTTTCTTGAAATTCTACTCAAAACTTTCAGGCTTCACAAGAAATCTAAAATTGCTCAGAACTACCTTAAAAGCAGATTGCATTTGATATTTCTCTGAAAAAAAATCCCAGTACTTCCTTGAAATGAGGTCTTTAGAAATTATAATAAAATTCCACGAGCTTTTCAAACTGTACATTTATTTTGATTCCAGATTCTTGAAAATTTCTTGAAGTATTACAGCTTTTAAGTCCAGAACTAGTTCAAATTTAAAATTTCTAGGAAATATGCATGTTCCAAAACAAAAAAATAACATTTCAAGCCTCTGTTTCTTTTTTAAATTTATTTGTTACTGAATATTAGTCCACTGTGGATCTATTAAGTTCAAAGTGTGAATGTAAATAATGATAAAAATTAAATGCTTGTATTTTAAAATTCATTCTTTTCTTAACCTATCATAAGTAAGAAAATTATTAAATTCTCTGAGCCTTCCAGGTATTTTAAGGAAAAATAAAATTTCCTGAGGATTCCCGGTTTTCCAGGTTTTTGCAGTTAGTCTACTAATACCGTGGGTTTGGCCAAAACCTTTCTATTGAATCTTTCTTTTTAAAGGTTCATATCGTGCATGAGATACTTGTTGAATAGTCAAGTCTTTATTTGGTCACTTATTTCTTCCACATGGTCACTAAAATCACTGTTTTTGATGGCAGTGATCGCTACCAGCCCTGAGTTGTCCCATTTGTTAAAACAGAAAGCTGAGAAAAACAACTCTGTTAAAGATTTTTCTCTCCATGGGCGGGCTCTTATGGATGGGAAAACATAGTTTTGGTATTTTTCGGGAAATTTTCATCCATCAATTGAAGCGATTTGAGTGGGGAGAGTGAAGATGTCAACTCCCTGTTGCTAACATTTCGTGGATAAAGGGCCGTCTCTTTTCCCCTTTCATTGGGGCATCTTCCTGTTGGATGGCTCGTTTTCTAACCAATTGTCTGATCAAGTTGTTGGTAGGAGATTCTTAACTGTTCCAAGGAAATTATAAGGCAATCCATCCTCAGTGAGGAGAACCCACAGTCATCGGACTAGTTTCCGTGCTTCAGATAGTGGTAGACCACTATCATCATTTTCTGAACAAAGTAGGACACTTTTCGTGTACATTGTAAAGCGATGGCATTTGAGAATCGATTCCAATGTATAACTCATTTTCGCCAAAAATGCCAATGGGTCTGTTATGCCTCGCAAGGCTATAAACGGGCACATAGAAAGTTAATGTCTTCAAAAAACTTTCTTGTAATAATATGTTCTACAATTTTGCATTAACATTGAAAAAAAAAAAAGATTTTTCATCTCCCTTCTAGGGTGATTAATAAAAAAACAAGTAAATCTTTCAATTTCCAAGAACTTCCCCGAAGACACCACATGCTTACAATCATGTTTTTCCACTCAAATCTCAAACGATCACGATTTTTGGGTTTTAGACTATGCATTGCAGTCGAAAAACCTACGTATTCAGATTTTAATGAATAATCGAAGACGGCATAAATATCTACATTCAGCGTAGAAGATTCCGACACCTCACCCTCCAACATAATCACTTTTTATTGATACGACCCCTTATATTCTACTATAGGGTTGTCCTATATAGGGTTTTCGCATTGAAGGGTTGTCCGAAACTTGTATAAGATTTGTATAACAACTAAATTATAATAACTAAAGATACAAGATGGAATCCTCTTCTAGGTAAAATTTCAAGTGATTCGAAGTATGGCATATTATTCCTGTTCACTGCGTAGTACACAAGTATGACCTAATATTACAACTGATGCCACTCACCCCATACAAATTAATTAACTCGCTTTATTCGCTCGAGGCCGTATGGAATTGTGACGTCTGATACATCAATACACTTTCTTAATATTCTGATAAGAACAAGCATCTCGCTAGCTAGCCTCTCACACACACGCATCACCCCACATTCCATCATCTCCAGCTAGCCTTGGCTGGTCTGGTAGTCTCGCGTCCACGTACATACCACCACGATAACTGGTTCTCACAATTATGTTTTTTCCCCCCTTGTAGAATAACAGCGCATCGCATCTAAACAATGCCAGCAGCGATAAGCATTCAATTAACTCGCATACTACTAACAGCTCCATCGGACCTAACGTCACTAACATGAACAACAACAACAACAATAACAACAACAACAACAACAATCACAACAGCGTCACAAGCAATGGCACCAGCGTCAATGGGCTAGCCAACAGTTTAACCAATATTTCGTTAAAAGAGAAACGTGACGCAATCCTGAATGCCAACAATCACCACGACGGGCTGATGCAGAACAATGGACACCACGATTCGAACAAAATTCTCAACGAACGGCACGAAAAGGAGAAGCCCGTGGTCAAATCGAAACCCAAAGAGCTGGACGGATACGTCGGGTTTGCCAATCTACCGAATCAGGTGTACCGGAAGGCAGTGAAGAAGGGCTTCGAGTTCACGCTGATGGTCGTCGGTAGGTTTCGGAATTGCTACTCTTAAACAATCGATCAACATTGATTGTAACTGAATCGTACGAACATCTTTCCATAGGTGAAGCTGGCCTCGGCAAGTCCACTCTAATCAACTCGATGTTCCTATCGGATGTGTACCATCCGGAGCAGCATCCGGGTCCGTCGAAGCGAATCAAGAAAACGGTGACAGTGGAGGGCACGAAAGTATTACTCAAAGAGAACGGCGTCAACCTGATGCTGACGGTCGTGGATACCCCCGGTTTCGGTACGGCCGTCGATAACAGTAACTGGTAGGTCTTTGAATTAATTGGAAGTCTAAAGAACGGTTCTAACTTATGTTTCCCCCCCCCGTTTATCTTGTCTTTGCAACAGCTGGGTCCCGATCGTGGAGTTTGTCGAGAACAAGTACGAAGAGTACCTGACGGCGGAATCGCGGGTCCACCGGACAGCGATTCCGGACTCGCGAGTACACGTGTGTTTGTACTTTATCGCCCCGTCGGGGCATGGCTTGAAGCCGTTGGACATCGAGTTTATGCAGCGGCTGTGCGACAAGGTCAATATCATTCCGGTCATTGCCAAAGCCGACACGCTGACGCCCGAGGAGATCATCCACTTTAAGAAACAGGTGAGTTTGATTTGCCCACTGTAATTTCCATATGGTTTTTGGTAAATCAGTTTCCAACCACATGAGTGCAAATGTTGGTTGGGAGGACGATCAGGACTGTGGAGGGTCTAGTATAAGAGAGGAGCGGATTCTAAACAAACTGCCTTGACAACCTATGCCTCCTCTCTTATACTAGACCGTCTCTAATCAGGACCTAATTTGGGACACCTTGGACTAATGTAGCCCTCTAGAATTGTTACTACAATTACTTATTTTCCATGCACATCAAAATTGTTCGCTAATTGCCTAAGTGATAAGTTCGAAACATAAATTTAGCAACCCCCCCCCCAGGATTTTTTCTTAGTTACGCCAATGATCGTTTGAGCACTGTGGAGCACTGTCTAAAACCTCTCAAAAATTGTACACGTTGTTTGTAGACCGCCCCTTATTCTTCATCGATCTGATTATTAAGTGTACTGGTCTTGTGAGTCAATGTTTGTTATTTCAGATGGATCATGTTCAGAGGCTTTAGAAGTTAGTTAAAAAGCATTGTTGTTCATCTTCAGAGCTCTTATGGAACAACTCCGGATGACTTTTTGGTTTTCTCTTTACTGGCCTTGTGAGCTGAGTCCAGAAACCATATGAATCAACTATTTCTTCTTCCTAGCATTTCAAGCTTATTGCTTATCGCATAATATTATTAGCATATTGCGTACTCTCAACTTAGTATTCTAGATGCACTTCCACAGGTGTTAATAGAGAGCTTTCGATGACTGTACCATTTTTGCATTAGTATAATTGTGTGGCAAGTACAATCCTAACTCTATGCGAAGACTACAAATCAAGAAGACTGGCAACTCTGCCAAAAATCAGGAGACAGTAACGGCAACGCCTCTTCTGAGCAAAAGTGGAGACAGTGTATGATTGGGTGTGTTAATTCACGCATGCATTCACACACATAGGTAGAAATAAATAGCTGTCAATTATTGGTTTTCTTATGATTGTCGTAAAAAGTGAAACGATTCTTTCTTTGCTTTCTGCTGACAACCAGCTGAAATTGAACAGATGCGTCAGTAAAGTATTGAAAATTAAAACTATGGCAGTGATGCCATGCACAATGATGGTGGGACCTTCCACTTTTCCTAAGCCCTTTAGTGATGCATTTATGGGCTTTCGTATGGTGCATTAGTAAAATGCACGCCCGTTCCGCACGGCTTTGGCACCTGGCCACAGCGGGGGGAGTTAAGTTGTGACACTCGGCAACTTGGCACAGTACTCACTGACCATTTGAATGTCACAGTTAAGAATTGTCCTGGCCACGTCCTTACAGCTGGTAGGGATAAGAAAGGTATGTTAGTCCAACATTTACTTAAGAGAGATGCAGAGAACTCTACGACCCCTCATAAATGTCTCATCAGATACGTCGATTTGAATAGTTACGCTTGCTTTCTTCTTTTTGGATCCTTGAATTTTCAGCAGCTTCCGAATGACGGTAGTTCACTCAACGGAGGTGGAAGCCGCCAATTCCTTATAATTGATTGTTTCCAACAGGCACAGTAAACAATATTTCGGTTCATCGTACACAAGTAAAAGTAACTTTCACTAGGCATCGATCCGAGTTTCAATCCTCTACTTGATCCACCATGACAAGTTTTTCGGTTTGGAGTAGGAAAACCACCAGCTTGCTGTGATTAGCTTACAAATTGCCGTGAAATGTTGTAGAGCAAAACAAAAACAACAACGAGTACCTACCGTGTTATGATTATTCGTTTCGGTGACATTAGGTCACACACACACACAGTCACTGTTTATGAGCAGTCTCACTAACACTTGTGCTTCAAAGTTCCACCTTTGATTGACAGAGGCGCTGCTATCAGTGACGTTTGGCATTTGTATGGGAGAAGGGAACAGTTGCCAGTCTTCTTGATTTGTAGTCTTCGCTCTATGCCAAGTGAAGGCGAGAAATTTTCCAACCCGGAAAATTCCTAGACTGGACCGAAAATCGAACCCAGCCACCTCCAGTATGGTCTTGCTTTGTAGCTGCGCCTTGATCAACTGAGCTAAGCAAGGCGTATGAACCAACTTTAAATATCTTTTAGGTTAACTTTTAAGAGATCGGCTTCAGAGGTCCTATGGATTAAGTTCAGATATGTTAAAAAATATGTCCATCGCGTAGGCGGTATCGGTTGAGACTATTGTCAATGCCATGAAACATTTTCGACCAACTCTAAATATCTCTTGGAATAACTAAAGAGACCCAAGGAGGTAATTGGGTAGGTGAGCCAGTGTTAGCCCTAGCTCCAGTATTTTGCTCTAGTGAGAATTACAACGAATTGTAAGATGACATGTGTGAATTGGGCTTTGGGACACTGTAAATTTCAATATAGCAACATAGTTAAAACATGTTATACAAAATTTCAGTTTTATAATGCTTCATTTCAGCGTCTTGAAATTAACTTTCAAATAGTGAAGGTCGCTTTCTTAGCCAAACGGCTAATAAGCGGAAATTTTGGTTCACGATATTGTCATCATCATATTTTTCACAATCGATGAGTTCAATTATTATCATGAAATGTGAATTAATACGATTTTCCACTTAATCTCATGACTTTATAGTGTGGCCAAAAACTGGTGCCAAGTGTGCGCAATTGGCACTAGCTTTGAGTGTGATGATTTTGCCAGTGTTGGTTTGTTATTTTCCACACTTCCGTTTCTTCAAAGTGAAAACGATTTTTTTTTTTAAAGTAAGTCCCCACAAGAACAGGAAAGAAGTTCAGATCTTGCAGGCCCGTTAAAGTGAGATTGTGTTCGGTGGAGTTACCCTTATTTATGTCAGCTTCAAAACTGTCTGGAAAGGAAGCCGCTACCTGTATCAACGAAAGATGGGAGGTCAAGGCTAATTATCCAACGCCGCTAGGTCGTCATTGAGAAGTGTAAGCCGCAAAGAATCACCCATTGAACTGAGTACCAACGAAGTATAGCGCATCAAGATTTCAGGACCCCAGATACTCAGTAAACTCTACCTGTCCTAGCCCGATCTTCGATGAAATTTGATCACATTGCAGACGTTACCACGATCTCAGAGAATTCGACCCTTTGGATTAGAAGGTCACCGTAGCCGTCGTCTGTAAAGTGTTCCGCTTATCAGTAAGGCTCCAGGAGCCTTACGAGTTGGTTAACTTAGAAGTTGTCGTGGGCAATGGCGTCGCGTAACCTCACTTTTAACCTATTTAACAACTTTGAAAACGTAAATATCAATATGCAATCGCTCCAAAAATTCATAGGGTCTTCTAGTTTCACTGAATTGTATCGATTTAATGAGTCACGTTATGAGTCTTACAAAGATTTATTGGATCAGACCAGAGGACTCGTGTTCAGCAAAAGCTTTGTGAGTAATCTTCTTAAGATCTTATGGGGCAACTTCAGAGTGTTGATAGGTTGAGTCCACGGCACATTAGTTGTCCAGGAAGGGAATCTAGCAAGACAAAAGTCCGTGTGCTTTAATCTTAAGTTTTAGAGGTTTAGCGTCTTCTACGAACTTTTTCAGCTTAAAATGCTCCTTCTTTTAGCCGTTTTTAAATTAGGGTGGTTCTCAAATTATTGCTATAGATAAACTAACTTTTTTTTTATTTTTGAAAGTAAATGTGATGTGATGTGATGTGATGTGAATGGAACCCACCATCAGTGCAAGGATTACCAATGTCTGCAGATACTTTACCGGTTGTAAAGTTCTACCTGATGGTTTGTTGCAGCAGAGTGAATCAGCTTTATTGAAGACCTTTGGAAGACAAAACGATCAGATGGCCATCTGTAATCTTGGCTTGCAAGATTGGATTCCAACGTGCTAGTAAGGCGTATCGCAATTTGAATTCAGCTTTGTACAAGGCTCATGTCATGAGAGTGCAGACTAATCTTCGGAGAAATCCAAAAAGCTTTTGGAAGTTCGTCAATAGTAAACGGAAAAGTTCATCTGTACCGAGCAACGTGATTTTTGACGACGTCGAAGCGAAATCTTCTACTGAAAGCTGCGAACTGTTTGCCAGATTTTTTGCTTCTGTGTTTGACCAAACTCCTGTCTCTGAAATTGAAGCTGAGTCTGCTGCTTTAGACATTCCCATGGACTTCATTAGTCTGTCGACATTCGCATTTACTCCTGCAATGATCATATCTGCTGCCAAAAAGTTGAAAAGTTCGCTTTCTGCTGGTCCCGACGTTATACCATCGATTTTGTTTTGCCGCTGTGCTGTTGACTTAGTTGAGCCACTGTCTGCAATTTTCACCCGGTCACTCGATGAAGGGGTTTTTCCTGAGGTATGGAAGCAGTCATTTATGTTTCCCGTCATCAAAAATGGTCAGGAACTACAGAGGAATAACGAGCTTATCAGCTGCGTCAAAGCTGTTTGAAATAATTGTCAGCGATATGATTCTACGCCAGTCGCACAGCTATATTTCTACCGTTCAACACGGTTTTATGCCTGGAAGATCGGTCACGACGAATCTACTAAGCTTCACCAACACTTGCATAACTGCTATGGAAAGCAAGGCTCAAGTTGATGTCATCTATACTGACCTGAAGGCGGCTTTCGACAAGATCGATCACAATGTGCTGTTGGCTAAACTGTCACGTCTTGGATCATGCTCTAAGCTAGTGTCTTGGCTGAACTCTTACCTAACGGGAAGGAAACTCTCCTGTGTTTCTTTGACCTTCTGCAATACATCCGGTGTTCACCAAGGAAGCAACTTGGGACCATTATTGTCCACACTGTTTTTCAACGACGTTGCTTCGAAATTAGGCTTGGACTGCGTGATCATCTACGCCGATGACCTGAAAATATATTTAGTTATGCGCTCAACTGAAGATTGCCACCGTTTGCAACATCTTCTACACCTATTTTCTGACTGGTGCCATCGGAACAAGTTAATTATTAGTGTACCGAAGTGCTCTGTTATGAACTTTCATCGTTCAAAACAACCGATATTGTTCGATTATCGCATCAAGGGCACTTCACTTAAACGAGTTGTAGTGATTACTGATCTCGGAGTTGTGCTGGATCCAAAACTGATGTTCAATTCTCACTACACTTCGATAATTGCCAAGGCGAATCGACAGTTGGGCTTTATTTCGAAAATTGCAAAGGATTTTACGGATCCATATTGCTTGAAATCCTTGTACTGCGCGCTGGTACGGCCAATTCTCGAAACCGGTTCTGTTGTTTGGACTCCGGGACCTTAAGGATTGAACGTGTCCAGCGACGATTCATCCGGCTAGCACTGCGTCATCTACCTTGGCGCGATCTGTTGAACCTCCCTGTAGACTGTTGGGCATGGACACCCTTGAAAGAAGGCGAAGACTACAACAGGCGACATTCGTGGCAAAGTTGCTAAATGGTGAAGTCGATTCTCCCCGGCTACTTTCTATGCTGGACTTCCGTGCTGCTCAACGTCCTCTTCGGCAGCGGACACTACTACAGGACAGATTTCACCGTACTTTGTTTAGATATAATGAACCACTATCGTCGATGATTCGAGCTTTTTCGGTGGTGGAGGATCTCTTTGAGTTCGGCGAAACTTCTGGTCGTTTTAAAAATAGAATTACTAGTTTGTCAATTTTGTAGCTTTTTTGAAAATGTATTCTTATATTCATTAAGACCTAAACAACAAATCACGTGACAAGGGACTGGCAAATCCACGAACCCTCGTCCAGTCAACAAATCCTTTGATTTCCTTAGCCCCAGTATATAATATAATGTTTTAACATATATGATTTACAGTAATGTTCCACAACATGCTACAAAATGTGCAGACATTTTCCAATGATCAAGCACTTATGAGAATAATTCTTGTACGGTTTTACCATCAACATTTCTAACTGATTTAGATGAATTAAGACAAGCAACCGTATGTAATGGATAGAGTGAATATATTATTAAGATTTCCTCGGAACTAGTAACATTAATAGCAATAAATGAACTAGTAATTACGATTAACACAACACTGTCACGTTCTGTCATGACAAAAAATTCGATAAGATTTTGAAGAAAATCTCTATCATCATTTTCTCATCCGATGATAGTGACAGAAGTATCTCTGTAAATATTGCGTGAGATCTTTCATTGAAAACTACATTTGCCAGCCTTGGTCGTATTAGAAGCTAGATAATAGCTTCTTTCATCGATCTGCGCGTCATGGTCGTGAGGATGCAAAGAGAAAGTCGAAGAAGAGAATCTGTCAATGTCACTTAGGACCTAATGCATTTGTCAAATAATATAAAAACATTAAAAGTCCATTCAGAAAAAATGCTCTAAAATGAGAACGGTAACATATAGGGAAAAAAAGGTTTCTTCACCAAAGTAGCTTGAAATTATCTCAGCTACAACTTTGCTGAAGAATATGTAATTTCAAAAATTAAAAAGTTAGTTTTTTTATCAATCATTTGAGGACCACCCTAATTATAAAAACGACCGAAAGAAGTTAAAGCTGAAAACGTTTACAAAAGACACTACGCCTCAAACATTTAAGTTAAATGCTCTAGGAAACCGCGTTTCTCAATCTATGGGTCGCGACCCACCGGTGGGTGGCGAGCTGCCCTTAGGTGGGTCGTGGAATTTTAGACAACTTGGACAGAAGCATTGCAATTTCTTATACAGCCATTCCATAGCAAAACGGTATAGAGCATTTCCAGCTCAAATCGTTAAAAAAAAATGTTAATTTTGTCTCGACCCCTTCTGGTTTGAATGAAACATTGCTCACGTGTTCGCTGCTACTAATGGTTGCATTTTTCATTTAAATATGATTTTTTCCTTCAGAGTAACTTTTGAAAAGGGCGTATAAAAAAATGGATTAATTTTTTGCACAAAATCATAACTTGAAAACAATTGATCTGATGAAAATGGCATATGAGAAAAAGTTTTAGGTAATTAAATTATCTTTGCGGAAAAATACACTGAAAGAAAAAACTTCGTAAATTAGTATTTAGAAAACGTAAAACGATGATTATCTCAAAACACCCCCCCTTCGATCTTTATAATTTTTTTCAAGAAAATTGATGGAATACCCTTAAATTTCGTGAAAAGTGTATGCTGGTAACTTTCTTAAAAAGAAATCTATAATTTTTTAAATTTTTGTTGATTTTTACAAGTTGATGAAAATGCATATTTTTTAATAAAATAATAATTTATTTGGATTCTACGCTTAATTTTCGATAACTTTGCACATAGAAACTTTTTTCCTAAGTCCAGCCGTTCTCAAGTTAATGCGAATTAAAAAAATATAATTATAACAATTCATCCATGATTCTTTGTACAGGCCAAGATTTCGGTAATACGGTAAAAAAAATATAAAGATCGAAGGGGGGGGGGGTGTTTTGAGATAATCATCGTTTTACGTTTTTTAAATACTAATTTACTAAGTTTTTCTTTCAGTGTATTTTTTTCCGCAAAGATAATTTAACTACGTAAAACTTCTTCTCATATGCCATTTTGATAAGATCAATAGTTTTCAAGTTATACGCCCTTTTCAAAAGTTACTCTGGAGGAAAAAATCATATTTAAATGAAAAATGCAACCATTAGTAGCAACGAACACGTGAGAAATGTTTCATTCAAATCGGAAACACTCATGTCCAACCGGTTTGCGTTTTGGGCTGGAAATGCTCTATAGTGGTTCACAGAATTTCGTAAAAATTGGTATTTATGTCACCGACAAACCGACATCAATGACCATAGGGACACATTTAAATCTCAAGTTTAGATGCTCAACAAATCTCACACTAGCGAATCAATCTTCGAAAAATCTTCTTTCATCTACTTGCATCGCGCATCATCTTTTTGCAGTAAATCTTCAGAATCGTCATCAATCTTCTTTCTATCTACTCAGCGTGCGCGCAGCTAGCCACAGCTAAACACAATCTTTTCTGCATCGTAAATAGAGTCGTTCCCCTCGGCAAAGACAATAAAATTTCTGACCAAAGCACACTACTGACATCTCGCTCCGTGGTCGTGGGGAATATTTAGCTAAGCCATGAACCCGCATGCAAAAATCGAGGCAAAAGTTATGAATTGGTTCGTGTCTGATCTATTCTGGACAAATTATTTTTATCTAGATAAAAAAAATTATGGTTGACAGTTCGGATCATTGCAGATTTAAATCGGCCGTTTACGATTTTCGGGCATAACAAAACCAACAATTGAAATGGCCTTCACTCCATTTTGTAAACAAATCTTGTAGGGCCATTTTCTCGCGAGTCGTTTTTTGTCGTTAGAGTGACCATAGATTTTTTGAAAAATGACTTTTTTAAAAAAATCATAACTTTTGAACCAAAATATATTATATTTTTTAGTAAAAATATAATTATAGTTAAATTGAGATAAACGTTTTTTTTGTGGTTTTCCTTGAAAATTTAGGCTTTTTTACACAACTTATCAAAAAATCCGCGATGTGTTTTTTCGTTTAAGAGTTATATATTTTTGAAGTTATAAAGTTTTGGGTTTTTTCCAATATTTGTGGGTCGCGAGCATATGGCATTTCTCAAAGTGGGTTGTAATCAACAAAACTTTGAGAACCGCTGACTAGGACTTTTACCTTGCTAAATTCCCATCTTTGGACCCCTGTGCATTGGCTTTGCGATTCAACTTCTTAGCAGTTTTAAAAAGCATGCTGAACGTCGTAAATACTTCTTGAGCTATTACGAAATTCCCTAAACTTCTACAAATTTGAAAAAAATTCTAAGAAGTTCGTTGAACTTTAAAAAAATCTCAGCACTATGAAGTTTTGCGAAGTTTCTCGAAGTGCTACGAATGCAATTCTCTTAGTTCTCAAAGTTCTTAGAATTCCTTTTAACTTCGCTGCACTACTGCAAATTTCACAGAACTTTTTAGAATTTCGTTGATTTGTTGCGAAATTTATTGAAGTTCCACAAAGTATTATGAATTTTCCCGGAATTTCCAGGTGTAATTTAAGTTCATTAAACTTAATAATTAAGGAGGTTTTGTAAATCTCTACTAACCTCGAGATGACCGCGAGTAATCGGTTCAGTTCCTTTAAATCTAGATTTAAGACATCAATTATGTATAACGCAAATGATAACTTGGCTCTGTAAAGTTTATTCGATTGAGCCTGTACAAATAAATTAATTAATAAAAAAATTAAGGAAGTTTTGTAAATGAAACGAAATTCTCTTAACTACTACGAGTTTTTTTTATCTAGTTCGTTTATTTGGAAGGCTCAATCGTGTTGCCTTTACGGAGCCAATAATTAATTGTTCATTGTTTTTCACAAAATTCACTTATTTCCAAATATGTCTAGTAGGAGTTGGTCCGAAAACTCGCAGCTACAGATATGATCAGGGAGAAGCTTGGGGTGGGGCTTCGTTGTCTCATCAGAGCGTTGTCGCCAATATAAACGGTAGTGCGGTTCTAGATTTGTCTGGTGCAGTGATGGAAAAGTTCATCAAAGTTCCCTATGACTCGCGAACTTTTCCCTTGGTGAACTTCGTGAAATATCGCGAACTTTTCCAACACAGGTCTGGTGTTCGACCGGCGCTTGTGACCACTGGGCGACGATAAGGCTCATCGAGACGGAGGACAAACCAAAACTAATAAAGATAGACAAAATAGCAAGGAATTAAATTCTTCTACTAGACATTTGCAGAAACACATAAAGGGTGATACGGTCAAAATTTGGTCAAGGGAAAACGCGTGTAAATCGGTGAAATCGTTTATTTAAAAAATCAAATTAAATTTATTTTTCATGTTCAATTAGTATAAAATTCAGGAAAAATATTCAGTTAGGCTTCCGCTTTTCCAAATCCGAATTGCCGGGCCTTACGCTTGACCCCTGCCATCAGATTTTGTACAGCCACCTTGTCCACCTTCTTCGCCGCAGAAAGCCAGTTTGCCTTGAACTGCTGCTCGCCCTTAGCAGTTTTTTTGGTCTTCTTTAGGTTCCGCTTGACAATAGCCCAGTATTTCTCAATTGGGCGGAGCTCTGGCGTGTTGGGAGGGTTCTTGTCCTTGGGAACCACCTGCACGTTGTTGGCGGCGTACCACTCCATGGCCTTTTTACCGTAATGGCAAGATGCCAAATCCGGCCAAAACAGTACGGAACAACCGTGTTTCTTCAGGAAAGGCAGCAGACGTTTATTCAAACACTCTTTCACGTAAATTTCTTGGTTGACAGTCCCGGAAGCTATGAAAATGCTGCTTTTCAAGCCACAGGTACAGATGGCTTGCCAAACCAGATATTTCTTTGCGAACTTTGACAGTTTCATGTGCTTGAAAACATCTGCTACCTTTCCCCTTCCTGTTGCCGTATAAAACTCCTGTCCCTGAAGCTGCTTGTAGTCGGCTTTGACGTAGGTTTCGTCGTCCATTACCACGCAGTCAAACTTCGTCAGCATCGTCGTGTACAGCCTCCGGGATCGCGCTTTGGCCGTCGTATTTTGTTTATCATCGCGATTTGGAGTCACTACCTTCTTGTAAGTCGATAGTCCGGCTCGTTTTTTGGCTCGATGCACGGTTGTAGACGATACACCCAGCTTATTTGCGGCATCTTGGAGAGAGAGGTTAGGGTTTCGCTTGAAACTACCGGCAACTCTCTTTGTCGTCTCAGCGGCTTCCGGTTTTCGATTTCCCCCCGATCCAGACTTCCTGGCTGTCGACAAACGTTCCCCAAACACTTTAATTACATTTGTAACGGTTGATTTGGCAACTTTTAGCGATTTTGCCAACTTTGCGTGCGAGTAGCTCGGATTTTCGCGATGCGCGAGCAAAATTTTGATACGCTGCTCTTCTTGCTTGGACGGCATTTTGACAACTGAAGAGTGAATTCCAAAATCAAAATAGGAGCAACATTCTACACACACACACCTTCAAAATGAGGGGTGTTCAGGTTTTTTAAATGCAAAGTTGAAAGAAATACATCAAGTTGATATTGACCAAATTTTGACCGTATCGACTGCATGTAGCAGAGATCACGGGTTCCCAACACGTCTCTGATAGGGACATATGGTTGTCTTCCTTGGGCATCGAGTGTATTCAAAAGTCGCTCCGTACATTGCCAAACTGCGTGATCGATGTCATCGTAACCCTTTCCACACCGACAGATGTTGCTGTCCAGGAGTTTTATTCGATGGATATGTGCATCTAGCGAGTAGTGGTAGGACATAAGTCTATTCATCACGCGAATGAAGTCACGACTTAAGACCAAGCCTTTAAACCACGCTCTAGAAGAAACATTAGGAATAATTGAATGTAACCACCATTCAAGATGTCCAGTGTCCCAATCGGTTTACTGGGACGCACTAAATGGTAAAATTAATCGTGTGGTAATGTGGTTAATGTGGTACAGAGATGACGCTGTTCCGCTGGTAGGAAGTAATGAAAATACCCATATAGAAATTGAGATAAGTGAGAATAATTCGCATTCGATGCATATTCAGGTCAACGAAAGTGAACGAAAACTTAAATAAATCAGTCAGGGATTTTGTTGTTCATTTTTTCCCGGATATTTATTTATTGAAGGACAAGTTGCAATTAAATAAAAACAGTACTTTCCCATACATTTTTTACCCACTTCACTACCAGTTCCAATAAAGCCAAAAGTATTTATTTTAACATATTCGTAGAGTTATTTCCTATCGATTGGTGTATTTGGATTTTAATTTCACCTATAAATGACAAAGTTACAAGCGTTCAAAGCCTAACACCTTTTCGTGACACTCGCAATTTTGGATTTACCCCCTGTACCTTACCGTAAGACGTAGTCTACGGCAAAAAGAAGCTTGGGATTGATTCCAGCATCTTCTGCTCTGCTAAGCAAAAAAGGGTCACCGCTAGACCACCGGGCTCTTTGCATAACAATATACCACTACGACCGACGATCATTCAAGCCGATTCGGTAACTTGAAGCTACGGAATAACGTCCATGGCAGGACTGAACTATGTTTTTAAAATCGGACTAAGTATTCGCCATATTTTACCGACACAAAAATACATACAAATACAGCTTAGGTCATCGTTTCTTCTGGGAAAGTGATCAATTATAAAGGAAACATTTTTTGTTTAAATGTCGTACAATCGAACATAACCTGAACATCGATTGTCCCTCTATACCATGATCATGATGTCTTTCAAAGGTTTTTCAAATCTATCGTGAACGGACCGTTTCGCACAGGGATCAAATGATTTGAAGTTGGTAGTTACTGCGAAACAATTCGCAAAGCGATTATAATTCAACAAAGACAGATCAAGAACAACTTGTGAAAAGGGCATACAAACTTTTTGTAAACAAACCTTCTTATGCCCTTTTCTCGCCACCCATATGACACCAACGCAAACCTTTAACATCGCCGGGTAAGGGAAACTTTCCCCTTCCCGATGATATTGCTGGTTTGCGTAGGCGACCCTCGGTTGGCGAGAAAAGGGAACAAAGGTTTGTTTACAAAAAGCTTGTATGCCCTTTTCACATGTGGCAATTGAGATGCTAATTTGCTGTTAAGCTATATCACCATGATCTGCGCAGTGTGTGAAAAAATGTGCAATAAAGCAGCTAAAATTGATCGATTCATTCCTCTCTTTCAAGATTCTCAACGAAATCGCGCAGCACAAAATCAAGATCTACGACTTCCCGGACCCATCGGACGAGGAGGAGGACGCCAAAACCCTTCGGCAGCTGAGAAGCCGCGTTCCGTTTGCCGTCGTCGGTGCTAATGCCATCATCGAAATCGATGGCCGTAAAGTTCGTGGCCGCCGGTATCCGTGGGGTGTCGTTGAAGGTTTGTGTCCCTTCCAGGATATTTTCCTATAATACCAACGATAACTAACGATCCGTGTTGTTTCTTCTTCTTTGCAGTCGAAAGCCTGGACCACTGTGATTTCATTGCACTGCGAAATATGGTCATCCGGACACATCTGCAGGACCTCAAGGACGTCACCAACAACGTGCACTACGAAAACTACCGCTGTCGAAAGCTGGCCGGTTTGGGTAACGACGGAAAGACCAAACTGAGCAATAAGTAAGTTTCCGAAATTCGTTCGCAATGTTGCCTACCTATAACGATCGCGAAGCGAAAGCGAAAACGCCACTAATTGTTTTGTAAATAGGCGCTTGTTTGCTTTTGTGCACTCTCACACACTGAAACGCACATGTTCCTGCATTGGGCGGTGGTGGGTAGCTACCGACCGCCGAAAGCACGCTCCACTAAATCCTAATTCATTCGATTAATGATGCATCATTTTGCCACTACCATTCACTAAAACGAAACCTTTCATTCTCATTTTACCTATATTACCACCTCTCACCCATTCAGCTTATGCAATATTGGAACGATTAATGCAAACTCATTTGGTACTGGTACTGGATGGTAAGTTTTGGTTTTTTGAGTTTGGCTTTTCGAAACGATTTTTGAGCTTCTGGTCCAATAAACATACCTAGTTAGCTAAATTTGCATGCCGCTTTGTTCATTCAATCATTCATTCATGCCGTAATTGTAGCACCTATTTTTCTGTGAGATGGAAGTTTGGAAATGATGTGACTAATTGAGTTGGATTTTGCACCTAGGAACCCACTGGCCCAGATGGAAGAAGAGAAACGCGAGCACGAGTCCAAGATGAAGAAGATGGAAGCCGAGATGGAGCAGGTGTTCGAAATGAAGGTCAAGGAGAAGAAGCAGAAACTGAAGGATTCCGAGGCCGAACTCACCAGAAGGCACGAGGAGAGGAAAAAGGTATGTGCCAAAAGATGGATTTTCTTGCCGCTAGCAAGATTTTTAATTTATCCAATCTGTCCAGGCCCTGGAACTTCAGATCCGCGAGCTGGAAGACCGCCGGAAAGCGTTCGATATCGAGAAAGCCGAGTGGGAACAGCATAACGGAGTCACGCTGGAAGAGCTCCGACGTAAGAGTCTGGAAGCGAACAGCAAAGAGTAAGTCGAACTTTTCCCCCTCCCTTTCATCAGCAATAATCTGTTTCAGTTCCGAAAATGTTTATTCGATATCGAGAAACGCTTCTTCCTATCTTACTTGAAGACTTTCGGTTTTACTTTCGACGGGTTTTAGCCAGAATCCGCCGTTGGGGGTTTCTTCATTTTCTTCGAATTTGAATGGCATTTTTAGGGAGTTGTAACTTGTTGTACTTTTGCGTAGTCTTCAATAACGATCTCGAAAACATTGCATTGTGTACTGCGATGAGTAGATGTGGTGATCTTGTTTGTCAGAATTTTTACATGGAATGATATTAAAATATTAGGCTTTCTGGCGAACTGGACTGGAGTTAGTAAATTATTGCCAATACCGTGTAAATCTAAGCGATGAGCAATGTACAATCGAGGAAAGCATGACAATGTCGTATTAAAAGAAAGATTTAAATAGAAGCAATGGACAAGTTGCGTTCGGGGTACCCATGAAATCCTAACCTTGATTAAATTGATCATAAAAGCATAACAGTCACATGTTTGCTTGATTTCCTAATCAAATGGGACTATTAAGCCAAGGAGACGCCTTAATCGATAAACAATCTCACCTCAAAAAGGAGAGCGATGCCTAAGCGATCAACAAAGTTCGATCGGATCAGGAATGAAAGTTCGTCTCGAAGGAAGGAGGTACAAGTATGAACAACCTCGCATCAAAAAAAGGAGACGCTTCAGAGAAGAATAAGGTTCAATTGATACATGCACGGAAATCTCGTCTCGAAGGAAGGCAACGGCTAAGCGATGAAACTCGTCTTTTTCTTCTTCATCGCATTTCAAGCTTATTGCATATCGCATATTAGCTTATTGCGTGCTCTCAATTTAGTGTTTTTAGATGCACTGTGGATATTAATTGATAGCTTTCGATGCCTGTACCATTTTTGCTTTAGTATAATTGTGTAACTCTATGCCCAGAGAAGCCTAAACCGGACCGGGAATCGAACCTAGCCACCTCCCAGCATGGTCTTGCTTTGTAGCTGCGCCTTCAGCAACTGAGCTAAGGGGAGGCCGATGAAAAACGTCTGGCCGTGTATGAAAATCTCGTTTCGATGGAAGGTGAGGCCTAAGCAATGGACAAGGTCCGATCAAAACCGGCCTAAAGATCTCACCTCGTAGGAAGGATACGATTAAGTGACGGGCAAGGTCTGACTGGGCAGATATAAACTACTCATCACAATTAAAGGAGACGCCCGAGAGATGAATAAGGTTCAATCGAGACTTAAACAAATCCATCCGCTGATAATCTGGATGATACCCCGAACACGTCGCGAAGTACTTTTCATTGTTTTTTTTTTCTATTTGGAAAGAAGACTTTTAAGCGACAGACAAACTTCAATAGGGTTAGGTAAATCCCGTGTGAATGGAAGGAGATGCTTGAACAATGTACAAGTTCCCATCGAGGTTCGCATGAGAATCTTTGCTTGAAGGAAGGAGACGCCCAAAAGATGAATAAGATTCAATCGACACTGACAATCAAATCTCTCGTCGAAGAAAGAAGTGTCTAAGAGGATAAAATGGAGACGCCCAAGCGATGACCAAGGACCACCGGTCAGGTCAGTTATAGAAAATGTCGCGAGGGAAGGAGACGGCTAAACTAGAGTCTGTATATAAGAGTCACGTCAAGAGAAAATCAGTGGAACTCGCATCACGGTTTTCGAAAGATTTCCTTCCTCTTCACTTCGAGGACTTCTGCATGAACTTCAAATGACTTCTGGGGAGAATACAATTTAGCGGCTGTGGTAAATCCTTACATCAGCGATTTTGTCGAATCGACTCTAGGCTAAACAATGTTCGATCGAGACTGACACAACAATTTTTCCTCGAAGGAAAGAGACGCTTCAGTGTTGATCAACTTTCGATCGAGGCAGGTATGAACTTCTCACCTCAAAGAATGGAGACGCGCAAGAAATGAACAAGGTTCGATCGAGACCGTCATAAACGTCTCGCCTGAAAGAAAGGAAACGCTCAAGAGATGAACATGGTCCGATCGGGACACGTAAGCAAATCTCGTCCTATAGGAAGGAGACGCTTAGCGATGGACAAGGTCCGATCGGATCAGGAAGTAAACTCTCGTATTGAGGGAGGAGCCGCTTAAACAATGCACAAAACCCTTGGAGATAGGCCTTCAAATCTTATCTAGAGGGAAGGAGACGCTTCAGTGACAGGACATGATCCGATCGAGGCACGTAAAAACATCTCGCCATAAAGAAAGAAGACGCCTATTGTCGTGACTTGGCGCTATTAGGTTAATGAGGCTTAATTCGGACAGCCATGAAAAGCTCGCCTTTAAGGGGGTAGTACACTTTGAACGTCCAAAAAGTAAGGCATTTTCGTTAATTTTTTAAGCAATAAAACACTCAGGGAAGGCAAATATGTTATAACCCATTTATTAGTCATCCTTCGAACTACAATTTGTATTTTTTTGAACTCGATTGGTGTCTCCCGGTGGCCGGTGCACCAGGTCGCGCGGGCGTCCTCGCGCGGAAGTCGGAAAACGGCGTGGGAAAATACTCCTTTCCATGTGATCCTGGAACATAAATCGAACAAAAATCCTGATTAGTAATGAAATTTGGGTTAGAAATACGTATTCCGATTTTTTTTAAATTATTTTTTTCAAAAGTTGTGGCCTTAGAAAAAAAAGTCCATTTTTTCACCCTAAGAATGCTTACAAAATCGTCGATTAAAAATCCATTTTTGACAAAATCGAAAATGTGGATACGTATTTCTAAGCAGAATTTAATTCTGAACAAGAAAACCTAGGCGATATCCAAATTTGATGATAACTGGTTAGAGTTATTTCCCACGCCAGTTTGAAAAACCCCGTTTTGAGATAAACGCGTTTAAAGATAAAATTGCTCTCTCAGCGCGCCGGTACATGTTTTAGGAAATCACTTCGTAAAGCGGTAAGGAATATTCTGGCGGACTTGGAGTCTTTTTTAAATTAAAGTATACATCCCAAGAAACATTTTCAGCCAAAATCAAAATGCATTTTTTTGAAAAATCAAAGTGTACTCCCCCCTTAAGAAAGGATCGTTTGAGGGAGATGAACAAGATCCGATGTAGGCAGGCGTGAAGGAAGGAGACACTTAAACGATGCACAAAGTTCGATCGGAACAGGTATGAACATCCCGCCTCAAAGAAAGGAGACGCCTAAGAGATAAGATCAATTGAGGCAAGCATGAATATCTCATCTTAAAGAAAGGAGACGCATAAGATATGAATAAGGTTCAATTAAGGCAAGCATGAATATCTCATCTTAAAGGAAGGAGACGCCTAAGCGATGGATGAGGGTCAATTCGGACAGGCTTGAAAATCTCATCTTAAAATAAGGAGACGCCTACATGGCCTTTGAGTCTCACTCATATTTGAGTTCCGATTGCTCAAATTCGCAAAAACGTAGGTCACTCATAGAATGAGTTAAAATTTTACTCAAATATGTGTCAATGTCACTCACATTTGAATGACATTTTTGCACATATATGAGTGACATTTAATCATTTTTGAGTACAAATCTAGATGGAGCTAGAATTAGGGCGTAATAGCTTTTGTAAACAACGGCTTCTTTCGATGATTTCTAGAAAGCCAACGCAAATCAACATCACCATCGGGTAGAAGAAGTTTGCGTGCACGTGCCTTGAATTTCTAGAAATCATCGCAAGAAATCATTGTTTAGAGAAGCTGTTAGGCCCTAATTCCAGCTCCATCTAGAAATTGAATCAGTCTATAACTGACCTACAATATTTGAGAATTTTAATAAACGAAACTCAAATCTGAGTTAGATTTAACGGCCGTGCTAATCAAAGTCCGATCCGGTCTCGATCACTCTAAACAATGGAAATGCTTAACCCGTCAACAAGGCACTTTCGAAAACAAATTACAGCTCCACAAAAATCGAAGAAGATAACCCCCAAAAACGGTCATTGCTCTGTGGCGATTCGGGCTGGAACTCGTCTATTACTTTCGCAACTTTCTGATTTCGTTCGAGTCTTCTCTTTTTTCTCTAACATATCATTTCCATTCGTTTCGCCTCTAACCGTCCACCACAACACCGAATGATTTTCCCATATACACCCAAATGAAAAATAAGAACACACTTTTGGCGCGCAGGGTGCGCTCGCGATCAAATTTGCACCAACTCCGGCATTGAGAACAGTTTTCTGTTGGATTGCACTTTCGTCTTGGTTCCTTCGCTGAGAAAAGGAAACAGCGAGACAAATAAATCTTTTGGTTGAAAGGGATTTCCACACTACTATCACAAGCTTTTTTTTTGGTTGCGAAATCAAAATGCAACAATTTTGAACAACCAAAGTGTTCGTTCAGATGATTCCGTTGACTGCTGGGATATAATATTAACTGTTGTATGGAAACACGTGAATCTATTCTGCTTTTTGCCGGGTTTTGATTGTGCCACAAGCTATGGAAAAGTATGCAAGATAAGGTTTTTGTGTTTCATTCTGTGTGATTTACTTCGTTTCTCGTCACTGTTTCTTTACTCTATCTCGGTTGATTATTCCATTCGCTTCAAATTCGGAGTTTCATTCTCTCTAACACCACATTTCATTCCTGATTTCCTGCATTCGCCGATTTACGCAAAATCATTCCATGTTGCATACCGTAAATTATCGTTACTTTTTATTTATTTATTACTGCACTCAAGAAAAAAAAACCAAGTCGAATAATAACCTAAATAAGTGCCAATTGATTGAGCAAAAAAAAAAAATCTAGTAAACCAATCACAATACTTGCCCCCTATTTTACGCCTAATTGCATTGTTTTTAAAACGAACATTTCCGTTTCTTCTTCCTTTCTTTTTTACTCTTATTTACCTACCACTACACACTCTTTTGCGATTAACGTCAAAACCAAAAATGCGCGCGTGACTATCAATGCGTTTTATCCCAATCCATTGATCACTGACATAAAAAACAAAACAAACAAAAATCGATTAAATAACAGGAAGCGAAATTTTTGTGTGAGTAACTCCTTTGCTGTTTTCTATCTACATTTTTTTAAATCCTATCGCTACTGTAAAGTATAATTCACAGACGAACAAAAAACAAAGCATTTTTTGTGTTTACTTTGAACTTTATTTGCTGCGTTTGATTTTCACTCGACCTTGATTTCATTTCGTTTCTCTACATTAAATGAAACTGTGTTTACAACTAGCCCTACTTAACTACTACAAACAGCCCTATCCACTACTATTACTCTTGCTACCTACTGTCACTTTTATTCTTAGTCGCTGCTTTTTTCGAGCTATCTTTTGTAAAGTTTTTCGGTTCTATTATTTTCAATTTTTTTTTTTTTTTTGGTTGCGATGGTTTTTTATGGTCTTTTTGGTTTTCAGTCTGGTTTTATTTTTGATACTGAGAAGGAGAGTTTTTGTCTGCTGGGTATCTCTAGTTAGCGGTGGATGGTGCAAGTGTACTTTTGTAGAATACCGATGCTGACAGCTGCTGGATTTGGACGATTTGTGTCCTTTGAATCACGTTAGAAACCCAACTTTTAGAAACAAGTGGGTTGAATTTGTATTAAAAACTCGAAAATCTAAAATCCGCCAACGCCTTGTGGCCAACGACACACTATCTGTACACGGCCAATGAGAGCGACCTAAATTTGAGTTTAGTTGACTCATAAATCACAGGAACTCAACGATGGGCAAATTTGCCTCATGTTTTTCCAGGTTTGTCCAAGAAAAAATCCCGAATATGAGAAAAGTAAAGATTGGATTCACTCAGTCTATTGGTACTACTGGTCAATTTTCCTCATTTTCCGGCAAATTTACTCATTGCTGAGTTCCTGCACTTTTGACGATTATGAGTAAACTAAACTTAAATTTGGGTCGTTCTCATTAGCCGTCTAAAGGAAAAAATTTGAAGGATGGAAAAATTGCTCCAATGTTCCGTTCTTTCTTTACTTCTTGAAAATTTTCTCAACTTCTTCGAACTTCCATCAGTGTTGGGAAAATATAAAAAAAAATCAAATCTCATCAAACAACAAGATCACGCTTGATTTTCGTAGACAAAAATCAACAAGCAAACAACTGCGGATGATATTGCAAGCAGTGATATCGCAGCTCGGAATATCAAGCTAACAAAACTGACCAGCTGCAAATCTCACCAAACCGTGGTGAGATTGAGTTTCATGATTTTTGCTTTACACCCGACCGCAACCGAAAGTTCCATAATGGCTGGCCGTAGTCGCTTCGTGTCTGCCATCGGTGAAGAGAAAAAAGAGAAAGCATTATTATTATACCGTCTTCTTCTAAGAAAACGAGGTGCAATGAAATCATTTTTGCGTTGATTCATCTTTCAGTTTCAAGTTTAGACGTTGTGAATAGTCTCACAATATCTAAGGAGCTTCTAAAATCAATATCAAGCATGATATTTTGCTCCAATATCACGCGTGATATTGAGAGCGGAAAAATTCCAATTCATTAGCAAGATTATGCCATCACTGACTTCCATAATTTTTTTCCAAGGTCTCTCAATTCGACCAAGACTCAGAACATACATGATCTTCTCCAAACTTCAGGAAGGATCTTGAAGTTTTTCAACGAAATTTCCCAAACATCTGGGCGAAACAAAGTTCTCGAAACTTCCATTAAGTTCCCCTTCTAAGGAATTATCTGAACTACAACAAAGTTCGCTGAACTTCTACAATTTTGGCTGAACCTTTACGAAGTTCCTTGGACTTTTAAATAAATCCCCGCACTTTTATAAAGTTTTATTATTTAAAGAATTTCGTTGATTTTTTGCGAAGTTCTACAAAGCTTCCTGAATTTCTACTAAATTTCGTTAAACTTTAACGAAGTGCCCTGAAGTTTTTTTTTACATTAAGGCTCAATTTACTTTGATCCATTTTTTAAAAATTCAAAAGCAGTTTTTTTCGACGCATTATTTTAGATTGCAAAAAGCTCGCGTCATTTTGTGTAAAATATCAAAAGGAATCGAATAGTGCGAGGTTTTTGCAATCTGAAATAATGCGTCGGAAAAAACTGCTTTTGAAATTTTCCAAAAAGCATCAAAGTAAATTGAACCTTAAACCAAGTTGCCTTAACTTCAACGAAGTTTCCCAAGCTTGGGAGAAGTCTTCCCGATTTTTTACAAATCACCCTGAATGTCTTCGAAATTCTCTGAAGCTCTACGAAGTTCCCCGAATTTATACTAATTTTTCTGAACCTCTACAATGTCCCCTGAACATCTACAACGTCTAATGAAGTTAGAGAAAAATCCCTTAACTTCAACGAAATTCCAGAAATTTCTACAAAATTCGCAAAGCGAACTGCTAATTTTCAACAAAGTTCGATGTAGTTCTACAAAGATCTCTGAACTTCTGCAAAACTGGTTCTTCTCTGAAGGTCTATGAAGTTCACTGTGCTTCTACAAAATGTGCTGAGTTTTTACAAACTTACTTGAACTTCCATAAAATTTGCATCTCATCTAGAAAGTTTCCAGAACTTCTACACAATTGACGCAGTTCGAAGTTTTCGAAAGTTCTACGATATTTCTTGAAGATCTATGAAGTTGCTTGATAGTCTACAACGTGTTCATCTTTAGTTTTAAGAAGTTCTCCGATCTTCTTCGAAATTATCTGAAATCAAATCTTAAACTTCAACGAATTGCCTTTGACTTCTAAGAAGGTCTCTGAACTTCTGGAAAGATTCAGTTTTATAAATCAGAAACATTTTGAACACCTTCGAAGGATCCTCCGGCTGCAAACTTCAAAAGTAGTCGTGAAAACTGCTCTTCGATCTCGTTGAAGATTTTATCTCAATGCACCTGGCATCTTACCTTACCTTAACCTCCAGGGGTGCAAAGAGCCTTTGTGAAAGATTTCCATAATGGGCGAATACTAGCTTTGGCCTTGACCTGTGTCCAAGTCAAATTTCGGTCAACGTTCTTAATTTCACTGTCTGCCTCTGCTGCGATGTCCTGTTGGATTCCAGTCCAGTGCTTGCTTCGTTTCCGCTCCGTCGTAGTGTGTGGCCGACCCACCTCCACTTCCGTTCACGAATTTTTGTCTTTATCGGCTTCCGATGGCACAAACGATGAAGCCCGGAATTTGAGATCCAATTGTGGGGCCACCAGGCACGATTTATGGCGTATAACAGCACAGACTTCACGTTCCAGTTAAAAATTCGGATTTTGGTGCGTCGACTGATCTGATTCGCTCTCCATACATTTCGCAAACTGGCAAAGGCAGCCCTCGCCTTCTTAATCCGTGCGCCTATGTCGCTCTTGGCGCCGCCGTCCGACGCTATCTGGCTGCCAAGATATTGGAAACTTTCGACATTCTCCACTGCCTGCCCAGCTACCGTGAAATTGGAACGGTTTTCCGTGTTGACATCCAACGAACTTGTTGACGTTGATGGAGCGTTCCAAATCGAAGTCGTTCGTGGAAATAGACTGCCACAGTAACCCACGGTTCGGTACACGGTCAACGGCTCCAACCATGATCCCGTCGATTACGATGAGGAACAGTAGCGGTGATAATATACATCCTTGCTTCACACCCGCGATTACCCGAATCGGGTCAGACAAAGCTCCGTTGTGCAACACTCTGCATGAGAAAGCCTCGTACTGCGCTTCGATGAGGTTGACGATCTTAAATATCAGGCACTCCCTTGCGTCTCAGAGCGCCCCACAAGTTTTCGTGGTTTAGTCGGTCGAAAGCTTTTTCGTAGTCAACGAATACCAAGTACAGGGACTCTTGGAACCCATTGACCTGCTCCAAGATGATGCGTGACAATATGGTCCACACAGGATCTTCCAGTACGGAATCCTGCCTGCTGTCGTCGGAGAGTCGCGTCGATCTTCTCCTGTATCCGATTGAGGATAACTTTACACCGAACTTTGAGAACAATACACAGTAACATGATGCCTCGCAAGTTGTCGCAAACAGTTGCATCCCTCTTCTTGAGGACTTTAACCAAGACGCCCTGCATCCAGTCGGCCGGAAAAGTCGCGGTGTCCCAGATATTGACGAATAGTTGATGCAACATTTGTTAGGATAGCATGGGGTCAGCTTTGAGCATCTCTGCTGATAAGCGATCGACCCCCGGGGCTTTGTTGGACTTCATACTTCGGATGGCTGCTTCTACCCTTGGCGGATCATGCCGAGATGTTGATGGTTGGTTGACCGTTGAAACTTCGAGAAGTTGTTCACAGTGCTCAAACCAACGTTTCAACTGGTCCGTGGGGTCGGTGAGCAACTGTTCAGTCGCATCTTTCAAAGGCATCCTTGGGTTCATCCTTGCCCCGCTCAGGCGTCGTGAAACATCATAGAGGAGGCGGATATCGCCAGTTGCTGCGGCTTTCTCCCCTTCATCAGCCAGGGAGTCCACATACGCTCGCTTGTCCCGTATACAGGAGCGCTTAACTTCCCTCTCTAGAGCCGAATATCGCTAACGGGCCTCGTTTTTGGCTCCTTGGGTCCTCTCCGCTCCTCGATCTTCCTCCAGGTTTCATCGGTGATCCACTCCTTCCTCTGAGTGCGCAGCTCACCCAGGTTGTTCTCGCTTGTTTTAATAAAGGCATTCTTGATGCTCGTCCACTGTTCTTCTACGCTGTCACCTTCCGGAATATAAGCTGCGCGAGCCTCGAGTTCTTCGACGAACGATCTCTTCACTGTTGGGTCTTCCAGTCGGCGTGTGTTGAATCGCCGCCCGAGTTTCTCCTCCCGCCGTTGAACCCGCGCAATGCGTAGGCGGATCTCACCGACCAGGAGATGTTGTCGATGTCAGCGCTGCGTTTATTCCGAACATCAAGAAGGATCCGTCTCCATTTTCGGCTGATGCAGATGTGGTCGGTTTGGTTCTCTGTATATCCATCACGGGAGACCCATGTGATTTTATGCACTGGGCCAGTGGGGAAGAGCGAACCCCCGATCGCCATGTCGTTGTTGCCACAAAACTCTGCAAGCAGCTCGCCGTTCTCGCTCATATTTCCGAGACCATGGCGTCCCATAATGCGCTCATAGTCCGAGTTGTCGGAGCCGATCTTCGCATTGATCTTCGCAGTTGACTGTAAAAGTTCTCTTTGTCCTGCAATTCGGCAAGATCGGTTGGCGCATACCATTGGATTATGGTAAGGTTTCGGACCCGTCTTCTGAATCTGGCAACGATTATTCTCTTATTGATAGGTTCCCACTTGATGAGCGCAGCCTGTGCTTCGGCGCTAAGCAGAAAGCCAACTCCACGGTGTCGCGGAGCGTTTTCACCTCGCATACCAGAATATAAAAGTACCTGTCCGGAAGGCAGCTTGTGTTCTCCAAAGTTCGGCCAGCGGACTTCACTAAGTCCCAGGATTTCTAGCTTCATGGCGAGTTGTGCCAGTTTACCCTGTTGGGCTAGTTGGTCAGTACATGTTCCAATTCTTGTTCGTTGATTAGCGCTAAAAGTCGATGCCATAAAATCAGTTCGTAATTTTTCACTATAGGTTTCTGTAACAATTTGAAGGTTTCGGAGACAGTAGGTGGTTGGCCTAAGGTCTCCTATCTGCCGTTCCGGGAGAAGCATTTCGTATTCAGCCGCTGGATGCCAGTCAGACGCTGTTTGAGCCACCCCTAACATGGAGAACAGACGCTCGGGTTTTTTAAGCCACATCCTCCGAAAAGGATGCAGCTCCCCCTTCCCTGTCAGCATACGACCAAAGTTCCCACCGGGGTTGGTTACCCGATCTTCCCTAAGGTTACTCGTACCCCAGCCGGCGCCACGGGGTAGAAGGGATAGGAGTTGCTGGGCAAGAGGCTAAGGTCACTTGCGTGACGGATCTATTTTATAACCTTCAAGTACGCGAAGTACCGGTGGTACGCATTATCCCAGTCATTTGCCAGCCGCATCTGGCATCCCTAGGCTGAATAACTCTCACTTAATGATAGAGAAAATGTGATGAAGGCATCTTAATAGTGAAAGAACCAGGGGAAGGCGCAAAACGGAGAGTTTGCCACCTAAACAAAAAAAATTGAGTACTTCTTCGATTTCAATATTATTGCTTATCGCATATTAGCTTATTGCGTGCTTTCAAGTTAGTGTTCTAGATGCACTTCCACAGTTATTAATCGGAGCGGGAACCCAGTCACTTCCAGTATGGTCTGGCTTTGAAGCTGCGCTTTTACCAACTGAGCTAAGGGAGGCCCCATGCCCTGAGTACGGTTCTGTCTATGTTTTTAGTTATCCAATCGTTATGACATTTTTAGGACTAACGAAATAACCAAAATGTCATATTTCCTCAGAATTACACGCAGAGTGGCCAGCGAACTGGAAAATAACCGAGAATTTACTGGGAAAAATCCAGGAATTCAACAGCTGAACCGGGAAAAATCAAAAACCCTTACGTTATCTGCTTCCGTTGCATCAATTTATCCAATTAGAAGCTGACAGGAGCGCTTTAAAGGTTCAACGAACAAAGTACCTTCTTGAAGGTGATCTTACAGCACACCTTAGTATTTTCAAAATGTTTGATATTGATTCTCTTGCATTAAAAAATGAAGGCTGGATGGAGAAAAAATATAATTTCAATGGCACAGAATTTGATCGTAATGTTTGGGAAAGTGGGGGACCAAACATCAGACCAGGTTCAACTGTTTTTTATACCAACGGTTCAAGATTGAAAAATCGTGTGGGAGCAGGGGTAACTGGTCCAGGGATAGATATCTCAATATCTATGGGTTACTGGCCAACCGTCTTCCAAGCAGAAATTTAAGCAATTCTTGAATGCTCTAATATGCTTGCGCAGAAATTATAAACATTCGAATATCTGCATTATGTTCGATAGACAAGCAGCATTAAATGCTTTAAAATCAGCAACATGCAATTCAAAACTCGTATGGGAATGTGCAATGTCACTACAGAAGTTGGCCTGTCAAAACCAAGTAAACCAATATTGGGTTCCTGGCCACTGTGGAATTGAAGGGAATGAAGAAGCCGACACGTTAGCCAGGCTAGGATCATCTCAGCAATTCATAGGACCAAAACCATTCTGTGGAGTTTCTGCTTGTTCTCTTAAAATGGAGATCAAGAAATGGAAAAAAAATGAAAGTGGAGACCAATTGGAACAACACTTCCATTGCTAGGCAGTTGAAACGGTTCATAATTCCGAACATTTCAATGACTAGCAAAATTCTTGAATTATCAAAGAAAGTGTCTCAGTGTCTATACTGGTTTGATAACAGGACTTCAAGGGGATATGCGTCGATTCTGTGGCATAGAAAAGGAAGACTCTGAACACCTGCTATGCTCTTGTGCAGCAATCTTCAATAAAAGGCGTATTTTACTGGATAGGGGGCTGGCAGAACCCTTTGATATTTGGAATGCAGGTCCCAATCAAGTAGTACATTTCTAGATAGAGCTGGAATAAGGGCGTAACACCTTTTGTAAACAATGGCTTCTCTTGATGATTTCTCGATACGCATGACTCTCCCTGGCAAATCAACATTACCATCGAATAGGGGAAGACTTCCCCTACCCGATGGATATGTTGGTTTGTGTAGGCGTGCCTTGAGTTGCTAGAAATCAACGAGAGAAGTCATTGTTTACAAAAGCTGTTACGCCCTAATTCCAGCTCTATCTAGATTTCATTTCATTGCTTTTGGTCAGTCTATGTACACGGATAGAAATCTCCTTATACCTTTTGGCAAATTTCCATTGCTGATTATTCATAAATTGTATAAGTCGACTAATAAGCAGACGCCTTGCAAAAAGTTAATAAAGATCATGTGTCAAATGAAATGTATAAGCGGTCACACATACCTTTTATGCATTCTAATAGGAAATATGTGGTTTATCTTATGGAATGTATAAGGCTAATGCTTTGGCAAAAATGTATAAGTGAAACACATGAATTAAATAATTGATTTTCGTTTCGTGTAGGTCGCTTCACAAAATAGTGATACGACATAACTGATAAAGCAATATAAAAACGGGGAATATCACAATAGATCAAAGTACCAGATGTACCTAACACGGAAAAAAATCGTTTTAATTTTTCCTTTGAACTTTAGTCAAATATCTCATCAGATCTGGTTCTGAATTCTCCTCGGAAATCCCTTGGAATTTTCCACATAAATCGTTGGACTTCTCTTCTAAATTTTCTTGAAATATTCATTAGAACTAAACTTAAACTTCCCGTCATTTTGACCTCAGAATATGATTTGGTTTTTTTCTCGTAATTCCCTTGAAGTTCTCGTATGAATCTTCACCAGTATTCAATTGAAATTATTTTCTGAACACTCTTTAAATTCGGTTTGTAATTATCTGTGCATTCTCAGCATAACTCTCGGAATGTTTATTGAAATTCACCTGCTATTCTCCTCACCATCCCCATACAATTCAGGGGAAACATGTCAGAAGGGTATAACTCGAAACGTAAACAATGACTTCGAATGTCGATTTCTTTTGACTGATCACACACCCACGGAATCTGACTACACCAGCTCATAGAACATACATTGCTCTGTCAGATGATTTAGTTAGTTTGAGTAGGTGTTTTGTCATTCGTAAGAAACCGACGATCCAAGTAATTGTTTACGCGTTTCAGCTAGCAATTCTACTCGAAGTTCTCCTCACAACTTCATTGGAATTATTCTAAGAATAACCTAGGAATTATATTCAGAACTTTTTCTCTCTCCCCAGAAAAAAGTCCGTTCAAATTTATGCAATAATTCCTTACAACTTTATCTTGGAATTGATCATTTTGTCAAGCTTCTACATTCATGTTCCATCAGATGTCACAGCTGTTGTTTGCGGTGACATCTATCGGAAACTAGACACAATCTGTTTTCCTATAATTGTTCACAGAGGACACTGCACTGCAAAACATGTCTGGTACCTCTATATATGCATTTAGATTATTATTCGAAGTCCCTCCTTTTTTACACATTCTGCACACAAAATAGCTCACCCTTCACAGAATTTCCCGCCGAAATTTATGTATGGGGTGGGGCATAAAGTATCTTTTGCGCAGAATATATAAAAAAAGGAGAGACTTCAAATGTTAAAGCAATTGCATATATAGAGGTTTTGTAGTGTCAGGTACTCTATTTTGTAATCTGTGAAAGGGAAATCACAAATTGAGTGTCAACAAAATACATGGCATATTGAGAGATTGAGCTCGTGGGAGAGAATTTCTCTCTCAAATTTGATTTTTTTTTGCTCTCTGGGGACTGGTAGTAAAGCAGGTAAAATTGTATGGGGAAAAATCATTTTTAATTAATTGTAGTTTGTTTAACAATAATTTCCGGGAAAAAACTGAACGACAAAGTCCCGGATTAATTTCTTTCACTTTTTTTGACCTCAATATGCACTGAAAGCGAATTATTCCCACTTCTCTCAATTTCTATATGGGGATTTTTATCACTTCCTACCAGCGGAACAGCGCCAGCTCTGTGAAAAATTGTCGTACAAAATGATTGATTCGGACCATAACTCCTTAAAACGCTTAATTTCTTTTTGAACCCTGCTCAAAATTCCATAGGTAGACAGAATTTAATGGAAAATGTTCATGAACATGTTTCAGGGACCGTAAATGTTTTTTTTTTATCTAATCTAAGATGATGGAAATTTTTCAAAATCCCACATTTTGATTATTTTTCACAGCCCTAGATTATTGAATAATTGATCCGGTTTATGTTAAAATGGCCAATGGGTCAATTATGTAAACAATTACTTTAAACATCGATTTTTCGTGGATGAATTTTCAACTAGAGAAACTAGGGAAATTTTGCACTATCAGATAGAGTATTTAGTTTACGTGAATCTGTTGTCATTCGTGAGAAATTTTCCTAGTTTTAGACTTTAAACAAATGTGCTGAATCCTGTAAATTTTCTTAAAATTTTGAAGATTTTTAATAGTACAGAATGTTTGAAAAAAATCAGATTTTTGGCGATCGGCCTAATCTTAGATCCATAGGTCAACATTTGAGCCATTCCCCCTATTGCAATTGCGATGAAATTAATTTACAAAATTTTGGTGGTGAAAGCGCTGTTCTTACGATTTCCCATTATAGGAATCTGGCCGCGAATTAGCGTTGGGTTAACTGTATTATCCGGGATAATTTTCTTGTGGAGCTGGGTATCAAATGGTGCTCAAGGGAACAAAAATGTAAAGGGATTAAAGACAAGTGTTTCATATGTAAGATGTGAGGGAACTGGGTGAATTTCTGTCCCTAGCGTTAAAGGGAAGCTTACCGGCCCGAAAATGAAAAAAATATTTTCGGGGCGTTTTTATTTTTCCTAAAATATTGGGAAAAATTATCAAAAATCCAAGAAAATCAGGATCTTCCTTAGATTTTTGTCAAAAATTAAATGTAAAAATGTTTTTTTCTATCTCATCATAAAAAAAATCTGACGCTCAGAAAAACCGAAAATTCGATGTTTTGTGGTTTTTTGAGTCCAACTTTATGCCATATCGACTCATAAAAAATGTTTTTGAACGTGAATTTTCTTTGAAAAATTAGAAAAAATGTAATTTTTCAAAAATCTAATATTTTTTTTCAATATTTTTAGAAAAATCAAAACGTAATTATTTTTTCGGAGCGGTGAACTTCCCCTTATGTTCGGAAACAGTCAGAAAAGAACTTCACAGCAGGGTTGAAAAAGTTCACGATATTTCACGAAGTTCAATAAGGGAAAAGTTTGCGAGTCATAGTGAGTTTTGGTGACTATTTTCAACACTGCTTCTAAGGATGAGAAAATCTCCATGCCAAGGACCTCTTCTCATATCATGGAGTAAATCGAGCAAGTTTGCTGAAACATTTAAGCGATGAAGCAAGCCTTGTTTGTAGATTTATATCGAGATGGTTGCAATTTTCTTCACACATCGCTATTGATCATGAATTGAACTGATTACCAGGCTCCGTTTTCTGTATTTTCTACATTCTATAGAATGTATCGAACGCTTTATTCCATTTGAAATTGTTCTCCATGGGTTGGAGGTATTTCATGAAAAAAATGTCCAGACGCACTACCTAACTAACAATTTTGACTGCAGACTAGCTTGTACAGCAAAAATTTGCCTTATGCAGTTAAGTCATGTCTGTAAAGGCTGGTCTGCAGCTAAAATTGTTTGTTGGGTAGCACATGTCTGAGGAAAGTAATAGCTGATGAGGTCGTGTTGACAGAATCATTTAGACACTGCATCTTGATTTTTTTTAACTACTGGAAAAAAGGGTATGTCAGCGAATTTGATTTTATTCATTGAGTCGACATCCTGTCTCGCATTTTTTAGAAGAATTTCAACGGAATTCTTCGGAAAGTTCTCATGGAGCTCCCAGGTGAAATCAATAGAAAAATTGGGAAAATATTTTCTGAATTCTAAAGGATATACCAAATGATTTCTCAAGACTATTCCAAGAGAAAAAAGCAAATTATGGAGAGAAATGTATTTTGTTTGTCTCATCTACAACTAAACTAAAACACTTGATTCAAAATGGAAGCTCGCAGCATATGGCATTGGCACAGTGAAAACAAAAGTACAAATGCACCTATCGCACAAAAGCAGAACCTCGGCAGACACCACCGTAACTTGCAGTATTCTGTAGATAAAAAAAAAAAACGTTTTGTAAATTTTGTATATTGAACTCTAACGGTTGAAAGTATGTTATTTGGTCGGCTGCGACCGCGCTTAGTAAAATGATCGACTACGTTCTGTACGAGTGACAAATCATCAAATCTATCCTTAGCATAAAATCAACCATAGAATGCAGAACGATATCAAACCATTACTGATGTGTACAAACCCTTCACTTTCCTTTATCTTCCCCTCCCTGCCTCACGATCCCACGAATCCACGAAACACCTCCCTCTTCCGTGTGTTTGTTCGTGTCTCCGAATTGGACCATTTTGCAGGACCGCGTCACTTGCATCAAGAAGTTCAGATGAGTCCAAGGGCAGGCGTGTATTCGGATCGCTGCTGCGTAGGCACACTAGCTTCGGAGCCCCCGATTCCGTACGTGGCGGGGCTTCGGGATCTTCCTCTTCTACTACCACCACAATCACCAATACTAATAATAGTAATAATTGCACGTTACCACCTAGTCCGCAAGAGCATAACGAGTCCTAAGCAATCCCAATTATTTTGTCAAAACTTGATCGTCGCCGTAGCCGTCGGGCAGGACTCGATTCTTCACCATTTTCACAACTGATCAGATTTCAGATCGGGAACAGATTACCAATAACTTGTGCTAACGACCACAACAATTGTCAAAGGACGCAGCAAATGCTATCCTGTGTAGGTTGCACCAACTGTTGTTACTACTACTTCTATTTTACCACTTAGTCGAGGAACTGACAACTGATATCATAAAAATGCACACATGCAACCATCATCGATAGACTCATCTACACACACACACACATTATTGTGCGCAAAACCATGTAGTAGTACTTAGCAAAAAATAACAAGGAAAAGAAAAAAAAATAACGGGACATCCGAGCCCAACCATTACCACTAAATTAGCGATTAGACAACGTAAATCACTTTTGCTATATTATCATTTCCTTTTTGATTACTCGCCTGTTTGTATTTTTAATATCGAATTTTAAGCATTAAGTACCTACGCTATTCGGAATCGTTTCAACTACTATAACCATTTCATTTATGACAAAAAAAAATGACAATTCCATGACAATTTATAATCTCGTGCAAGAATAAACGATAGCTCTAAAAACAAAAACGAATGAAACGAACAAAAAATCATAAAATCTCACAAACGAAAAGAACTCGTGAGCGTGTGCTCCAAACAGATCATATTTGTAGACTCGTTTCATGGATCATGTGTTTTGTCTCTCTTACACTCTGGAAGCGGAAATAAATTTGCAAATGTGTCACACTGCAGAACATCGGTTTTCTCATTCATCAACACTCGCATCAACATCAACCAACATGTTTGGTATTCTATGTTTAGTTTGTGTTCTTCATTTCCTTCTTTGACCCTTGGTTTGTTGTTCAGTTCGATATGTGTACTGTTCCACCTCGATCGATCGTGTGCCACATAAAAAGGTTCTGATGAGTAGCCACCATCATTTCCGAATCATCTCTATAATCGTCATCGTAGTGTGTTACCTTAATTTCGCTACATTCGTCATACATCTGTCACATCTCTGTTACTTGTAGTATTTCATCTAAACAATCTCAAAAAGTTATCATTAACGTAGCCTTAAGCCTCGCCCTAATGTGTATTGTATTTGTATTTTGCGTAATTGTTGTATTTGCTTTAATGTTGTTACTCATTTAGCTGTTTGTTTGTACCATCGCATGTTTTGTGTTATTTAGAAAAGAAAAATGCTGTTTCCAATCCAACATATTCATCGTGTTTATTCGGTTAACCTTCTACATAGTGGGTTTGCAGATCGGGTTGGACTTTTCGCAGAAACGCTTGGCATCAAGCAGGATGTGGCATAAGAATGTTTGCCATAATAGAGTAGAGTCTAATCCAGCCTAAAGGCTGGTTTGCGTTCGGGTTATGTCCAGGCTATTCATGATTTCTTTTTCAAGTCAAGGATCTTGACAATTATTTCAAATCGTTACGCGAAGTGTTTGGTCAGGATAAGCGCTGAGATTTGCCAGTGTCATTGACAGACTTTCGCGCGACATTGACAACATTGTTTTCACATAGTCACTGATAGACTTGATCCTCAAAAAAAAAAACCTTTGTCAAAATGTCATTCATTTTTTCGTCAATTACCTGATTCGCCTGGTAACAAAAAGTTTAATTTCATGCATTCTGAGTCACATTATTGTTATCCAAGCAGTTCAGGACGTAGATGCTTGTTCACTTTAACGGCTCCATGTAATTGTTTTGCTCAATTAATTGCGTTTCAAACTTAGCTAATAAAAAAATCTGTCCATTTTTGTCACTGACAATTGACATGGTTTGCCTTGACGATGACTGTTAGCCCAATTGAGTGACCAAAGCAGAATTTTGAATATCGCCGCGTATAGTCGAGATTTTGCAGCCTTTTGGGAGCCTATAGTCAGTTAAGTCAGTTAAGGGTTGGAAATTTTCTCGACTTCCCTTTGCATAGAGTATTATTCCCAAGTAACCAACAAGCCCGCTGATCCGCCTTCTAGCAAGATCAGTCATATGTTCGCCTTATATTGCAAAAAGACGAATAAGTAGGCTTGTTGGTAACTTGGGTTGTAATTGCCACACAATATCTCGCACAATATACAAATTCTTACATTGGTTGGCATAGAAAGCTCCTAAGTAATAACTGTAGAAGGGCTTCAAACAACATTAAGTTGTGAGCAGGCACAACGCTCGCGTAAACAGCGTCAAAAGCTAGGGAGAATAACTAAAACTCGGAGAGCATTTCCACGCTAACTGACGAATTGATCAGATGCGGCCTTCTTCGATTTTCATAAAATGTTGTTGTCCATAAAGGGTGTCCACGATGAAATTGCCACACACAAAATTGATTCGCAAAATTCGAGTTTTCATCCGATTGCCATCAAATTTTCAGGGATTGAGAAATAACTATTAAACTTCATTTACCTATTTTACTCGTATTTTATTTACAGTCCACACGCAAATGCCCGCACCTTGGCCTTAACCCCGGCCATAAGATTCTGCACAACCTGTGAATCAACCGTTTTTTGCATGTAAACCCATACTTTCTTCAGTTCCTCGACTGTCTTCACTACCTTAGGTCGTTTAAGAAGGTGCTGCTTCATAATCGCCCAGTACTTCTCGATGGGGCGGAGCTCCGGAGTGTTGGGAGGGTTGAACATTTTCGGCACGAAATTGACCTTATTGTCCGCATACCACTTCAGCACGTCCTTGGAGTAGTGGCATGAGGCCAAATCCGGCCAGAAGATTGTTGGGACGTTGTGGGCCTTCAGGAGAGGAAGCAGCCGCTTCTGGAGGCACTCTTTTATGTACATCTGTCCGTTCATCGTGTCCTGGGTCACGAAAGGTGCACTCCGCTTCCCGCACGTGCAGATGGCTTGCCAAACCAGGAATTTCTTCGCAAATTTGGACATCTTCTGAGTGCGGACATGCTCCGGAACGCTGAACTTATCCTTGGCCGTGAAAAACAGGTTGCCGGGGATCTGTTTGAAGTCGGCCTTCACATATGTTTCGTCGTCCATGATGCAGCATTCAACTTTCGTCAGCATGTTGAGGTACAACTTCCTGGCACGGGTTTTGGCGGACTTGTTCTGCTTCTCGTCGCGATTAGGGGCCTTGTGTACCTTGAACGTTCGAAGCCCAGCCTTAGTTTTGACCTTCTGGACAAAACTTCGGCTTAGGTGCAGCTTCTTAGCCACATCCCTAACGGAGGCGTTCGGATTTCGGTTGAAGGCCCCAACTACGCGGTTGTGATTTTTGGTGTTGTACGGAATACTTTTTCCTTCACTTCTGGGCTTCCGATCGGTGGTCAACCGTTCCTCGAACCGCTTAATCACTCGCGACACCGTGGAATTCGCGATTCCCAATGCGAGAGATCCTTGTTCTCGTGATGAATGCGCAAGATTTTATCACGCACGAGCTGTTCTTTCGACTCCATTTCCGCGAGTTTTGATCACAGGACTTTAAAACTTGCAGGATGTAAATAATGCACTATGAACTAAATCCATCCAAATTTTCATTTAATTCTACCCAACGGTTAAAAAGTTAGAGCAATTTCATAGTGTGGCAATTTCATCGTGGACACCCTTTATACCACGTGGACCCTTTTTGGGAGGTTTTATATGACCCTTCTCCTGCGTGGACAATCATCCATATACATCCCAAGTAACAATTCGGCAGCTACTTGGCATCCACTCTGATTTATGATGAATAATCCATTTAGTTTAAATACAGCATTTCAAAGTGTAAAACATTCCTGGTTAGTAATTCAGCTTATTGCTGTTTTATAGTCTGTCGAGAAAGTCAAAAACTGTCTTGTTTTTTAAAATAAATTTAAAGCAGCTCTCAATCTCTCGATAAAACTGTTCTGAAAATCAATCATAAACTTCATTAACATTTGTTTATTAATGCCTTGATACAATACTCTAAAGTTGTTCTATCATTATAAAACCAACCATAAAACCATTCGGTTTAAATTGAGAGCAAAAAGCATATATTGTTGTTATTTAGACTTGTCAAAGTGTATCATAAAATTCCCACTTACTCTGTTGACAAATTGCACTTAAAAGTTGGATCCACTTCCTGAGTAACTGCTTCCAATCCAGCGGGAGAAAACCGCCTGGAAGAACGCTGGAGTAAAACCAACCGGTGGAAACTAATGATTTTAAAATGGCTCACTATTTGACGGCATCGAATGTGCAGGAAGGCACCCATTCAAATACACATGGTCCGGGACCAACGGCTTTACTTCCCTTTCGAAGGAAGACGTGACCAGAGATTTTTAAGCCTCCGAAAAATCCCACCGACCTCGGCTAGGTTTATCCCAGACCCATTGGGGTGAGAAAGTAGTCACGCTTACCACTACACCACCAAGCGCCGGCACCCACTGCTCCTCCGATGTATGTTGAGGTCCCCAACAACGGTGTCGAATTTGAACGAATTTGGATATGATCTGGATTTGTGGGAGAATTTTAAATTTTGTATTGGAAAATGTGTGGGAAAATAAATTTAAAACGTGTTTTAGTTATTTGTTCTTCATCTCGAATTTATAAAAAACTCCACAGACGGATTCTTAACCTAAGTTTCTAATTCTACTTTTGTATACAAACTTGGACAAATTAAAATCAAAGACAGCACTAACATTGTTAAACGCCCTAACACAATTATCAATAGGGTTGTTATACCCGTACGTGGTACAATACCGCCTGACTAAAAATAAATCTCGTTCACGAAGCTGTCGAGAAAGTGCATAAAAGTTAATATTCTGCAGCAGTGAAGAGCAATCCAGGTTACCCTTGACAAGATCCAATACAAATAACCTCTGAAGGAGTGATGAAAAATATCATGACACTCACTCGACACTCGTCAACGCATCAATCGGCTATCGCTGACAGAACGTTTTGTCACGCAGTGAGAGGTAGAGCCATGGCAAACAACAATCACCAGTAACGGTCGCTGCTCACAGGCAAAATGTAACACTCGCTTCTGATGATGAAAAGCACAACGAAAACAGCGAAGACTTCTGTAGGACGATGATGAGAAAAAGCGAACGACAGAAGAAAATAAAAACAATGCCTACAAATTCCAAGTTTGTCTCGCCACGTGCGACTGTGTGATTTACATACAAAGCTGGCAAAATTAAAAGGAAGCTGTTGGGCTCACTCACCAACACACTCGCATTAGCAAGCAAACCTGCATCTGCTTGAAAACCGAGCACCGATGAGTGTCGTGATTGTCGGGACTGACCAGATCGGTGATGGATCACCACCGAAGACGACATTCATCAGTTGCTTTTTACTTCTTTCATCAACTTGATAGATGGTCATGGAGAGTGCTTCGACAAGCACATTGATAGGAATGTACCAAGCGTTACTACCATCAACTGTTTGACGATCGTGATTGTGATAGATCGCAACTCTGCTCTGAAGCTTAGTGCGTCTGTGAGCTAGAGTTTCCATGTCTATAAGTCTGCAACGGCTTGTATAGTCAGGAAATTTTGCTGGATCATTCCACGGAAGTTGTCGAAGAGCATACCGTATAAAGCTACGTTGAACGCTTTTCATTCTGATGATCGGCTATGCATATGGCGACCATACACTAACAGCATATTCCATAATGCTTCGAACAATTGAACAGTCCAGTGCCTTGAGGGCATATGTATCGGTGAAGCCACTTGTATTGCGACGAATAAATCCCAGGGTCGCCTTTGCGGTGCCAGAAAGGCCTTTGCGGTATTTATGCTGACATACTCGTTGAACCGGAGTTTACTGTCCATAGTAACCCCTAGGTCACGTATTGCTTGAACACGTTCTATAGCCACTGAGCTGATGGAGTATTCAAACTCTGTTCGGGATTGTCGGCGAGAAAACGAAATTGCTTTGCACTTTTCGATGTAAAGTTCCATTCCATTCTCACAGCACCATAGGAGAAGCTCGTCAACATCGGCCTGAAGAGCACAGCAGTCGTGGTGCGATGATATCACTTTGTATATTTTTAGATCGGCAGCGTAAAGCAGTAGGCTCGATTTCAGCCAAATCATTCGCGCACAATAAAAAAAACATCAGTGGTCCCAGAATGCTTCCTTGTGTGACACCTGACGTGTTGGAAAAATCGCGGGAGCGTGTACCGTTTAATTTGACGAATTCCCTCCGACTGTATAGGTAAAAGCGAAGCCATTTGGTGATCCAATTAGGAAAGCTTGAATTTGTCAATTGCAAGGTCATGAGGAACCTTGTCAAACGCCTTCAAGAAATCTAAGTATATAGGATCAACTTGGTGCCGATTCTCGATTTCTGAAGACAGGAAGCTTACGTAGGACATCTGGTTCAGTAGTTCTAGGTTAATATTGGGTACCAATTACTCGTGCCGGGCTCGAGGTTAATGGATAACCATTTCGATTGGAAGGAGCTAGGTAGGAAAATGGTTTCTGAAGCCTCCTTCAGATACTACTCTCGGACGGTTGATCAAATCCTGGCTGGGCAGAGGCAAATAGCACAGAAGGGTATCCAATAGTGTAAAGTGACCGGTGTTTTCCATCGATTGGAGCAGTTCGGTAAGCAACTTAACATCGCGATGTTTGCAATAATCCTTGTAGAACTGATCCGAACGCAGCTTTTCAAACTCTATGAGGTACGAGTTGATTATGGAATCCGAGCCACACAGAAGGTCGTAAAGGGGATCGGTTTCCAGTAGTAGTTTTATCAGTGGTCGTTTACCATGTTCTGGGTTCAATTCCAGCCGAGGTCGGTGGGATTTTTCTGAGGCATAAAAATCTCTGGTCACGTCTTCCTTCGGAAGGGAAGTAAAGCCGTTGATCCCGGCCCATGTGTGTTGTTGTGAATGGGTGCGATATCCTACGCAGGTGTGGAAGCTGCCTTCCTGCACATTCGGTTGCCGTCAATGGATGGCAATCGATGTCCGTCAGTGATTGGCACTAGATTGCGGAACAGAGACCGAAGTTAAATAAAGGAAAAGAAGAAGATGTTTGATTCCATAACAATTCACCACTTCGATGAATTCGCTTTCGATGATCACTCGGACCATGTTCGGAGGTAGAATCTTCACTGGTGTTTGCTTTCCTACCATCGACAGCACCCCAGCTTTTACAGGTGTTCTCTGGTCGGCACTGCTTTTCGCCAGAGACATTATACTTCTCTCCATCGTTCATCAGAATCTGAAGAGCATCTGGACCAGTTTCCTCTGATGATGTACGCTCGCTTCGTCTACTTACCACCGTCACCTGTGGTTCATCCGAGTCCTCATCATACTCCAATCCAGTAGAAGTTATTGTCCTGTCGGAAATTGAATGTGCCTCCCCCGGAGAACGTTCTCGCTCGAAGCCAAGATTCGGTGGCCGAGGCCGTTGCTTATTAGGTTCAGTGTAGTCCTTTTCCGAGAGAACTAAGGAGCAACGAACCAAGAGTCACGACAGTTAGGATCTGGGATAGGATTCCACTGCTTGTTGTTTTGTTTTTTTTTAAACAAAACATGTGAACTGTCAAATTAACAGGGTTGCCAAACATATCATTATACAAACAAAAAATCAGTCTGATGACATTCTCGGCACTGTTGGCACAGCTGCGGCACACGTGAGGCACACTGAGAAAAAAGTTGGCGCAAAATAAGTGTGTAGAGTGACCACCCCTTGGAGGGTGACCTACAGGGGTTACTCAAAATAACTAGGATAGGCAAATTTTTGGTCAACTTTGGAGTGTTGTAACTTCGTCAAATATGATCCGATTTTAAATCTTCCAAGAGCATTTGACTGGAAAACTAATATTGTTGTACGGTGTAGCCACGAAAATAATCCTGTTCACCGGATACCGGAGATATTCCGGGTTTCCGAAGGGCTTGTCTAACTTGCTAAATTTATGGTGAAATTTTATATATGATGCTGGTTAAATATATATATTTTTAGCAAATACAACGAAAGAAGAACCATTTCTTAAGCGAATCATATGCCAAGAACTAAAATCGGTCTATAATCAACCGAGATATGGCCTTTTCTCTGGAATCGGTTCTGGTGGAGGGTTCTGAATGCGGGCAGATCATTTAATCACTCAAAACATGCCGTGCGACAGCTTTTTCTGCAAGCTTTTTCATGAATAGGCTTTTGATAGACTTTAAATGGATTAGTGACCACATTGGCCGCTCTCGGGACCTACGGTATGCCCCCGGGGGAACCTGGAGCAGAGTACAATTGCATTTTTACACCAGACCATGCCGTGCGACAGCTCATTCTTCATGGTTTTTCATGAATAGGCTTTTGATAGACTTTAAATGGATCAGTGACCACATTGGCAGCTCTCGGAATCACGGGATACCCCCGGGGGAACCTGTAGTAGGGGGCAATTGCGTTTTTACTCAAAAACATGCCGTGCGACAGCTCTTTCTTCATAGATTTTCATGAATATTATTTCTATAGACTTAAAGTGAATCATTTACCACATTGGCCGCTCTCGGAACCACTGGGATGCCCCGAGAGAACCTGTAGCAGGGGACGATTTCGTTTTAACTCAAAAACGTGCCGTGCGACAGCTCTTTCTTCATGGATTTTCATGAATATTCTTTCTTGGCTCAGCTCTGGTACTATCTTCGGTCCCAAGCTAATCGATGCACCACTCAGAACATAGGGAAATCCACTAACCCCTCATTTTATCTGTCAAACTTTCATAGCGAATCAAAACAAACATTGTGTAGTAGTAGAATTTCGACTAGAATGGGGTACGTTAATTGATTTGCTTGGGACCAATAGGCTAGTCAAGTAGTGAGCCAATTTAAAATCGTTAGTTTCGTATTGATTGTTGGTTGTACTGTGCACATTCTCGAAGAATTCGGCAAAAATATTAACTAGCTCATGCGGTGAATCAGCAGAGGAATTCTTAAAAGTCATCTTGGCAGGAATACTATTGGATTGCTTACGGATACGTATAAACGACCAATAGGATGACGGATCTTGCTTCGCTGTCAGCTCCATTCATCCGATGTAGCTACGAAATGCATTTGCTTGCCAAAAATTCAAAAATTACTTAAATTTTACCAAATGTCGGAAATAGATTGGGGATACTATGCAGAACATCTTATATAAGTCTCCCTTACACTACTTTGGCAAAAAATGTGAAACAAGAAAATTATAATAGGAAAACTGATTTTTGAAGGATCACTCTAATTCAAAAGATAAGAATCGCTCTAACATGGTCAAACGACGAGCTAGACAAATGATGTCTACAGCAAAGTTATAGAAAAGTTTGCAATGCAGAGTTGCAGTTTCATTATTCGAGTACTAATTTGCAACTGCTCGACTATTCTGTATGATTTATGAGTGGTTTTGAAACACGAATGGAACTCTGTTTCAAATTTCTATGGATTTATTGGTGGAGCTTCTAATCTGACAGATGGCAGATGGCCAGAGGAAAACGAGGTGACGGAACGAAATCTCATTCTGTGATTGTTCGGAGTCGACAAATTGATCGAGCAAATAAATTTGTTTTACATCATAGACATCTCTCAAGAAACCAGATGACTCCTAATTTTTCCAAAAATCCTAAAGTGATTAGAGATCTACAAAAACTTCTCTGGATATTTTTGCAATACTTCTGGTTAATCAATTATTCTGAAGATTTCTACTGTCCAATAATTAAAATTGCGTCTCTCAGATATTCTCTTACGATACCACGTGACTCAGAAATTATACTAAAGACCTTCAGGTGATCAGATCTGATATTTGGATATTGATAATACTTCTGGATGATCAACTATTATTCTGAAGATCCTTTAACTGTCCAACATGCAAATAACGTCTCTCAGATATCCTCTTGTGATACCAGGTGTCTCAGAAATTATTGAAAAAAACCTTCAGGTGTTAACAGGTCTCCAAAATGTTATTAGAATATGTTTTTTTTTTCAATACTTATGGATGATCAAGTATTATTCTAAATATCTTAAACTATCCAACAATTCAAATAACGTCTCTCCGAGATTCTCCCGTGCTATCAGCTGTCTCAGAAATTATTGCAGAGACCTTCAGGTCTCCAAACACACCTCTGGATATTTTCTTCCAATACATCCTGATGCAGTATGTTTCGACAGCAAAATCGTCCGGGACCTTCTCTCGTTACCTGGATTGCGGTGCTGCAAACATCTTGTTCTAGGAATCATTCTTGAATCACAATCACCTTCTCCATTTGTACTAAAATAAAACAAAATTGACACACGCACGCATAAGTAGAGATGAATATCAGACACCTTTTAAAACTGTGTGTTGCGTTGATCATGTAGCAGTTTCATTTTTGACAGTTTCAAATTTTAGGAACTATTGAGTAGTTTGAAACAATTTTGAAACTCAGCATTGCGAACGGCCTTAGCATACGCTTTGAGGAGCACTCCAATTAAAAAAACTCAAATTTATTGAAAAAGGGGCCAATTTCAGTAAAAATTTAATGATTTCCCATAGCGAATAATTATGCAAAGTTCCATGGAAACCGGAGGGTGTCGGTTCTGAATAATTTTTTTCAAGGCTACTTATTTAAATTTTTGTAGACATTAACAATTTCGGAAACTGGCTTCAATATTTACATATATTAAACCCTGACGAGTGCAAAACAGGCAAAAACTGCATGTTTCCCAAATCGAAATCTATCTGTATACCTTCCTTAATTATAATAGTGTAGTTTTGGTGTAAATGCTAAAATTGTCTTCTGTTTTTTTTATGTTTCTGTATTCCAGCTATAGTTGTTGATCTGCTTGCTTAGCGATTCCATACCTAACCGAACGAAATTTGCAAGAATCTGTCTGCAGCTGAATAGATAGACCTACAGCTTTCATTTGCAATCAATTATGTCCCAGTATGTTTCCGATGAACATTATTTCAGTCACTAGAATGTCAAACCCTGATACCAATTAATGACACCCACAAAGTTTGCTATATATTTTTTTTGATAAACGTGTTTCATTAGAAGGCCTTTTTTGATAGCGTTAGTCCCCTTCCCTATGTTTCGACGTCTGATTGGTTAACACCTTTAAATCGTTCGAAATTAATTATTAGAAATTGATGACAAATTATGTTTAGTTTGAGAAAAGTTTTATTCAGGTTTGCGTGTTTTTAAATTTCCTAAGCCAAACAAAAAATGCATACGTAGCCATAATTATTAGGTTATTGGAAGGTTGTGTTGCATCACCCCGGATGCCGGTACCTTAACTGTCATTTCCCCGACCGCTGCACTCCAATGAGATTCTGCTTTCTTTTGATTGCTGTTCGTTCTTTTCATGTTCAGGGAGATAGCGTGCGGGGAAGTGACATTCGAGGTAACGGCATTCGGAGTAATGTAGCATCATTCAGATCCCCCTTCCCCCTTCTAAGGGAAAGAGATTACTCTGCATCAAATCGGTTGGAAAAGTCCCGGTGTCCTAGATATTAGAAGAAATTATATGTTGACTAAATCGAAATCGCTTATCTCAAAGTAGTGCTGTACCCCACGAAACATTTAATTCTGTTTGGGAAATCCGTTTCGAACGGAATACAGAATAGGAGTGATTGCTTCAAATGAGATCTGGCAGATTGACTTTCAAGCAAGGGGTAAGTCATTCAGCACATTCTGCCGAAATTAGATTCGGCACAGCTACATCCATCGTCACAATCTCGTAGGGATTGGATTGAGGTAAATAAAATGGGAGCACTGCTGGACAACTCTCATCCTCTAATTGAATATTAGGTTTTGCACCGTCGGGGTTAACCTCAATCTGATGACAGTTCAGTGGTACTGTTTACGTGGACTATGTCGATTTTTTCTTGGGTGGATTTTCTCGATATTTTTTCAGACTGCAGTGAGATGTAAACCACACTTCTGCAATGTCCACGACCAACATCCTTTCAACGCGCTGTTCCTCGACAATTTTCAAGTCAAAATTCGGAAATTTTAGAATATTGTTTTTCGAAAAAAAACGACTAAGTGCTTGTGAACAGTACCACTGAACTGTCAAAAAGGTTCAGCCGATTAACACTGAGTTCATTTGTGACGTCACGCTGCAGAACCTAATACCAGAGGAACTCAGACAAGACTAGCAGTTCACTTATAGATCTAAACACGAAATGTAGGTTCTAGACTGGGCTCAAGAGAATTAGAGGCAATTAATCAGACCCCATTAATACCCTTAATTCAAATTATGCTGCAACTCACACAAAATAAACTACAGAAGTCTATTCATCATCCTCTATAGTCGGTTTCCAACAATGTTGCCCACCGGTTCCAACTCTTTCCGGCCGCTGATAGACCGTTGCTTTCACATCACGAAAGGCTAGGTTTCTGGTCTGCCTTTGAGGGCATTTTAAACCCCTAAAACAGAGGACTTTTATTATCCTATGAACACAAAACACAAAAATTTCGCACAACCGCCACTTCCCGCGTTATCCTCAATCCGATTTATCCTTGCGATTTCAAACCAAAACATTCAAGGTGTCAAAAATACCGGGTTGCCGGGATGGGTATTTTACAAACCGGTACAATCGTGCCACACTACACTGAAAATAATAATTAAAAGTAATTTGCACTAAAAACAATTTGTTTAAAATTTTATTTTTGTACTGAAAAATGAAAAAACTTAAGTTGCTTAACTAGAAGAAGTTTACACCTACAAAGTTTTATTCGAAGCATAGAAGGTATTACCAGTTCCATAAACGGTTTACAAAATTTATGCAGTTTAATTCAATTGCTTTTCAGTTACTTTGAAACTAAATCTACACTAAAATGAAAAGATTTGATCGTTTAAACAAGGTTTGGAAATTATATTTTAATTCAATGGGCTTTAAAATGAAAGTTAATGTTTTACCGAACGTTCAGCTGTTCTGATTTCGGTAAAATTTACCGAACACGAAAACAAAATCTTACTGTGTAGGATGAAATTCACGTGTTATTTTTTTTTTCAGTGCAGATATTGGTAGAAATCTAGTGTAAGGGCCTAACTGCGATGATCGTAAAACCAAATTTCCGAAATTAGTACAATACAGTGTAGTGGAAGGTTGTATTAACTTGCAAATGCAACATCAAACGCACCGAGAAATGTTAATCCAGCATCGTTAATCATCGCAGTTAGACCTTTATGATTCTGAATGCTAGAAATACTTGTTTCCTATTAAATGATAGGGACCAGTGCTGCAAAATCTCGACAATACATGACGATATTCAAAATTCTACTTTGGTCACTCATTTGAGCTATCAGTCATCGTCAAGGCAAACCATCTCAAAACAATTACATGGAGCCGTCAAAGTGAACAATGATCTAAGTCCTGAACTGCTTGAATAACAATAATGTGACTCAGAATGCACGAAATTACACTTTTTGTTGCCAGGTGAATCTTTGTCAATGACGAATGAATGAGATTTTGAAAAAGGGTTTTTTGAGGATCAAATCAGTGACTATATGAAAAACAATTTTGTCAATGACAATGACAAATATCAGCTCTGATAGGGAGTTGACATTTTGATATTTTTTAAATTTTAACTCGAATTTTAACTGACACCAACATTAGATATTGAGTAAAAATGCATATTATGAAGTGCTACGTTATAAAACGTTTCATCAAGATCTCTAACAAATTATTATTTATGGAGTTTCAATTGAATGGTCTTGGTTCCTTAGCTTATTTTGGAACATCTCGACATGTCAAAACTGGGATTTGCCTGTAGTACCAGATACGGTTAATGATATCTCGATTGCTTTTTCAAAGGGACGTATCTGCTTTTGAAATACAAAGATTCAAACGTCAATTTGTCAAAACCTCTAGCACTCCCACGCAAACTAACAACACCATCTTGTTTGGGAAACATTACCCTTTATGATGGTGATATTAGTTTGCGTGAAATTGACGTTTGAATCTATGTTTACAAAAGCAGTTAGGGGAAAGTGGGGCAATGTGGCCACCTGCTTATAAATCAACTTATTGAACATATTTTACAAAATATAAATTACTTTTCTCTTGTGCAAATATTAAGAAAAAATGATGGACTAGCTCAAAATGTCAAAACTGTTATAAAATTTCTTAATCAGAAAATAAGGTCTATCAGTAGTTTCTTATAACTTATCGTTGATATTCCTTCTGCAGCTTTATAAATGGTCATTGGTTTCTTATATGACACGATGTTTTTCTAGTTTTTAATAAACATTAAAGATTTTCTTTACAAAATATTACTTAACTTCATTCGGGGCAACATGAACACCACTGATATTTCAACTTAAATTCGTCAATTTTTCATTATTCCTTTCATAAATATGACTGTATCATATGAAATAACGTTTTGAAGCAGCTGTTTTGGTAAAAAATCAGTCATTCACAAGATTGAAAAAATATAACCTTAAATAGGCAGTATTTCTTAAATTTAATTTATTCTATAGAAAATAATTGTTTCTTTTACATAATTTTATGCTTAATCTGTTCATTGTTGACCCATCATAAAGCCTCAAGAGAACAGAATATTCTTACCAGTTGTTTACAATGGTGCTCATTTTGACCCCAACGGTTTAGGGGCTGTTCATAAACTACACCCCCCCCCCTCCCCCCTACCCAAAAGAGTCTGCGTTGTTCATCAACAGCTCCTTACATTTGGTTAAACATCATTCGAATTTTCCACTGAATTTTGTATGATTAGTGGTGATTTTCTTAAGGTGGCCAAACTGCCCCACTGTCCCCTACGTCGCTTTGAAAAAGTAAACAAGATATATTTCCGGAGAACTTTGAGATTTGGGCGTAATTGCTTTTGTAAACAAACACGTCAATCGCCGATTTCTCACGAATAAAAGAACAATCTCGCCAACAAACTATACCATATGATAAAGGAACCATTCCTCTACCTGATCGTGTTATAAGTTTTTGAGATTGAGCTGTAATTCGCGAGAAATCGGCAAATGACGTGTTTGTTTACAAAAGCAATTACGCCCTAATCTCGAAGTTCGCCGGATTTGTCTGTTATGTGTATCCTTGAAGGATTGTTTCTCGTGTTGTTGAAGTACAGACGTACGTGAGCACTTTCGTAGGAGAATAATGAAGAATTACATAGTGTTCCAAAGTTTTGTGCACTTTGCGATAAATGGGTCAACAAATGCCTATTGTAGATTCCTGCGCATACAAGCATGCTAACAAATTTTGATATATTTGGGTAGAGCACTACCTTCGCCCATTTGTGTCCTATCGAGCAGAAAACATCAAATAAATCCATTGTTTCAAAGTTAACAAGTCAATTAAGCGTTTGGTACTATACTCAAAAATATAAGAAGCGGTCCGACCGAATCGAACCGATAGGCCGAAGTGAATTCAATGGCGTTTCAATACATTAGGCCTAATTTAGAATCCGTAGGCCGAGCTTGGGGTCAAGAAGCAGTGTTAAATTTTTGACAGTATCTCAACCATTTGTTTCTCTTCAGCAAATCTTACGGTACGCACGGAAAAGTAAATAAATTGAAAAGTCATCTGCAGTGAAAACATTCCACTTTGTGCTTAGTAGGCCCAAAATTAGATCTGAGCCCTATGTTTTGTAACCCTTTTTGATCATTATTACTGAAAATACCGATAACATAATAATTAGTTATTGATTAGTTTTCAGTGATGTCAAGATTTGTCATTATTTTGATAATATTCATAGTAATGTCGGGTTAAAGAAATTGCACTCTGCTCTTTCTTGGATATTGAAGGAGCTTTTGATAACGCATCCTATTCCTCTATGGTTTACGCCATGAAGGCAAGGAACTTCGATAGGCGCATCGTGAACTGGATTCATACTATGCTTGCAAAAAGGGAAATCACTTCTGGTCTGGGTAGCTCATCTATAACAGTAAAGGCAACGAAAGGTTGTCCTCAAGGAGGAGTTCTATCACCACTGCTGTGGTCTTTAGTTGTAGATGATCTTCTAAGAAGCCTGGAAGCAAAGGGATTCCAAGTTGTGGGTTTTGCGGATGACATAGTCCATTATAGTAAGAGGAAAGTTTGACGTTATCATTTCTGAAAGAATCCAAGAGACCCTAAAGTTTACCCAGTTTGGTGCATTAAAGAGGGCCTTAGTATTAATCCATCAAAAGTCGTAATCATCCCCTTTACTAGAAAGAGTAAGATTAACCTAAAAGAATTCAATCTTGGAGAAGAGCAGATCCATCTTAGTGAACAGGTCAAATACCTAGGAGTTATTGCGGACACCAAATTGAATTGGAATGCTCAGCTTAATTCTGTGATTAACAAAGCAATCAGTGCCCTGTGGGCATGCTACAAAACTATTGGAAGAAAGTGGGGTTTGAAACCAAAAATGACAATGTGGATTTACACATCAATAATCCGTCCGAAAGTAGCGTCTGCTTCGTTAGTGTGGTGACCATAATCAAAAGAGGCTACTGCACAGAGGAAACTTTAACGTCTAGCATGCATTACAATAACCGGTGCAGTGCGTAGCACCCCATCAAAAGCATTAGAAGCAATCCTCAATCTGCTGCCCTTGCATGAACATGTGCAACTAGAAGCGGACAGAAGTGCTCTAAGGCTCAAAAGATCTAAAAAAGTCATCCCAGGTGATCATCTTACAATACTTCCAAAGAGGACCAGTGATGAGTATGAATGGAGACTGGATGAAACCAGAGGACAACTTTGAAATTCCCTTCAACGTATGTGAAACGGCACGTTCGGATTGGGAGACTGGTGGTCCTAATGCTCAATCATATTTTTCACAGACGGTTCAAAAATTGGAATACGAACAGGCGCAGGAATCTTTGGCCTCAGGACAAATATTTCAGTTGCGATGGGACATTTTCCAACCGTGTTTCAAGCGGAAATTGTAGCCATACTTGAATGTACAAATGTACATCAAAGATCGTCTGGGAATATATTCTCTCGCTTCGGCAACTGTGCCAACGGAACTCAGTAAACTTATATTGGGTACCAGGACACTGTGGCATTGAAGGGAATGAAAGGGCAGACGACCTAGCAATGTTAGGTTCCAATTCACAGTTTTTTGGCCCAGAACCATACTGTGGAATATCATACTTGTACGGTAAAAATGGAACTCAAATGCTGGGTGATGGCCAATTGGACGACTGTCACAAACTGCAACCAGTCGAAAAGATTTATACCTCCTAATATAGCATACACCAAAAAGCTCTTAGAGCTCAATAAAAGAGTTCTTAGTATATACACTGGTCTAGTAACTGGGCACTGTCCTAGTAGATATCACATGAAGAACATTGGTCGGGTTCAGAGTGATATCTGTCGTTTCTGTAATTTGGAACGTGAAACCTCGGAACATTTGCTCTGCAGTTGTGGTGCATTACACAAGCGTAGATCTTAATTTCTATTAGCTATTAGCTTGCAACCTAGTGAAATTTGGTCTGCCAATCCTGGAAAGGTAGTTGGTTTTATAAACCATATTATACCGGATTGGGAAAAGATGTGCCCAGGCAATTATCCGTCCACTCGTTAAATAGTGGGCCCATACTTAAATTCAGCAATCGACAAATTTTCAATAGCGACCAAAAATATCCATTAGTACCGTCACAATGACACGTTCATGTAGATAGTATTGATAGATAGCTGATTTTTAGCGATGGGCCCAAATTCCCCTACATTATTTTTATTTAATTTTAGTTCTGATAATCGTTAACTCGACCACAGGGTTGTCAAGTCATTAGTTTTCTTTGCTCGGGTAGTCTTTCAAGAAGAAGAAAACAAATGCAAAATTTTTGCAGAGCATTTCTAGCTGAAAATGGGAAAAAAATGAAGCCACTTCTGGCTCGACCCTTCCAAATTTGAATGAATTTCTATTTCCAATTTACCCAAGACGAATTTCACACCAACTTGACCAGTGGTTGGCAGCACCCTCTCAGATTCATACTTTCTCTCTCAGACTTTGACTATGAAGCATCTTTGCATACTTTTTCCTCAAAAAAATAAACCTGGACAATTTTTTTTAATAGGTCTAGGGGCTGTTCATAAACCATGTACATTTTAGGGGGGTTGAAAAGTGTCTACGATCCATATAAATTTTTAAAAATGACGGTTGCGGAGGACGGTTGTGGGGTATCTAAATCCTCTCAAAAACAATGTACGTAGTTTATAAACAGCCGATTTTGATTCAAAAACTTATAAATTCGAGAAAATTTACGATCCAACTTTTAAACATGATTTTACAGTGATTTTTCTCTCAGTGTATATTTTTTCCGGATAGACCATAATATAACTGCAGACGGTATAGTAAACCCAGACTGGCGAAGACGAATCCAGTAGAGCCAAACGGACTGTCAAAATTTGGAGCCAAACGGACTAACGTTTAGATAGTGGAGAGTGTTGAAAATCGTAGTTTAGTGTTTTATGTATTTTAGAAGACCTATTCAATAAAGCATAAATTATAACGGCAACCTTTGAATGAACACGTAATTTGAAACCGAGTGGACAACCGACGATAGCTTGTATTATGTAAACAACATTAATCGTTCCACAGGAATAACAGTAAACAAAAAAGGAGTCATGCTATGCGTATACACTTGCAGGTGTTGCTTGTAGTGAATGTGAAAAATATCGGTGCTGCTAGTTTCAAGGAATTCAGTTTGTGTTTACTATACCGTCTGTAATTATTCCCTATCTTGGAATTCTCTTGAAATTCCCCTTAGAATTCTCTCGGAATCCTCTATAGACTTTCTTTGATACTATCCTGAGAATGCAACTCCTTTGTAAATATTCTAAAAATTTTAATAAAAACTCTCCTCAAAAATTTCCCTAAGTCTATTTATAAATCTCTTTGAATTCTCGTCAAAATTCTGGTGGAATTATTCTTAAAATTCATAAGCTATTCGCCTCACGGTCCCCTACTTGACTAGCCTATTGGTCCCAGGCAAATCAATTAACGTACCCCATTCTAGTACTACACTATGTTTGTTTTGATTCGCTATGAAAGTTTGACAGATAAAATAAGGGGCTCGTGGATTTTCCTATGTTTCGAGGGACGCATCGATTAGCTTGGGACCGAAGAGAGTACCAGAGCTGAGCTAAAAAGTTGAGCACGTTATTTCGGGACCTTCTAGTCTTAGAGTTACCTCTATGACGGTACCCTATGGGGTTCTTTTCACAACCTTGATGAATTAAAAAAAAAATTACTTAGGAATTCATTTCGGAACTTTCTTTCTTCGTCCCAGAAATTCTTTAGAATTCAACTCAGAATTCCTTAGGACATTTTCTCAATTGAATTTAATGACCGTAATCCGGTTAAAATCCTTGACAAAAAAATCTCTGAATTATCTTGGAATCCTGGTCAGATTTCCCATATGATGTTTATCAGAATGTTGTAATTCGGCAGTGAGCATGCATAAGGGCGTAAACGCGATGATCGATTCTCTTCATCGATCTTCTCTTTTGTTAATAACTCGCTAGATTTAACGTTTCTCGGTGCGCTTGCTGTTGCTTTTGATAGCCAATACAACCTGTTACAACTCTGCATTGAACAAATTCTAGAAAATTGTTTCGCTTAGCTGTAGCTATGCAAAGAGAAAATCGATGAAGAGAATCGATCATCGCGTATACGCTCTTATGCATGCTCACTGTCGAATTACTCTTTTCAGCGTTTCTCTTGAATTCATACTTTTGTTCCATCTCAATTCTACAGAATAGAATTTCTTTCTAATTGCTGGATCCCTGAACAAAAATACCCAGACCAAAATAATATTTTTTTTTTGTTAAATCTGGGTTCTTGTAAACTTTTAAAAATTGCATATTTTGAATATTATTCTCAATCTCATATATTAAATAAATTCAGTTTTTTTTTCTAGAGTTAAATTTCGATGTCTAGGTTAACACATTTCCATAAAATAAATATGTCGAAGCCTCAGAGTGTTCAAACCAGCTATTCTCGTTAGAATAACCCAGGAATTCAACTTGAAGTCCTCTTCAATAAATCACTTATACACTCACAATTTTTATTGACGAATTTCCATGCGAAATTCCACATGATTGTCATGTGATCACACATAAACAAAATCCACTCAGAAGTACATACACATGAAATGTAGGGTATACGTCCCTAACCTCGGTCTAATATGCAGCCATAGATTACGTTTTTAATCATAACTCATCAATTAATTTACCTGCAAACGATATTCTACTGCTAAATGGTATGCTTAGATATGCTTATCATGTCGTTTGCTATCAGGAACCGCAAAAAGTTGAAAAACTTACTTTTTTTAAGACAAAAACTCACCAGGGAAATGTATGTAATATCGGTCTATTGTCCCCAAATTGGGTCTATTTATGGATGCAACTTCGTCCTATCCTGTTTGATTCTCAAAAAAAACGCTCTTGGTAACGTTTTCTTATGTATTTTTTTTTATCACTATCACTGTTAACTTAATACTCTTCATTCCTCAAAACATTTCTTAGAGAAAATTTTACGAAAACTACATTAAATCACTCAAGTTAAAAATTAAAAATTAAAAATTTCGCTTATCGTCTTTCGACCGCAGAATATCTAAATCAAAACATTGTGATGTTCATTATACAGATTTGGCAGAAAAAATCTCCCTTCCTGTTCGTTCCTTATCATCCAAATGCAAACCACATTGTTGACGTTACTCTTATTGCTATATGCTGTCAAATGAATTTCATGGGCCAAAGTTAGGAACATAGAAAAGAAATGTGTCCCTAAAGTTGGGTCCATGATTTACTTGTGAAAACGTTGTTAAACAATTAAAATAAACATAAAATATTCAAACAGTAACTGTGAGTTTTACGTCTAGTGTGTATTATCAGGTAATTCCATTCAATAAATGCCATAATCAGGCCATTTGATGATCGTCAGTGCAACCTTCCCATCTTAACCTTAGAAGTCATGGCGGCTAAAAACTCCGAACAGAGTGATATTCTCAACCAGTTTTATTACTTACGAGAGCTGAAAATGTATTGAAATGTTGTGATATAAATTGATTTGTGTGTGGTACACATTTCTCAATCATCAGTGATCAATATTTTCCTTATTTTTTGTGTAATATTCCTTAATTAATTATTTATTTGCGTGATAGGCCGAATGAAAGGACTAGACCCACATTACATACCGTAACCCTATGTGTCACATGAATAGTATATATCTAGATAAACACTTCAAAAGGTCCTATCTAAATTGATCGATTCTCTTCATCGACTTTCTCTTCCGTTAATAACTCAGCTGCAAAACCTTTCCCTATTGTATTTGACGTTTTGGATGCTAAATAAGAATCTCCTTTATCAAACTATGTTGTAAAATTAGCGCGAAATCTGTTTGCATAGCAGTGATTATCAAAAGAGAAAGTCGATGAAGAGAATCGATCAAAGCAGATAGGACCATTTGAAATGTTCATCAAGATATGGCTTTTATGTGTACTAATCTAATCTAATCTGACACCAACACAGCCAGTTCTTGAAAGCATCCTGGAAATTGATGGATATACCTCCATCATTTTTCTTGTCAATCACACATATCAAAACGACCAGGCCTACTGTGCCGCATTTAAGGGGCAAGATGATTCAGAAAACATCGGGTCTGTTTAAATCGAAGATTTACACCCCTATTCTGTATTTCGTTCGAAATGAAATTCCTATACAAAAAAATATTTTTTGTATGAGAATTTCGTTTCGAACGAAATACAGAATAGGGGTGTTAAACACGATGCTTCAGAATCCAATAAATGGAAGAAACCAAGGGGCAAGACAGCCCCTAATCATGAGCAATTTCTGAGTTGCTATTGAGGCACCTCGAGTAACTCACATTGCGTAGTTTTGCTTTCTCACTTTTCGCATCACAGCAACATTTGAAGGTACACCTTCATGCGAAGTCGAAAAGCTGCTGTCAATTAAAGCAACAAATCGTGGAAATCGTGTTTACAGAACTCAATAACTCAGCGAAACTCGGAGACACTTAAATTGATTGATTTGATTATCCTGCATCATCTCAGCTTAATGACCTTCGTTCAACCCTTACCAACTGTGAACGTGAACGGAACCTATTGCTGCCTAGCTGCCTTACACTTACCAAGGGCGAATGCTTGTCCGGCTTGATATGGTGGAAAAACTCGATCTGCCTGACCAAATACTGCCGTTTCAGGGAAAATAATTCGACGCAGCTGACAGCCACAGCATGCTATTAAAGTAGATAATCTGACGCCAAATTCCAATGTTTCTCTGATTTCGCAATACTCAAAATCCGGCAAATTACGTACTACAATACTCGTCGAAGCAATCCCGGTCCCATGGTTTGGCAAACTGCCGCTGGATGAAACTGCGAACCGAGCTCTGAATTGCCACTGTGACGTTCTATTGACGGTGGACATCCATCCCTCCTCTTTTGGTGCTTCTGCTCCTTTAAAGTATAACATCACTACATACGTGTGTTCTTCGGTTTCTCGTTGGCTAAGTCCATAGCGGCCCAGGTGTAGAATTTGTGGTTCGTCTCCATCTGTTTTATGAACAACGCTGATGATATCGAGTGATTGGTAGCGATCCTGTACTTGGTCCTAACATTGCCATGGGAATGCAAAGAGAAAGTCGACGAAGATACTCTGTCAGCTTGATTTGTTCTTCGTCTTCCTGACCGGCTTTCACTTCGATTCCGTCCGGTTAATCGTTGATGGATTTGAAGTCCGGACAATGATCGCACTCACCGGAAACATTGCTAGCGGTTACTTCAACGTCCTCCTCCTCTTCGGCTTCGGAAATGACAGCAGCTGCTTTGGCTGAACATTCCGCGGCGGTAATGGTTGGTAGCGTTGCCGTTGGAGCTGGAATTGGGTATTAATCGGTTGTTGTCCCACCGAGGAGATGTGTTCTATATCGGAAACTGTAGTGGTGGATTTTATTGGAGGGGCCACGGTTGGAATATTGCTCACTACGCCATGTTAGATGTGGTGTGATGGAATCTTCACGCTGTAGCTAACTTGCATGGTGCTAACGAGAAGGGGATCAGAGTTAGTTATTACCATTCTCAATGGGACTGCTGTTACGACTACTGGATCAATCGATGCTGATGAGATCGTTGAAATTTCAGATGTTTACAAGAATAACTGTTTGGGGAGCTTGTTTGATCGGCGATGATCCTTTTGAAGTGACAACTGGAACTGACTCCTGAGGATGAAGAACAACTGCTGAAAGCTGGCTGGAACTGTAAGTTCTTGCTGGTAGTAAGCAGGCACCGGTACAGGTTCTTCTATAATATTCAAGCTACTAGAAAGCCTCAGGATACACTTTGTTTACAAACAAAACTGACGTCTAATATGAGAAGCATATTCGCTGCAAAAAAACAACTCAGAGTAAACCTGTCTCACCCCTAGGAATTTTCAGAATTATTGGCGTTGACGGCACCGTCGAAAAATTTGCTCTTTCAGCAAATATACACTGATAGGCAAAATAAAGTGCCCACCCCATCATTTTTGAAATTTCTCTCATTTATTTGGTTCAAATTCAAATAAACACACCGTAGTCTGTTTCGATGTCTTACCTTTATTATTCTTTTAAAGTTACACCTATGGAATACTGAAAATATAAAGTTTTACTTGAAGTAAAAGAAAATCAATTTGGATTGAAAAAGAAAACAGTGACAAAAAAAAGTGCCCACTTCAAAAATCGGTATGTTTTCGATAAGTTTCCATCGGAAAACCCCTCGATTGTTTTTGTTTTGAAAGTTTGACATGTATTGAAGCAAACGGGTGGAACTGGTGCATTTGTACACGTGATCGCATTTGAATCAGTTGAAAAAAATGGAGGACGTAGTGATTTCGAAAGCAATTCCCGTGTGTATCCGAAAATTGGTTGTTCGTGATGTGCAAAACGGTGAATCGCACCGGTCTGTCGCTAGGAAGTACAATATCAGCAAAACAGCGGTCGGGAAAATTCTGCAGAAAATGAAATCGTTCGGATCAGTGGTGGATCGCCCTGGCAGAGGCAGGATGCGCAAAACGGATGCGAGAACGGACACCAAGATCATGCGTGAAGTGAAGAAGAACCCGAAGGTAACTGTCCGCGAGATCCAGGAGGCTCTTCAGCTAACAGTTTCCAGTCGAACTGTTCGTCGCCGTCTCGTAGCACAGGGGTTGAACAGCAAAGTTGCTCGGAAGCGCCCATTTATCAGCAAGGCAAACAAAGTCAAACGGCTTAAGTTTGCTAAGGAGCATGCTGATAAGCCCCTAGAGTTCTGGAAAACGGTTCTCTGGACGGACGAATCAAAATTCGAACTGTTCAACCGGAAGCGACGGGTTCGTGTGTGGTGTAGATCGGGTGAGGAGCTTCAGGAGCGCCACATACAAGGCACGGTGAAGCATGGAGGAGGAAATGTGATGGTCTGGGGGTGCTTTTCGTGGGGTGGAGTGGGAAGCCTGGTGAAAATCGACGGGATAATGACGGCAGATTCCTACATCGACATCCTGCGGGAAAATCTGGAAGTTTCGCTGATCCAGACGGGCCTTGAGGAGAAATTCGTATTCCAGCAGGACAACGATCCGAAGCATACTGCCAAGAAGACTAAGTCTTTCTTCCGGTCATGTCGAATTAAACCACTGGAATGGCCTCCACAAAGCCCGGACCTCAACCCCATCGAGAATTTGTGGGCGATTCTCGATGCCAGGGTTGACAAAACTGGTGTTACCAATAAAAATAACTATTTTGAAGCCCTGGAGCGCGCCTGGGAAGAACTAGATCCACAGCACCTGAAGAATCTAGTGGAGAGCATGCCGAAGCGCCTGCAGCTGGTCCTGAAGGCCAAAGGAGGACACATTAACTATTAGGCTGGTATTCTTTTACTTTATTTTATGTTTTCTGGAGTTAAAATGCAGTGGGCACTTTTTTTTGTCACTGTTCTTTTTTACACCCATTTTGATTTTTTTTTCTTCGAGTCAGTCTCTTCTTTTTATCTGGTATTCTATAAGTGAAACTTAAAAAGAATATAAAGAATAAGATATAAAAAATACTACAGTGTATTTACTTTAATTTGAACCAAATAAATGAGAGAAATTCAAAAAATGATGGGGTGGGCACTTTATTTTGCCTATCAGTGTAGACAGTTTCTTATAGGAATTTTCGGTGGAGTGAAAGGATAGTACAAAGTCCGCCATGTTTCACGCACAGTCTGACGTTTGCTTATGGATTTTCTCATAGGAGTAAAGAGCTACAGAGTCGCCGTCAACGCCAATTAAAAAAGTAAGAGGTTGCATCCAAGGCACGACCAACCGGTGGCAACTAGTACTACACTATGTTTGTTTTGATTCGCTACATAGCGAATGAGAACGACCCAAATTTGAGTTTAGTCAACTCATAAATCACATAAAGTGCAGGAACTCAGCGATGAGTTTGCCTCATGTTTTCCCAGGTTTTTCCAGAGAAAAATTCCCGAATGTGAGAAAAGTAAAGATTGGATTCACTCAGTCTATTGGTACTACTCCGAGACTAAATAAAATTTTCGTCAATTTCCTCATTTTCCGGCAGATTTTTTAGGTTTTCCACAGGAAACCATGAGAATTTACTCATCGCTGAGTTCCTGCACTTTTGGCGATTATGAGTGAACTAAACTCAAATTTGGGTCGTTCTCATTCGCCGTGTATGAAAGCTTGACAGATAAAATGAGGGGTTAGTGGATTTTCCTATGTTTTGAGGGGTGAATCGATTAGCTTGGGACCGAAGATAGTACCAGAGCTGAGCCAAAAAGTTGAGCACGTTTCTTCGGGTCCTACTAATCTTAAAGTTACCTCTATGGCACGACCGTACATTTGACGTAGGATCAGGGCGTCACAATATCAGCTTCAATCGACCAAATCGATGCGACGAAGAGACTGCTGGCTTTCTTTTTCTGTTAAAGTCGAACAGCTTCGCAGCATTCTAGAATCTCAGTCGGCGTGCACAAACAAATGTTCAATCGCTTGTCTCTCTTTCTCCCGTCGCTCCATTGGTCTTCCTTTCAAGCTTCGGTGAAACGGATGAGCGAAAGAGCGCTCGACTTTGATAGTTTTCTCTTTCATGAAACACATCAACAGAGGTTTCATGACGTATATGACGGAAAATGAAATTACATATTTAAAGCATTTCTCACGTGAAAACACTTGAAGATTACACGTAATATTTTTAATTTATCTTTCATCCATATATTTATCTAAAAAAAATGATCAAAAACGGGACATAACGCATTTTAAACAAATTGAAAGAGCGGTGATAGAGTGTTCGTGAAAGGGGATTGAAAGCCATAATGAGGTTTCGTTTAACTAGAAAATCGACATTACTTACATTGAAAGCGATGAGCAAAGCAACGACGAGAAGATCCACAGCCAGCGTTTCCTTCTAAGCGTGCTTCTTTTTCATTATCATTTCTTGCTGATAGTCTAGCTAAGCGTTATAGAAATGAAGCGTTGAACACGTTGGTATGAGAGAAACAAAACTCGAGTTCATTTTAGAGCTTCGAAAATATAGAGGCCTGCGTAGGATTACGTGCTCAGTATCAATATTCGGCGACTGTGTTAGGGAAACCAATTTTTCCCATCACGGAAACGCCTCGTTTTCTGATGACAAAATTATGCATTTTCGTGATTGGATTGATTTTTTTGTTTTTTTTTTTCTAGCGTCATGGAGAAAACCTTACCTTAATTTGAAGTGCTTCTGGTTAATTGGCAAAATCATGTGATATTCGGTCATTGCAAGAATTTGTATGTACCATTTCAATACTGTTACGCATTTGACCACAAACGTTTGGGTGCTGGGTACATTATCAAAGAGCTTTGGGGGTGAACGTTCAATGAAAATTAACTCTTAAACAATAATAATTTATGGTGGTCCTGAAAAGAACCGTTTAGTCGTGATGGTTGAATAATGCTGACCTATTAGGGTGTTCTCAACACAAATGAGGGTGGTGAGCTGTATGTTATTTGGAACGAGGGTGACGCGCTTGGCATAGATGACCCACAGCGACTCACGAAGAGCTACTGAATTCGATCAGTAGCGGTGCGGCTTCTTCCTCCTTCTTCGGTGAATGGAAAAGGCTGCCCTTTCATTGTGTACTGGATAACAATGTTCAACGCCACGCACCGAAAGCACTGCTGCTGCTGCTGCTGCTGATGACGACCGACCGGACTCCATCACACACGGTGATTGAATAAGCACCGTTCGGCGAGACCGGATGGAATTCGATTTTGAAATCGGTGTTAGGGAAAGCGCTTTTTGTAGACAATCGGTGATAATTTTGATCACCATTGCAACAGTTAAACATTTGTGTAATTTTTGATGAAGTGTTTATTTTAGCAGATTCGTAGGAAAATGTTTAGAATTAAAATTCATCCGCTATTGATGGAGTTATAACATAGAGGGTTATAACATAGAGGTAACTCTTAGACCAGAAGGTCCCGAAGAAACGAGCTCAACTTCTTGGCTCAGCTCTGGTACTCTCTTCGGTCCCAAGCTAATCGATGCATCCATCGAAACATATGAAAATCCGCGAACCCCTTATGTTATCTGTCAAACTCCATAGCGAATCAAAACAAACATAGTGTAGTACTGGAATTTAAACTAGAATAGGGCACGTTAATCGATTTGCTTGGGACCAACAGGCTAGTCAAGTAGTGAGCCAATTTTAAATCATTAGTTTCCACCGGTTGGTTATAAGCTGTCGAAAATTGACCATTTTTCGCAATGCGGTCGAATTTGGTTTTCTGAAATTGCACCCCCCAATATGTTGCCGCAAGACGTAATCCTACATCAAAAAATTAACAAATTATTAGAACTATAAATATTTTTCAAAGCCTTCAAGCTAGATTTCCCAGGAACTAGAGGAAATGGCTCTAATGTGGGCCTATGGATCTAAGATTGGGCCCATCGTTAAAAATCTACTATTTATCAATTTTATCTAGATGAAAGCGTCAATGGGACGGTACTAATGGATATTTTTGGTCGCTAGTGAAAATTTAGTCGATTGCTGAATTTATGTATGGGCCCAAATTAGGGGCATAACATTCTTTTCCGCTGTAATACGCTTTAAATACTGGGATCAAACTGTCACAAGTCATTGAAATTGTGTTGCATTATTTTATTAAGAATCTGTTAGTAGACATCACGATGTTTTGAAACATTTCCTTGCTTCGAAATCTTTGCATCAAATTTACATTTATTAAAAATGTATTAATTCAAGGTTCAATTTATTTTGATGTGTTTTAGAAAAATTCAAAAGCAGTTTTTTTCAACGTATTTCGTTTATTGCAAAAAACTCGCGATATTATATTTCATTGTGCTATTTTACACAAAATGACGTGAACTTTTTGCAATCTAAAATGCTGCTTCGATAAAAAACATCTTTTGAATTTTTCTAAAACACATAAAAATAAATTGAACCTTAAATTAATAAATTGTTTTAAAAATTGTAAATTTGATGCAAAGATATCGAAGCAAGGAAATGTTTCAAAACATCGTGATGTCTATTAACAGATTCTTAAAAAAATAATGTAAGACAATTTCAATGACTTGTGACAAGAAATGTGAGATTAAGAAAAGTTTGATCCCAGTATTGAAAACATATTACACAGCAAAAAAAAAATGTAATATCGATCAACGTAATTTTTCGAAAATGCATCAATTTTATTTTCAGTAAATTTGACCTAAATCACTCTAAAATTTGTTATAATGACCTATTCAGCCGGATAGCGTTCGGCTAACTGACCTTCCATGAATGTGTTTTTTGATGTAGGACTACGTTTGTGATTTTTATATGGGGGTACACTTTGTGAAACCGAAAATGGAACTTGTAACGAAATTATGAAACATTTTGAACGTTAATAACTCAGCTGCCCCTGGACCAATTTCAATAATTTTATCACCAATCGATTAGAAATTTGTTTACGCATCTGTTGAATTTAAGTCTTTATCGTTTGTCAAAATGTCACTATTGAAAATTGCACTATTCTTATGATAATTAAAATAATCACCGATTGCCTGCGAAAAGCGATTTCCCTAACACAGATTTCAAAGTTGAATTCCATCCGGTCTCACCAAACGTTGTTCATTGAATCACCGCGTGGTGAGTGGTGGTGTTCTTCAGTACACAACGAAAGGCTGCCTGCAAGCAGCGTTGCCAGTATTCCAGATTTATCTGGATTTTCCAGATTTTTAGTCGTCTTGCCAGATACACCAACGTATCTTTCCAGATTTTTTAAATATGTTCCAGATTTTCCCAGATTTTTTAAACATGTTGCTTTAAAAATATCCCTGTAATTGATTTACCCTTTAGTAAAAAAATTAAAATCCAAACTTGCTACTTTAATTATTAAAGGCCATCAACGTTGGACATTATTGGAAGTTTAAGGTAATTCTGAAAATAGTTCTCAGTGAAGTGTGAGGCGAATTCCTTGTGAAATCAAAGGAGAACTTCAAGCTAAACCCATCCATTTTTGTGGGCTTCGTGGTCGTGCGGCGTCACCCGTCGTTCAGGCGTACTGTGAGTGCCACGAAGTGAGGGTTCGATTCGCGCTCCAGCCGGTGCAAGTTTTGGCAACCTGAAAATTTCTCTACTGGTCTATTGGGTGTGGTGTGTTGTTCGTTGTCTAGTGTTAAATATTCAGTCTGTACAACCTCTGGTTGAAGACGGCGTCAATTGTCTTGTCAACTCTGATGACAAGTGCATGGAGATTTTGTGAATATAGGAAATACAATCCGGAAGAGAAATCAAAGAAAATTTGTATGATGTAACTTAAGGAGTATGCGAATCGTGAGAATAATTTCAATTGAATTCTGTCCAATGTTTCTATGGAGATTCATTTTAATTAAATTATGCGCAATTTCAAGGCCATTTTGGCAAAGTACTTGAGTACTTAGGAAATACTGAAGAGGATTTCAAAACAATTCAGACCATACCTACAAAGCAGTTCAAAGGGAACTATCGGATAAGTTTGAGAAGAGTGTGATGGTCATTCTGAAGAGTGCACCAAGGAAATTATTAAGAATATTTTTAGAATTTCATAGGGAAAAATTGGCACAAAATTATGCCAATTTTTGGGAATTATTACCAGTTGGATAGATGGATAAGAGATTACAAGAGGTAATGCTACGAACTCTTAGAATGTTACTGGAAAAGTTTGGATATTATCAAAATTATTTTAGGGAATCCAGAAAATAAGTAAGATGAAATTCTAGGATCATTCCAATGGAACTCGAAAAAAGGGCGAAGATATCCTGTGAAGAGTTCCAAGAAAATTCAGACTAACAAAAATTTTCATGATCTGGGATCCAGAAAAAAATAAAAATTCCGGATTTTATATTCATTTCAAGATCCTGAAACTTCAAAAATGACGCTATCAGACTTTCATTTTAGTAATATAATAAAATTATTCTTTGGCATAAAATTATTGCTAATGGTCATGCGAATAGTGGAGTTACCCGTAGTTTAGGTAAACTTTGCGTGAGTACCACGATGTTAGGCATTGATTCCGACTTCAGCCAGGTGAATTTTGCTTCAAAATAAAATTGCCTATTGGTTTATTGGGTGTTGTGTGTTCTATGATGTTAAGAGTTAAATTGTAAAACTGATCAACCTTAGGGTAATATTAGAATTAATAAATAAAATAATAAAATCTTTATATTCTGGTACTGCATCAAATAGTAAGGACTACATCGACTATTAGTTAAAACTTTGTTTAATTCTTTACTTTTCATTCTTTTTAAAAAAGTTACAGCTTGAGCTTGAGCTTGAGCTTGATTGACCGCCCACGGTTGCTACTCTGTTAATGCCAGATCAGCTGTAATTACACAGAGAACCAATAGACGATGCTTGGGACTAGCAATCATCCTCAATGTGTAAAAACTGGTGATCTTAAATTAGGCAATACCAGCGCCATCCGCGCCCGAACACAGGTCAAGAAAGAAATGGGAAGGATTGTGTTGACATGACACTCGCTTTGATGGAAGCCGAGAACACCTCTGCACTTCCACGAGGAATCACTGGGATGTTGGATAAGAGGGTTGGGTTTGCAGCAGGGTTCGTTTTGGTAAACGATAAGCTGAATTGATGTCCTAACGATCATATAACGCGAAGGAGCTTGGGACTAAACCCACGGTCTTCTGCTCAGTAAGCAAAAACGTTTGCCACTAGGCAGACGAGCACCTTTTTAATCACCGAGTTGCTGTTATTACCATGTAGTCATATTAACAAATAAAACGATTGACGAATCTTGAATGTGGATGGGCCTGAGATTAGACTCATGATGTTCTGCTCAGTAAGCAAAAACGGTTGCTCTAAGGCCACCGAGCCCCTCATATCACATAATACCGTTGCTCAAATGTGTGTATCCATTCAAACCCGGAACCAACGACAACAACGAGTTTCGCAAAATACACGATACACAAGCGATTTTACCATAAATCTCTTTGATATGTAAGGACCTGGGACAGCGTTTTTCTGCTCAGTAAGCAGGCCACTGTAACCGACGATCTTTCAAATCCCAAAACTAAAAACTACGAAAAAGTACTTAGGCCTTCATTAAGTTCCACTTTCACGCGACGTTCAATGACAGGGTCCTATCCAGGATTACACCTGAAATGACTAACGAATGGAAGACTTTGACTACCCAGTCATGCAATAGTCTCATTCCGTGCCTTATGGCAACTTGATCATTCTATTGCGCTCATCTTTTGGCACCACCCAGGGGAGACTTGGTCCTGTACCCAATGCTTAACTTATCTCCATTCCACTCAGCTACTCGCAATTTCTTGTGATATAGTGGGCGGAATATTATTATATGAGACAATTCAATGCAGACGTCTTTCCAAATTTGGCAGATCGACAGGTAATCGGTGAGTTACCACGATAGTTGCTATTCAACAACTCGACAACGTCCCATCGTCAACGCCTGCTATGAGAATTTCCCATTGCAGACGCCAACGAAAGACGTCATCGAGCTATCGATCAACTACCCTGGTTATCGCCTGGTATCTTATAGCACGATGCTAGGAGGCGAACCGGAAGAATCGATGAGCTACCTCTCCCCCCTCATTCTTTTTAAAAAAGTTACAGTTTAAAAAACACTTCTAAAAATATTATCTGCAGTATTTTACTCACATTTAATTCAATTTTTGAGCTGCTGCGTAATGGATATTTAAACTTTTTGGGCACACTGCGTCAATACTTTTCAACTCTTGGATGATTCAGCAATGCTAACAAGTTATTTGCTTTATATAATTTATTCAAACATGTAATTCATAACCATTCTAGTACTTTAAATAAATTCCAGATAATAATGCTGACCGATTTTCACGAGAGATTGACAGATCACTTTAATTTCAATAGTATTATGTTAAAAACAGGATATTTTAGAGCATTCCAGATTTTTCTAGATTTTATATTTTAACTGGTCCAGGTTTTTCTGAAAATGACCTGGCAACGCTGCCTGCAAGCAGCGAGCTTCAGCCCAAATGAGCATTAGAGTGATGCAAAATTTAAAATTTTCGCTCCACAGTACTTAAACGATTCCAAATCGAATTCTGACTAACCTCTCAAAATTTGAACCCATTTAGTGAGAAACTGAGATGGCACAAACCATTTGAAGTTTGTATGGGAATTACTATGGTAAAACCAAGATTTTTGTTCATCTCTATCTAATAATTCACCATATCAATCTGCTTCAAAAGTTTTCAACTGTACTTGTAGGAAATTTTCCCAGCTACAACTTTGCTGAAGATCACTTTTTGATTAAATGCAAGGATCAAAAGTTATCAATGGTTCAATGCGCTGATGTCTTATGATCATGCTCAATCAACTGCTCAGCAGGCAACATTGGTGTTTCTGGGACATTGAATAGGACACAAAAATCATGGCTACTATGTCACACTGCAAAATACAGTGTTGCCTACAGAGCAGCTGCTTGATCATGTCATAAGTTTACCAATCTCTTAAATAATTAATAACTTTTTCAAGTCTCATTTAAAATAGAAACGATCTTCAGCAAAGTAGTAGCTGAGAAAATTTTCTATAAGAATGGCTATCGAACTGTTTCGCAGCTCAATATGGAAAAAGACTAGAAGGCAATGAACAAAAAGTTTAGATTTCCCATAGTAATTTACATGTAAACTTCAAATGGCTTGTGCGAAGTCTGTTTCCAACCAAATGAGTTGTAACTTTGGGAGGCTAATCAGGACCCGATTTGAAACCATTTAAGCACTGTGGAGCGAAAAATTCAAATTTTGCATCAGTCTAATGAGCATCCATAGAAGTAGGAAGAAGCTGCACCGCTATTGATCGGAATCAGTGACTCGTTGTGAGTCGCTGTGAGGTCATCTATGCCAAGCACGTCAGACTAAAGAGTATAAACAGAGAGAGCCCACTCAAATTCCTATTCCTACACAAAAAACAAGCTCCTGCTGCAGTTAAAAAATAATATTTTTCATATAAGACTACGTAGTCCTACGTCACCATTGCGTACAACCCCATAGGGCTGTCCCTTTGCTGTTTTATTTTTTTAAATTTTGGCGCTTTAAAATCATAAAAGGACTCGTGAATAACAAAGTTATTCAAATTTATACTAAGTATCCAGAAACTAAGGAATTATTGCAATCATTTCAACACTTTCGTTTTGTGCTGAATATTTAAAAACCGGGATTTTTTTTGGATTTGAACCTGGCATTTCAAAATGAAAATTCACTGGCCATCCCATTCTTCAATTCGAGGGTACAAGAAGACTAATTCAGTCTAATCCAACTAAAACAATCACCTTAGGAAACATTTAAACTGACTCATGCTTCCCTTCAAATTGGGCAAGCTACCATTCTAGTTCCTCTTATTAAATTTAACAATCATTCGATAGTCTAGTAATATCACATAGCTTCTGCATGACTTTTCCCCCCCGATATTATCCTCATTTGGCCCCGCCCTAATCAGCCGAACCGCCTACTGCATCTTAGTACTGTCACCAACTTCTCTCCTCTATTATCCACTAGCAGCAACAGCTATACAGTAGATTTATCTCTTTCTCTCACTCTTTCCTATGTAATGATAACCGAACATCAGTTTAATTTCTATTTTCTTTATAATTTATCCCACCCACTTTTCAGAACCGTGGACGGTAAAGACAAAGGTAAGAAGAAGAAGGGTCTGTTTTAAGGGCTGACAAACCAAATTGTGTCTCCGTCGTGGTCCACCCTTCGATCTGCTTCCCCAGAAATTTCCGTTCACAACACACGTTCGAAATTTTGAAACAATGAAAGAAAGAACGAACCAAGTGGCGCAGCCCCAGCCCCCCTTCATCTTCCGTGTGTTGCGCAGATCCGCAACCAACACACGCACACTCACATATGTTACACTTACAACCAACCGACAGAGACCACGCACTGACGACCCTCTTCTGCTACCACCGCCCTACTGCTCCTATCACTCTACCAGTACTACTATTCTAGAATCTACTACCCAAAAAAAAAACAAGTTACTGCTATCAATTGCTAGTAATTACCAACATCGACCGCAACAACTCGCTTCGGTTTTTATACGAGTATATAAAACAAAAAAACGAAAGGTCCGGAATACCGTCGTGTGCGCGCGCGTGTTAAATAGTTTACTGTAAGCGAGACCGGCAAGATACACGCACTAACGCAAACAAAAACAACAATACTACTAACCACGACACCACGGTTTATATACACTACATATAGAATCCGTTTCGTGTGCGATTTCGACGATTGAATCAGTGTAATTCTAGCTAAACAAATGTAAATGACAAAACGCAAGGAAGATGTAGATTATGTAATTCTAGTACGCATTGAACTAATAAAACAAAAGTAAAATTTAGTACTTGGATCGAAGCAAGAGCGCATATTGAGAACCGCATATACATACATAAATACACTGCATATTTTGTCCCGGTTTCTTCGGTTTAACATAATTCTTGTGTAAGAAAAAAAAATGTGAGAATTTATGATATTCAATCGGCTTAGTTAAGGAGAAGAGAAAGGTTTTATTTACTCTGTGGCAGGACAATGCGCTCGGAAAATTCTCGGTTTTGTGGTGAAGAGCGCATTCACACACGCACATACTCACACGTGGACACCAATACATTCGCAAGCAGGCAGAACACACACACACACATACATACACCAACGAGCAGTGAGTTAGGTGCGGTGTGCTAGGACCGAAACAAAAAGTTGAAATCATTGTGTAATCGTCTTACGGATATGCCATATATATTTAGAGTATGTATATTTATTAAATTATTTTATTTTTTAAAAAGTTTATTTTTATAAAATAAAGTTTTTTGAAACTTTTATACACACCTGCAGCGAGGAAATACATAAACACACATACACGCAAACGCAATGTGAGATACCTACATATATTTGCTTGATCAAAAACAAAGTATAAAACAGCGGGTAGATAACAGGAATCATAACGTAACAGCAGCTAACGGTAGTTGTTTTGCGAGCTTTTGACATACAGCATTATTACTAGAGTATTGGTTTGGTGGGGAAATTTCGTGCACCGTTGAATGAGAGAACGCGCAGACACAAATGCAATATATAAATAATAGAGAGAGTCAGAGACAGCGGAATGAATAAGACACACATACATACTTACACTGAAAACAGGTTCAGAAATGCAATTTTATCATCGATTTCGATTAGCTGTGTAGCGTCGAGCTAGAAACAATAGAGACAAGAATAGTCAACTTTTAACGAATCCTAGACTTACACAGAGATACACATACACACACACACACACAGAGGTAATTTGTCGATTCAAAACAGTACGCTAGCGCTAGTTTTATATAGGAGGCTCTTAAACGATTTTTACTCGAAGGATGTCTTTTGTAGGAACAGAAAGAAAAATCAATTACAGAAACAAATCTCATTTTTGTAATAAAGTAGATAAATTTGAAGATTTTAAACAAATGGCACCCGTTTCGGAGCCGGTTCGTATGGTTGTAACGGTTTTTTCGCACCAATTGCCACTTCTTTTTGAGCACCCCCCCTCCGGATTTACGCCACCGTAGAAGAAATAAAAACAATACAACGAAACTACAGTTTTTCGATTGGGCCTACGTTGCCCGTTTCTTCCAATGTTAACACTCTCTCTCTCTCTATCTCTGCCTGTTGTTATTCAGTACTGATCTAGTGATGCATGCACCTTCTTATATTTGGTGCATACCAACCTGACATTAGAACGATTCAAATTTCCTGTTTCTACTCACTCTTGGTCAAATTTAAATAGAACAAACATAGAACCAATCTTGAACGCATCGCTATTTAGCTGTCTTTTTTTCCAAGGTATTGCAGCGGTAACCCTATATAATCTGTACAAAGAAAAAGGTTACACCCAATACCCATAATAATGAGCAGCGAAGGAGAAGAAATTTTTTCAAAAAAAAATCTAACCTAGTATCTTTAAAGCGTATGTAAACATTTAAGGGAAAGAGAATGGCAGATTATATATATTTAGAGCGATCATGGAAAGAATGAGAAGAAAGGCATTAGTAATATTTCCCCCTCTCAAAAAAAACACAGACACAAGACACTCATATAAAGAAAAGCTATATTTAGTGGAAAATGACACAACAGAGAAAAAAAAATCCAGAAAATATCGTGAGACTGATACACTATATTGCTCAACAAAAGAAAACCCACAGAGTTGCCCCCGTTTTTCTTTTTCAGTTTTCACTAATTTTTGGAAAACTACAAACCAAAAAGACAGCCACAGCTTCCCGCACTCGGTGCATACCGGCCTTTGCGCATATGCACCTTAAAAAACATACACACACACACATACACCGTTCGTAAAATTATGACCGATCATTCCTTCGATTCCAGACTTTTCCAAAACTATTCCCCTTCCCTACATTTAGGAATTTACCCAGTTTCGTTTGAAATGCGAGCGAGCTCATTTATCTATGCACTGATAGCACACGCAAAAAAAAATCTTAAACGAGAAATTGAATGAGTTTCACTCGGACGAGTCTCACAGTGAGACCCCCGAAAAATGGACAAAAACTAATATATTAAATTTAAAATTAAAAAAAAAAAACATACGAGGAAAACCACACAAAATAGGTATCAGTCTGTAGTCTGTAAGAGAAAATCAACCCCCCCACTTCCAAAAACCAAGCCAAGTGTGCATCTCCTTCCAAATCTAAGAGACGCAACCGAACGAATGAAGCGCAGATGTACGTACTTGCTGGCGGGGGTGGAGTGGTGGATAGAGAATAACCTTTCAAACCAATCTATAAACAAAACAAACATCTTCAAAAAAGAAAATATTTAAAACGACAACAAAAAAAAAACAAACAAACAAAACGGTTCAAATAAATTTGAATAAATGCTTGACGTTTTGGGGACGTTGCTCAATTGGTTCCGAAATGTCCCACCCGCCGAAAGGTGGGCGCTCTCGTCGCTTGGATACCATCTCGGTCACGGCCAATGAGATCGACCCAAATTTCAGGTTACTCATAAATCGCAAACAGTGCAGTTGGGTTTACCCAGGAAAAAAATCCCGAATGTGAGAAAAGTCAAGATTGGATTCACTCAGTCTATTGGTTACTACTTCTAGACTGAGTTAAATGTTCGTCAATTTTCCCCATTTCCGGCAGATTTTTGAGGTTGTACACACTTTTTTTTGTGATTTATGAGTAAACTAAACTTCAATTTCGGATCGACCTCATCGGCCGTGTTGATCCGGTGGTGAAATCACGGGTCTCTTATCGCGGTTTTATCGAACGCAAATAGAGATAAAGAAAATGCATGCCACACTTGCTCTTCCGCTTTCTGCTGGGTCGTTTCATTTCGCGGATAATAATAGCAGCTAATGGGTTGGCATTCGGAAGGCAGGCAGCGTGCTGGTGTGTGTTTGTTGTGCTAGGTTTCGTCTTTTTGTGATTGTCTGATTGACCAATAGAGAAGAGAAGAAACTCTACCTAGGGGTGGTACTTGAGAGAAGAATGTCAGCCTACATCGTGATTCCGCTGATTGTGTTTGTGCTGCTCATCATCTGGATGTCTGTGGTGAGTTTATAAGTTGATTTACTTCGAACCAACGGACGTGATAAAACGTGGATAAGATACTGGCTACGCGTGTAGGTTGATAGATATCTGAGTTTGCTATCGATAAAATTGGAAGATATTCGTCAGTGTCAGCGTCAGATATTTGAAGTATCCTTATATCAACAATCATTTCCCTTATTCCAGTATACATTCGACAAAAGGTTCAACAGAACTCGAGTTCTACAGACGCGTGGTAAGTACTCAATAAAAGACTTTCACTTATTGGGGTTTGTGCGATTAGGGTATATGTTCAAGAGGTCCTTGTTTCCGCATTCGATCAAAACGAATATTCCATACATTTTGGATTTGTTTTAAATGCAACAACATTTATTAAGGCTCAAATGTCTAAAACAAAAACTCCACGGAGTCGAGTAACAGCGAATACTCATAAACAAATATTCATGAGAAACATCTTTAATGAGTTCTTATTTTCCCTGGGCCAAGAATTCATTTGATGCCGGTTCAACTTGGATAAAAAGCATACATTTAACAAAAATGAAACCATATAAAATATGTATCCCTTCCGATTGAGAGAATTTCCTTTTTCGCGTCCATATGCACACCGCGTCCAAGTGTGCTTACCCAGACCCTACCCCTGCTACCCCAAACGCTAGAGAATTATCCGGGACCTCCGGTGGTAAATCCTGCATTGAGATTGAAGTAGGTCGCGCTGCCAAAACGCCGTGTTTTTGTTTTGCTACGTCGTTTTCGCTCTTTAGTGTAGAAAGAAAGTACTGTTCTGCCGGAAATCAGTCCCATCTGCATTTTTACCAAATGGAGTTGGATTTTTTTTTTAATTTGTTGTCTTAAGAGTTTGAATCTCCAATTGAAGAACATTTTCGATATCCTTTACCTTAACCATCATCCGGTCTATAATGATTTGGCTGCACCAATCCCAAATTATTTTTGACTTCGTGCATTGCTTGATCCGATGTTGATTAGTATCAGACAAACCACATTTTTCACAATTATGTCTAAGACTCTATGCATAACCAATATAGTAAAGCTTGAGATTTTCCTTATTTGGAGCAAGATCGTTTACAATAACGAACAATTTCGCACGGTCTTGAAGGGGCAGAAAGTAATTAAGTTCTCCCATACGATTACTCAATCAAATTGGATTTTGTTTTCTACTGCAGGCACATGATTATTCCTATCAATAAAGAAACCATACAAAAGCTTTGTTGTTTCAAGATTATAATTACTCTTTATCAAGGCTCCTTCATCTATCCACTCCCTAGCATTTCTAGTAAGTTTTCCTCTGATTCGATCATTTATGAGGTAACTTTCTTCAAAATTATCCCCATGGTTGTAACAAATATTTCTCAAGAATAATGCCTTTGATTTAGCTTCTGGATCTATAAGGTGAATTCTTCCTTTTAAATAATCCATGTACAATTGATTCCTGTTCAGTTTAAAACTGAAGCTGAACCAAATAAGCTTCCCGCATGCGGACTTTATCTGGCCTAGATGTCGATTGATAACACAAAGACATTCAAAACTATACTACGCTCAAACATATTCAAGTATGGATTTGTAGAATTGCTTTAATACTCGAAACCAACCTTCCATAGTTTGAATCCAGCATAGAACTCCAACTCCTTTCAATACAAACTCCTAAAATTTGGAGACTATCAGCTTCCCCTATTTTTGAGGACCAATCCTAGTATTATTCAAACGAAAAAAATCTGACTTCTGCAAATTGAATCGAATGTGAGTAAACCAGCTATAAGAATCAACAATTGAAAACAGATGATTAAATTCCAAATCATTCTTAATAAAAACAACTCATATATCATCAGCATAAGTAATCACACTGATGAACTTGTCATAGACAAGCACACCAGGAATGCTGTCTGAAATTTGTCTTAACAAGGGCTCAATGTAAAGAACTCAAGAACTGAAGCTCAATGCTCATGGGGCATCCCGGACGAACAGAACTTTTAATTTTAATTTATTGAGATAGAAACCCATTAATCAAAATTCGAGATGAACATTGGACGCGAATACAAATTAAAACTAATTAAAAACTCGGAATGAAAATAAAACACGTTGTTACGATGACGAACTAAAAACACTTCTATTTACATACATGATGACAACATATTATCTCATTCACTCTTTATGCGCTTTGTTGACATCTGAAGGATGACGGATAAAACAGTCACCCGCGAGTCCAGCGGCGGCGGAGTGGATAGGGGTACTCCGTTTTCCAGTTGTCCCCAACATCCCCCCTCTTCAATAGAGGTGGTACGGGTCAAACCACTGCGGCGGCCTTCGGATACGAGAAGACCGGCGTGGAAGTTGTACCGGTGTAGCTGGTCCGCTATCTGCTAAAGCGAACTCTGGAGATGCTGCTGATGTAGACGTAGACGATGATGATGAGGACGAAGACGTAGCTAACGACGAGGACAAGGACGATACAGGTGGCAACGGTGTAGACTCAGCATTCGGGGCCTGAGGATTCGGAAGATCCGGCGAAGTCGATGGTCCTGGTAGTGGAGATGGTGCTGCCGGTACCATCGTGGTTCTAGGAATACTCCACGCATCTAACAGAACGTCGTGTGGTGGTGCCGACGATTGTGACGTACGGTTGCTAACTGGAGTACCACCACGACTGCGCAGCTGGTTGACGTGTGCTCGAACCATTCTACGATCCTCAACCCAGACCGTGTACATAACTTTGCCGATCTTGCCGCAAACGACTCCTGGTGCCCAGCGCCATTTATTATTGCTGTACACCTTTGCGTAGACCGGATCGTGTGCAGAAAAACTTCTCCTTACTTCATCGTCCGGATTAGGCTCTATTGGCGGACGCGCCGGCGGAGGGCGAAGTAGATCCAAACTGGTTCTGATGCGACGCCCAAACATAGCTTCGGACGGTGATTTTCCATCTTCGACCTGACGATTTGGCGTTGTACGGTAGGTTAGAAGGAAAATGTCCAACGCTTCGCCAACACAGTTCTTCCCCTCCTGGATTTTCTTCAGCGCCCGCTTGAATGTGTCCACGAACCTTTCAGCCTGACCGTTTGACTGAGGATGAAAAGGTGCCGTGGTGACGTTATCAATTCCGCTGTCACTGCAGAACTTCTGGAACTCGCTGCTCGTAAACTGCGTACCATTGTCACTAACGAGCGTTTCGGGCATTCCTAGGCGGGCGAAGATGTTCCGTAGAATGCTGATCGTTGCTGTGGATGTTATTCGTTGCGTAGGCACCACTTCAGGCCACTTCGAATGGGCATCGATGGCTAGCAGGTAGTAGACTCCGTCAATGGGGCCGGCATAATCCACGTGGACACGCTTCCATGGACCACTAGGCTTTGGCCACGGAACCGGTGGGGAATGCGGTGGAGATTTTGCCACGGATGCGCAGTGCTTGCATGCCTTCACGAACCCAACGATTTCATCGTCAATCGATGGCCAGTACACATAACTCCTTGCTATGGACTTCATGCGTTGTATCCCTGGATGTCCCTGGTGTAACTGCCGCATGCACCGCAGTCGATGCTTCTCAGGAATCACCAAGCGTTCACCGAACATGATGCATTTCCCAACAGAACACAACGAATCTCTATGCCCATGGAACCGTCGAATCTCAGGATCTTCGATCGTCGACACTTCTGGCCATCCTTCTTGAAGGTAGCGATATACTTTGCGCAGCTGCTGATCGACTTGTGTATCTTGCTCCACAATCTTGAAGCTCAATGGCAGACCGCTGACCACTTCGTCCGCAATGAATCGTACATCCTCCTCCAAAATCACGCTCGCAATCACGTAATCCTCCTCAGGTTTGGCATGATTGTTGATCAATCTTGAGAGGATGTCGGCGTTCCCAAACTTCTCGGTTGGAATGTATTCGATGGAGAAATCGTACAACAGTAGCGTTAACGCCCATCGCTGCAACCGGTTTGCTGTGTACACGGGAATGCCCTTCCGTGAACCGAATATTCGAATCAAGGGTGCGTGATCGGTCTGCAAGCGAAACTGCCTTCCAAAGATCATTTTGTGGAATTTCGTTACGGCGAACACAACTGCTAAACCTTCGCGATCCGGCTGGCTATAACCCATCTCTGCCTTCGTGAGCGCATGTGCCGCATGCTGAACCACCTTCACCGACCCGTCGGGGAACCTGTGGCTGATTGTTGCACCAACGCTTATCGATGAAGCATCCGCCGATACAATGATCTCTCGTCGCGGATCGTAGTGAGTTAGCAGAAGATCGGAACCAAGTAGCTCTTTGAACCGATCGAAGGCACGCTGACACTCGGTTGTCCACCGGAATTCTCCATTTCCTTTCAGCAACTCATCAAGTGGAAACCGCAGTGTACGCATATTCGGCACGAACTTCCCATAATAGTTTATGGCGCCCAAGAAAGAACGAACTCCACTGACATCCTTAGGCGCTGGCAGCTTCTGAATAACTTCGATCTTTGCTGGATCCGGTCGCAGCCCGTGACGATCTAGCAAATGTCCCAAATAGCGAATCTGGCTTTCTCCAAAGGAGCACTTTTCCGAACGAATGGTGAACCCGAACTCTTGGATTCTTTGCAGCACCGCCCGAAGATTCTTCTTGTGGTCCTCTTCGTCGGTACCACCGACAACGATGTCATCCAGGTAGCCGCTCACTCCTTTCAGGCCAACCAGCATCGTGTCGATCAACTGCTGGAACGCTCCCGGCGCTGCCTTCACCCCTGGCGGGAGACGATTATAGCGGTACAGTCCTCGATGCGTGTTTATGGTCAGGAGGTCACGAGAACTTCCGTCCACCTCCACTTGCAAAAACGCATCCGTCAAATCTATTTGGCTGAAGACGGTGCAGTTTGCTAGGTTAGCGAAAATGTCCTGCGGAAGAGGCAAAGGGTACTGGTGGGGCTGTAGAGCGTCATTCAGTCCCGTTGAATAATCCCCACAGATACGAATCGTACCATTCGCCTTACGAACCACCACAATCGGAGCTGCCCACTCCGAGAAGTCTATCGGTTCGATAATTTTCTTTCGCTCCAATCGGTCCAGTTCATCGTCCACCGTCTGGTACATGGCATACGCTACCGGACGCTTTGGACGAAACACAGGGGTCATTCCGGCCTTCAACTGGAACTTCACCTTCGTTTTCTTACATAGCCCAAGATCGCCAGAAAACACATTCGGGTACTCTGCCTTTAACCCGCTTACACTGGCCGGAGTGCTGCTGATCTGGTTGCAAATTGAATCGAAAGGAACCGACCACAATCCGAAAGCATCGATCGTGTCAGAACCCAACAGGTGTAACTGTTCCTTGGTGACCCGAATCAAGCCACGCAACACTCGCCGATCAATGGAAAGATAACAAGAAAACTCACCTTCAATCTGCAATGGCCTACCACTGGCTGTCTTTGCGATGATCGTCGACGCAAACGTTGAAGGGCTGCCAATCTTGCACCAGGTATCCGACGAAATTATCGTGATGTCAGACCCCGTATCGATTTGCATACGCACCGGTAATCTATTGATTCCAGCCGGCACGTACTTTCGACGCTCCTGCACACTGCACGAATTCACAGTCACTACCTTGGCCGCTGCAACGTTGGGCTTCCGTCGCCTGAATTTTACCTTCGCTGCACTCCGACAGTAGCCATCCTTATGGCCTACCTGGCTGCAATCGCTGCACTTATGGCTTTTGTACGTGCACTCCCTGGCGTAATGCATGCCACCGCATAGCCAACAAGCTGTTTCCGGACTAGTCTTCCCGCTGCTCGCTTTCCAACTACCCTTCTCACTGCCGGACTGGTTGAACTTCGACGGCGAGGTTCCCTTGAAACGGTACTGCTTCGTCTTCAAGGCTTTCACAGACATTGAGTTCTCCTCAATCATCGCAGTATCGTGCCGCAAGTTCAACAAACGTTGACACTCTTCCGACAGCTGTTCCAGCGTAACATCATTCCGCTCCTCAATCTTCGACAACAGCCGCATCCGCACATCTGCATCTTTGTCCGACTTCAAGCCACACACGAATACGAGACACTTGAACTGCTCCTCCGATAGCTTGGACAGCTCGAACTCGACGCACGATTTGTTAATGCGGCATGCATACGTCACATAATCCTCCTGTGGCTGCTTGACGATTTGCAGGCAACGATACCTCCGGCTAATCACAGATTCGGCAGCACCGAACAAGCTGGTCAACTTTTTTACCGTCACCGCAAAGTCAAAATCTTTCGGTGCCTTTGGCAGAATAAAGCTGATATATCTTTCGTGCTCCGACATCCCCAGCTTTCGCATCAGCAAGCGCACTTTTGCTCCTCCGTCGAGTCGGAAACAGGAAAAAGTTATCAATTATTTAAGAGATTGGTAAACTTATGATATGATCAAGCAGCTGCTCTGTAGGCAACACTGTATTTTGCAGTGTTACATAGTAGCCATAATTTTTGTGTCCTATTCAACGCCCCAGAAACACCAATGTTGCCTGCTGAGCAGTTGATTGAGCATGATCATAAGACATCAGTGCATTGAACCATTAATAACTTTCGATCCTTGCATTTAATCAAAAAGTGGTCTTGAGCAAAGTTGTAGCTGGGAAAATTATTGAAAGCTTTTGAAGCAGACCGATATGGTGAATTATTAGATAGACATGAACAAAAATCTTGGTTTTACCATAGTAATTCCCATACAAACTTCAAATGGTTTGTGCCATCTCAGTTTCTCACCAAATGGGTTCAAATTTTGAGAGGTTAGTCAGGATCCGATTTGGAATCGTTTAAGTATTGTGGAGCGAAAATTTCAAATTTTGCATCACTCTACTAAGCATCCTTTAAACTTTTTAGTTTCACACGACCTCGTGAGCAATCTTCTCACGTCTTTCAAGTTATTCACACATGACATATTCGAAACACACGCAGTTTGTCCAGGTCCTAGCAACTTATCAAGAAAATCCATAATTCTTTCAGCAATAAGCTTTATAAAAAAATGTTTAGTCATGATTTAGCAAACTAATTTGACGATAGTCATCGAAAGAGGATCTGCCACTGTTATTCTTGGGAATCAACGTAATAACACCTTCTGAGAAAGACTTTGGAGGAGAAATTGTTCCAGCTAAATTTGAACTAAAACTATATACTAAATCGTTACAATTATCAAAGTTATTCAAGTAAACCTCACATGTAAGCCCATCGGGCCCAGGAGATCTTTATTTTTTATTACAACAGAGAATAACAGATATTAATTCCTCTTCCCTTATCTCCTTCATCAAATCAACACGATCGTCACGATGCATCATCGTCAGGCAAAGAGTCTGAAGTCGCTAATTCTGAGTGAAAAATCGCAGAAAAATTATCAAAAACCAATTTTCCAATCTGTAAGGGGTCTGAAACTAAAATGCTACCATTTCGAATGTTGATGCTTCCATTACTTTGAATTCAGTTTTACTTGAGCTGCAACCTGAAAAATGTTCATCATTTCATCCTGCATACAACTGAAACCAACCAAATGGTTTCCTAAATGTTTCAACCTATCCTGCTCAATCTCCATCAACCGCGGCTTGATTAACTTGATGTCTAACAATGTTGGTTGCCCCGAATTTTGTTTATGCATCCACTCATTAATTTTTCCATAGAAATAGCTTTTCTCATTGGAGATTCGGCTATTCAGAACAAAGCTTTCGTGCTTGAAAAACTGTTTCATTTTATGCTTGGGTACCTCATTCCACCATCTGCTTCAATCGGAAAAATAGCACTCACGTGCCGTCCCTAATAAAAAAAATACCACAAACGAACGATAACGCAAATGATCGAACTATTCCCCTAATGGTTTGGATGATACCCCGAACACGTCGTTAAACAAAGTAACCGTAACAAATTCCTCGGCTAAACGCGCACAAACAGAGCCATCTTTAGCTAATGTATTATTAACTTTCCAGTAGCCTCTTTCTACAGGAGAAACGATATCAGAGGTACCTTTAAAGGTCATCAAAATTCCAAAGTGGTAAGAAAAAGCAACAGGAATCGTTAAGAATTCTATAACATTTTTCGAGAGAAACAGCGGAGCGTAAACCTGTCTAACCTTGACATTGTTGGAAAAATATCAAAAAATCAAATCTCACCAACGCCCAAGATCACGCTTGATTTTCGTAGACAAAAATCAACAAGCAAAAAAACTGCGGTTGATTTTCCAAACTGTGGTGAGATTGAACTTAAGGATTTTTGCTTTACACTCGAATGCAACCGAAACTTGCAGCAGTCCCTTCGCGTCTGCCATCGGTAAAGATTAAAAAGAGATAGCAAACTATGCTTTCTCTTTCTAAGAAAACGATGTGCAATGGAATCATTTTTGTGTCGAGTCAACTCTCAGCTTGATTTTTGCACGTTGTGAATAGTCTCGCAATATCAAAGGAGCTTGAAAAATCAATATCAAGCATGATATTTTGCGAGCGCATGAGAGCGGAAAAATATCAATTGATTTCTGATTTTGCCAACACTGAACCTTGATGAAGTACCATTTCTGACGAAAGTGTATGTGTTCTTTTTAAGTTCCAATGCAATATCTTTCAAATTGAACATTTCAACAAGTTTCCTCAAATCGGTGCTGAAATTTTTCGTTGAACTAGTAGAATCAAAATTGTTCAAAATGCAGTTAAAATCTCCACCAATAACATCGATCTTCTTCCCTCCTTTTGCAAAGTGCACTGATAAATCATTAACGAACAAATTATCCCTTTCCTTTCTCTTATTACTTCCTGAAAATGCGTAAACGTTTATGTAGTTCACACCATTAACTATTACAGAAGATATTCTCCCATTCGGATCCAACCAAGGCTGAGTGAATTCGAACGACTTTCAAATCAAAATACCGGTACCCGAGCAACTCTCTCCAATATTAACTAACACAGAGTGAGAAGGAACAAGCGAAAAGTTAGTTTGCTATGCTATGCAGAAAAAGAATATCAATATCGTTGGCTCTAATGAAATCCCGCAAATGGCTTTTGTTGATTGTACACGTAGAGCTATTCAAATTAACTGACGCAAATTTAACCACAAAATTAAGTTTTCTACTGACCAATACAATACCGTAACGATATGAATTGAAATTCTACTCAAAAATACCAACTGACTAATGTCGTTTTCGTTTTTGCGGTGTAGCACTGGTGTAGTGTAAGCAGGAATAAGTGAGAGTCTTTGACAGCTCAACATCATTTGTTTGTAAACAAAGGTGCATCCTATATCTACACCCTAAAATATTTCGGTGTACGGCAGTGTAGCACCGGTGTAACTACACCGTAAAAACGAAAACGACATAACCAATCTACACATCCGACGGCTTCTCGCTAGCTGATTTACTTCTTCTATTCTCCTGATTTCGTTTCATCTGCTTGTTCCGATTTCCGAGAGTGGAAACCGCCTCATCTATTGCCTTGGTAGAATCCGATGTATCCGAAAGAGAGCTTTCGTCCGAGATGGAAAATGACAGGTGGGCAGGAACTCACGGTCTCCCAGTGTTGGTGAGTTAATGTTCACGGAAAGTTCATTGTTTTGCCATACAGAAATTCAAAACAAATTTTTTTTTGGGTGGATTTTTTACAGTTTTTTACCTGTTTCATACGACCGGAAGGTGTATGCTGGTCACAAATGCCGTGCCAAACTGATTTCCTACGCAATTAATCAATATTTGATGTGAATTTCGCTAATAAACACGAGGAGCATTTCTTAAAACAAACTTGCCATAACAAAATGGGCATGGTTCATTTTAGTAAACAAACTAACACTTCTTCCTACTGTGTATTAGGCGCCTAGAGCCGACTCCATCCGTTGTTAGATGAACCCGATGCCATCAACTTACATATTCATATTCGTCATCGTATCGCTTCTATCCTCCTTCGTCTTCTGGGTTGTAATCGAAGCAGCTTTGGACTTTGACCAATTACCTTTCAAGGCACCGCTGTATTATCCACTTTGAGCTCCATTGAGCCTTTCGTTCACCGACTTCCGTGCTGAGCCTAGGCGCCTAATACATAGGTGACACAGTAGGAAGAAGTGTTAGTTTGTTTACTAAAATGAACCATGCCCATTTTGTTTCATAAAAAAATTGAAATTAGTTGGTCCAGTTTTGTGAAATCGCTGGTAGAAAGTCACGCCAAAACTGCTTGACAAAGTGGTCAATCCAGTGCACAGTGGGGATTTTTGCAGCAAAAAGGCTTGAAATTGTCTGCCGCTCAGACCACACATTGTAACATATGACTTCCTTTGAGAAAAATGTCAAGAATATTTTACCCCGAAATCCAATATTTTCTGTAGTTCTCTCCCATTATGATACTTCACTGATTCAAATAGTCAGTACCTTTTATCAGAAATCCGGAGTGATTTGAGATTTGGGCGTGATTGCATTTGTAAACAAACACGTCAATCACCGATTTCTCGCGAATTAAAGCTCAATCTCGAAAACTAATAACGCTATGAGGTAGAGGAATGATTCCTCTATCATTTGGTTTAGTTTGTTTATTAAATTGAGCTTTATTTCAAGAGATATTGGCAATTGACGTCTTTGTTTACAAAAGCAATTACGCCCAAATCTCAAATCACTCCGGAAATAGCCAATTTGTCTTCTAAAGGGTGATACGGTCAAAATTTGGTCAAGGGAAAACGCGTGTAAATCGGTGAAATCGTTTATTTAAAAAATCAAATTAAATTTCTTTTTCAAGTTCAATTAGTATAAAATTCAGGAAAAATATTCAGTTAGGCTTCCGCTTTTCCAAATCTGAATTGCCGGGCCTTACGCTTGACCCCTGCCATCAGATTTTGTACAGCCACCTTGTCCACCTTCTTCGCCGCAGAAAGCCAGTTTGCCTTGAACTGCTGCTCGCCCTTAGCAGTTTTTTGGTCTTCTTTAGGTTCCGCTTGACAATAGCCCAGTATTTCTCAATTGGGCGGAGCTCTGGCGTGTTGGGAGGGTTCTTGTCCTTGGGAACCACCTGCACGTTGTTGGCGGCGTACCACTGCATGGCCTTTTTACCGTAATGGCAAGATGCCAAATCCGGCCAAACCGTGTTTCTTCAGGAAAGGCAGCAGACGTTTATTCAAACACTCTTTCACGTAAATTTCTTGGTTGACAGTCCCGGAAGCTATGAAAATGCTGCTTTTCAAGCCACAGGTACTGATGGCTTGCCAAACCAGATATTTCTTTGCGAACTTTGACAGTTTCATGTGCTTGAAAACATCTGCTACCTTTCCCCTTCCTTTTGCCGTATAAAACTCCTGTCCCGGAAGCTGCTTGTAGTCGGCTTTGACGTAGGTTTCGTCGTCCATTACCACGCAGTCAAACTTCGTCAGCATCGTCGTGTACAGCCTCCGGGATCGCGCTTTGGCCGTCGTATTTTGTTTATCATCGCGATTTGGAGTCACTACCTTCTTGTAAGTCGATAGTCCGGCTCGTTTTTTGGCTCGATGCACGGTTGTAGACGATACACCCAGCTAATTTGCGGCATCTCGGAGAGAGAGGTTAGGGTTTCGCTTGAAACTACCGGCAACTCTCTTTGTCGTCTCAGCGGCTTCCGGTTTTCGATTTCCCCCCGATCCAGACTTCCTGGCTGTCGACAAACGTTCCCCAAACACTTTAATTACATTTGTAACGGTTGATTTGGCAACTTTTAGCGATTTTGCCAACTTTGCGTGCGAGTAGCTCGGATTTTCGCGATGCGCGAACAAAATTTTGATACGCTGCTCTTCTTGCTTGGACGGCATTTTGACAACTGAAGAGTGAATTCCAAAATCAAAATAGGAGCAACATTCTACACACACACACCTTCAAAATGAGGGGTGTTCAGGTTTTTTAAATGCAAAATTGAAAGAAATACGTCAAGTTGATATTGACCAAATTTTGACCGTATCACCCTTTAGTAGTCAGCTTGTGCCTTTTAAAAACTATTGATAACATTTATAGGAGAGCATGAGGTCAAATAAGTCAGATTTTGTAATAAAATATAAAAGTTTTCCGAATTTAAACTCAATACTAAAAAAGAGATGCTCAGAAAGTGGATTACAAAACTAATTCAAATGCATGAGCGTATTTTGCCCCGGTATCTCATATCAAAACAATTAACTTTTTTTGAAAGATTTCTGATGACTGAACAGTTTCTGCCGCTGAAATGCTAACACGAGATTTAGGTTTTCTTGCGGTAAAAAGGAATCCAAGCATCAAATGTGCTTGTTTTAATACTGTGTAGAGACAAATAAATACATGTTTAGTGCCTGATTTACCCCAAAATCCTCTATCAATTGAAAGCATTTAAACTGGTTTATTAGCTTAAACAGACAATAAATTTCTTTGGAAATTTCCAAATATACCATTTAGAAACCAGTAAGTGAGCTTTGATAAATAAACCATGTGTCAAATATACAAGTTTGCTCATTTTGAATGGCATATGAAAAAATAAATATGTATGTACGCTGTACAAAATTCTCAGTAAATTGGTTGCAATAGTCTAAAAGACCAAAATTATGCATGTTTGTTTTGCACCGGTCCCCTTGTTACTCGATTTATTTGTTAAATTACTTGAATTATATGCCTTTTTTTTAATGACGACCATTCTTTTTAATTTGGTTCGAAAATTTAACAAGTCAACATTACGGCCGTTTTACTATTGCAGACACCAGCCATTTTATATTTTTACAGGTCTTCTGATTTTGGTTGTGGTTTGCTTACACAAAGTTCATTAATCCAGGCAATCTCTCCATTATTGCCCTCACCAGGTCATCCTCCGATTTGAATTTTATTATCAATGACATAGAAGATTTGTCTTTGTACATCGATAACAGGTCATCACACTTTTAATAGTTTCATTTTTTCCTTCAAGAAAAAGAAAATGTCCTATTCCGAGGGCTCAGCACTTCCACGACCAAAACGCACGCGCAGTGAGTTGGATTTGAGATCCGCCATTTCAGATTCCGACTTATCTTTTTGCTCTGTGAACTCCTATTGTTTTAAAACACAGCTTCACAGCTGATACGCCAGATAATCAAACTTTAGATTGTTGGCACTTTAACACGTCCGATTCTCACAGCTCACGAACTGCGAATCATTATTAAGTTTATCTTTTTATACATTTTAAGATATGCTACTAAAAAAAGAAGTTTGTTCTAGAAAAGTAAAAAAAAATCAAGCCAAATTGTCCCATAATTAAGAGTAACCGCAAGTCAGTCTCCTTTAAATAATAATAATAATAATATCATAAAATAATTTACAATACAATGAATCCTTCAATTTGAATCTGCTTAATTCGTTTTTCGTAAATAAGGTACATCGGTTCGCTTCCATCGGCTGCATTGCATTGGATTCAGCGGTGGCTAATGCGGAATGTCCAGATTGCTCCTGATGTTGAGCCAGAAGAATGGAAATCCCAGAATCGATCATGAATTTGAGTCCTGCCGTCCTTACCGATTTTGTTCACGCATCCTTTTTGGCATTTGCAGTCAATTAGTGTTATGTCATGTGACTTGCGCCCCTTCTTAGCGGAGTCTTCCTTTTAAATTTATTTCTTCGTTCGCTTCTTAACTTTTGAGGCCCATTCCGAAGATACCTCTCCATATAGAACAAACTTCCAGGAAGGATTTCCGTTTGCTCTGCTTTCGGGCTCTACCGCAGCTGCTAGTGCAGCAATAGCAGCTTTAGATTTATCCACGAATTGTTCTTTACCATCTCCAAATCCATAAAATTCTTCATCTGAACACTCACTGGACGAGCTTTGATCCGTTCCGTACATCGCGAGATATTTAAGCGCTGACATTTTTTCCTAATTGTTGTAATTCAAGGCCAACAATTGAAAAGGCCTCAACTCCGTTTTGTAAACAAACATTGTAAGGCCATTTTCTCGCGAACCGAAACCTACATTCGCAAACCTAAAACACAATCGGATAGAAGAGAGTTTCCCCTACTTGTTCATTTTTATTTTGGTTTGCGTAGGAGGACTTCGGTTTGCGAAAAAATGGCCATACAAGGTTTGCTCACAAAATGGAGTTGAGGCCTTTTCAATTGTTGGTCTTGAATTATAAACCAGCTTGAACCGACCGTCAAAATATTGCAATTCTCATCGAGTTTGTTTAGCCCTTAAATGTATGATTTCTTATTTTGCGGTGATTTTTTTTTCTTGTGATATAGGGGTAAGAGCGGCATAGTGAGCATCCCGTGCACCAGCTTGGACTTCCGGCCGTTCGGAACAAATTTATTGGTGGTAGGATCAAGATCATAATGATATTGAACCTACTACCAGTTGATTTGTTTCATTCAGCTAGAGATCCAGGGTCAAACTACGGGATGCTCACTATGCCCCTCCTTCCCCTAGGTATATTGCGTTTACTATTAAAATGTTGTTTCACCATGTTTAAAGTTGCCAAATGACAACACTATGCAAGGGTTAGGGAGGCGATCCCATTCCCCTGAGTGGGGAGTTGAGAAACACAAATTACCGAATTGCCGAAAGTGGATAAGGAATTTCAAAAGCTTCCTCCAATTACGATTTCTGCAGTCCCCTGATTAAGAATCTGAGAGAGAGCCCATCGGCCTTCAACAGGTGCTACTATATATCTATAGATAGGTGGTATGACGTCATCGATATATCGGCTTGGTCGTTATCAATTTCACATCGCCTAGCAATCATCGTTATCGCCGAGGAGAAACCATTGCAACCACCCGCCCCTCGGTGTCGCCATCAGCCACACTTGCCTGGAACAGCATTGGGCCTGTTCATAAACTACGTAGACAGTTTTTTGGGATTCTTGACCCCCCCCCTCCCCCTGCGTAGACAATTGTCCATACAAAAAATTTAAAATTTGTATGGGCCGTGGATAATTGTCAACCCCCCCCCCCCCCCCCCCCTAAACTGTCTACGTAGTTTATGGACAGCCCCATTATACAAAACAAAGTCATTCAGTCTACTTACGGCGTGTAGTTCGAATTACGAAAGTACCTTTTTTATTCTATAGCAATGGCAGAATCGACAGTAGTCCCGTTGATTTCGCTAATCCTCGTCTTGAGTGCTGTGTCGGCGGTATGTGTGTGTAGTAGAGCTAGTTGAGTCAGTTTTCAGTTTGTATTTAGATATATTTTTGTTCTTTGAAGTTTATCCTTTAATTTAATGAAATGAATAATCTATTTAGTTCGGTTTCTTCAGACGGCTAAAGCGGATACAAAAGTTGCGAGCTCGAGGTGAGTAGGTTTCCCTTCGTATTTCACGATTTGTGCCGTTATCTTTTATCTTTGAAATGAAAAAAATATTGTTTTAAAGTTGGTTGGTTGGTTGGTTGGTTGGTTTACAATAGTTTCAGCAGTTGAAATATTGCGGTAGGTAGGCATTCAAAATTGCATCACAACAATTCAAGTGGTGGTGCGGCGTCATTGAGTGCCAGTCAATGCCGATCCTCTTTACAACCTAGCTCAAATAATAATACTTGATATATAGTGCTTCCTGTTGCAGAACAATAATAGTCACAATCATTCCCGGATGAGTGGTGGTTTCGCGAAGGACTTTCGGTGCGCGCCTATTTCTACGTAGTTTTGTTTTTTTTTGCGGTTTACTCAAATCGAAATGAGCAGTGAGGCTGAAGCGCTGCTAGTTCCAATTGTTGCAATTATGCTTGTTTTCGCTTACCTTGCCGGGGTACGTATAGGAGTACGGGTTGGAATTGGCTAATAGCGAAATGCGATTGGAGATGTGAAATGAATTAAAATTTTATATTGGTTGAAATGAACGAATAAAATAATGTATGTTTTCCAATTCTGTTTAAAGTACTTTTACGTCAGATATCGAACATTGACACAATATGCAGGTGAGTTTTATTTTAACTTTCTGGAAGTATTATATAAGGATAAGGAAGTGATATTGTGATATTGAGAATAAGAGCCGTGATTGCCGTACAAATCAAATGGGAGTCACTTCACCGTGACGACAAGTGACAACTTTTCACCGTGAAGTGACATCCGTAATAAGCCCCTTTGTGACTATCGGTATAGCCCATAACCGTAAGTCAGTCCCATCTGTAAAAAAAAACTGGAAATGAGAAAACGACGTTCAAACATTTTACAAGTTTTCTCTTTTTACACTTATTTTGGAGGAATAATTTAAAAAATAAACATGGTATGTGATAGAATTCATCTATGTTTAGTAAGAAATATTGGATAATATATGGTGACATTTTGTGTGGGACTGACTTGCGATTGCATTTAACGTCAATGAGAATAATTTATCAACTCTTATTCCTCTTCGATCCTTGTTTGGACCCTACCCGAGGTAATCCTTCTTGGATATCGATTTGGAAAATTCCTCTTCGATCCTTCAGATTCTTATAGTAATCTGCTTGGAAGTCGATTTGGATAAAAATTTACTGCCGCCATGGCGCCTAAACGCAAAAGAAAGGGGCAAACTTTTGACCCCCCTTCTGATGAAATTAATTTGAGTAATCAATTTGATTTGCATCCATCATCCAAGAAAAATTCTAGTAAACTTTCCCGGCTTAATGCCAAGAAGGAAAAGATTCCCCCTATTGTGATAACCACTTCCGATTTCCATGCTCTCGCATGGAACTTTTGAATTTCGTGAAAGTTAAGTTTTCACTACAATTTGGACGTCGGGGTGAATGCCGTGTATTGGCTGAAACCTTGGACGGATTTAAATGTCTTCTCAAGTATCTTACTGAGAAGAAGCACAAATTTTTTACTTACGACACCAAAACTGAACGTGTGTTCAAGGTTGTCATGAAAGGACTGCCCAGTGGTGAATCCCTGGATCAGATCAAAGATGAACTGGCAAAATTACTTGGAGTTGTGCCACTCCAAGTAATCAAAATGAAAATGAAATCCCGTCCTGGCGATTCGCGCAACGGGATTTCTAATGATTTTTATTTAGTTCACTTCAAGTCTAGTGAACTAAACAACCTTAAGGCCTTAGAAAAAGCTAGCCTTATGCTCCATGTCCGAGTGAAGTGGGAACACTTCAGGAAGACAGGAGGAAATTTCCAAAACCTCACTCAGTGCCGTAAGTGCCAGGGATGGGGTCACGGAACTAAACATTGCTACATGCCAGCTAAATGCATGAATTGTGGTGATTCATCTCACGCAAAGGACGACTGTCCTGTGAAGGAAGATCCTAAGAAATTTAAATGTTCAAATTGTGAAAACCACAAATCCAATTTTTGGGAATGAAAGACTCGCAAAGCGATCCTACAATCTCGTTCTAAGCGACAGGTAGGAAACGCTCCACGTTTCCGAACAGGTACAAATTCCTCTGCTGTTAACAACGGTCAGCGAGGAACAAATTCTACATTCGTACCCGTAGGTACAAATATCACCCCTGCTTCAAATTTTTCATCTGTACCTACTCCCCTCGCTGCTAACAATGTTCAGCGAGTTAATGGAGCTACCTATGCTGCTATTGCAGCGGGTAAAAATCAAAATACTAACCAACGTTCTAACGGAAATTTTGACAATTTTAGCATTACTGCTCCTAAAATGGATTTTTTACAGAATTCATTAATTGACATGATTTCTGATATGCTTAAATCTAACTCCATGTTTGATGCTATTCAAACTGGAGTAAAATTTGCTAATAATATTGTCATGACTTTAAAATTCAGTAATGGATTTTAAAGCTTTAAATATTGTAAATTGGAATGCTCGATCTCTTAAAGATAATGAAGACGAGCTATTTAACTTTTTGAGAGTTCATAACGTGCATATTGCCGTTATAACTAACCATAAGGTTAAGAAGGACTCAAATTATTTAATTTATAGGAATGATCGTCTTGATGGACCCTGTGGTGGCGTTGCCATCATTGTTCATAGACGAATCAAACATAAAATTCTTTCTTCATTTGAAACCAAAGTTTTTGAAACTATGGGAGTTTCTGTTGAAACAAAATTTGGACAACTTACGTTTATAGCTGCCTATTCGCCATTCCAATGCGTAGGCCAGCAAATGAATTTTCTCAAGGGTGACCTCCAGAAACATACCCGTCATAGGTCTAAATTCTTCATTATTGGTGTTTTTTATGCAAAACACCGCTCATGGAATAATGCTCAAAGCAATTCCAATGGTAATATTCTGTTTGATGATTGTTCTGCAGGTTATTACACTATTCAATATCCAAACAGCCCAACATGCTTTTCTTCTGCAAGAAATCCCTCAACTATTGATTTGGTCTTAACTGATTCATGTCAACTTTGTAGCCAATTGGTTACCCATGCTGACTTCGGTTCTGATCACCTTCCAGTAACTTTTGAAATATCCTAAGAAATAATTTGTAATCCCAATAGCTCTATTTTCAATTACCATAGAGCTGATTGGGAGCAATATCGAACATTTATGGAATATAACTTCGATCCAAACATTCCTTTGCAAACCAAAGATGAAATTAATTATGCTCTTGAATCTCTGACGACTTCTATAGTTGCAGCAAGAGCTGCCTCAGTACCAAAATGCGAGGTTAAATTCGATTCAATTATAATAGACGACGATCTTCAGCTCTTGATCCGTCTTAAAAATGTCCGTAGGAGACAATATCAAAGAACACGCGATCCTGCCATGAAAGTTATCTGGCGGGATTTACAAAAACAAATTAAAAAACGATTCTCTGCCCTGAGGAACAAAACTTTTGAAAATAATGTTTCTAAATTAGACCCGAGTTCCAAACCCTTTTGGAAACTCACAAAAATTTTGAAAAAACCTCAAAAGCCAATTCCAGCGCTTAAAGAAGGTGGTAAAATTTTGATCACAAATTTGGAAAAATCTCAGAAACTTGCTAAGCAGTTCGAGAGTTCCCATAATTTCAGTTTGGGTCTTACTAGCCCTATTGAGAATCAGGTTGCTCGGGATTATCTGAATATTTTCTCTCGGGAAAATATTTTTGATGATTCCTGATTTTGACGAAGTAAGGTCTATAACTAAAAAGTTCCAAAATATAAAAGCTCCAGGTGATGATGGAATTTTCTATATCCTCATCAAAAAACTCCCAGAGAGTACCTTGTCTTTCTTGGTAAAATTATTTAACAGATGTTTCCATTTGGCATACTTTCCTGATAAATGGAAAAATGCAAAAGTTGTTCCAATTTTGAAGCCGGATAGAAATCCAGCTGAAGCTTCTAGCTACCGTCCGATAAGTTTGCTTTCTTCAATAAGTAAACTTTTTGAAAAGATAATTTTAAATAGAATGATGCTTCACATCAATACGAACTCAATTTTTGCAGATGAGCAGTTTGGATTTCGCCATGGGCATTCAACTACTCATCAACTCTTAAGAGTTACCAATTTAATTCGTTCAAACAAATCTGAAGGCCACTCAACTGGAGTTGCTCTTCTAGACATAGAAAAAGCATTCGACAGTGTTTGGCATGAAGGTTTGATTGCTAAATTGAAAAAGTTTAATTTTCCACTTTACATTATGAAATTAGTTCAGAATTATTTAACTGACAGAACTCTGCAGGTGAATTATCAAAATTCCAAATCTAATCGACTACCTGTTAGAACAGGAGTTCCTAAGGGTAGCATTCTTGGGCCTATATTGTATAACATTTTCACTTCGCACCTCCCTGATTTGCCTCAGGGTTGCCACAAATCTTTGTTCGCTGATGACACAGGCATTTCCGCTAAAGGAAGAAGTCTTCGTGTTATTTGCAGCAGACTGCAGAAAAGTTTAGATATTTTCTCGTCTTATTTACAAAAATGGAAGATTTCTCCCAACGCTTCCAAAACTCAACTTATAATATTTCCACATAAGCCTAGAGCTTCCTTTTTGGAACCTAGTAGTAGTCACATAGTCACTATGAACATAGTTCCAATATCCTGGTCAAACCAAGTGAAATATCTTGGATTAGTACTTGACCAAAAATTAACTTTTAAAGATCACATTGAAAGTATTCAAGCCAAAAATATATAAAATGTTTGTATCCTCTTATAAACAGGAAATCCAAATTTTGCTGAAGAATAAACTTCTAATATTTAAACAAGTTTTTAGACCGGCCATGCTTTACGCTGTGCAATATGGTCTTGTTGTTGCACTACCAGGAAAAAAGCACTTCAAAGGATTCAGAACATTCAGAAGATTCTGCGCGGCGTGTGAGGTGAGGTGACAGTGAAGTGATGGTGTAGTGACAATTGTCACCTCGGGTGAGGTGACTCTCCATTTGATTTGCATGGAGACTCGCCTCACCCGAGGTGACAATTGTCACTTAACCATCACTTCACTGTCACCTCACCTCACACGCCGCGTAGAATAGGCCTATATGTGTTTCTGCAAATGTCAGAGGCTAACATTGTCTTCCATTGAACCTCTTGCTCTCATATATTTCGTCTTCGATGAGTTGATGGCAAGTTCAATCCGTCTATCTACAGCCTTCAGTCTGATGTTAGTTTCCGCCTTTTGGAGGAAGAAAGAAAGACAACTGTACTTGTCGAGTGGCTTATGCAAACTGAGTTTATTGAAATCAAATTATTATCCAGACTACTGTGATTGGACCTTTCAGTCGAGTTGCTTCACTCCTTCACTCCTCCTCAAGCTCGACGCACTGAAGGTCAATCTTCTTCCGCAACTGCTCTAGTTTGACTCTTGCTAACGGCTTCGTGAGTACGTCAGCAACCATCAGCTCCGTAGGGCAGTAAACGACGTCCATGACACCGGTACATACCAACTCCTTGTGTCAATGTGCTTCGTTCGGCCATTTCCTCCTTCAGACCGCAGCATCGCAATACAGCTTTGATTGTCCTCCTGTACCGTGATGGGTTTGACAACGATCTCTCCTACGTCCTTCATGAGCTTAAGAAGCCAGAGAGTAGCCACGACTAGCTTCTGATAAGAAATATTCCGCTTCGGTTGAAGAAAGTGTGACGCACTGCTGCTTCCTAGCCGTCCAGCAAATTGATCCGCCAAGACGGAAAACGAATCCAGTGTTGCTTTTCCGGTCTGCACGATCAGTCAGCGTCTACATATGCATCTAGTGGTCCTGCATCTCCTAGCTTCAATCTCAAGTCGGCGGTGGTGTAGAGATATCGCAATGTGCGTTTGGCTTCCGTCCAGTCAGCTTCCGTGGAACGGCTAACCTTGCGTCCCAGAATGGATGCGCTAATGGCAATGTCAGGCCTTGTATTCTCCGCAATATATAGCAAAGCACCTACTAAGCTTTGGAACTCCTCGTTCCGCGGCATCGGATCCTCTTCCATTTGTTGTAGATTCGGATATCCGGGGTCCACTGGAATGTGAGACGGCTTCGCTTTGTCTTGTCCAAAGTAAGCGCTCTGATTCAACAGGAACTGGCCACTTTGCGTTCTCTGAATCTGGATACCGAGGTAGTTGGATACAGCTCCAAGGCATGTGATTTTGAAATGTCGCTGCAGAAATTTAAAAACCCTTCCGTATTATTCTTCGTTTTGCGTTACAATCAGCATATCGTCTACATAGAGCGAGACGAAAGACTTCTTCCCGTGGCATGTTCTCACGTAGATACAAGGATCGGATTCGGATGGTACGTATCCGAGCTCCTGTAACACCTCGCTGTTTTTTTCATTCCACACTCTTCCCGCCTGTTTCAAACAATACAGGCTCTTTCGCAAACGACAGACATCATTCTTGGCACCAGACGCAAATCCAGCAGGCTGCTTCATAAAGATCGTCTCGGATAATTCGCCGTAAAGGTATGCCGTTTTGACATCAACGTGCTGCACTATGAGGTTCCGACGTGCAGCGATACTCAGGAGAGTACGAAGAGTCGTTTGCTTCGCAACCGGTGTAAATACTTCGTCAAAGTCCGTTCCATACTTCTGGTTGTATCCTTGGGCAACTAGACGAGCTTTGTAGCGTATTATGTAACCGTTATCATCGAACTTCTTCTTAAAAATCCACTTGCTTCCAATGGCCTTCCTGTCAGCGGGAAGTCTGACTACTTCCCAAGTGGCATTCTCTCGAAGCGACTCGATCTCCTCCTCAATTGCTCGTTTTCACTGCTCGCTTTCGGGGCAATCCATGGCTTCCTGGTATGAATTTGGCTCATTTCGATGTTCCGTTACCAACGTGACTACATCTGGATAACGACTCGGCAGTACACCTTTATTTGCACGGTCGCACCGCCGTCGAGTGTCAACACCATTCTCCTCCTGTCCATCGGTTGATCCACTCCCCTCCAGAGTTTGGTCTTCATCGTCGGTCGTTTGATTTTGAAAATCATCATAAGTTGACTAGTAGCCGTAGAAATCCTCAGCACTGGAATCACCGTCTTCGTCGTGTTCGTTTACTGGAACAACGGAGACGTCGTCGACTTTAGTAGGTTCAATAGGTTTAAAGGGATAATCAATCATACTTCCCTGATGAGGTTCGATTGCCCGAACCTCCTCCGGCATCAGGAATACTGCATCACGGCTCACAGTCAGGTTGTCGTTCTCAGGATCCATGAAGCGATACGGCTTGTGCTGAAGAGAATATCCAACGAACACCAGTTTTCTTGATTTCGCCTCTAGCTTGGATCTCTTATGTTGGGGAATCCACACGTACGCTGGTGTCTTAGATCCGGCTTCGATCTACTCCACATTTCGATCTGAGTCTTCTGCAAAGGTTTGGTTCTGCAAAAAAATTGGCCGTGTTGACAGCCTCGGCCCAGTACTTCAACGGCAAACGTGGATCAATGACCTTTTTTTTCATACAGGGGGGCATCTGCTCCCAGACACCTGAGAAGATAACTCAGGGTGTGGGGATGGGAGACTAAACCTAAACCTTACCCTGTGCTCTAGGCCCTTGTCCTCCCCGGAACCGCCCGAAAGCATTACATCATGGGAGGGGGCCGGTTGCGCTATGGCGCATCACTAGTGGTGTGTCAGACGTGACACTCGCTACTGCACAGTGAGCAACTGTGCAGGGCCTTCCTCTAGTCGTTCGCTGTTAATTGTTCGCCTGAGTTCTAGAGCAGACGTGATAGCCAGCCAACTGTTCAGGGCCAAACAGGACAGATGTGACCGCTTACCAACTGCGTGTGCTAAGCACTCTAAGAACCCGGTGTCACTCCTGCCTTTGCACAACGAGGGTTTGTGCAGGGCTTATCGACCTCCTGGAACGAGCTGGATGGGGCTCCAGCGTCCTAACTCTGCTGTAGTTCGTTTAGCCGCAATATCTCTCCCTTGGGTTCGATAATTAACGTTTCCAGGGCACACCACGAGGAGGCGAACTACTTCATGAATCGATGACCATGCAACACGCCATCTCCACCAATGTACAATTCTTTCGCTCCGAAACACCGTTCTGTATGCAACAGTAAACTGCTGCTTGATTCCTTCTTCTTTGCAGAGTCTATCTAACACGTCGTTTTGGAACTCGCCACCTTGATCCGAACGGATGGCTTTAGGCGTTCTACCTAACAGCGTTTTCATGAACCTCACGTATTCCTTGATCCGATCACTCTCATCTGATTTGTTTTTCAGGAAATACACGATACAATAGCGGCTGAAATCGTCGATCAGAGTTAGGAAATATCGACATCCCCCCGGCGCCAGCGCCTGGTTTGATTTGCGTTTTGACTTTTTCGGGAACGGAAGACGTGTCAGTTTTCCTTCTAGACGACATTCGCACACTGCACGGCAGCCACAGTCTTCAACATTGATTCCGGTCGCCAATTCCTTAGTTCTCGAACGGCACCATGATCACGGTGTCCTAAGATACGATGCCACGTGCCACAACTTGATGTGTGCTTGCTCTCTCTTGACGCTAATGCTTCGTGAGCAATAGTCAAATAGTACAATCCACCAGTAGATGTAGCACCACCGACAAGCTTCTCACCTTTCAAAATACGGCATCCATTGGCATCGAAGACTATAGTAGCACCTTTCACGGTAAGCTTCTTCACGGAGATGAGGTTCGACTCGAAATTCGGCACGTACAATACACCTGTGAGGGCTACTTTGAAGGGTTCACCATCGGGAGAAACGAATGTCAGCTGACACGATCCGATTCCCTTTGCAGACGCTTTCTTGCCGTCCGCCAAAATGACTTCCTGCTGCACGCTTCCATCCAAATCGTCAAACGAAGCCAAATTCGCACACATGTATGGAGGTTGCTCCTGAGTCGATTACCCACGCATTTACCAAGTTCATGTTGCTTCTTGCCGCAAACGAGTATTCCAGCTTCGCTTCGCTCCGGGTTTCTTGAAGAGCCGCTTTCACCCTGGGAGCATTCCGCTTCCCATCCTGACCACGAGACTTGCTCTGGCTTCCTTCTTGTTTCATCATTGCGCGACAATCCTTTTGCTTATGGCCAGGCTTTTGACAAAAATCGCACGTTATCTTTGGCTTCCTCATATCCACTTTCAGAACTGATTCACCACGTGCTCCGGAATAGCGTTTCTACACCTCGTCTACTAGCTTGGATTTAATCAATTCCAGAGTGAGCTCGCCGTCTGCTCTGCTCTCCAGCGCTGTAGTTAAAGTATTGAACGATTCCGGTAAGCTACGGAGTATCATGGCCACCTGCAGACTCTTGTTCAATTCCTGGCCCGCCACCGTCAGCCGCTCGAAAAACTCCTCCACTTCGAACATGTGCCGTTCGATGTCCTCGCCATCAGAATACTTCTTATCGCAGATCCTATTGAGTAGCGACACCTTCGATGTTAGTGTTGCCTTCTCGTAGTGTCCTCGTAACATGTCCCATGTCTCGTTTACCGTGTTCGACCCTTTGATGAGATTTAACTGGTTGTCCTCAAGCAAAAGGCCAATTGTGCTATGCGCCTTCTGATCTCCGTTGTCCCACGCTTCAACTGCTGCTACATCCGCTGGTCTAGGCTCTGCACCGAGTTATGGTTGTTTCCCGGTTACGTATTTCCAGAGGTCGTCTCGGATCAGCAGGAATTCCACTTTCGTTTTCCAGGTTGAACAATTGGATCCATTAAGCTTGATAATTCAGAATCGTTCCATTTTGCCTCGATATTTGAATTTTTTCAATCTTCAATAGCGCGACGGAACGAGGAACGGAAAAATCTTGAAAAATGAGCTTGAAAATTTTTACCCTAATTGTTTTGGTTGCTACGGTACCGCTCCAATATAGCAAAGGCCCATAACCTCTTGGAGGGAAAAAGAAAGACAACTGTACTTGTCGAGTGACTAATGCTAACTGAGTTTATTGAAATCAAATTATTATCTAGACTACAGTGATTGGACCCTTCAGTCGAGTTGCTTCAGCTTTCTCTTTCACCGCCATCATGTCAAAGTTCCGTCCCATGATGTCGATGTCATCGGCGAAGCCAAGAAGCTGGATGGACTTCCTGAAGATCGTGCTACACGTGTCTTTCCGAGCTCTTCTTATCACACCTTCTACCTACCTGAGTACCTGATGGGCGACGACTCGTTGAATTCAAATTTGCGCCGAACGAAGTAACCGTCTCCATTGGTCTCGGTCCTGAGCCAATCGCTTCCAGTCGCCTTGGACGTTCATGGACCTAATGTCCTCCTCAACTGCACAAAGCCAACTCGTGCGTGGCCTACCCCGAAGCCGACGTCCTCTTCCGGGTTCCCTGCTAAATATTGATTTCGCTTGACGCTCTTCCGGCATTCGTGCCACATGCCCAGCCCACTGTAGCCTGCCGTGTTTTATAAGCTTCACAATATCCATGCCGTTATATACTTGGTACAACTCGTGATTCATGCGACGCCGCCAGATGCCATTTTCCAGTTTACCGGGTTGCAGACGAGATTTCGGCTCGTTCGTGACCTTAGATGGGTTGAAGCAGGGAGATGCTCTTTCGAACTTGCTATTCAACATCGCCCTCGAAGGGCGATTAAAAGAGCTGGCGTGCAGAGGGGTACCATCATCACAAAGTCGCACATGCTCCTTGGTTTTGCGGACGACATCGACATCATCGGAATCGACCGTAGAGCAGTGGAAGAGGCGTTCGCGCCTTTAAAGAGGGAGACAGCGAGGATTGGATATTGACGAAGTACATGGTCGCCGATAGAAAGCGTGGGAGCAATAGTGGTGTTGGTAGTGAAGTGGTGCTAGAAGGCGAAAAATTTGAAGTTGTGGACGAATTTGTTTATCTTGGTACTTTAGTGACGTGCGATAATGATGTTACCCGCGAGGTGAAAAGACGTATTGCAGCCGCGAACAGGGCTTCCTACGGGTTGCGTAGACAGCTGAAGTCCCGCAGCTTGCGTACGAAAACGAAATTCGCGCTGTACAAGACGTTGATTCTGCCGGTAGCCCTTTATGGCCACGAATCGTGGGCATTGAAAGAGGCCGATCGGAGAGCTTTCGGTGTCTTCGAGCGTAAAGTGCTGTGAACAATACTCGGCGGTTAACTGAAAAATGGCATCACACCTTCTAACGCGATGTTAAATAACAGACACGAAAGTCCATAACCTTGCCGTAACCCCCTTCGAAATTCAAAGGGACTCGACTAGATCTATCGTCGCCTTGTTTATCCGGAAATCCGTACTCGTGCATAATTTGCCATAACTGATCTCGAACGATTGTGTCGTATGCGGATTTGAAATTGATGAACAATTGATGTGCGAATCGCGAAAATTTGGTCCGTGGAAGCGCGATTCAACTTGTCGCCCTTTGTGTAGATTGGGCATACGACACCTTCCATCCACTCCTCCAGCAAAATCTCCTCCTTCCAAATTTAGGCAATTACCTATTGCTTCCTCGCCGTATCATTCTAAGAATTGTAAATTAGGAACTCCTGATTTTAAAATCACTAGCCTCAGATAAATTTTCAGAAACCGAGACTTGCAAATATTTTCCATATCTCGCAAATAGGCATATTTTCTGCTGAGGAATTGTTTGACAATGATTTTTCATAGCAGATTTTTCTTTCTTTGAAACATAAGGTTTTCTCGACATACTTCTGTCTACTTCAGTATGCTCATTATTCTCTTAATCTGGAATAATATAGATGCCGTATCATGAAAAGTGAGCAATTATTAGAATTTCGGCCTAATGAACCAGCACCATTTGTTACACCATTTTTTGAATCATCAAGTTTCTTGAAGCGATACTTTTGTGTCACTATGAAAACGTATGAGGGAAAAATGTGACATAACATGTTTATCACCTCTAGATCTAACCCGTGACCGTTTCCTGGTTCAATCATCTGTTCTTTCTTCCAGCAGCCGCAGCCCAGAATCCAGCGATAATCTACACCATTCCAACCAACGCCCCCGGCTTGGCGACACGACCCAACACTGGCAGCTCCATTTTGTATCCCAATCGAACTACCACCTACTTCCCGCCTTCCACTGGTAGTAACAATGGTAAAAGAGTGCTTAGCATTTTTTCTGATCCGATTCGTTCCTTTCAGACCTGCCACCATCCTACGAAGATGTGACCAAGGACAGCCCCGTCATAGTAAACTTATCAACGACGGAAGTAACGCCGTCTTCAACGACGACAACTCCGATCGGAACCACAACGACGACGACGACGACGGTGGCGTCTTCTTAAGAATGTAAACCCATGTGCTGTGATAACAATAAGTTGGTATTTGATTGTACATAACTAATAGTATTTAATAATAAATATCAACAACTTTTATAAGAAAACTTAGAACGCATCTTAAGAACTTAAGAATGCAAAGTTAAATTATTGAGATGGCTTACTTCTCTTTGGCGTTGGCATCGGAGCTGGCTGATGGGGCTGTAGGTTTCACTTGCAGCATTTCCGTTAAACTCGGACCTTTGCGACCGTAGGGATCGTCGGGCAGGAAGAATGCATCCATCGCCCACGTATAGCCAGCTACTCGAGTTTCGATGATCTTTTTCCACGCTGAAAAAAAAAACAGGTGAAATCCGTTTCCGGTGCTAGTAGGAAGTGAGCAGATGATACTAACAATCATTTATCGCCAGAAGGTCCCGGAAGTTGTCGTTGGAAATGATCACTCCGTCAAACTTTTCTGCCACGGATATGATCAACCGATCGTCGTACGAGGATGACTTCTGACCGGGGAGGTTTTTACTCGGTGCTAGCAGGATATCGCCTTTTTTGTACAGTTCTTCCAGCAGCTTTTGATCGGTGGATTTTTCCTTTTTCAGTCTAAAAGATGACGGGCGGGATGTTATTCTGAATAAAATTTCCAGTTCGGTTCGCTGACATACCTGAATTGTGGCACAACAGCCTTGACCTCATGGCCCATCTTTTTGAAATATTGTATGCAAATGTCCAATCCTTTGACTGAGAATGCCTGTCCAAAAGTATGCCTATTGATTTGAAATAAATAAGTTAATGAACCTTCCCTATTAGAATTGGGTATTATACTCACGCAAACGCTACATTGTTTCCATCGATTACCACGAACCGTTTCTTCATGCCACTACTTTCCCCTGCCTCCGCTAAGTTTTCATCAGATTTGTCTTGTGGGCTCTCTGCTGCCGTTTGCTCCTTCTTCTTCTTCTCCAAGCCCTTGAATATTTTCTTCCTCGGAGATCGTTTGGATTTGCCCCTAGCACCAACTCCCTCTAGATCGAACCAAACCGGGATGAAATCCAGCGGCTCTGTCTCCTTGCGTGATTCTTCTCGATCTAAATCAATTACCTCCGAACAAAATATAACCGACTGATCTTCGATTTGCTTCGGTTTCGGCACAGTCGAATTCTCACAATCCACCACATCGTCATCATCTTCATCATCAAAAATAGGAATTTCTTCATTGTTTAAATTTTTGTTCAAAGCATCACCTTTCTCCTTCTTATCCTCATCGTCCCCGTCATCATCCGTAATCTCACCGTCTTCGAGTATGCTCTCCTCGACAACCATCACGCTCGGATCTTCCGACTTCGGTGCGCCTGAGCCCTTGGCATAGCGAGGAACTTCCTTATCGTTGAACCCACCGGTCGTGTCGACGTAAAACAGTGGATGCTGTTGTTGGAAAGTGGCGACGTCGTCTTCGGAATCGATCACAATCGTATCACCGCTGTTTGCGGGTTTCAATGGTCGTTTGGTGTTTCGTCGCCTTCGGGGAGACGGTCTTGGCCTGGACGGAGCGAGGGACGATGACGATGCCACCGTGCCGGGCGCTGGAGGAGGAGGAATCGGCGGATATAGGATCATTTTCCGCACCGGAGACCTTTGGAATTTCTCGTGTATTTTCTTGTCCAGCTTCATTCGTTCGCGGAGCAGATTCTATCGGGGAAGTAGACAGTGTAGGGTGGAAATGAAATGATGATCGTTTGAAGAAGTATACTAGGCTACTTTGGACTATAGGTAAACGTAATTAACTTGAGTGTTTACGTCTGCGTCAATCCCTTTACTTATTATTAGCTTATAACGTCAACCGAGCAAAGTCCAGCATCAAAATGACAGCATATCGCAATCAAATTTTAATATCAACACAAACTGAAATCATAATTTTACGCAATTGACAAATTTGATAACAAATTTTGTTTTTATTTCTAGACCAACAATTGAAATAGGCGGAACCAAATGTAAACAATGGCTTTAAACGCAAATTCCTCGAGAATCAAAGCACATCCAAGCAATCTAACATCATCATCTGATAGAGCAAACTTCCTTTATCGAATGGCATTGTTAGTTTGCGTGAGAGTGTTTTGATTATCGATAATTTTGTGTTTAGTCATCATTTACGTTTGGTTGTTCCGCCTATTTCAATTGTTGGTCTACACTAAAAAAAAAGTTTTCATATAGTTTCCATTGGGAACGTACATGATATTTTTCCAATTACAAAATTAATGACTTTTAACTGAAATTCACATAATATTCATAATATCACATGAACTCCATGTGATAAATCACATAAACTTCATTGGACACATAAGGTTCAAGTGATTTGCTGGTGGGAATCCCAATTATGAGAACACATGAAAGTTATGTGAAATTCTAATGGATATTTTCTGTAGTTTCGAAGTGTAAAAAGACTCGGCACTGTTATTGAACAGCGTTTTATTCCTTTTAGGATCGCTTCAAACTAGAAATTTATGTTAGGGTTGGTTTAGCAATGTAGGTTTAGGTTTATAGGTTACCACTTACAAATCAGTGGTCCTTCCTTCATAGGCCTTTTCACTGGCTGTCCAATTTAGTTTTAGTCGCAGTTTTAGTGTTAGCCTAGGTTTAAATTCACACTGTACATTTAGGATTATTTACCGTACGCAACAATAGGAAACTAGAATAAGAAACGAACTATTTAGGCACTAGGGGAAACAGCCCTATTGCTGCGGTACGTTAGCAGCGTTAGAAGCCTATTGTTGTGTATGGAGGTCTCCATACACAACAATAGGCTTCTAACGCTGCTAACGTACCGCAATAATAGGGCTGTTTCCCCTAGTTCAAGAAAAATACTTTTCACCCGGGTGATTTTTCGTCTGCGTGACTCAAAGGATGACGTCTTTTTTTAGGTGACGTTTATATTGGAATGGCCATAGATCGTGGGAATAAAACACTTGTGTATCCTACGATGTACAAAACTATAAGAGAGTGAATGTTCTTTATTACCGAGCTTATATAGAGGTTACTATGGTAACATGGAGCAAATTTAAAATTATCATGGCATGGCTGCGTTTACTGGTTGTCGTCATCTCCCACACTCCTCTTCGACGGAAGTACACCAGCAGCTTCACGGAAACCCTTGAGTTTAACGGATTGCAACGGCTTCGTCATCATATCCGCAACCATCGCATCAGTCGGACAGTAACGAATATCGATCTCTCCATTCTGTTGCAGCTCTCGAACGAAATGGAATTTCGTCTCAATGTGTTTCGAACGGCGGCTAATGGTTGATGAATTTGATTGTTTGATCACCCCTTGGTTATCCTCGAACACAACCACTGACGATGACAGCTTCACGTCGAAGTCGTTAAGAATTCTCCGGACCCAACGAAACTCTTGACAACACTCGGCTAGCGCAACGTACTCTGCTTCGGTGCTGCTGAGCGTGACGCAAGTTTGCTTTTTGGAACTCCAGCTTACATATCCACCAGCGAAACGGAACAAGAAACCAGACGTTGATTTCCGGTCACTCGAGTCACCGGCCCAATCAGCGTCGACGAAGATTTTTAGCGATGAACCATCCACGCCCAAAACCAGCTCGTCGTTTAACGTTTGCTTGAGGTATCGCAATACCCGCTTCGCTTCCAGCCAGTCAGCTTGAGTCGGACAACTGGTCCTTCTTCCCAGTATCGATACAGCAGCCGAAATATCTGGACGCGTATTAACGGCCACGTACAATAAACCGCCAATTAAGCTTGCATATTGGTGATTATTTGGCAATTTATCCGCTTCATCCTCCTCCTTAGATTGTGTGTGGCCGGGGCTAAGTGGAAACTTAGAAGGTTTAGCATCAGTCATTCCGAAACGTTCCAGCAGTTTTCGGATGTATGTTGATTGATTCAGGCTCACTCCTCCAGCTGATCGATTCACCTCGATGCCAAGAAAGTGCCTGATATCACCCAGCGACGTCACTTCGAAATGCCGGTTCAGCTCTCGAATTATCTGCTCATACTCTTCTTCTTCTTCACAGGCAACAACCAGGTCGTCCACGTACACCACCAAGTACGTACACTTTTTTCCATCGCGACGAATGTAGAGGCACGAGTCATTTTTGGACTGCTCGAACCCGATCGTCTTCAAAACAGCTTCGAATGTTTGATTCCAAACGCGGGCAGCCTGCTTGAATCCGTACAGGCTTTTACGCAGTAGGCAAACCTTGCCATCGCCCTTCTCGTTCGACCCAGATGGCGGACCTATGTACACGGTTTCCTCGAGAATCCCGTGCAGGTACGCTGTTTTCACGTCGGCGTGTTTCACAACCATCTTCCTCTGGCTAGCGACCGACAGCATAACACGAAAGGTAACCTGTTTCACTACAGGAGCGAACACCTCGTCGAAGTCGGTTCCGTACTTCTGCGTGAACCCCTGTGCTACCAATCGAGCTTTGTAGCGCACAACGTCACCTTTTTCGTCCTGCTTGCGCTTGAATATCCATTTAGAACCAATTAGTTTTCGGTCTCGAGGGAGGTCCGTCAGCTCCCATGTGCGGTTTGCACGGAGCGATTGCAGCTCCTCCTCAATAGCTGCCTTCCACAGCGCGCTTTCGGGACTGTTGATAGCTTCTTCGAACGTTCTAGGGTCAGGTGGAAGATTTTTCACCAGACTACTCGTTTCCCGGTACCGCAGAGGTGGTACTCCTTTCGTGGTGCGTTCCGATCTGCGTGCCGGAGTAACTGGCTCATATGAAGTTTCACCCAATGATTCTTCACCGGATTCGTATTCCGAGTTCGTATCGGAAACGTCATCCTGTTCGTCATCGTCTTGCTCGAGTTCCGGTTGGATATCATGCTGAAGCGGTGACTCGATCTCGATAACATCGATTGGCTTGTTCGAGTGCTTGTGTGCTTTTTCTCCCTCCAGAAAACGTGCGTCTCTGCTATACACCACCTTGTCATTCGTGGTATCGATGAAACGATATGCCTTGTGGTGACCAGAGTATCCCACCAACGTCATCTTCACAGCTTTCGGCTCCAGTTTGGATCTTTTCTGCGACGGAATGTGTACGTAAGCTTCCCAGACAACCAGAAGTCGTACAACAATGTACATATAGTATCGTAAATTGCTACAGTTTAAATCAAAATCGCATTTAAAAATGGCATACCTCGCATTATGTTTAAATTAAATCGTATGGATTGCAAATTTCCGACTTATATGCGATGACTCTTTTTTCCGTCGTACTGTATCACAAATTAAATCGGATTACATCGTAAGACTTTTCAAAATGAATCAACTCCTTTAAAATTAAATTAAAATATGCACGTATATGGCCTCCACTTTTGTACGTATAAGGCATTTCTTTGCATTCTATACGAATTGTTTGTTTGTATATATGTTTGTATATCACGAAAACAACTTTGAATATACGTGCATTCTGGTTGTCTGGGTTGGCTGCCGAATACTCGCAGATGGTTGAGATTCGGTTTCTTGCCATACCACGCCTCGTGCGGTGTCTTGTCGGTTGATCTGGTTGGCAGCAGGTTTTGCAGGTAAGCAGCGGTGGTGACCGCCTCAGCCCAGAAACGGTATCCCATGTCTCCGTCCAGTAGCATACAGCGTCCCATTTCCACCAAGCTTCTATTTTTCCGCTCTGCAACGCCGTTTTGCTGTGGCGTGTAGGCGGTCGTGAACTGGGGTGAAATTCCTTTCGAAAAATAGAATCGTCCGAGGTGTTTGGATGTATACTTCCCTCCTTGGTCGGACCTGATTGCGGTTGGATACCTGCCGAAACGTGTATGTACTACGTAAGCTTGGATCTTTTCGGCGGCTTCGAACTTGTGCTTCAAGATGAAAATCACAGTGAATCGACTGTAATCGTCTATCATCACCATGAAATAACGAGCTCCTCCTGGAGTTACGGTGTTCATCGGGCCACAGATGTCGGTGTGAATCAAGTCAAGCACCTTCGTTGACTGCGGACCAGATTGTTTCGGAAACGGTAACCTTGCCATTTTCCCTTCCAAGCAGCATTCGCACGTTACGCTGATGCCACAATTGCGTATGCAAACGCCGGTCGCAAGCCCCTCGCGTACCAGCCGTTGTATCGCTTCAATGTCACGGTGCCCAAACTTGCGGTGCCAGTCATGAAAGCAGTTTTTCGTGTGTTTTATCGCGGCGGTTTTCAGGTCGTGATGGCACACATTTAGTTGGTACAGGCCACCACACTTGGCAGCAACAGCTGCTATTCGGTTGTTGTGCTCGATGACGCATTTTCTTGCGTCGAATTTTACCAACGCACCCTTGTCGGTCAATTGTCCCACAGAAACGAGATTTGTATCGAGTTCTGGAACGAGGAGCACATCTGATAAGATTATTTCTTGTTTCTTACCTTCATTGTCTTTGCAGAAAAGATTGCCGGATCCTTTTCCAGCGACGTCGGCCACGCGACCATCGGCGAGCGTGACGGACATTCCCAAGATTGGCTTTAGTTCTTTGAAAAAAGCTTCGACACTACACATGTGACTCGATGCACCCGAGTCGATGATCCAATTCTTCGTCGAACGATTCACAGTAGGCCTTGAATTTGCTGCAAACGCGAATGGTGACACCGCGTCGTTCTCCATGGCAACACGCGCTTTGGGTTTCGGTTGCCTAGCAACATCCTTCTGCTTCGCTTCATTTTTCTTGCTGGTCGAACGGCAATCTTTTTTCATGTGCCCTGGCTTCTGGCACTGGTGACACACGATTATCTTGGAACTAGCGTCGACACGCAATATCGACTCACCTCAACCGGATCTCTCGCTTCGTTTTAGGGCTTCATCCAGCAACTTTCGCTTCACGATGTTCATTGTCAATTCTTCTTCGGGACGACTCTCCAACGCGGTCGTCAGCGTTTCGAATGACGCTGGCAGGCTTCGAAGAATGAGCACAACGTCAGTGTGGCTCCCAATTCCAGCCCCGCATTGGTCAATCGTTGGAACAAATCCTCCATCTCGTGCAAATGGCGCTCCATGTCTTCACTATCCGATTAGGTGAGGTTGCAGATCCGTTTCAAAATCGAAACTTTCGATGTCAGGGAGGTTTTCTGGTGATGGTCCCTGAGTGTCTCCCAAATCTGCTTGGCTGTGGTACACTTACGGATCAGCGACTGCTGCGTGATTCCGACGAACAGTGAAATCGTTCCTTGCGTCTTGGCGTCCCTGTTTGTCCATGCCTCGGTACGAGGTGCTGGCGCGTCGGTGGTAACGAATTTCCACAGCTCTTCGCGCATCAGCAGACTTTTCAGCTGGAAACTCCAACTCTCGTAGTTCTCGCTACCGAGCCTCTCGATGCCGAACTTGTCCATTTCGTCGGTGACCGGCAAATCCAATTGCAGCGCGTCCTCGAACAAAATTAATTTTTGTTTTTTTGCCGGTACTTCACTCGCGACAGTAACCGAAACGAAAAAACCACTTATTTTTCTCTAATTAAACTTCCGAAAGGCCCATAACCTATTGGAATGGCCATAGATCGTGGGAATAAAACACTTGTGAATCCTACGATGTACAAAACTATAAGAGAGTGAATGTTTTTTTTATTACCGAGCTTATATAGAGGTTACTATGGTAACATGGAACAAATTCAAAATTATCATGGCATGCTGCTTTTACTGGTTGTCGTCATCTCCCACAGTTTATGCTGCCGGTTGCATCGCACATAGACTGGCGGTTTGCTAGAAACAGTTGATTGGTCCGGTTGCCAGTTCGCCGGATGCGTTAGCGAGTGCCCCTGTGGCAACATCCTCCCCCGGGTGCGGTTCACTGGACTCCATGACCGCACTGCTATTCCTAACGCCGAGAACCGCTAACTTCAATACCGGTCGACGAAGATCTCCTCTAGTTGTCTTGATCATAGCTTGGCGAACGTGGCCGTGCCCTGATCGATTCGATCAAGATGCCCCGCACCCAGCCGTTCCGCTTGCCTTCGTCTGCTATCATCACCAGGTCACCCACTTCCACACGTCGAGCTTCGTCGAACCAGTTAGTCTGCTTCCGAATCCCCGGCAGGTACTCTTTCAGCCAGCGTTGCCAGAACCGGTTGAGTTGTCACTGGATGCGGTCCCATGAGTCCCGAGAAGCCCGCTGTTGAACTTCGATACCCACGCTTGGCTGCTTTACCCCATTCGAGCTCCCGAGTAGGAAGTGGTTCGACGTAAGAGCGTCTGATTCCGCGGAATCAAGTGGTATGTACGTAAGTGGTCTGGTGTTTACAATGCCCTCTGCCTCCACGATCAAGGTCTGCAGCTCTTCATCGTTGAGTTTTCCTTCGCGGTACGCATCCCCTATCGCCGTCTTCACTGAACGGACGAGTGGCTCCCATGCACCGCCCATGTGCGAAGCGCTTGGCGGAATGAAGGTCCACTTCGTGTTGGCACTGGTGAACGTTGCTGATACTCCTTCGTTGATCTGCTCACGAAGCTGTCGTTCAGCCCCGTGGAAGTTCGTAGCGTTGGCACTGAAAATCTCTACCGGCGATCCTCGGCGGCAGACAAACCGTCGGAAGCAGCAAATGCCACTTCGAGGTGAACAGCAATTGAAGAGCGCATTCAACCTTTTCACATTCGAGAGGCCCTGCTTGACTAACAATGGGTCGAAGTAGTCCACTCCTAAGTAACTGAATGAACGGTCGTGTGCTGGTTGCAGTGGTGCCATCGGAAGAATAGTCGGGAGCGCCTTACGAATTTTGCAGAATTGGCAGCTTCGTCCGATCTGCTTTACCACCGATCGCAGTTTCGGTATGATCAACAGCTCTGCCTATAATCGCATATCAGTCCCATATGGATTTTCTTCAATTTGAAGATAGTAACTCTATCCACTATCAATTAGCACCTACTTTCACATTACGTGATAAAACTACGGACTTTGATCATGAAAAATGTGAAAACAACATCAAGTCAGTTTGTCCCATCAAGCAAAGTAATCGCATATCAGTCCCATCCTGAAATTCAATCGTCCAGAGGTCTAGTTACATTTCTGTTTTTTGAATCACCATATTTTTCGTTAATATAACAATACATGCAAGCTTTATTGCAACTGATTTTAACTTGACAAAATTGTCGATTAATTTACTATGATTGTTTTAATATTTACATGGAAATTGCACTTCTTAACTTCAACTGCCATTTTCTCAATGCCTACTTTTTCCATATGGGACTGATATGGGGTTATAGACAGAGCTGGTGGACTTCGTTCACTACCGTTTCGGAGTTTGCATGACGGTAGAACCGATGATAGCGTACGACCAGAAGTTCCGTGCATCGATGCTTTATTGGCAGGATTACTGGAAAGCGCACCCTGTGATGGATATCCTTCGCCGCTGCAATCCGGCTGTTTTGACGCATCAAACCCCGTTCATCCATCATTGGCATCAGTTTGTAAACGATGCTCGATCTGTCAATCGATTCCTTCTTGTCCTCCGGTAGTACTTGATTATTTTTCAGCGTCGTTAACTCATCCGCAAAGGTTTCTCTTTGGATCTGCTTCAGGGCTTCATTTTCGGCATCATCCAGCTCATGTTGAGTTAATCTTGGTCGCGTTGAAAATGAGTCGTAGCACGTAAGCCATACTACGCTGCAACCTCTCTCATTTAGAGAACCGCTAGTAGGCGATCACAGGTTCCCAAGTTACGTGAAAGAGTACTGACGATCGAACTTCTTCGGCCGTATCCACGACTAGATCCGTAGAATTCGGCCATTCATGTTCCGGGAAGCATAAGAACTCCGGTCCGTTAAACCACTTGCTGTCGCTACTGAAGTAGGGTCCACTTCCCCACTTTGTTGCCTCATCTGCTGCGTTAGACTCCGACGGAACCCATCTCCACTCATCGACTGTTATATTTTCGAGAATTTCGCCGACCCGGTTGGTCACGAACGGTCGATAGTTTGTCGGATCTGCGCGGATCCACGAAAGCGCGACGGAGGTGTCCGTTCACAGGATTGTCTTCTGATGGTAATCGAGTGGTGTGCTTGCACGAACTTCATCATTCTTGTTCCCAGGAGACATCCTTGAAGTTCCAGCTTCGGTATAGTCATTGGCTTGAGTGGTGCTACTTTCGCCTTCGCAGCGATCAGTGTGCACTGGGGTGTGCCGTCAGCGGTGATTGTCCTCAGGTACAGCGCACAGGAATACGCAAGCGGACTGGCATCTACGAAGACATGAAGTTCAGTAACTTCATCGCGAACGTTCGCGATGTACGAAAACATCTTGATCCACCTGCACCAGTCTCCATACTGATTTCCACCGACTTCTTCATCCCATCCGGTTCCAGCGCGCCACAAGTCCTGCACTAGAATCTTGCCGTGGATGAGTAGCACCTATCTCTTCGTTGGGATTCTGTCATTTTCCAGGAGAGATTGAACTTCATCGCTCATTCGAGTGCTGAACGATAGTTCGTCCGTTAGTGGTTTCCACAACATCCCGAGCACACATTCAGTAGTGGTGCTCGTAGTTATCAAGCTTTTACTGGTAGCTGCTTGAATCTCCCAAGGTGCTCCAGAACACCCTCGCTGTTCGAGATCAAGCTCCTTAATTCGAACCCACCGTTCCGGAAAATCTGACGTACTTCCTCAGAAATACGAAGAGCTTCTTCTTCCGACTCAAAGCTATCGAGGTAATCGTCCACGTACGTGCTCTGCAGTATTCCTTCCGCAGCTCTGGGATATCGAACACTGTGCTGCCGAGCGTTCGTATTCTTCACGAATTGTGCCTCAATTTTGATATTTAAACCGTTCAAACAACTAAATCGACAGTAACCTGAGTAATCACCGACACCGACACCGACATCACAACATCAAATTTAGCTTTCAATTTAATCTCAGACCTTGCTCGGTTAGGAAGTTAATAATATTCTGAAGGGGTGATCAATTTTGACCAAATAATGAGCTAAAAATATGATGCATCTGTGGTGATCGGACACGGAATAAAGAACGATTAGTTACGAAATACTTAAAATCTTTATTTTTACTTTCAATAAAAAAACAACCACGTTCGCGCGTTGATAGCTGCGTAGCAAAGATTGACAGCTTGAGTTCTTTTTCTTCGACGACGACCCGATGGAAGCCAGGCTGACCAGTGTTGCCGGGCGATGCCACAGGCCCCCTCCAGTTACACCAAAAATCTTACGCGATGTCCAGATTGTGTAACTTTCGTACGATGATCATCTTGAGGATATTTCTGCAAATCCGGATTACAAGTGAAAGCCGCTTTAATTCGGTCGACTGAAATGCGCTGCTGTATTCCAGAAATAAGTACGTCGAAGAACTTATCATCTCGTCTTATTACCTTGAATGGACCTTCATAAGGATGCTGCAACGGTCGCTTCACAGAATCCACTCGTACAAATACATGTGTACATGTTTTCAAATTGGCGTTGACAAAAACTTGTCGTTCTCCATGACGTTTAGTATCGTGCGGTTTTATATTGTCGAACGTACGGTGAAGCATTTGGGCAAACTCCGATCGGTCGATATCTCCAGGTGCAAACTGAAAGAATCACCAGGAATCCGTAAAGCCTGACCGTAAACCATATCCGCAACCGAGCACTGCAGGTCGTCCCTAAATGTCACCCTTAGTCCCAGAAGAATCATTGGAAGTTCGTCGTACAAATTCTTAGAGTTTACACACATTATCGATGCTTTCAATGTTCGGTGAAAACGTTCTACGATGCCGTTCGCTTGTGGGTGATAGGCATTCGTACGAATATGGTGAACACCTAATATTCGCGTTAACTCCCGAAAGAGATCGGACTCAAATTGCCGTCCCTGGTCGGTTGTCAGGTTTTCTGGGACTCCAAATCTTGCTATCCATGTTTAGTACAGTGCTTGAGCCACAGATGCTGCAGTCATATCGACAAGTAGAACCGCTTCGGGCCATCTGGTAAAACGGTCAATCATGGTCAGTAGGTAGCGGTATCCTTGTGACGGCGGCAAAGGACCAACCAGATCAATATGAAGGTGTTGGAAACGAGCCTTCGGTAGGTCAAATTTTCCCAACGGAGAGACGGTATGTCGATACACCTTCGACCGTTGGCAGTCGACGTAGTGTTTGACAAACTCATTTATTTCACGGTTCATAGCTGGCCAAACGAATCGCTCGGAGATTAACTTCCTGCTGCCTCGTGCTCCTGGGTGAGAAATTCCGTGTAGGCATTCCATGATGGTTCTCCGTTGAGTACTTGGAACGAAAGGTCGTGGTTTTCCGGTCGAGACGTCACAGTAGATCGGTTGAGAACAACCACTCATCCGTTTTGTTTCAAATTTCAGTGAAGTAGATTTGGATTGCATCAACTGCTGAAGCTCCGCGTCGTTTTTCTGCTTTCGTCCGATTTCTTCATAGTCCACCGAAGTAGGCGCTAGTATACTCTCCACACGAGACAATGCATCGGCGACGTAATTTTCACTTACACTGACATGTTGTATATCCGTAGTAAATTCCGAGATGAAACGTAGGTATCGTTCTTCATGCGGTAGCCGAGAGCTGGAATCGGTTGTTAGCGCGTATGTTAGTGGGCGATGGTCAGTGAAGATCGTGAAGTTGCGTCCTTCAAGGAAGTGCCGAAAATATTTCACAGACATTTTCATCGCAGTCAGTTCACGGCCAAAAGTAGAGTATTTCGTTTGGGACATCGAAAATTTTTCGGAATAAAATCCGAGTGGTTCCCAATTCTGACCATTTAGCTGCTGCAAGACAGCCCCCGCAGCAATATTTGAGGCATCGATCATCAGAGCTAATGGTTTCGACGAGTCAGGATAGTGAAGCAGTGCTGTCTCCGCTAATGATTTTTTACAACGCTCGAAGCTTGATGAAGCTGCATCTGTCCACTGTAGTTTACGTATGTCGTTTTTCCTGTTCCCGGGAATAAGCTTCTGCAACTCAGCTTGGATGTTGGATGCATGACGAACGAAGCGTTTGTAGCCGTTGGCGAGTGCCAGAAAGCGACGGAGTTCCTTGACTGTTGTCGGTTTCTCGTAGTCCATAATGGCTTGGACGCGTGACGGGAGCGGCCGCACTCCATCACTGCTGATCAGGTATCCTAAAAATTCCACTTCCTTTTGGGTAAACACGCTCTTACCCAATTTTAGAACGAGTCCATGCTGGCGTAGGCGGTCAAACACTATGCGTAGATGCTCCTGGTGTTGAGCAAGGGATTCAGAAGCGATGAATATGTCATCTATAAAGACAAAAACGAAATCAAGATCACCAAAGATTCGGTTCATGTAGCGCTGGAACGTCTGACTTGCGTTACATAACCCAAATTGCATGCGGGTGAACTCAAACAAGCCAAACGATGTGATGACCGCCGTTTTGGGAATGTCTGCTTCCTCCACCGCAACCTGATGATACGCTCGCTCCAGATCAAGAGTTGTGAAAACGGACTTACCGTGAAGCGAATGCAGCAAATCGTGGATGTGCGGTACCGGATAACGGTCAGGTGTAGTGATATGATTTAAGCGACGGTTGTCACCAACGAAACGCCATTTCCCGTTCTTTTTCAGCACACAATGCAAAGGACTTGCCCAACTGCTACTCGATGGTTTGCATATTCCTAGGTCACACATAAGGCGAAACTCTTCCTTAGCAGCTTTAACTTTGTCCGGATGCATTCGTCGAACTTTAGACGCCACGGGTGGTCCACGAGTAACTATGTGATGGGTTACGTCACACTGCGTGACAGAACGAAGCGTCGATGGCAGAGTTATTTCCCGGTACTCCATTAACAAATCGTGGAACGGATGATCGGCACCAACAAGTGTTACACTGTGCAGAGCAGCAGTCATCATACCTCCAGAAGACTTCAATCCTGTCTGGCCATCTATCAGTTTTTGGTTTGTCAAATCGACGAGTATGCCGAAGTGCGCCAAAAAATCAGCACCGATTATTGGCATCGTCACTTCAGCAACGAGGAAATTCCAGGTGAATCTTCGTCTCAATCCTAGGTCAACAGGAATAAATTTCGTTCCAAATGTCCGAATTCTACTTCCGTTGGCTGCGTGGAGCTGTTGTATAACGGTACCGTTCAATCGATCTCTCCTGGAGGCAGGCAATATTGTGACGTCCGATCCAGTGTCGATTAGAAAGCGTGTATTGTTCGTCCTGTCAAAAATTACCATTCGGCGACTTTCCGACACTCCGGCCACCACCGCCGATGATGGTGGGGAGGATGCTAGTTTTTTGAGCTCCATGAACACGGTTCTCGGCACCGCTGAGCATCGTTTCCATATTTCCTATGGTACCAGCACAGTCCGGATCGTGATGACGAACGAGAACCACTTCGGTTTCGCGAAAACGAACGGCCTCGCTCAGGGTTGGGAGCCTTCAGGCGTCGGATTTCCGCTGTGAGAAGTTCGATTTGCTCTGCTAGCTTCCTTTCACCACTGTTGCTGTACGTTGGTTCGTTGTGCACCATGGCAACTGCGGAGGACTGACCGTTGGAGGCGTCGGTGATCTTGTCTGCCATTTCAGCCAACTTCTCGATGGTACCATCGTGACATGTGAGAATTGGTCGAATGTTTGCCGGGAGGCGTTGAATGAAAATCATTTTGAGCAGATTGTTATCCACGCCCAAACCCGTCGACAACTCTCTCATCTTTGCTAACAGATGCGTTGGGCGCATATCGCCAAGATCGTGGGCCCCCAGCAGCTGTTCGAAGCGGCTTTCAGCAGACAGGGCGAAGCGAGCAATTAGGCGATCTTTCACTGTTTTGTATTTATTTTCCGCTGGAGGAGCAGCTACCAAATCGGCTATGTGACATATAACCGATTGATCCACTTTGGCCACGATGCTGCTGCGTTGCTCCCGTTATCGTCCGGTATTTTGAGGTTAGTTTCGGCTTTGAGATCGAATATCGGCGAATAACCGTGAAATCGGACCGAAACTTTTAGATTCGCGACGTCGCGGGTCACCAATGTGGTGATCGGACACGGAATAAAGAACGATTAGTTACGAAATACTTAAAATCTTAATTTTTACTTTCAATAGAAAAACAACCACGTTCGCACGTTGATAGCTGCGTAGCAGATTGACAGCTTGAGTTCTTTTTCTTCGACGACGACCCGATGGAAGCCAGGCTGACCAGTGTTGCCGGGCGATGCCACACATCCTTATACACAATATGAAAGTTTAATGCCGCGGACACACTTGGATGACAAACTATGAGCATAAGCATTATTTGTATAATAAATTATAAGCAAATTCATGGCCACACTTGTATAGTTTGTGTACAGTTGTTGTATAGTGATCATAATTATTATAAAAATAAATGCTCATGCTCATAGTACGTCATACAAGTGTATCCGCGGCATAAGGTCTTCATTTGCCACACTGATGATGATAAGTAAAAGAATTGACCTAACCATCATGTTACCTTGCTACGAAAATTGCAAAATATATAATACCGTAGAACCCCATTAGATTGAATAGCTAAAATGAAAATTAAATGGCGCTCATTTAGAATTTGTTTAACTGGTACAGGTGCGTAAAGCCATTGGGTAAATTCTAAAAGAGCGTGGTTTAAATACCATTTTAGCTATTCAAACTAGCGACGTTCCACGGTAGTAGGAGTGGACGGGGCAAGATCGCCACCCGGGGCAAGACGAGCACCATTAAGGTTTACATTTGTTATCTTATGTTTTTAGAAATTGCTCATACACTGATAGGCAAAATAAAGTGCCCACCCCATCATTTTTTGAATTTCTCTCATTTATTTGGTTCAAATTAAAGTAAATACACTGTAGTATTTTTTATATCTTATTCTTTATATTCTTTTTAAGTTTCACTTATAGAATACCAGATAAAAAGAAGAGACTGACTCGAAGAAAAAAAAATCAAAATGGGTGTAAAAAAGAACAGTGACAAAAAAAAGTGCCCACTGCATTTTAACTCCAGAAAACATAAAATAAAGTAAAAGAATACCAGCCTAATAGTTAATGTGTCCTCCTTTGGCCTTCAGGACCAGCTGCAGGCGCTTCGGCATGCTCTCCACTAGATTCTTCAGGTGCTGTGGATCTAGTTCTTCCCAGGCGCGCTCCAGGGCTTCAAAATAGTTATTTTTATTGGTAACACCAGTTTTGTCAACCCTGGCATCGAGAATCGCCCACAAATTCTCGATGGGGTTGAGGTCCGGGCTTTGTGGAGGCCATTCCAGTGGTTTAATTCGACATGACCGGAAGAAAGACTTAGTCTTCTTGGCAGTATGCTTCGGATCGTTGTCCTGCTGGAATACGAATTTCTCCTCAAGGCCCGTCTGGATCAGCGAAACTTCCAGATTTTCCCGCAGGATGTCGATGTAGGAATCTGCCGTCATTATCCCGTCGATTTTCACCAGGCTTCCCACTCCACCCCACGAAAAGCACCCCCAGACCATCACATTTCCTCCTCCATGCTTCACCGTGCCTTGTATGTGGCGCTCCTGAAGCTCCTCACCCGATCTACACCACACACGAACCCGTCGCTTCCGGTTGAACAGTTCGAATTTTGATTCGTCCGTCCAGAGAACCGTTTTCCAGAACTCTAGGGGCTTATCAGCATGCTCCTTAGCAAACTTAAGCCGTTTGACTTTGTTTGCCTTGCTGATAAATGGGCGCTTCCGAGCAACTTTGCTGTTCAACCCCTGTGCTACGAGACGGCGACGAACAGTTCGACTGGAAACTGTTAGCTGAAGAGCCTCCTGGATCTCGCGGACAGTTACCTTCGGATTCTTCTTCACTTCACGCATGATCTTGGTGTCCGTTCTCGCATCCGTTTTGCGCATCCTGCCTCTGCCAGGGCGATCCACCACTGATCCGAACGATTTCATTTTCTGCAGAATTTTCCCGACCGCTGTTTTGCTGATATTGTACTTCCTAGCGACAGACCGGTGCGATTCACCGTTTTGCACATCACGAACAACCAATTTTCGGATACACACGGGAATTGCTTTCGAAATCACTACGTCCTCCATTTTTTTCAACTGATTCAAATGCGATCACGTGTACAAATGCACCAGTTCCACCCGTTTGCTTCAATACATGTCAAACTTTCAAAACAAAAACAATCGAGGGGTTTTCCGATGGAAACTTATCGAAAACATACCGATTTTTGAAGTGGGCACTTTTTTTTGTCACTGTTTTCTTTTTCAATCCAAATTGATTTTCTTTTACTTCAAGTAAAACTTTATATTTTCAGTATTCCATAGGTGTAACTTTAAAAGAATAATAAAGGTAAGACATCGAAACAGACTACGGTGTGTTTATTTGAATTTGAACCAAATAAATGAGAGAAATTTCAAAAATGATGGGGTGGGCACTTTATTTTGCCTATCAGTGTACGTACCTTTGAACAATGATCCTAAGATGCAACGTTCCAAAAATGATTAAGAAATATTCAATAACTATCAAGAACCTCATAAAAATATCCCGACCGAGAAAATACTATTGTGAATAAACATTCAATTAATTCTTTAATCTACATCATTTGGTTCAACAAATTTCAACGTGTCCAAAGTAGTATCCCACGACCGTATCTCAAAATTGAACGTTCTTAAATGTCCTTAAATTTTAGAAAAAAAAAAACAGTTGTGCGAGCACAATTTAAAGAGATAGATTCCTGAATGTTTGGCATCTAATTAACCTAAACCTAGTAGCATTTTTTATAAATTTAAAACAAAAGTTCACCCATCAGAGTAAAATGAAATAACACCAGTAATTAACCTGTTCTGAAACTTACCATCCTCCTAAGCTCTTTGGCTTTCACACGCATCTTCCTTTTCCGCTCGCTGATCGGTCCAATTTCCTGCAGTTTCGGTTTCGTCAGCCTCGAGGTGCGTCCGGCCATCTTCCGAGGCGTTTTCAGCGCATTACCGCTTCGCCTAGGTTTCTTATTACGTGCCATTCCTGTCGTGATTCAGCTGTAAAAATAAAATAAATTAAAACTACTATCGAAAATGTGCTTTAAACTGAATGCGATACATGCTCTATGGACGACCCCCCACCACACGGAATGTCATTATCAGTGGCAGTGGCATTGGCAACGATCCTCCACCAAACTCTTGTGCGAAAAGAGAGCAAAATAAGGTACGTGCTGGCTCGCATTGCGCATGTGTCCTTGACACCCTTCAGAATCCTGACGGCTAGTTTGGTTGTGATTACACATCCATCCCTTCTTCGAGTGTCTTTTGTTCCAGCTGAAGAAAGATTCATCATCCTAGTTTGCAGTGTTAGTCATTATTTGAAAAACCTATTCAGTTCAGATTAGCTCCTCGAGAAAATGGATCCCATTTGGCAAAACATTACGACCGCACTGGAAGTCCCATCGGAAGTGGCGGACAAGTGGCTGGCAAAGCTGAAACAGCAATACTCTCTACCAAACAGGCATTATCACAATGAAGAGCAAATGCTCCGTCGGAAGGTCGAACATCTCTCCGGCTCCAGTGTATGCCTCCAGCTGGCGCTACTTTTTCAGTATTACAACTTCGATGCAGGGAAGGATTGCGTCCAGGAGAACTGTGACGCTCTGAAGGAGTTCCTGGCCGAGGCCAAAATAGACAATGTAAGTGTTGACTGGATGCTACGTGGGACGATCGATAATCTGGTGTTTACTGTTGCAGAAAGCTCTGGAGAACAATACCCTGAGACTGCTGGGAGACGTTTCGGTGGAAAGTTCTGATTTGCCGGACGACGATGTTTCCTACTTTCAGGATTTGGATCTTTTGATATTAGGGTAATTTGTAATGATCGCTTCTACATAGCAAATACGTACTTACATATGCTAACATTTAAAGGTATTCCGCGGAAGACTACAAGCTGTACACTGAGCAACTCCGAAAGGAGTATCCCTCGAAGGAAACAAGTTCCTATGCAAAAATGAGGTTGAAGGTAATCCGAGGTACTGCCGTAAATTGATGCAAAATTATAATCACATTCAATTTTGCAGATCCTTCAAACTTTCAACCGAATTCCCTTCATTTACGCTACAAAGGAGTTTGGGGATAAATTCGAAAAAACTGCCAGGGATAACATTGGGAAGGAAATCAAGGAATTGGAAAGCCAATAGGAAAGTGAAATGATAATTATTCTAATTGTTGTACGGAAATAAATAATTCACCATGTTTGAATGAGTATGTAAACAGAATATAACCTGAATAAACCTTCAGAGCCAACCGACCTTCGCATTGTTTTGCTTTTATGATTCGATAGCTACGTACTTGCTATGGCTTACCTTGGAAAAGAAGACTTCGGAATTATGAACTCCTGTCTAGAGCAACAGATTGTTTATCCAATTTTAAATGTTTAGAAAAATCAGTCGAATGAATAAATTGATAGTATTTCACGCCAAAATACGACGAATAATCGCGTCCACATGCACAAAATAAAAACTGCTATCACTCACAACATGAAGAGACCCGAAGAGCAAATTATGATGCTGCTGTCAAAAATTTGTTGAACGGAGTTTTTGTTTTGCTCACGCTTTCTCCATTTTAAAGCGCGAATACAGTACAGGGTGGCACACTGATCCAAATTCATTAAGCTGTTCACATCTCTTTTCCATTAGGTTCTGCAGCGTGACGTCACAAATGAACTCAGTGTTAATTAGGTTCTGCAGCGTGACGTCACAAATGAACTCAGTGTTAATAGACTGAACCTTTTTGACAGTTCAGTGGTACTGTTTACTAGAGTCGGTGTATAATGAGTCACGCCAAGAGTGAAGCCAAGTCTACCTATTGAACTGTCAAACCGGCTACCTATCGTGCAAAGTAAATAAACATTACGATGCTATGAAAGGTCCACGAAAGGTATTGCAATAAAATATAAAATATAATCAAAGAAATGAGCATAAACACGCAGTGAGCGTTAAATTGTCATGGGATACGCTCGGTATTGATTAGTAATGTGAATTTCTACAATTTTTTGTTAAGATAATTTGACAAAATCACTGATATAATGATTTACTACAGCCGCAATATTTTTTCTCTCGCTAGAAGTCATTTGAAGTTGTTGTAGAAGTCCTCTGTTGCCAAGTGAAAAGAATGAGAATCTTTCGAAAACCGTGATGCGAGTTCAACTGTTTTTCTCTTGGCGTGACTCATTATACACCGACTCTACTGTTTACAAGCACTTAGTCGTTTTTTCGAAAAAAAAAATTCTAAAATTTCCTAATTTTAACTTGAAAATTGTCGAGGAACAGCGCATTGCAAGGATGTTGCTCGTGAACATTGCAGAAATGTGGTTTACATCTCACTGCAGTCTGAAAAATTATCGAGAAAATCCACCCAAGAAAAAATCGGCTAAGTCCACGTAAACAGTACCACTAAACTGTCATCAGATTGAGGTTAACCCCGACGGTGCAAAACCTAATTGTCAAAAAACTTGTCACCTTCGAATAGTAGAATCCACACACTTAGTTTTTTTTTTTTTTGCCGAGATTGGCACCACCGAGCAGCTCGGCAATCTATTTTTACTGAGATCTCAGCAAAATTAATGTTTTTTAGCCGTTTGTTAACTGAATCTCAGCAAATTTTTCACTGAGATCCAGCAAAATAGATTGCCGAGCTGCTCGGTGGTGCCCATCTCGGCAAAAAATCTAAGTCTGAGGTGAAATTTATGCGTCACTAGTGGAGGGAAATAGCAACCAGTGGAAACTAACGATTTTAAATTGGCTCACTACTTGACTAGCCTATTGATCCCAAGTACATCTATAAGCAAGTTTCAATGCTACTATTTAACAGTGATTGATAAAATTGGACCACCAACAAAGATTTTTTTAAAGTCCTTTATGTTGATTACTTTTATTATGTTCTGGACGAGTCTGGACTAGAAGAAACAATTTGGAGAAATTATATTATATCAAATTGATGGCATTAAGACGTCTTCAGGCTCTACAAATTGGTCATGAGCCCAGGAATTTTTCTTTAACTTGTGGAAACTTCGTAAAACTTCAAATAGAAGTTCAGGGAAGATCGTAGAAATTAAGAAAACTTGGTAGATATTCTGGGAAATTCATAGACCTTCAGAAAAATTCGTAGAAAAAAGGAACTTCGAAAAGTTCTGAAAACTGTGTAGAAGTAGAGAATTCATTTAAATTTGAGGAGCTTCGTAAGTTAAAGGAACATTATTTTATTTTAGGGAAGCTCATTATTGATCGGGAACCTCTACATAATTTCAGTTTTTTTTTAGCCTCATGGACTTGAAATAGTTGTGGAAATTCAACAGCAAAGTTTGTAGAAGATTTTCGAATTTCGTAGCATTTTGAGGAACTGCGTAAAATTTCATATAAGTGTAAGGAATTTTGTAAAAGTTCAGGGAATTTTTTAAAAGATTTAAAAATAGTTCAATAAACTTCTAAGAACTTCAGGGATCTGCGCCTCTGTTTAGGGAACTTTGTTGCAGTTTTTCAGAGATCTTACTCGAAAAAAACTCCATGAACTTCTTGAAGGTTTTTGGAACTTCGCTAAATTCAAGGTGTTCAAGAATATTTGTAGATGTCTTAGGTGTCTTTCCAGAAGTACAAAGATGTTCAGAGATCTTTGTAGAATTTAAAGAAATGGAAAAAAAGGAATATGGAATAAATTCAGGGAACTTCGTAGAAGTTGAGGAAATTTTGTAAAACCTAAGTTTTGTAGATGTTCAGGAAACGGTACATAAGTTACAGGATATTCTATCAAACATCCTTCCTAGACATCAGGAAATATTCGAAACCACATAGTCCAAAATATTAGTAAAGTTCACTAGATATTTGGTAGGTTGTAGGTTGATCAGGAAGTATTCAAAAGTTTTCCAGCTAATGGAATCAGCTGGAATCTTAAATGATGAATCTTGATTTTTTTTGGCCATATTTGTACATTCTCTATAAGGAATACCAGTGCCTTGATGTTTTAACTATATTGTCACAAATTTGCACTCTAGCAGCTAAATTCCGGACAGAAATGTCAATTTCTGCCTCAATTTCTGCATATACCTAATATCGAGGGGGAAGACAGTGAGAAATTAAGAGCAATCCAGTGTAACTCTGAGGAACTCTTTTGCTCTCTGATGAACGATTTTATTAACTCGATTATTTCACAGTGCAGTCCAAGGAACGTTAGTTTTTTTCAGCCGGTGATCTATGCCGTAAAATACACTCAATTCATCGGAGAACCTATTAGCAAAACAAACATCACGCAATAACGTTGCTATTTTGATACAAAATATATGGGGTTAGGGGCTAGGGTAAAATATATGGGCCTCACAGGACTCATCATCAAGTACATGTCCCCACCGGAGCTGGTAGCCGGAAGGGAATATCAATTCGCTTGCTCTAAGCATCTGGATGCCCAGTACTATGGTAGCAAGATCCTGGTCAATTTCAGTATCATTGCATAGAGAAATGTGCCCTGCAGAAAGCCATCAGAGTGATTTAAGAAAATAGCCAAAACTCCAATGAACTGGTAGAAATCGAGATTATTTCCTTATTTAAATTTGCATCCATTTATTTTCTTCATTTATTGTTTTCGTTTCGTTATCGAACTGACATTTGCATGGTCAGATTCCAAAACTATATGCCCTACTAATTTTGTTTTCGTCACAAATTAGATCAGATCCCAGAGCAAACCAGAGTAACTCTGAGCAACTCTGAGTAAAAGATGTACTCAAATGAAAGCCGTCTTCCCCTCGCCTAATATGTATAAATTTTTTTCTTTTCGAATATCCTTCTTTATTAGTTACAAAATCTTGAAAATATATGGGTTTGGGATCACAAAATTATTTTTATTTTAACATTAACAATGTTAAAGATTGTGTATCTGCAGCATATGCATGTACGTAATTTGTGGATATGTTAGTTATTTCAACGCTTTTTAACAATTCTTGACATTTCTTATTTTTAAATAATTTATTGTTAAAGCATTGTTATCGATGCGTAGAAATATTTCTGATCGATTGGTGATAAAATTATTGAAATTGGTCCAGGAACAGCTGAGTTAATAACGTTCAAAATCTTTCATAATCTCGTTACATGTTCCATTTTCAGTTTTCACAAAGTGTACCCCCATATAGAAATCACCGACGTAGTCCTACGTCGAAAAATTGTGCATCCTGAACATTTTCCTACGTCCTAAATGTATAAAATTTTATTCTGTGTGCACTTTACCTTGTAACAGCCAGAATTTTATAAAATTTTAAAATTCAAACTCCTAGAATTTAATTTTGGTTCCTATGTCTGAGATTTGACTGCTCAACAAAAAAATCTAGTTACAAAATTCATGAAATTACCTTACCCTGAGAATTTTCTTAAGTTTGAGATGCTTACATTTACAAGATCCGGACTGTGATTTTATTGCAAAAAACATAAATAAAAGATCATTGCTTGTTCAAAGGTCCCAATCGTTGTTATGGAATAAATATAATAAAATTTATTGTTTCACCATTAAAATAATAGTAAGCTTCAATGTCATATTATTGGTCACAGAAAAAAATGTACCCAAAAATAAGTTACCTTGGACACAGTTTGAGTGAGTTTTTAATAACCCGTAGTTTTGCAAAAGTAAAAAAGTGCAGCAGGCCCCCTTCGGCCCCCTCCAGATAAATTTTCTAGCTACGCCAATGGTTGTTTAATATATCGTTGTACGATGTACATCGATTTTGTGAACAAAATTACATCCATTGATGTAATATTGTATCTGCTTTTTGCTATTACATCATTATTTCCTACATCAGCTTGTACCCCGTTCACATTACAGCCTATATCACGTAATATAGGCTGTCTTGCAATGAGCACTTATACATAGGATTTCCAGTGAAAACTAGATGTATCAGTGCTCATTGCAAGGTAGCGTATATCACGTGATATACGCTGTAATGAGAACGGGGTATTGAATTACATTTGTCGATATTACATTTTTTTTGCTGTGCATAGAATGTACTATTTACGGACGTTTTTATTCGGGTGAGCACGACACGTCTCGCATCTTCTGACTTGGTCAAAGCATTCATTTTAGGCGAGTTCATTTCCGATTTGTCTCTCCGCAGAGAGAACTGTCATCATATATTCTGTTTTGCGATTCTCTTTCGCTCCCGACATTCATTCGAGTTTTGTGTCGGGTGATTTGCGACGGAAGGTCCACTTTTCAGAAGCAGCAGTTCTTTGCAATCGCTCGTGCGCTTCGGAAGTTTAGTTCCTTGTTCCAGAGAGGAAACTCATCAGAGATCTTGTGCTTTTGTGGTGCAGTTCAAGTTGCACATTATCACATACCCGTTCGGTCCGTGCCATATTTAAAGATAGAAGCTGTGTTGTTTTCGGTCGCGCGCCACACGAACGACGGTAGCAAAGTTATATAAAGGTTGAACGGATTGCCTTTTATTTTTGTGTCCGCGAATTTTCAAGAGTGATTGTCGTGCAGTTCCATTTCGGAGTTTGCCAGCGGAAGTAGCGTCCCTGTATTCTTTTGTTGTCTCCCTTGATTCTTCATTGTCGTTATCATGGCTGATAAGGTGCGCGTCTGCATTGTCGGATCCGGAAACTGGTGAGTACTGCCTGCATGGATTCGGCTCCATTATTTGGGAAGTCCTTTGAATCGAAGGGATTCTAGCGTGATAATGCGTATTTTTTCCACACACAGCATTTGCATAGGGTTAGCTTTTTCAGGATATTGTTACGTAAACCCTTCATAGAGCTAATGGAAAAGGCGAAAACAAAAGCACAATAAATTTACACTACTGCTTTGTGATAGGTGGTCGATAGATAAAAGAATTTTACAATAATAACCTCAAAATGAAAGAATAATGGAGCATCAGTAGGTCATTGGATGTTAGTGGCCCGCAAAGATAGACTCAACGCTACAAACAAAGTAAAAAATGGATAAAACGCGACCGCGAAAAAAGTGTTTGTTTACATCACACTGTAGCGAATCGCCAGAAAGTGTGTGAAGAAAAGCAAAAATTGTGTAAAAATATAAATATTGGCCTAAAATCTTGTCAGGTTAGCTAACGATACAAGTGAGCCAAGGATCGTCTTCGTTGTCGTTACGTTATATTGCTCGATCCCGCAGCGAGGAGAATTTGTTCGCTGAGATGCATGGAAGACAATAATTGCCCACCTGTATAGGAACTCTAATTTGCCCTTGAAAGTAGGAACGGTCCTCTATGGCGACTGGGAAATGACGGATAACGAGAAATTGTAAAGAGGTGAAGATAATTGCTTTAGATCATTCCATTCTTCTCAAACTGTTTGAAACCCATACTTGCTGAAAAGATCTCAAATCTTTTGTTCGGGTGCCTTTTAAATGTTAAGCAAGGTTTGAGTAGCTTATATAATGTGTGAACAATACACTTCCTTACAACTGATTTCTATTTGTGCTGTGCAATGAAAGTGCTCCTTATTTTATAAATCAATTCACTTTCCGGCATGGTAAATGTAGTTAGAAATAATATGAATTATAGAATCCCTGTAAGCTCTTACTCATCGCTAGAGAATAAATATATATATTTTTAGATAAAATTTAGAGTTGCATAATGGTGTCAATCCTATCTTACAATAAATTTATCTTTAACATTGATGAACTACTGTTAGGGACTGTCCATAACCAAGTGGACAGTTTTTGAGTGGTTTCAGACCGGTACTTGGGCACTTTCAGTGGTGCAAAGGGACAACGTGAAAGTCTTCCATGCCATTTTTTTTAAACTTGTGATCGTGGGTACTCGCCAACAGACACACCTTTCCACGAAGTATGTAGACTAGTGATGAATCGAAACATCACGCATCACGCTTGTGATGGACAATATTTAGCGTGATCGTTTTGCAGATCGTTTAATAACTAAAGAAGGCCGAATACCAGCTAAAAATAACATGTATAACATAATGGCTTTACTGAACGTTTTTTGTGCGCTTATGAATTTCTTAGCAAAGGTGCCAAAAAATATTTTGGGCGCCCGGCGAAGTGGTTATCCAAACAAAAGCTTAGGGTCACCCAAAGAGATGAACTAGCCTCAGGCTAAAAATCTCTATAATAAAGGAAAAAAAAAAAAAAAAAAAAACTTAGGGTCACCCCTTTTCATATGAGACTAGTATGTATTAGTGCAAGAAAACTTTGAATTCAAAGTTCTGCACTAATACTTGTGCAATTCACAAACGTCAGAGAAGTCTATTCAATGATTCTATCAAAAGATATATGTAACTGATCTAGATAAAACAAATACTGATCCAACCCAGCCAACTTTACGTTATCCTGATCCGACATCCCTCAGGATTGCACCTGCATCACAATGTTACGCCAATTCACTCGGTCCGTGGCGGCTTGTCTCCAATTTCTGGACGCTTCCAAGATCCTGCTCCACTTGGTCTAACCACCTTGCTCGCTGTGCTCCTCTTCGTCTTGTACCGGCCGTATTCGAGGCGAACACCATTTTTGCGGGGTTGTTGTCCGGCATTCTTAAAACGTGTCCCGCCCATCGTACCCGTCCAGCTTTCGCAACTTTCTGGATGCAGGGTTCGCCATAGAGTTGCGCCAGCTTGTGGTGCATCATTCACCTCCATACACCGTTCTCACATACCCCGCCAAAGATGGTCCTCAGCACTCGTCGTTCGAAAACACCCAGTGCTTGCAGGTCCTCCTCGAGCATCGTCCACGTCTCGTGCCCGTAGTGAACTACCGGTCTTATCAGCGTCTTGTACATGGTACATTTAATACGGAGGTGAAGTTTACCCGACCTCAGGGTCTTGTGGAGTCCGTAGTAAGCACGACTTCCGGCAATAATACGCCGATGAATTTCTCTGCTGCAGTTGTTATCCGACGTCACCAATGATCCGAGGTACATAAATTCATCCACCACCTCGAACTCACCTCCGTCGGTTGTCACGCTTCTGCCTATGCGAGCCCTATCCCGCTCGGTTCCTCCAGCTAACAGATACTTTGTCTTCGACGTATTCACCTTGAATCCAACCTTCTCCTCTTCACGTTTCAGTTTGATGTACTGCTCCGCCACTGCCTGAAACGTTCTTCCGACAATGTCCAAATCGTCAGCGAAGCAGATGAACTGGCTGGACTTATTGAAGATCGTGCCCTCATGTTAAAGACGGCACGTTTCATAACACCTTCTAGCACAATGTTGAACAGGAGGCAGGAAAGACCTATCGCCTTGTCGAAGTCCTTTGCGAGTTTCAAACGAGTCCGATAACGCAGCCGATATCTACACGCAGAACTGTAAACCATCCATCGTAGCCCTGATCAGTCTGGTCAGCTTCCCGGGAAAACCGTTCTCGTCCATAATCTTCCATAGCTCTTCACGGTCAATAGTATCATAAGCAGCCTTGAAATCGATGAATAGGTGGTGCGTAGGGACTTGATATTCACGACACTTTTGGAGGATCTGCCGCAACGTAAAGATTTGGTCCGTTGTCGATCGCCCGTTCACAAAACCGGCTTGATAACTTTGCACAAATCTGCTTGCTAGCGGCGATAAACGGCGAAAGATGATCTGGAAAAGCACTTTGTAGGCCGCGATCTTTAATAGTGATCGCTCGATAGTTCTCACATTCTAGTTTGTCGCCTTTTTATATACTGGGCATATTACTCCCTCTTTCCACTCCTCCGGTAGCTGTTCTGTATCCCAGATCCTGACTATCAGTCTAAGCAGACAAGTGGTCAACTTAGGGTCTGTTCATAAACTACGTAGACAGTATTTTGGGATTCTTCACCCCCCCCCCCCTCCCCCTGCGTGGACAATTGTCCATACTAAAAAATTAAAATTTGTATGGGCCGTGGATAGTTGTCAACCCCCCCCCCCCCCTAAAACTGTCTACGTAGTTTATGGACAGCCCCTTATCCGGGTCCATTTTAAAATGTTCCGCTCCGATACCATCTTTCCCAGCTGCTTTGTTGTTCTTAAGCTGTCGGATAGCATCCTTAACTTCACCTATCGTGGGAGCTGGCATGTCCCCCTCATCCACTGTACCGACTAAGCCATTCCTCCTGCCACCTTGGTCCTCCGCCTCTGCACCGTTCAGATGTTCATCGTAGTGCCACCTTTCAATCACCTCACGTTCGTCCGTTAAGATACCCCCTTTCTTATCCCGACACATTTCGGCTCGCGGCACAAAGCCTTGGCGGGATGCGTTGAGTTTCTTGTAGAACTTGCGTGTTTCTTGAGAACGATACAGCTGCTCCATTTCTTTGCACTCCAGCTCTTCCAGGCGGCGCTTCTTTTCCGGAAAAGATGGGTTTGCTGTCTTCGCTTCTGTTTATATCGCTCCACATTATGACAGGTTCCTTGCTGCAGCATCGCCGCCCGCGCTGCGTTCTTCTCGTCCAAAAACCGTCTGAAACTCTTCGTCGAACCAATCGTTCCGTCGATTCCGCTCCACGAACCCAACGGCGCCTTCAGCAGCGCTGTTGTTTCACATTGCAGTGAAGTCCTCAAGAGGGGCTTCGGTGAGCTCTCCCTCATCCAATGCTGCGTCGAGGCATTGCACGTACTCTCAGTTGTGACTTCGGGCAGCTTCAGTCGCTCCAGATTGTACCGTGTCGGGCGTCGGTACCGAATGTTGTTGACAACGGAAAGTTTTTGGCGCACCTTGGCCATTAGAAGGTAGTGGTCCGAATCGATATTTGCGCTGCGATAGGTCCTGACGTCGATAATGTCCGAGAAGTGCCTTCCGTCGACCAGAACGTGGTCGATTTGCGATTCTGTCTGCTGCGGTGGTCTCCAGGTGTACCGATATGGGAGGCTATGCTGGAAGTAGATACTACGTATGGCCAACAATCAATATGAAACTAACGATTTTAAATTGGCTCACTACTTGACTAGCCTATTGGTCCCAAGCAAACGATTAACGTATCCCATTCTAGTCGAAATTATAGTACTACGCAATGTTTGTTTTGATTCGCTATGAAAGTTTGACAGATAAAATGAGGGGTTATTGGTTTTTTCTATGTTTCGAGGGGTGAATCGATTAGCTTGGGACCGAAGAGAGTACCAGAGCTGAGCCAATAAGTTGAGCACGTTATTTCGGGACCTTCCAGTCTTAGAGTTACCTCTATGGTATGGCCATGTTCTTAGGGGCGGCGAAATCGATGAGTCTAAGGCCGTTGGCGTTCGTTAGCTGGTGAGCGCTGAACTTTCCGATTTTGACGTCATGGCTTGGGCAGCTGTCGTATTCCCGTTCCAGCTGCGCGTAAAAAGCGTCTTTATCGTCATCGTCACTTGCTAACTGAGGGTTGTGCGCGACGCCTTCCAGCAAACCTTCTGACTTCTTTCGATGATGTCTTAAAAGTCAAGGCTCGCCCACGCAAATCAACATCACCATCAGGTAGGGTAAGACTTCCCCTACCCAACGGTAATGTTGGCTTGCGTGGGCGTGCCTTGTATTCCTAGAAATCATCGAGAGAAGTCATTGTTTACAAAAGCTGTTACGCCCTTATTCCAGCTCTATCTAGAAATGATGTTGAGCTGTCAAAGACTCGCGCTTATTCCTGCTTACACTACACCGCAAAAACGAAAACGACATAAATCCGGGACGGGACTTGACAATCGAGCTTCTCATTCTTCTTAATGTTTTTGAAGAATTCCCTTCGGAAAGTTGTGCGTGGAGTTTAACGGAGTTGACCAATGATGCCAGGAAAATAAAATATTTATTCGGAGTTTCTACCGCAGTTTAGCAGCTCAACACAATAAAAACAACCATAAACAAACAACAATATACATCGCTTAAAACACGCAGAGCACTCAATTTTTCAACTTTCCTTTCGCAAATATAAACAATTCACAACGCCACTGACGTCAACATTGATTCTGGCATCACTGCCAGCCATATTGATGCGATCCCTCTGTTCTTTTTATTCCACGATTGCTACTGACAAATCGACCAATCAGAAACTGGCTCGGATTTGACAGCAAATTAGCTCGAAATCGCTACCCGATTGTCAAGTCTCGTCCCAGACATAAATTAGCAGAGACGTTGAATAGAGACACGCATAGACTGAAGCAAGAAGAAACCAAACGAGCAAAGTAAATAAACATTACTGTTCGCTCAATTCACCAGAAAGGAGTATTGTTCTCAATGATGAAAAAAGTGTTTAATTATTTTCACGAAATATTTGATATCTGTTATTTATTTATTTATTGTTGGTTCAATTAAATACAACATTTATTAGTGATAAAAAACAATTTCGATTCGGAACGTTTTATTTTGTTTTATGGTACTAAAAATGATTGCGCTGCAAGCAAAACAGTAAAATATGACAAAAGTTATACCATAGAGGTAACTCTGGTTATTCAGCCATGGAGCGACTGTAAACTCTCGTCTTCGCTTTAGTTTTGCAAAATGTTGCCGCGCACTTTATTTTTATTCAGTTCCGGTCGAACGTTCAAATTTTCTCAACAGCATTGCGGCACTGTATAAAAGTCATTTGAAGCCACTCGAAGAAACATGGTTGCCAGTGACATTGCCAAAAATCCATCAAAAACCGTGCTGCTGTTTTGACAGAAATTTTCTTTGCGCGTCTGTATCAACGTCTCTGATTTTTATCTAGGAGATGAGTACTTAAGGGGGTTAGGTTTTTGATAAGTATTTAGTGGGAATGAGACTGATGAAGACTGCACATTGTAGTCGAAATACGTATCTCTCGCGTAACATTTGAAAAGGGCATATCCTCGTTGATCGAATCTCTTCATCGACTTTCTCTTTGATTTACCACGGCAACATAAACGAATTTCTCGCTAAGCTCGCAGCACAGTTCGACCGAAGATGATGTTAACTTGCACCTGAAACAACACACTGAATGGGAAATTGCAGTCGGGTTATTCGCGAAAGAGAAAATCGATCAACAATGATAGGCCCTTTTCTCGTGTTGCTCGAGATCTGTCATGGATACCAAAATTAAGTGGAACTAAATGGAAGATAACCTTTTTTTACTGTTTTATTTAAGCATTCCGCTAACAACCCAATTTCATAACTTCAGTTCAGACTGTATACAAACACAAACACACACTAGTTTTTTCGAAAAAAAAAAAAAAATATTTTAAAATTTCCGAATTTTAACTTGAAAATTGTCGAGGAAATGCGCGGTGAAAGGATGTTGCTAGTGGACATTGCAGAAGTGTGGTTTACATCACACTGCAGTCTAAAAAATTATCGAGAAAATCTCCTCAAGAAAAAATCGACTAAGTCCACGTAAACAGTACCACTGAACCACAGACACACAGACGTAACTCTTCAATCTGGATCATCGTTCACGCATTTAACGATTGATTTGAAAATTATCATTTTCTCGAACTACTCACCGCAGCGTTGCCATCGGATCACTTTGACGTTTCTATATATTCTGTCTATCTTGCATGCAATATTGCTTGCGACTTTATGAGCAAGCTTGTTTTCCGCGAGAACCCCAAGAGATGTCGTTACTGAGGTCCCATGTTTTGAGGTACTTATTCAAAGAGTAACGCCTGTTTGTCTGTGACTGCACTGTCATCAGATTGACGTTAACCCCGACGGTGAAAACCTAAAATGCGATAACGTTGCTTGATGGGACAAACTGACTTGATGTGGTTTTCACATTTTTCATGATCAAAGTCCGGAGTTTTATCACGTAATATGAAAGTAGAAGCCAACCTGATAGTGGACAACATTGTTATCTTAAATAAATGGAAATCCATATAAGACTGATGTGCGATTATAGGTAGTGCTGGTGTCATTCATTTTTATGTGTGATCTTTTATTCGCGAGAAATCGACGGCTAAAATTTACAAAAGCAATTACGCCCCTTTGACATGTTGACACTGATTTATTAATTTATTTGTCCGACAATATAAACATGTTCATAGCAACCTCAATGATCGTTTGCTTTTTCAAATCAACATTGGTGCTACATTGAGCCTGTTGATTTAGACAAACCAAAATATAATTAAATCAAGTAGATGACCCATTTTGCCCCACCTGACGTCGGATTAATTTGGTCCAGAGTCGTGAGAGTCCTCGCTGAAGCATACGGGCATATTTGCCATCAAAGAAAGTACCATTTCCCTTTTCTTACCACAATTCTTTATTCATCAATTCCAGGGGTTCGGCCATCGCCAAGATCGTCGGCTTCAATGCCAAGCGTCTGCCGAACTTCGACGACCGGGTCACCATGTATGTGTTTGAGGAAATGATCGAAGGCAAGAAGCTAACGGAAATCATCAACACCACACACGAGAACGTCAAGTACCTGCCTGGACACAAGCTGCCAGAGAATGTCGTAAGTAAATTTGTGTAATAGGTTTGGGCATATGCAATAGCTCTGCAGGTTTAATTTTAGCGTTCTAATGCATCGTCTTGCGGGGCGGCGGCATAGTAGCACAAAAAGGGACTATTTTTAACGATCGTGGACTTGATCACCGGCCAAGATCGAAGCTCTGAAATAACTCGGTCGATCAGACCTTGGAGAAACGGCTGAGACGGATCAGCTGCTCCGTCGATGGTGGGTGCTGTGTAGTCGGGGGATGCAAACTATGAACTTTGCTTTGGCTGTCTGCTATTTTAGAAATTGCTGATAATATGCTTGCCGTTGACTAGCAAAAAAAAACAGGAAGACAACGCTCGTTTCGTGCAGATAAATATGAATCAAAAGCACATTTGAGCGAGAAAGTGTGTCTGGGAACATGTTTTTTTTTGAGTGGACGGGAATTTCGGCATATAAAACAATCCAGTCACTTGTAGAGATTCGTGATTAGGAGCTCATTTTGTACGGCTGCTTGTGGCTCGTCGTCGTTGAGTTGATTAACATTTATCTTATCAATAAGCTTTCAACACCACACGCTCAGTCTCACTCGTAACAACTGTCCTGGTTCAAGTATATGCGTTGAAATGAATTTATAACATGACCGATTAGGGTTCGTGTTTGTTTATAAAATTGATTATTGTACAGTGCTGTTCGATATAATAGCAGCGCATGCCGATTTTCCTACCAAATTGACAACTTTGACATGTTGTAACTTTGTTTTCTTACGATCAATTGAGCTGAAACGTTCTCCACGGAACTACAAATATGTTCAATTTTACGATTACAAAATACCATTTTTTTGTGAAGCACCTGCCGGAAAGTGAGATAGGGGAAATGCAGGTAATGTCGGCCTAAGTGTTCCTAATTTGGACCCATACATAAATTCAGCAATCGACTAAATTTTCAATAGCAACCAAAAATATCCATAAGTAACGTCCAAATAACGCGTTAATCTAGATAAAATTTATAAATACCAGATTTTTAGCGATGGGCCCAATCTTAGATCCATAGGCCAACGATAGAGACATTTCCCCTACTTGGTAAATTGTTCGAAATAATTGCAGTTGTAAACTTAAGAGAACAAAGTTGTCAATTTTGTATGAAAATCGGCATGTGCTGCTATTATATCGAACAGCACTGTATATTTGTCACTCTACACTCTACATGTATTAGTCTTCGTTGATTGGGCGGACAAGAGTGATTATATTCCATCAGAATTATTGTTTATGGTTTAAGGGGGAAAGCAAAGATCGAGTTTCGACAGCTCGAAGCAATTTTTAAGTTGATAGAGGATTTGAACTTTTCAATTTTGGTTGCGACGTCCGTCCCGCTCTGGAATGAATAGATTATCTGTTTCGGTTTGTCAAAATTAGAAACCGGTTCCACGTTAAGAAATTCCTTTGAATTAGAAGAGATATATGCACGATTCAAGCCAACCGTATCCGACTCCATCATCATCATCATCATCATCATCATCGTCAGGCATTGACATTGAGGAAGGCCAATAATAACTTCTGATGTGGGTTCCTCCCTCACCGCCGCCCATCAAATGTATGTATAAGTGTAACCGTATTGTGCACTCGAATGAACGACATGACACAGTCATCGGAAAAGTGCTGAACAAGCGCTAAGAAGCGGTAAGACACCCGTCAACCAACCGACCAACCATGTCGTGATAGTGAATAATTGACGACATCGGTGCACTCACAGGGAGTTGACTATATGCGCCCGTATGTTTATAGCTGCCTCCATTCAACACAAATAGTGCACCGTTTTCCACTGCATCTGGACTAGGTGGTATGAGTCTAAGTGCACCGATACGACCACGATCGTGTGAGACTTCAATGGCGATGATGTACTTGCACTCTGCTGCTGCAGGAGGAGGAGTATGCCAACCGTCACGTGCTCTAGACCTAGTCTAGTATATAGTGAACCAGCTGTATCTATTCATATTATAATAGTTCTTTTCTGGTATAGCACTTCTGCACGTGATTGGCTATGAACACAAAACGCGCGGAAAACTATGACTGGAACTGGCGCCGCATCAGTACGGACAGGCTTCTGGCGATGCGATCAAGTATTTGGTTTGGGTACAAGTTTGAGTAGACCACTTTCATGGTCACATTGTGCTCTTGTACTTGCATGTCTTGGCAGTGATAACAATGAGTGAGAAGGCCCTAGCCCAGCATCGTAGAGTTAATTGAGATAATTGTTTGAACTCATACGTATTTTGCTAAAGTATATGGGCGAACCATTTTTTTGATAAAACTGAGAGTGGTATAAACGGAGTGTGAAAAAAACGAACCGTGATAAAATCGAAATTCCACTGTACTAGGCAAAGCTGTGGCTCCATAAAGTAACAAAAATTGCTAATTACTATCGACACAACTTTGTGCGAATTTCGAGTTGATTAAATTCTGTTATTGAATAATTACGAACGTTGCTTTCGACGTTGAACCTATGTCAAAGCATGGTAGCACTAATTAACAATTCGATGTTTTGGTGAAAATTCCTCAGTGATAAAAAAACATTCCTTTTGATTGGAGCAAGTTTTATTCCAAGCGGTTGAGCGCCATTTGGTATGAATCGAACTAATTAGCAAGTTGATCATAAATTTGGCACCTGCTAGATCTACCAAGGCGAAAACAGGTTTGGTCAATGATCATATTTTACATCCATTACACCGTATCAGCGTGAGAAAACGAATAGCTATTCAACATGTTTTCTTATGCATTCTTTCACATATTAATTCTTGTTATCATTGACTATTACGTCCCAATTAGAATTATACCCTCAATGAAGTGTTCTTCGAACACATCCACGGTTGTTAACTGAGAGCTGAACAAATCCAGCCCAAATAGCGAAACAACAAAATGAATGTCAGGTTTGATGTTCTCTGTTTTCCGGCTTGACATTCTCTGAATTTCAGTCTTGATTTCCACTGAAATAACCTATTATCGTCAGAGGGTAAACAAAGTCCTAGAGCACTCAAATTTGGCCAATAGATGCTCTGAGACACAATGTATCCACATGCCAAAATTGAGCTCTCAAGGACGTTGTTTACCCTCTGACGATAATAGGTTAAGGTATTGCTGAAGCCAACATTTCCCCTAGGTATTGCACGATTGTTCGCTATGGAAAATAATTCAAATTAGTGTTGAAATTCAGCCATTTTGGTTTTCAAAATTTCACCAAAACTTGATGTTCTACGATGGTTTCTCACTGTTTAAGACTTAGGACTCTCGGTGGCCTATTGACGACCGTTTTTGTTGACTGAACAGAAGATCGTTGGTTCAATCTCAGTTTCCTTAACTCTTCGAGCACCAAATTGAAAATGAACTCGATTTTTTTAAATGATGTATCTCGGATTCTGTTCATCTGTTTTCTAATGTTTTATACAGTTGGAAAGGTTATTTGTCTGTGTAGCATTGTACTAGATATTTCGATTAGTTTTCAGGGAAAAATATGCAAGGAGAAATCAATCAGTTTTAACTTGCTAAAACGGCTTGTATACCGACTCGACAAAAGTGGAAAACCACAAAACTTGCATTCGTTCCAACCACTATGTGACATGACATATTAAACCACAAGAAAGAGGCACTAATATCCTTTCCAACAAGATAAAAACATCAGAAATCCGTTGAAAATTACCGAAGATATTACAAAAATAGAACAGGTAACATTATAGCTCAGACAAACAGACATAACTGTTAGAAGAAAATTCTTCAACAAATATTGTCAAGTGTATTTTGCATACACAATCTAGAACCCTCTATCATGGACATTCCCAAGGATTGATTTGCAACCGGAGCATCCTTCGTTCATGCAATTTTTTCACTAGTTGCTTTTCCCTCGTTCTGTCAACACGTCAGCTTTGTTGAATAAAAACAAAACACATGCAAGTAAGGGAAGCCGGCTCTACGACATTTTCCATAGATCTATAGAATTGATTGAATTTTGCAGAAATATGGATCCGTAGGACATATTCACATAATCTCAGTTTTTTTAAGGGATTTGTTTTGTTTGTTTAGTGTGATTTGTCTTTTGCTGGAAACAAATTTTTAATCGTCAATGCATCGCTAATGAGTAACCTTTCTACCACCGCTCACCATTCTAACGTGTACACAGTAAACAAATATACAGTATCCCCCGCTATGTCGGCTCTCGATAATGCACCGCCGGGATTTACCTAAATCAGAATACAGTTTAGTGGTACTGTTTACGTGGATTAAAAAAATCTAAGCACTTGTAAACAGTACCACTGAACTGTCAAAAAGTTCAATAAATCTCAGGTCCCATAATATTTAGGAGGCTTACAGTATCATTACTTGATTATCGTGTGTTTCGTGAAACTTAACGTCGTTGGTTTTTAATTTTTGCAATAACAACGCAATCGTAGCTTGTATGATCTGTTATGAAGGGCTTGGTGGGCTTAGAGCGACCATTTTTGCTTACTGAGCAGAACATCATGAGTTTAATCTCAAGCCCCTCCCCATTCAAGATTTGTTAATCGCTTTTTTTGTTAATGTGAATACATTGGAATAACAACAAATCGATTATTGGTGTGTTGTAATAAAAGGAGCTCATGTGCATAGTGGAAAACGTTTTTGATTACTGAGCGGAAGACCGTGGTTTCAATCCCAAGCTCCTTCGCGTTATAGGATCGTTAGTATATCCATTCAGCTTATCGTTTACCAAAAACGAATCATGCTGCAAACCCAACACTTTTATCCAACATCTCAGTGATTTCTCGTTGAAGTACAGAGGGTTTCTCGGCTTCCAACAAAGCGGGTATCACGTCAACTGTCGTCAACACATTCCTACCCTTTCCTTTCTTGATTTGTGTTCAGGTGCGGCCGGCACACAACAAGCGGAATGACCAATGTGTAGCTGCTTGGATGTAATATTCAACATTTTTTTTTCTGTATTCATCAGATTAGTATATGAGTAATTCTCGTTGAAACCAGACCGACATTGATACATAGTCTTTAATCATTTAAATATATCCGTTTGATTGGTCGAATCTGATGAAAAAATGAGATTGCCACTTTCCTTAGCTCAAATTAATGGACCCCTCGCTCGCCAAGGGGCCTTACAGTTTTCAAAAAAGTTGAATTTCTAGCAATTCTTGACACATTTATCATTTAAATCCTTGTAATTCCATATAGAACCTTCCTGCAAACAACACGTTATTACAGAGGAAGGATAGGGCTTTCATTCAGAATGGAAATTTTTATGGCGGTTATTTCGGGTTTGACCGTCGTATTGGATTTTATCAGAAAAACTATGATTATCACCGATTTTGATTCTGAGGTCACCATCTGAAAGCTGAGAAAAATGCTATCAGATCTTGTATCAGATACGCTCAACATATTAGGTGAGCAATTTCATCAACACTATGAACGAACCATTTTTCTATAGGCCTTTTTAATGCACCACCAACGTAGAGTGCGTCACGCGAGTTCAAGAGAAAACGTTGACCAAACCGTTTGTTTGCATCAGAATAAGGATTTTTCACAACGTTAATTAAAGTATTTTTCATTCAACATCTTGTCAATTTCCATCGGCAATTGTCTTATGGTACGATTTCCCACAGACCTGAACTGATTTGCACCCAAACTATTGACACACAAGAAATCCGCAAGATCATAACCACTAAGGCACTATTCTAATCTTCCATTTTTCTCAACAAAAATATTCTTGAACACCAGCAGGATCCTTGCAAAAACGATACAGAATTAAATTTTTCAACTGTAGATCAAGTTTTGGAGCATCTCAGATGAATCAATTTATCAGGAAAAGTGAAAAAGTGTCCTATGTCTCACGGCGAAAATTTCTGCTCACAACCCTTTTTTGACGTTCTCCTATTCACCACCAGAGGTTGAATCGATCGCTTAGTTTCTATTAAAAAGGCGTTTAACGAGCTTCGCAATTTTCCACGCATGATGATCCAGCAACGTCAAAGCAGCGCCAGCGTTCAGTGCGCGTGTGTTTTATATTTATTTGCGTGGTTGTGTATTGTTGATGTTTAGTTTTTCTCGACGGAAGTTTGTTCTGTGTCTGTCAAATCCAGGATGGCCGCCAAAAAAATTTCCATTCTGAATGAAAGCCCTATGCTTCCTCTTCATAATATCGTGTTGTTTGCAGGAGGGTTCCATGTGGAATTTCAATGATTTAACGTGATAAATATGTCAAGAACTGCTAGAAATTCAACTTTTTTGAAAACTGTTTGGCCCCTTGACGAGCGAGGGGTCCATTAATTTGAGCTAAGTAAAGTGGCAATCTCATTTTTTCGTCAGTTTCGACCAATCAAGCGGATATATTTAAATATTTAAAGAATAAAAGGGATCTGTTTTCTACGAGAATTACTCATATGGTATGTGTTTCCTTGGTACCCTTATCATTTTCAAGATAAGATCATCCACTAAATTGACCTGAAGAATAACTGGCATCACTGATAAGTTCACCACCATGACAAATGCGAGCACATTCCCAACTGTCGTTTAAGTATCGCATCGCTTTCTGAATTTAGTACTGAAATTAGTATCACATCGCGTTACATTGCAGTGAATCACGTTCCGCGGCATTTTCGGGACCTTATTTGTATGTATTTGTATTTCAGTAATTGTTTGTAACATTCGTGTTTGATTAATCCGTACCGTAACGGAATTCATTCGTAGTTCTTGGAATGATCACAAAGTCGTCTAGAACTAGATACATTGATTGAGCTCTTCTTGTCGGTAGATGCACCCTGATAACCCAGGGTCGCTACGACTTTGCATCTCTGGTTAGGTCTAGTGCGAATTTTTGCGTGGATTGGATCCACCTAGTCTGACTGCAACTAAGTCTCAATGTTAATTATTTAAAGACTTTATTCCAATCATGTCAAGGACAATTTTCTGGCGGGGGAAGGTGGTAAAAAGCTAGCTATTTAGTTTAGATTAGTTTAGTGATCTCTCAAGATGTATTGCAAACTTTATTAAAAGAAATCCTAAATTTCTGAGAGAATCAGCGGAATTTTTGAAAACAGAACGAACTTTTTTATAGTTTAAAGATTATCAAAAGAATTCAGTCATCCCAGTCATCAACCACCAACCGCTGAAAATATGAATGATCGCGTATTTCTGTTGTTCATTACATGCCAAGTGAAATTCGAGAACGTAATTTCATTTGAATAGCTTGTTTAACCAGGTCTTAAACAATCGTCACGTCGGTCATAGCTTGTTATGATTGCCTGAACCATGCGTAAAAAGAAAATTAATACATTGAACGTCGCGTGAAAGTGGATCTTAATGATGGCCTAAGTACTCTTTCGTAGCTTTTAGTTTTAGGATTTCAAAGATCGTCGGTTGCAGTGGCTTGCTTGCTGAGCAGAAAACGCGGTCCCAGGTCCTTTCATATTAAAATTGTATGGTAAGATCGTTTGTTTATCGTGTATTTTGTAAAACTTTTCGTTGTCGTCGGTGCCGGGTTTGAATAGTTATAAAAAACTTGAGTAACGCTATAATGTGAGGGGCTCGGTGGCCTTAGAACAACCGGTTTTGCTTACTGAGCAGAACATCATGAGTCTAATCTCAAGCCCATCCACATTCAAGATTCGTCAATCGTTTTATTTGTTAACATGACTACATGGTAATAACAGCAACTCGATGATTAAAAAGGAGCTCGTCTGCCTAGTGGCAAACGCTTTTTGCTTACTGAGCAGAAGACCGTGGGTTCAATCCCAAGCTCCTTCGCGTTATATGATTGTTAGGACATCAATTCAGCTTATCGTTTACCAAAACGAACCCTGCTGCAAACCCAACCCTATTACCCAATATCGCAGTGATTCCTCGTGGAAGTGCAGAGGTGCCTAGTTTGAGATCACCAGTTTTTACACATTGAGGATTATTGCTAGTCCCACGCATCGTCTATTGGTTCTCTGTGTAATTACAGCTGGTCTGGCAATAACAGAGTAGCAACCGTGGGCGGTCAATCATGCTCATGCTCAAAAGAATTCAGTCATCCCGTCCAGTGGCGTCGCGTAACTTCACTTTTTACCTGTTCAACAACTTTGAAAACGTTATTTAGGGTCATGTTTACATTCAAATCAATTTTAAACAATACAGAGTCCTCTAGTTTGACTTATTTGTATCCATTTGAACCAATATTGTTTTGTTTGTTTACGTTTTGAGAGTTGTTGAACAGGTAGATTGAGGTTAGGGCGACGCCACTGATCCCGTCTATGATGTTTGGGAGAACTTCAGAGATGCTTAGGAATTTCAGGAAGACTCTTCCAAGACGATTCAGGGAACCTCAGGGAAGCTAATGAAAAGTTTAGAGATGGTCATCAATCACAGAGAAGTTTAGGTTTCTTCAAAAAAGTGAGTATAAAATGTTTTGGGTATCTTGATAATACTTTGAAAATCATTATTAAGCTTAGGGGGAACCTCAGAGAAAGTCGTAAATTTTCCAGTTTAGAGAACCTTAGAAAAGTTCAGGGTACTATAGATTTGTTCAGATAATTGTAACAAAATTCAAGTAACCTTCAGATAAGCTTGAAAATATTAAAGTAGTTCTGAAAACTTCATCAGTTAAGGAATTTCAAGGAACCATAAGCAGGGGTGACCTTAACGAAATTTCAAGAACCTTGGAGTCTGCTAAATTTTTAGGATCCAGTCACTTTGAAGAACTATTAAGAGAATTTTAGAAAACAAAATCCAAAGCAATTTTGAGCAGATTTTAGAATTGGTCCTAGAGATAACACCAAGGGCGAATATTATTATTATTAAATAATATTCAGAGAAAATGTCCTATGAAATTTTGAGATGAACTCTAAGCTCCAACTCGGATTAACTTTTAATATTGAACCTGTTTGGATGATCTGCAAAATTCTTGCTTAGCGACGTGTTGATTAACTCTGTCGTCGACAGCAATGAATCAGTGTTCACTTAGCTGTCGACAGAAGCAGACCACTTTCGATGTGTGTCACGCGATCGTCTGCTTACTCGGCAGCAAATATTGACGAGTGCACCGATGAATTTGAGTTCACTCACTCGAGAAAAAGTGACACAAGCTGCGGGCAATGTTTACTAATCATGAACACTAAATGTTCATTATTCATTATTCATGAACATTTAGTGTTCATGATTAGTAAACATTGCCCGCTGCTTGTGTCACTTTTTCTCGAGTGAGTGAACTCAAATCCATCGGTGCACTCGTCCATTCCCAAGTAACAATTTTGGTTTTATGAGGGTTCTGTAGACCATGATTTAGACTTGTAGAATGCTATAAAACCTCGATAAAACCTGAAATGTTACTTGGGTTGTGTGGTCCTCCTCATTGTTCTTCGTCAGCAGTTTTTTCGGTCGATGTGACGTCGACTTTGGAAAGCAACCATTTCGTGATGAGTGTGTGAGTGATGACCACGTTTTGCGTCCATTGCTGCAATGGAAGCACTCTGCCCCTCGTTGGCGATACTGCCATACAATGAAACCACTGGAAGTGGATCCCGTTCTGATGGAGGAAGCTTATTGGACAGCGTAAGACAAAGTGTTTATTGTGTTGTACCTTTTGAATATAGTTTTACGATGTTATAGTGAATAATAATCCTCGGCTCTGTAAATTAAATTCGATTGAGCCTTATCAAATAAATTAATAAACAAAAATAATACAGCAATGAAGCCGGACATTCTTGATCGTGATTTAGTCCAAGGATAATATCGGTTGTAGCACAGACAAACAGGCATAACACATTGAATGTTTCTCACTGTAAATCCCAATTATATATGGTCGAAAAATCTCACGCTAGCGATTAAATCTACAAAAAATCTTTTTTCATCTTTTGCATGTAAATTCATCTACTCACATCGCTCTCCACCTTTTTGCAGGAAATCTTCAAAATCCTCATGAATCTTCTCTCTATCTATTAAGCGCGCACGCATCACACAACAGCAAAGCAAAAAAATTCCAGCATCTTAGATAGAGTCGCCTCCTTCGGTCGCTAAAACATTACCGCAATCTGTTGAGTACACTGTGGTGGGTAGTACGCTGAACAAATGGTGGTAGTGTGTAAACGTCATACGCAAAGGAATTGACTATGCGCGCCACAGGTGACGGTACTACCAACTAGGATATTTTTAAATTGACCGTTAAATGCTTGTTCGATGAACAACTTGCGAGTGTTATGTCTATTTGTCTGTGGTTGTATTTCAGAAAAATTACAATTGCAATAACAATTATGTTGTGTAGCTGAACTACTCATAATTGCATATCAGTTCTACACAGCGCTCTTCGCATGTCCGTCCCACAGCGAAAATCAGCAAGCCGAGAAAATCGCGTTTTAAGTTTGCTTCGTACAATTGCTTCTTATGTGATGGGACAACCAATCTGACTGTCTATCCAAACTTTTTCAGAACAAAGTTGTTGAGTTCATCCAGAAAATATGAGTAATTTGCAACCACTATTTGCATTGAAATACCCAGGTTTGACAAAAATGGGACCGTCATGCGAAGAACGGCAGCATATGGGTAGGAAATCAAGCAAAGATGCGATTATGGGCAGTGAACAACTGTTGATAATTCATGAAAGTAAAGTAATTTTTCAAATTGTGAAACATTGCTTGAATTCCAACGGTTTCTGCTCGTCATGAACTCATTTATAATTTACAATAACCTCTAATTCAAAACAGTGTTAAAGATTATATGTACCCCCTCTAACCTCGGGTAAGCTGCGAATATTCGGCCCAACTCCTATTAGACATAGTAATAAGTGATTTTTGTTAAAAACAATGCACAATGAATTATCGGCTCCGTAAAGCTAACGTAATTGAGCATTCCAAATAAACGAACTAGATAAAAGAGATTGTCTGTAATGGAAGATGCATAAATGACGTAGAATTTTAGATTGACCAGCCATTTAGAAAAATACACTACAAGCGGGAAGGTGCCCAAGTAGCATATTTTTCTACATAACTGGTCACCCTAAAATGCTACGTCAGTTATGGATCTTCCCTAAGCAATTTAACTTTTTATTATTGAATACAACACTATATAACTCCATTGCTTATGCCTCTGTCATTACAGTACTTACGGATTTGATATGCTTAAAAAATATGTTTTAAAACTTACTCACATACTCTTGCAGTACACGGAACACGGCATGCGGAACCAGCCAGGGTTTCAAGGTTATCCTTAAATTTAATAGTTAGTAACGGAAGACGTAATACACGATTTGTCTCATTAACTCAAAGCGACGGCGTACGAGATGCAGTCTCTGTCTGCACACACCCATATTGCACTGCTGGAACGGGGAGATAACCACCTCGATACGAGCTTGTACTACAATAACAACAAGCGAATAATTGCGCTGTCACTGCAATTTGTGCAATGACGTATTGGATAGGGCGTTTTGTGTATCCATCCAATTAAGTACTTATTGCGGTCTTCCACAATGTTCAATTACCTACTTCAAAGTTGAATGCGATCTGGTAAAAAATAAATCCATCATCACATTACGTGATCACCCACGACAAGAACGATGCCTAATATTCAACTTTTTGCCTATTGAAAGAATCTACTACCTCTGCACGTTAGCGTAACTAAAGTAGTGAGTAGAGAAATGTAAACACAAACAGAATATACACTTGATGTTTATTATTTTAACGCGGCTCAGGTGTCGTTTACTTTTGCAAACTAACCGCACTCAAGTCGCTTCTAGTGACGTCATTTACGAACACTTCCATTCGTTGATAATGACGAGCAATTGGACACGAAAATGAGCACTATTTCGTAATTATTTATTGCAGATGGTGCATGACTCCTATCAGTGAGCTTACGTGCATATATCACTGAATAACAAACAACCACAACAGTTGATTATATGTAGAAGGGATTTCAAGGTGCTTATCTTTATCAGCGCCCGCACCGCTTTGCACGCGCGTTTGAACCTCGATTTGCAATGGTAATCAATGTCGGGATAAGTTCAACTCACTCTAGCTGGGTGCCATTGACTTTAAGAACAGCAAGTTTAAAGTGCAGTGACACATGGATATGCCATACACTCACTTCAAGTAACATACTGACAACGAACGCGCGCTGATTGATTACATAACAATCGGGTCTATTTTCTGCCTCGTTCACAGAAATTACAAACAGTAAGACCGAGGGGAAATGTTTGGGTTTATCGCATTCGTTTTTCTCATGAATCGCTTTTGAAAACAACAACTACTGCGAAAATGCTGGGGCGTACCTACTAAGGTCACAGGGTAGCGAGATTGATGGATCCTCATTAACGATTCATATTTCGAACAACTGGTTGCGTTCACGTCGTGATTGGTTGTGATCGTGATTGATTGCCTTATTTATTTAAGTTAATCCTAAAACAATCTGCTATCAATGAGAAAACCACCGGATGTTAATCGGTTATTTTTCTATCCGTTCCCCCGCAGGTTGCCGTTCCGGATGTCGTGGAGGCCGCCAAGGATGCCGACATCCTGATCTTTGTCGTGCCCCATCAGTTCATCCGAGGTCTGGGCACTCAGCTGCTCGGCAAAATCAAGCCGACGGCCGTTGGTCTATCGTTGATCAAGGGTTTCGACGTTGCCGAGGGCGGTGGCATGGAGCTGATCTCGCACATCATCACCAAGCACCTGAAGATTCCCTGCTCGGTGCTGATGGGTGCCAATCTGGCCGGTGAGGTTGCTGAGGAGAAGTTCTGCGAAACCACCATCGGCTGCCGGGACATGAAGATGGCCCAAACGCTGCGGGATCTGTTCCAGACGCCCAACTTCCGAGTCGTCGTGGTGGACGATGTCGACGCGGTGGAGATTTGCGGTGCGCTGAAGAACATCGTTGCATGCGGTGCCGGATTTGTGGACGGCATGGGACTGGGCGACAACACCAAGGCCGCCGTCATCCGGTTAGGACTGATGGAGATGATCAAGTTTGTCGATGTGTTCTATCCGGGCAGCAAGCTGTCGACGTTCTTTGAGAGCTGCGGTGTAGCGGATCTGATCACCACGTGCTACGGTAGGTTGATTTGTGATCTGGGGATAAAAATGTATTTTAATCGTTAAAAACTGATATGTTGCAGGTGGTCGCAACCGTAAGGTATCGGAAGCGTACGTGAAAACCGGAAAGTCGATCAAGCAGCTCGAAGACGAGATGCTAAACGGTCAGAAGCTACAGGGTCCGATCACTGCCGAGGAGGTCAACTTCATGCTGAAGAACAAAGGCATGGAAGACAAGTAAGTCCAGGATCAATTAGCACAATAATCGGGTTAACTGTGGCGGTCTGTGGGGTGTACGTAGTTTGCTGTAAAATAGATGCAAAATGATCAATAATGTTGCATTCTGCCAAATACGCAATATCCACTGGATTAGTTAGGTGGAATGCCGCTCCCATAACAGTCCTATTTTTAACGAAAATGAGTTATACGATTGTCAAGAACCATCACTTTACTATATACGAGAAATACCAAAACTATGTTGTCCAATCCATAACAGCTCATAGAGAAAACAAAATATTCAACAGCGTTTTCTTCAGATTTCTGTTTTAACAAATGGGACAACTATGCTCATAAGGGCAGTATATTGATCATATACAAGTCATTGCAAACTAGCATTACGTTGGCTCGATAAGCATCACCCGACGGATACATGGATTCTGCATTCGTTTTCATTCAAATTCTGTTTCTATTCCCACCTTTTTTACGAATGTTGATAGCCGCAATACTAAATATTATGACCGGGTGTACCCTATGTGTATCCAGGTACTCAATTTGACCGCCAATGATGATGTTCTTCAATTCTGATGTCGCATGATAGGTTAGGTTAGCCAGGGCTGCTGGTAGCAAGTTATTTTCACTATTTTAAAGACAGTCACTTTTTACACAAAAAGTCACTATTTTCCAAAAAAAAAGTAACTAAAGTCACTTTTTCTCAACCAATATACTGCCCTTTTCATCATAGTTGCCCTATTCGTTAAAACAGCAAGCTGAGAAAAACGCTTTTGAAGATTTTTTCTCCATGGGCTTTTATGGATGAGACAACATAGTTTTGGTATTTGTCGCGACATTTTCTGAACAAAGTAAGAAACTTTTCGTGTACATTGTAAGTGATGGTCATGGATTGTCAACGATTACAATGTATAACTCATTTTCGTCAAAAAATGCTAATGGGACTGTTATGCAGCACATGGCAGTATATATTGTAAAGGAATTGAAAAACAATTTCAAAATACTTGAATTCACCACTTTGTACTTAGCATTGAGAAAAAGTCTACAGTCGTTATGAGAAAATACAGGCAAAAAAACGTTCTGATATTAGTAAATAAAAAAATACGATAAGCTGAACTATAAGTCATTTCGAATACATGGCTTAGTTTCCATAAGCGTGATCGAGTAAATCGAATTTTCATGAATTTAATCTCAAATCTGTGAACTTATTTCACGCCTGTTCAGTGCGACTAGCGATTTCGTAACGCTAATAACGAAAATGCAAAATAAAATCATGATTTTGTGATACCACGAACCCTTAATTGTGATTTGCGTTCCTGCAAACGTGAACTTGGATCACATGCAAAGCTGCAGCTGTCATCTTCAGGTTGTTGTCAAACTTATCCAAACTGAGTGCTCGGATTCGTCGAGAATAGTGTATTGCTTATTAGTGCATTCAGCTGAGTTCGCCAGTCAGAATGGTGGTGGAGTTCATCAAGCTAGCCAAAATCCTCGAAGGAAAGGGTGAACCAGTGAACGTTCTGTTCCAAAGCGACAAAGCGGCACCAGTTGTCGAGAAAACTTTGAAGATTGCCCCAGAGGCGGTGGGTATGCTTTCCGCTAGTTCGGACCATACACTCAAAAGATTTTCAAATCTAAATAGATTAAAAGTTACACTAAATCACAACTCTCCTGACCGACGCATAGCTTGGAATATAGACAGAGAATACACACTTAGTATAAACATAGATTATACGTCATAATGTATATTCTGCAATTATAAAATCTTAGTTAAAACTTGGTTTGCTTGTATTCAGGCTGCTGTTAGAACTAGAATTTTATTTTCATTTTAAATGGATAGAGAAACGAAGTATGAAGAAACATTGAAAGCTATTTATTTTGAATTTTTCCTTACAATAATTGTACTTGTAATTATCATCACCATCGTGATCATCTCACCGGGCATTTAGCAATCATCGATTGGGTTGTGGTTGCGTCGAGGGTTGCATTTTATTTCGTGGCCGTTGCGATCGATTCCGAGCTCCAGCTGGCTTGACTGGCCAGACTTACCACCAGGTTGTTTCGTATCGGACTGGGGTTGTGATTGTTGCTATGTCCTGTTTTCCTTTTCGGGCTATCTCTACTTGCCAGCTATCAGCATTTCAAACAATCGGGTTAATCTGTATCTGCAGTGAGCTAATCAATCAGCATATACTTATAGTTTCCTCCATTTCCCGCTGCGCCTTGTTCATCTTCAACGCTGCACCGAAACCCTCCTTGGAGAATGCTGTTGTTATCTTTTACACTCCCACACTTTGTAAATCATCGAAACTATCAGGAATTAACGACAGCATGGATGGGGCAGCTTCTTTTTGCTGAAATTAATAAGATATACCCAGTGGCGTCGCTATAACCTCAATCTACCTGTTCAACAACTCCCAAAACGTAAACGAACAAAATAATATTGGTTCCAATGGGTACAAATAATTGAAACTAGAAGACCCCATGCCCTTTGAAACTGATTGGAATGTAAACATGACCCTAAATAACGTTTTCAAAGTTGTTGAACAGGTAAAAAGTGAGGTTACGCGACGCCACTGGATATACCTTTCTTTAACACACCAAAAAGAAAACCCCAGTAACATACCTGAAAAGATTTGGCATTCTCCTACAGGATCTCAGTCAGCAGCCTTCCGATCCTATCCTTTTCTTGGCAGAGGTGGACGTCGGAACCCAGTCGGATCATTGTTGTTTTTAGCGGATTGCACTTGGGTCGAACCCATATATAGGATAGTCATTAGAATGTCCGTGTAACTACACTCGATCCGTCCTGGAACAACAATTTTTGCCTGTGGGGATGAGGTGCCAAGTTTCGTTTGACTTGTTATGAAAATCGTGACTTGACGATGACGAATTTCGGAACGGATTTTTTCCCGTGTACGCATATCTGTCAAAAAATGAACATTACACCAGGAAACTGGGAAAAGCATGTGAATTGCGATGACAAATTGGAAAAAATATCAGTAATTCTTTTTTCCAAAAAAAAATAGATTCTGAACCTTGAAAACTAGACCATATGTGCTAGATTTTCATAAGTCTTTGAAGATTTATCAAGAAATGTTGCTGAAAATACCTAAAATAATTTAGAAGGAGTTCTAGATATAACATCTAGATATTTCAGAGTACAAAGTACAAACTACGAAAGTTGCATGTGAATTTTAGTGCTCTGCGACGATTCTATAACATTCCCCAGAATGTACCATTCCCCAGAAAAGCATGCCAGGTATTAGATTGACTATTTTTGTTTATTATATAGTCACTCCTGGAATCTTCTTTCGCGTACAAAAAAAGAAGAGAAAAACTTCTTAATGAATCAAGGGGTTTTCCCTTCTTTGAAAATATAAGAAAAGGAAATAATTAATTCTTTGGATATACGATAAAGAAGGGAATATTCTAAGGAAAATATATAACAGCGGTGCCGGTGGTGTAGTGGTAAGCGTGATTATCTCTCACCCCATTGGTCACTCTCAGAACCACGGGATGCCCTCGAAAAAACATGTATTGGGGACAAATGCGTTTTTACACCAAACCATACCGTGCGACAACTCTTTCTTAATGGTGTGACCGTGGCTCCAAGAGCGGTCAATGTGGTCATGTTTTGGTGTAAAAACGCAATTGTCCCTACTACATGTTTCCCCGGAGGTATCGCGTGGCTCCAAGAGCGGTCAATGTGGTCATTGATCCATTTAAAGTTTATGAAAAGCCTATTATGAATATATGAATAATGATCTGTCGCACGGCTTGTTTGGTGTTAAAATGCAATTGTCTCCTGCTACAGGTTCCTGCAGGGGCATCCGCTTCCACATCTGGACCCTACCTATCGACCCATGAACTCATGAACCGGGGACCAACGGCTTTACTTCCCTTCCGAAGGGTTAGAAGTAGATGTTATGCCTCAGAGCATCCCGGCGGCGCAGACTGGGATTCAACTCAGGCCTGCTGAGGTAATCGCTTACCACTACCCCACCGGCGCCGTTTTACCGACGTTTAACTCTTCTGATTTTTGAACCACTAAACACTGAACGCCTTTTGTCCATTTCGACCTTTATGTGACGTGTTGTCCATTCGACCTTACGGCCTTTTGTCCTTTTCACATTTCAATTTCATTCGACCTTTTGTGTGTCGACCTTTTATTATACAACCTTCCTTAACTCGATATTGAATAGACGGTGGTATCCCCTTTCCTGCAAGATAATAGGTCGTATGAATAAAAGCGTTTACTTTACTTTGCCTGTAAGAAAAGCACGGGAAAGTAAAGTAAACTCTTTTTATTCATATGGCCCAATATGTTGTAACACAAGATTTCCCAGAAAGTTCTATTTCGCGGAAAATCATCTTCCGGAATTTACCGTAAAACGATTTATTTTTTCAATCATATGTTTGGCACACAAACAAATACCTCCCAAATATGTACCAGCAACTGCTTTTCCAATGCATGAATTTAGTTTTGAACCTTCATGCTTTGTTTATTTTTTAGAATTAAAAGTAGATTAAAAATGCAAACATGAATGAATCGTTTGTAAGTGGAAACGTTTCAAAAGTACAATTTATTCTACTTGATGAAATCTTGCATAAATTATCCTATAACAATATCATGAAAACAGATTGTCGACGAATCCAGGTGTAGTGATCAACTTCACCCCGTTTTACGGTACCATTTTCCAGAATATTTCCTTTTTTTTAATATTTTGCCTAGTCAATTAAGAAGACGCGGACTGGTTTTGAAAATCTTTCCGGTTGGAAATTTTCTCGACTTCCCTTGGCATAAAGTAACTTTGTGCTTGCCAGACAATATACAAATTCATACGTACAGAAATCCCCCGAAAAGCGCGGTGGCTGGTGCAGTCCACCCACCACTATTTCTCGAAAGTCCTCCAACTAATTGAGCTGATTTTTTGTATGTGATTAATGTCAACCAACAAATAAATTGGTTGGAGGACAGTCAAAAAATAGCGGTGGGTGAACTCTGCACCACCCGCCGCACTATTCGCGGGATTCCTGTACATTGATTGGTATACATGTAGTAGCGTTTTAAAGAACACTAAGTTGAGAGCTGGTATATAATCTAGAACAGTCTGACTTGGATCTGTGTGGCGGAAAATAGCCCTTTCTCAAGTAAATCCTTAGTAAATTACTCTTCAGATCTCTCCATGTATCGAGAGTGTTCAAACGCCACTACAATACGCCGTTTTCATTTATTTTACAGAAATAGCTTTTCCGGTCCTTATTAATCCATTCCTGTTTTGCAGATTCCCCCTGTTCACGGCGATCCACAAGATCTGTACCGCTCAAATCAAACCCCAGGGCTTCCTGGATTGCTTACGCAACCACCCGGAGCACATGTAAGTCAAGCCTAAACCAATATGCTTTTTTTTTATTCTTCCGAAAAGTCTTCTACATTTATTCGCATTGTTTGGCTCCTAATTTCTGTTTGTTACATTTCGAAAGTTTGTTATCGCAAAATCACCCTAAAACAAGAACAACTACAACACACGAGTACAAACATTGAGTCGCGTGACTAAAAACAAAATACTTGCAATTGTACTGTTACCGGAAGTGTAACATTGATAGGAAAAAGCTTTTTCGTTCAACGAATTTAGTGCTAACTTACTATAAAGTCACGTGTATTATTTATATTCTGTTATTCGCATTCAAAGTCTATATAATAGTCAAATTTGAGTGTGTCATGGAAGCGATCAGCATCACACCAACAGCTACTTACACAGCTACAAACTGCTCGCGTACAATATTGTATTTTATTAAAAGCTGTACATTTTCGTAGATCTTGCCATTTGCTAACGAATAGTTTTCGAATCCAAAAGAAGGAAGATTTTATGTATTTATATGATTGTTGTATGTTTTTGTTTGTTATCTTATTAGACGTAAATGAAGTAAACCATAGTGCAATAGAGAAACAGTGATTAACGTTCAGAATTGGTGTTTTAATTTTTAATAATGTACATGAAAGACCTTTTTGCGCATTTGACCGAACGCGGGGAGCAAAGCTGAACAGAATTATGAGTCAAAAAAAAATAAATCTTGTAGCAACTGTCGAATCTAACCCATTGGCTTAATCCTACAACGAGTAGCAAAGTACAAAAAATAAAAATTCCAAATTTTACACGAAAACTAATCCGAGATTTCTTTAATATATTTCTTATCCTAAAAACCTTCCTTCTCTGTACCTAACAGCCACAATCTCGCTCTAACAGATACACACTGTTTCTGAATGTAAATCTTGACTAAAACCCGAATCGTCACTTCACTTTTTGCAGCTTCGAAGGCAAACACTTGATGAAGTTTTGAAGATCCCTCTGTCTGTGCCGTGACTGAAGAAGGCTTGCTTTAGCACTTTGCAAAATCCGTGTATCACCTGCATGTGTAGTCGTATTTGGTATCGAATTTGGTTTTTTTCCACACATACACACAGAGCAACAACTTCCGTTTACTGTAGTGCACCACCATTCATGTTGTAGCTGACCCCATACTGGATTACCTAGGTTTGCTTTAGTAGGTGTAGCTTTTTCCTACCAAATTTATGTTACTCATTATTATGTATCCAATCAAAATCCAACCAACATCCATCGTTTATTTGTTTTATATTTGTTCTTCTTTTCTTCGTACACTTTTAGGAAACAACGGGCAAAACTCTAATTTTAATATATGACTAATCTAGTACTACAAACACAGAACCACTTCTCTCTGGCATGCACACATACACCCCATCCAATGCTATAAGAAAAGAATGTGTGCGTGCATTTACAAAAAAAAACTCGCTCGTACTCTAGTACTACTTTATCTTAACCAAAAAAAAAAATCTTTTAAACTCTTCCCTTACTCCACAACGTTAAAATGTCTGTCGAAAAACAAACAAAAAAAATCTAAAACCAGATGCTTTAAGTCCCTATTATAGCCAATGTTAAATAGTTAATTGTTTAAGTCGCATTTCGTCGTGTTCCTTTGTTGCAATAATAATTGGCGAAAGCATTTTTAATAGAGTGAACGAGAGAGAGAGAGCAAATGAGCGAGTACATCGACCGTCATTGAGAAGTCCAGAATACCTGCTAGTACTGCATTTATAAATAGTTCATACAAAATAATAAGCCATATTCGTTCCACCTTATTCCTACTTGTATTTTGTGTTCCAGATCGTTGCCGCAGTTAGTGTGCTTTTCTTTTAAGCTAGATCAAATGTGTTTTTTACAGAGAAAAAAAAAACGAACCAAAAAAGTAAGCTTTTGAATAAAATTTCCAAAAAAAAAATCCCAGAACGAAAGCTCATTCAATTGGATGCGATTGGTTTTTCATTTATTCTAGAGAAAGACACACAGACACAGGTTTTTGATTTTTTACTGGCTGAGAACTCGTACACACTTTTGACTAACACTAACCTTGTCAATAATCGCTGGTATTGTATAACTATTTAGGTCCAACAGTTGTCTTCGATTTGGGTTTACTGATTCCGTGAAGTCTGACTAAATATTGAGTTGGTATGTTCGAATGTTTGACAATCGTCGGTTTTCGGTAATTCGAGTAGCGTGAAGTTAGATGAGTCGTGGAATGTAATCAAACATATTTTAAGTGTAGAATTACGTCTTGCAACCCAATATGTAATTTAAAAAAAAATCCAAATCGACCGCGTTACGCAAAGTTGTCAGGTTTTGACCACTTATAACTCTCTCAATAGCGGATGGATTTTGATTCTAAACAAACCAATCGATTGGAACTTTTACTACAAATCTGCTAATATGAATACTTTATCAATTATTGTACACAGCAAAAAAAAATGTAATATCGATCAATGTAATTCAAGCTGATGTATGAAATAATGATGTAACAGCAAAAAGCAGATACAATATTATATCAATGGATATAATTTTGTTCGCAAAATCGATGTACATCGTACAACGTTATATTACACAACCGATGGATTGACCTGGTTGCAGCAGTTTGGATGTAATATTCAACAACTTTTTTTTTCTGTGTATACTGTATGTATATTGTAACTATATTATATAGGGGAATTTACGTATTCTCGGCAACCTAAGCAGCGACCTTCTTTCTATAGCCTTTTTCTCTAAGGAACGCACACATATGCAGTATTGGTTTGTTTACAATCTTTTGCTGCCAGCTGGTCTAACAATTTCAGTCGAAAGAATTGCCAAAAACTGTTTTGAAACGCATTTACAAAGCTCCAATCTTCTCTAGTGAGAGCGAGTATTGTCGGCAACCAGTTTTTCTTCGGCAACCGTTCCATTTGAACTGCATGTAAATCTGCTGTTCTATTATCGGCAACTCGAAATCAGCTACAATTTGTAGTGCGTGTGTTGCATTTCAAGAAAACCTTGCTAGATTGCTTTTTCTCAGTGGTAAAAATATAGTCAAATTGAAGCTGAAAGCATAAAGAATCGTTTGCATGCATTCAGCGAAGTGTTTTCGTAAGAAAATCCAGTGAAAATAGTGTTTCAATTTGGGTTGCCGAAAATAGTCTGTCATGCCGAAGCCGTCATTTCCCCTACAATTGAAAATCACACAAATGTTCAACTGTTGCAATGGTGCTCAAAATTATCATCGATTGCCTGCAAAAAGCGCTTTCTTTAACACAGATTTCAAAACAGAACTCCATCCTGTCTCGCCAAACGGTGCTTATTCAATCACCGTGTGTGGTGGTCCAGTCGGTCGTCAGCAGCAGCAGTGCATTCTGCACGTGGCGTTGAACATTGGTCTCCAGTACACAACGAGAGATGAACTAGCCTTCGGCTAAAAATCTCTATAATAAAGATCTAAAAAAATCCAGTACACAACGAAAGCCTGCCTGCAAGCAGTGAGCTGCAGCCCACATGAGCGTCCATTCACCGAAGAAGGAGGAAAAATCCGCACCGCTACTGATCGGATTCAGTAGCTCTTCGTGAGTCGCTGTGGGCCATCTATGCCAAGCGTGTCAACCTCGTTCCAAACAAAATACAGCTCGCCAGCCTCATCTGTGTTGAGAACACCCTAATAGCAAATATGTCATATTAACAATATGATCCATTCATGCCTTTTCCAAATATTGCAATGGCGACCCGCAAAATATTGCTTCACGCACCATCTAACGTTGAGAAAGGTCAGCAACAATCATACAATTACAATCGAGGGTGCGAATATAGCACTTATTACAAAAGTAAGAGTCACATTATTTTCATTAATTACATTGTGTATACCCCTCGTGACGATAAACAAATACATTGGTAGCCTTTTTGGCCACAGAGGTGCTTTCATCGCTAAAAATTTAGTTTGCCAGCTAAGCAAAAAAGTGGATCATATTGTTAATATAATATATTTGCTAATAGACTAATAGCTCAGCATTACTCAACCATCACGACAAAACGGTTCTTTTCAGGACCACCATAAATTGTTTAAAGAGTATTTTCTGGACATTTTTCAAGGTCATCAATCGGATGTCAGGTTCCATATGTTTAAATCTAACATACCATATATTTTAAGGCACAAAAATCTAATATTTTACTTTGACATTCTGGAGACTTGACGTCTTTGACAAAGTTGTTCATTAGGGTGCTTCATTTTGAAAAAATATTTATTTCTGATAGGCCACCCTCCAGTTCCAATTCATAACCCCAAAATATGAACCTGTGCAAAAATTGGAAAAGATTGATGAAGGCTTAGAGGTCGTGCCAATGATTTAAAATTAGTATGGAAGAATTTAAAAAAATCTATGAACCTTACGACTACCATAACCATTACCATTAAAGTTCTCAAATCATAAATAAAATGGTTCCAATATAATTCCTTTCCCAAAAATGTATGGAGAAAACAACTATTTTTAATGGTGTAATGGTTCTTAACAACCCATTATTTGTAGAAAGTCAAGCGCTCTTACAGACGGGACAAGCGAGCGTGGGTGAACTCCCTGGCCGACGAAGGGGAGAAAGCCGCAAACACTGGCGATATACGCCTCCTCTACGATATCTCACGACGCCTGAGTGGAGCAAGGATGAACCCGAGGATGCCAGTGAAGGACACGACTAGACAATTGCTTACCGACCCCACTGACCAGCTGAAACGCTGGTTTGAGCACTTCGAACAACTTCTTCAAGTTTCGACGGCCAACCAGCCATCAACATCTCGGCATGATTCCGGCCGACTGGATGCAGGGCATCTTAGTGAAGGTCCCAAAGAATGGGGATCTGACTGTGTGCGACAATTGGCGAGGCATCATGTCACCAACAATCAATACGAAACTAACGATTTTAAATTGGCACACTACTTGACTAGCCTATTGGTCCCAAGCAAATTGATTGACGTACTCCATTCTAGTCGAAATTCTAGTACTACATAATGTTTGTTTTGATTCGCTATGAAAGTTTGACAGATAAAATGAGGGGCTAGTGGATTTTCCTATGTTTCGAGGGGTGAATCGATTAGCTTGGGACCGAAGAGCGTACCAGAGCTGAACCAAAAAGTAGAGCACCTTTCTTCGGGACCTTCTGATGTTACTGTGTATTGTTCTCAAAGTTCTGTGCAAAGTTATCCTGAATCGGATACAGGAAAAGATCGACGCGACTATCCGACGGCAGCAGGCAGGATTCCGTGCCGGAAGATATTCACCCCTATTCTGTATTTCGTTTCGAACGAAATTCTCATACAAAAAAAATATTTTTTGTATGAGAATTTCGTTCGAAACGAAATACAGAATAGGGGTGATTGTGTGGACCATATTGTCACGCTCCTCATCATTCTGGAGCAGGTCAATGAATTCTAAGAGTCCCTTTATATGGCATTCATTGACTACGAAAAAGCGACCGACTCAATCACGAGAATCTGTGGGGCGCCCTGAGACGCAAGGGAATCCCGGATAAAATCGTCAACCTCATCGAAGCGCAGTGACAGGCTTTCACGTGTAGAGTTCTGCATAACGGAGCCTTGTCTGACCCTATACGGGTAGTCGCTGGTGTGAGACAAGGATGTATACTATCACCGCTAATGTTCCTCATCGTAATCGACGAGATCATGGTAGGTGCAATTGACCGTGTACCGAACCGTGGGCTGCTTTGGCAGCCTATCACCATGGAGCATCTCAACGACTTCGATTGGCTGATGATGTTGCTCTACTAGCACAACGGCGCTCTGATATGCAGAGTAAGCTCAATGACCTAGCCGAACGCTCCTCTGCGGCGGGTCTCACCATCAACGTCAACAAGACCAAATCGCAACCCTTGCAACTTTACGGTAGCGGGGCAAGCAGTGGAGAAGGTCGAAAGTTTCCAATATCTTGGCAGCCAAATAGCGTCGGACGGCGGGACCAAGAGCGACATAGGTGCACGAATCAAGAAGGCTAGGGCTGCCTTTGCGAGTTTACGACCAACCAGATAAGTCAACGCACCAAAATCCGAATTTTCAACTCGAACGTGAAATCTGTGTTGTTATACGCCAGCGAGACGTTGTGTGTATCAGCGGAGAACACTCAAAAGCTGCAGATCTTCATCAACCGATGCCTGCGGTATATAATTCGTGCCTGGTGGCCTCACAACTGGATCTCGAATGCCGAGCTCCATCGTCGACGCATCAGAAGCCGATAGCAACAGAAATTCGAGAGCGAAAGTGGAGGTGGGTCGGCCACACACTTCGACGGGGCGGAAACGAAATCTGCAAGCAAGCGCTGGATTGGAATCCGGCAGGACATCGCAGCAGAGGCAGACCCAGGGGCTCATGGCGGCGGAGCCTCAATGAGAAAATTAAGCAAGTCGATAGGAATCTGACCTGGACCCAGTTCAAGGCAAAAGCGAGCAGCCGCCCAGGATGGAAGTCTTTCACGTTGGCCCTTTGCACCGCTGGTAGTGCACAGGACCCTTAAGTAAGTAAGTATTATTGAACTTACTTTTTCAATGCACCACCAATGAAGAGTGTGCCAGGCGAGTTAGAAAGGAAACGTCAACCAAACCGTTTGTTTACATCAGAATAAGGATTTTTCACAACGCAAATTAAAGCATTTTTCATTGAACATCTTGCCGATTTCCATCGGCAATTGTCTTATTTAACGATTTTCCACTAATTTGAACTGATTTGTACCTTCACTATTCACACACAAGAAATCCGGAAAATCATAACCACTAAAGTACTATTATAATTTTCCATTATTCTCAACCAAAATATTCCTGAACGCCAGTAGGATCCTGGCAAAAACGATACAGAATTTAAATTATCAACTGTATATCAAGTTTTGGAGCATGTCAGATGAGTAAATTTATCAGGAAAAGTTGAAAAAAATACCGCTTCCCATGTCTCATGGCAAAAATTTCTGCTCACAACACTCTTTTTGACGAAGTTCTTTTATTCACTGCCAGAGGTTGAATCAATCACTTCTAGATAGAGCTGGAATAAGGGCGTAACAGCTTTTGTATACAATGACTTCTCTCGTTGATTGACTCAAGGTACGCCTATACAAACCAACATATCCATCGGATCGGCCGAATTGCAAAAATTCCAAAAACACCAAAATATAGGGAAAAGGGATGTAATGTCGGCCTAAATTCCCCTAATTTCTGGCCATACATAAATTCAACAGTCAAATAAATTTTCAATAGCGACCAAAAATATTCATTAGTACTGTCCCAATGGCCGCGTTCATCTAGAAAAAATTGAGCGATGGACCCAATCTTAGATCCATAGCAAAATTAGAACCACTTCCCCTACCTTTTTGAATTTTCGATATTTTGTCCACTAAGTATTGGCTCTTATTACCGAAGTCACTTCACGGTGAAATGACAACTTACCACTCACGGTGAAGTGATTCCCATTTGATTTACACGACAATCTTTTGCGCTTTACGAGATATTCAAATTTGAAAATTGTATTTTGTTCATGCTTTTGATGATGATGATGATAATGATGATGATATGAAAATACCACTCACTGCAGCAAGACAACTGTCGGTGTGGCCTATCCTCGCTGTTCGACTTACTTACTTACTTAAGGGTCCTGTGCACCACCAGCGGTGCAAAGGGCCATCGTGAAAGACTTCCATCCTGGGCGGCTGCTCGCTTTTGCCTTGACCTGGGCCCAGGTCAGATTCCTATCGACTTGCTTAATTTCCTTATTGAGGCTCCGCCGCCATGAGCCCCTGGGTCTGCCTCTGCTGCGATGTTCTGCCGGATTCCAATCCAGCGCTTTCTTGCAGATTTCGTTTCCGCCCCGTCGAAGTGTGTGGCCGACCCACCTCCACTTTCGCTCTCGAATTTCTGTTGCTATCGGCTTCTGATAACATCGACGATGGAGCTCGGCATTCGAGATCCAGTTGTGAGGCCACCACGCACGAATTATATACCGCAGGCATCGGTTGATGAAGACCTGCAGCTTTTGAGTGTTCTCCGCTGATACACACCACGTGTTCGACTGTTCGACTTGATCAAGTTTAATAACCTCTAATTGTAAAAACGATTTGGGTGAATCCGTGGGCAACATCGCCCACGTGCATCTACGGGATGAATGAGAATCTCCTTCCAACAACAGGATCATACCGGTCAGAAAACAGGCCATCTAACAGGAGGATGTCCTAATTATAGTCGCTATATTCATAGTCTGACGGATAGAATCTCGGGAACCAATTGAGCTGTCAAATAGCGGAACCAATCGAGCAAATCACGACCAATAGCAGAGCACATCAGCTATTGCGAACAAAACTTCGGAAACCCTTTTCTCGTGATTCAAGGCTCGCCTACGCAAACTAACACCATCTTTGGGTTGAGGAAAGTTTCCCCTATCCGACGACACTGGCAATTTGCGTTCGATTAGCGAGGAAAGAATAATCAACGTTTTGTTTATAAAAGTTCATAGTACCTTTTCAATTGTTGGTCTGCAATATATTGAATTGGTTCCGCTTTTTGATAAATCGAAATTCTATCCGCCAGACTATGAATATAGCGGCTATAGTCCCAATGAGTGGGGAGAAGAGTCCGCCCTCTTTTCACGAAATGTTAAAGACAAGGAGTTGGAAATTCCACTTTCCCCATCCATTTCGCAAATGGTTCGATGAACAGCACCCATCGAAGGAAGCTGACCTGGTGTTCATAATGGACGGGAAGAATCGAAAGCCTAATTCGTAGAATTTGTTACAGAATGTGTCATGCGTATATGAGCACATGCGTGACACAGGGGCAGGGATGCCATTCGCCCTAGTGTAAGCAGGATGATGAGTTGAAAAGAAACCTCGCACTATGACAAAAGCAAACTCACCTGAGAGATTTTTATTTTGTTTTCACTTTCTATCGCTTCTCCCACTTCGCAAACAAAATTGGTGGAGGTGCGAACGTCAGAAACTGTATTTAATACAGTTACTGACAGTCGCACCTCCACCAGTCCAACAAACAGGAGCGTATGAGTGATCACTAGGGAGCACCGTAGAGAGTTCGTTTGCGGTGAAGATTTTGATCATAGCGGGAGTTCCACAAGGCTCCATCCTTGGTCCAACGCTCTGCAACGGGATGTACAACGGCGTGCTAACGCTGAAGCTGCCCAAATGAGTTGAGATCGTTGAATTAGCGGACGACGTCGTCTTGACGGTAACCGGCGAGACGCTAGAAGAGGTGGAAGTGTTGGCGACCGAGGTGATCGACATGATTAGTAACTGGATGCAAGGAGCGAAACTGCAGATAGCCCACCACAAAACGGAAGTGCTATTGGCCAGTAACTGTAAAGCGGTACAACGTTGATGTTTTCAATCAGTCACGTAAAGTTCTGCCGGAATCTTTGGAGAAACAATAACACCTTTACGCTGCCATCTTTCTCGCGGAAGTGAGTGTATAAACAGACGAACAGTGAACAGTCAACTCTCTCACTCTCTCGTGCTGTGTCTAACAATCTCTCCAGTGGTGCCAGGATAAATCTCCGAGGAGACAAGCAGAGATTCACTCCAGATAATGATATCTCTCCTCCAGTCGGTAAAGGCCTCCCTTAGCTCAGTCGGTAAAGGCGCAGATACAAAGCAAGACCATGCTGGAGGTGGCTGGGTTCGATTCCCGGTCCGGTCTAGGAATTTTTCGGGTTGAAAAATTTCTCGACTTCCCTGGGCATAGAGTATGATTGTACCTGCCACACAATTATACTAATGCAAAAATGGTACAGGCATCGAAAGCTCTCAATTCATAACTGTGGAAGTGCATCTAGAACACTAAGTTAAGAGCACGCAATAAGCTAATAATGCCATACGCAATAAGCTTGAAATGCGAAGAAGAAGAAGAATGATATCTCTCGCACCCGATTGATTCTTGGTCGTCATATTTTAACCGCCCCTAGTGGAAATTCCTTGAACTTGCAGTATGACCAACCGGTGTAAACTAACGATTTTAAATTGGCTCACTACTTGATTAGCCTATTGGTCCCAAGGAAATCGATTAACGCACCCCATTCTAGTCAAAATTCTAGTACTACACAATGTTTGTTTTGATTTGCTATGAAAGTTTGACAGATAAAATGAGGGGTTCGTGAATTTCCCTATGTTCCGAGGGGTGCATCGATTAGCTTGGGACCGAAGATAGTACTAGAGCTGAGCCAAAAAGTTGAGCACGTTGTTTCGTTGTAAATTGGCTCACCACTTTAGTAGCCTATTGGTCCCAAGCAAACGATTAACGTACCCTATTCTAGTTGAAATTCTATTACTACACTATGTTTGTTTTGATTCGCTATGAAAGTTTGACAGATAACATCAGGGGTGTGTGGATTCATGCAGAACATGCAGGGGTGAGTGAAATAGCTTGGGACTGCTTGGGACCGTTGTTCTGGTACTGAGTGAGCCAAAAATAATAATGATTTTCTTCGGGACCCAGTGGTCTTAGAGTTACCTCTATGCTACTAGTCTTAAGGTTACCTCTATGGTATGACACTCCTCCTATCCTCCAAAATGCTTTACCGATAGAAACGCAAATGGTTGAGATGTCGATGCTTACGAATGTATTGGTCACAATGATGCACACCTCTGTTGAATGTTTTTGGGTGATTAAGTTTATGGAATCGACGGGAAGATAAAATCATAGAGGTAACTCTAAGACCACTGGGTCCCGAAGAAAATCATTATTATTTTTGGCTCACTCAGTACCAGAACAACGGTCCCAAGCAGTCCCAAGCTATTTCACTCACCCCTGCATGTTCTGCATGAATCCACACACCCCTGATATTATCTGTCAAACTTTCATAGCGAATCAAAACAAACATAGTGTAGTAATAGAATTTCAACTAGAATAGGGTACGTTAATCGTTTGCTTGGGACCAATAGGCTACTAAAGTGGTGAGCCAATTTAAAATCGTTAGTTTCGTATTGATTGTTGATAAAATTCATCCATGTATCTACAAATTTATTTATTTTTTTTTTATTTAAAGGTGATGATTTTCCAGAAAGTAATCTTTGCACTCAAAATGCCCATTTATTTACCTACTTTGGAAAGGGAGAGGGTTGTTTCGGCCAACTGGTCTGTTAGGTCTATGGTCCATGGTCTATGAAAAATTATCTTTCTTTCCGTATCAATACCTACGAGAATGGCAACATTGACTACCCAGACAATTGCATTGATGTTGTAGTTAGGCGAGACAAGAGCAAATCTTCAAAATTCAAAACCGTTGTGGTTAACAGTTAATTATGGCGATTTTTTCGACATACCAACTCAATAGATTAGGAATGCAATCCCACGACAAAAAAATGTGTGATGACTTCCATTTCCTGATATCATCTACTGCGTTCTCCCGGCATACATAGAATGTGAACTAATCAATCGGTCGTGCTCCATCTTCCGTAATCTCCGGAACCAATCGTACAATCGTCTCGTAGGCTAATCTTGTAAAACTTCCCATTGCCATTCAGTTTGTTCGACATAATTTGCTCGATTAAGATTTCAGTTCGATTGTTCCATTCTCGCACCAGTGTAGATATTTCTTTTTCCATCCTTTTGTAGCAGTGCTAATCAAATTTGTGTTCATTTTGTTCAGGGTAAGTACAATTTTTGGTCATCTGTTCATGAATGTACAACCTTTGCAATCCCCAAATTATTCGAATCCTAATTTCATCGCTTATTCTTCTTCTTCTTTGATTTAATTACAGGCAAAGTTTCTCTTAAAATCCATCCTTACACATCCACATCCTACCAGAGACACATGCTTTACAAGGTGTGTTTTGTGTAGTTTTCAGTAGACGGCTGTACGAAAATAATACACGCCGATGTAAAACTTAGTCAAATCACTATGGTGCAATGAAACAAAAAAAAAATATCAATCGTTATGATTGAAACATAGAAAAGTATCGATAAAAAAAATAATGTTACTGCATAACTAGCCAAAGAAAACAAAACCCATAGACCTGAACAACAACATGGAATGAGAATAAGAAATGCCTATCGACCAAAGACTTTTCAGTATATTAAATTAACCCCCCCTCCCTCGGAAATTCAACCCCAACGAATGTAACTAGTCTCAGCGAAGTAATATCTACGACGACGACTCTGGCAAACATATATATATCACACGATGCGGCGCTTATTGCAAACTCTTCCTAAATCTTTTGTACAAAAAAAAAAGTATTCCGGTGATATAGTATGGATAATTTTCCGACTAATTCCTAATTTTGAAGTACCTTACCATTTGTACAAATCTAGTACTACCAACACGAATCATATGTTAATTTGTAAATACATACATCGATATACCTATCGTACCGAAATCGGTTCCAACCGGCGACTGGGTGAAGTGCAAAACGATGGTGATCTTTTAATGAGCAGGTGAAAACTAGAACAGAAGAATATTCGTAGTAATATCGATGGTTTTGGGAAATGGAACGTAGCGAAATCGTTGAATAAATCGAACAAAATTAGTAAATTCGAACAATGTGTCCTCGTTGTTTTCTATTGATCCGAAATTCCAATCCAAAAAGATTTAAAGAACAGTTCATGTTCAACACCGTAAATATCAACAGTTATCTTTAAAGCCTCCTACCCTAAAATTGAGATAGTCTATTGCAAATCCCGTAGTATGATTCTACTCGTTTGGGAGTCCGAAAACAGATGACAGTTAATAAAATTTGAAAAAATAAATAATTGGAAACAGAAGATACTGGCATGTTTTGTGAGAAAAAGTTGTAAGTGGTATCGCATGATTTGATTACTTGCCATGAACCTACACACTTAGTTTTTTCTACCGAGCTCGGCTGTGCAAATCTCGGCAAAAATAAGTTTCACTGAGATCTCAGCAAAAGTGACATTTGATTGCTGAGTCTCGGATAATGCTTAGCTGAATCTCAGCAACAGGACTACGAAATTTTTGTTCGATTTTCTAGTCTGTAATCTCTGTACTCTGTATTATTTAACGGTTCTGACGTTTTCGAAGATGTCGCGCAGCAGGAGAATGCATACGATGAGGGTTTCTCAGTTTATGAAAGTGAAACGGAATAAATGTAACCCACCGATAAGACTACAAATAGAACATAATATAATCCCCTAACAAATTATTTGATTTTTGTATCATTTTGATGTATTTAGTGACAAGCCTGCCATCCGTCGTCTGGCTCGACGTGGTTGTGTCAAGCGTCTCCGGTCTGATCTTCGAGTAAACACGAGGCGTGCTGAAGGTGCTCCTAGAAAAATCCGTGATGCCATCACCTACACTGAACACGCCAAGCGCAAAACCTTCACGGCCATGGATGTCGCCTACGCTCTGAAGTGACAGGGACGCACTCTGTACGGTTTCGGAGGTTAAAACTTATCACCAACATAACAAAACGGACCTTTTCAGGGCCACCAAGTTCATTTCAGAAAAGAGTTAGAATATAATTTATATAGGGGAAACAGCCCTATTGGTGCGGTACGTTAGCAGCGTTAGAAGCCTATTGCTGTGTATGGAGACCTCGGAGTTGCTTCGAAGTTTGGTTACAAGATTACAACTCTGGAGAGCAGCGGCGCCCGTGGTGTAGTGGTAAGCGTCCTAGCAGGCCTGAGCTCAATCCCAGTCGGCGCTGTCGGGAAGTTCTGAGGCATAACATCTCTGATCACGCCTTCCTTCGGAAGGAAAGTAATCCCGGTTCATGAGTTGATGGGTCAATAGGTAGGGTCCAGGTGTGAGTAGCATTGGTGCTCAGCACGGAAAACAAATCCAAGGAAAAAAACTGAGAGTATTTTGTGTGGTCGTTGGGGGCGTGTGGTTCTGAATTGGCAACAAAATGTTCCGCAATTGCATCCTCCCTATTCGTACACGCCCGAAGATCGGAGGCGAATGTCACTTCAACTTGTTTCATCTAGGAACCATTCTCTGATGACTGTGTTGGGGAAGCAGCATATACATGTACGTAATTGGTGGATTTGTAAGTTATTTCGAAGCTTTTGGACAATGCTTGACATTTACCGCTTTTTCAATAGTTTCAACTTGAAAATCAACAGTCGAAAGCATTGTTATCGATGCGTAGAAATGTTTCTGATCGATTGGTGATAAAATTATTGAAATTGGTCCAGGGGCAGCATAATTACATTTTCCGGTTTTCATAAAGTGTACCCCCATCTTCCCGAAAGACGTAGTCCTACGTCAAAACTAAGTGTGTAGGTTGTTCTAATACAGCAGGGCAATCAAATCGATTCTGCATAGCGTCAGTAACAAACATAGCTCTTAGAGTGTCGCGGCGAGTGTTGAGAGGTTCTAGGTGTATTGATGAACAATTTTCCTCATAGGGGGGCAGGCGAAAAGGATCACACCACGGTAACCGCTGAAGTGCGTAGCGAATGAATCTGCGTTGAACTGACTCGATCCGCTCAACTCCATTATGGTGAAAAGGTTTCCAAACAGCTGCACCATATTTTAATGTAGATCTTATTAGGGAACAGTATATCGATTTAAGGCAGTAGACGCCAGTGAAATCCTTAGCTATCCTAAAGATAAATCCCAAAGAGCTGGAGGCTTTTCTACATTCATGTGTTGTTTGAACGTCAGTTGTGAGCTCTAAAATCAACTCGTGTTTTGTTTCTCTCATACATACGTGTTCGACGCTTCATTTCTATAACGCCTAGCTAAACTATCAGCAAGAAACGAAAATAAAAAAGCAGGACGCTTAGAAGGAAAGGCTGGCTGTGGAACTTCTCGTTGTTGCTTTGCTCATCGCTTTCAATGTAACTAACGTCGATTTTCTAGTTAAACGAATATCATTATGGCTTTCAATCCCCTTTCACGAACACTCTATCACCGCTCTTTCAATTTGTTTAAAATGCGTTATGTCCCGTTTTTGATTATTTTTTTTAGATAAATATATGGATGGAAGATAAATTAAAAATATTACGTGTAATCTTCACGTGTTTTCACGTGAGAAATGCTTTAAATGTGTTATTTCATTTTCCGTCATATACGTCATGAAACCTCTGTTGATGTTTCATGAAAGAGAAAACTATCAAAGTCGAGCGCTCTTTCGCTCATCCGTTTCACCGAAGCTTGAAAGGAAGACCAATGTAGCGACGAAAGAAAGAGAGACAAGCGATTGAACATTTGTTTGCGCACGCCGACTGAGGTTCTAGAATGCTGCGAAGCTGTTCGACTTTAACAGAAAAAGAAAGCCAGCAGTCTCTTCGTCGCATCGATTTGGTCGATTGAAGCTGATATTGTGACGCCCTGGTTGTGAGTCCAAGACAATATTCAGGTCCTTCACGTGACTTACTCGTTCAATTTAAATGAAGTGTGTAATTGAACTTTATGGGGCGAGAGAAGGTGATTATCGAGGACTTGTTAGGGTTTACTGTCATGCGGTTCAAGTCACACCAGTCACTGAATCTATTAATTTGATTTTGTAGAAACATAGCGTCAGCATGAGTTTGAATTTTGAAAAAAAATCTTAAGATCATCAGCGTAGGACAAACAAGCGTCTCTAGCACAAAGTTGAAATAAATTAGGAAAATTAGTGGCCCGAGGTGACTTCCTTGAGGAATACCTGAAGTTGCTGGGAAAGCGATCGAATTGCAATCCTCAATAGACACACTGAGTTGGCGCTCGATAAATTACAACTGGAACCAAGATAGTATACATCCCTAGCCGTTCCGATTTAGCTTGATTGCGTGATTGATGTTGCTAGGCTTCTCTTAACGTACTTGATGAAGCTTAGCAGGTTGCGAGTCGTTGATAGGTTGGAAACGAATCCGTGTTGGTCTTCTACTTACAGTGCGATAACCATGTCTCCATAAGAACCAATCCGAAGAGTTTTGAGATAACCAACAGCGAGGTGATTCCACGGAAGTTGACTACAACCTTTCAGCCTCCTTTCTTAAGAACTGGATACATTTGTGCGTGCTTCCAGCAGATCGGGAAGATTCCAGTGCTCAAAGACAATCCGAAGAGATGGCTTCAGTAAATACGTTGAGTGTTCCTTTAGAAAAACGGACGGTATTCTGTCTGGTTCGGGATTTTGAGACGATTTCAGCCTGGGTGCTAACCGATGAGATGAAAGCTTCATCGTCCGGGATTTCGTTCAGTACCTGTTTGTAGACGGGCACATTGGAAGCATCTATAGCAATTTTTTGGAACGATATACTCTCGTTGGCAAACATGCTAGAAAATTTGTTTGCGAAGAGCTGGCAAATTTCTTCAAGGCTAGATGCAACGTTAACTCCTTACTAGGGCGAGCTGCCAGGTGGTTTTATAAAAAATCTGTATCCACTCTATTAAAAAATCTGTATTTTCTGTATTGACGATTTTTTTCTTAATTAATCATGTTTTGTTGTTTTACAAATACAGTGCATACAAAATAACCATAAAAAGTGCTTAACCACCTATTCGGGCTATCGTACTAACCATACTGGATATAATTGCGCCATTTGTGATATCGTCCGTACTTATTTATAAGAGTGATATGAAGCCGTTTGAAAATGTATGGAGATTTTAGTTTCTATTCATTATCTTCCTGATAAGCAGTTTTAAATGCAAAAAAGTGCACGAGTTTATTACTATTTAATATTTTTAATATAGATGAATACAATTAATTACATCATTTGTGTGGTAGTTACACCGAAAAGTCGAGAGATGTCGCCCCGCCAGTGCTGGTAAAATCATTTTTGCAGTATGGAGAATATCAGAAAATCCGCAATTTCTTACGAAATACATTTTCAATGCAAGTAAAATGTTTACGAGTACTTGTATTTGTACCATTTTAATGTGCTCGGGCACTTTTCTTGTATTTAACATACATGCTTATATTGGAAATATTCAATTAATACTGTAAATCCCCATACAATCTCAAATCGTTTACTACCAGCTCCATATGCATCCGAAAGCGGTTGGTCCTCTGGTTGTGAATGCTGTCAAAAACACCATAACATGATTAATTGTCGATGGAAATTTGATAGGTTCCCGAGCAGAGGGTGAGAACAAAATGAAAACAAAAATTCTGTTGTTTTCATTATTCCTGATAACTCAAATTGATTTCATTTTGATGGAGTTGATGGCTAACAGAACAAAAATGAGAGCTAAAAGATATGCGAAGAATACCAAAATTATAACATATATTGATATTAGTGAGAACTGCTTGATAACTTATTTTGATATGGATATTTTATTTAGATTACAAATTTAGTTATCAACATGTTATTGCATGCATGCCGAAAAAACAAAATAAAAATACATCAAATTTTGATGTCATCATGAGTTATTAAAAGGCAGCTATATAAACGCACAGTGGAATCGATTAAATGTTCCATAAACTTTTTAATTTTTTTTTATGTTAGAGGAGCTTAGCGACGAGTAAGCTTCTTCTAGTCTTTTGAGCCAAATTGGATTTCGTTTTCTTTCATGTTCGCCTTTTTCCTTCTGTGAAGTTATATTTAGTAGAGAGTCGCGAATTTTGTGATATTCTCCATACTGCAAAAACAGTTTTCCAACCACTGGAGGGGCAAAAACTCTCGGATATTTGATAAAACTACCACTCAACCAAATATGGTTTTTAGCACAACAATTAATTTTGGAGAGAAGGGGGTACGCTGATAAAATCGAGCAAGTTATTTTGTTTTTATAAATTTTGAATTTTTTTTCTCAAGCATTTTATAAAAATCTGTGTAAATCTGTATTGTAATTTAAAAATCTGTGATAAATCTGTATTCTGTATCGGGTCTGTATTAAGATTAAAAAATCTGTATAATACAGATAAATCTGTATAAATGGCAGCGCTGGGATCGACTAAAAACTCAGATTGGTGCAAAAACACTAGTGCTATAGTGGGGTACAGGGGTAGGAAAGTGTTGGAGCCGAGGGGGACGACTCTATCTACGATGCAAAAAAGATTGTGTTTTGCTGTGGCTAGCTGCGCGCACGCTGAGTTGATAGAAAGAAGATTGATGACGATTCTGAAGATTTCCTGCAAAAAATTGATGAGCGATGCAAGTAGATGCGACAAATGAAAGAAGATTGTTCGAAGATTGATTCGCTAGTGTGAGATTTGTTGACCATCTAAATTTGAGATTTAGATGTGTCGCCCCCCTCGGTTGGAGCCTACTTATGGGATATGGGATATGGATACAAATAACTTACTTTTGGGTAGAAAGCTAGTGGAAAATGCCATACACTGTACCAAATCACTATTCTTTGTTCGAATGAAACCTCTGACCATTCAAATCGAAACATCGAAATCGCCTTTTCGAATGATAGCTGCAACCGGATCACGGTTGTTTTGAAATCAGATGATTTTCCTTTCGAATACAGGATGAACATTGTTATGATAAGGGATAGGGCATTCAGTTGGAATGCGTAATGCTCTCTGCAGAATGATAGTCATCTTAAATTGAAATGCATTTGGTATTGGTTCAGCCCCTTAACGCAAATCATTCAAAACGATGATGTAAATAATTCTGTCGAACATCATTTGCTGCTCTGAGTAAACAAACGAGGTGGAAGCATAGCCATCGCTATTAGAGGTGGTACGAACATTTGTAAAGCGTGGAAACTGTATATTGTCTATTTCGTGGTGGAAGAAGTTTCCTCTACCAACACTAATTTTTTGAATCCATGGTGAATGGCTGTTTATGGATATTCAATATAGAAATGTGAAAAAACGAATTAATAATCTGATCTAAAGCATTTGCAAGTCATCCTATCGTTAAATGATTGTCCCCTGAGCCCAGTACGTTATACAGCCAATTTTCAAATACATATCATCCTTTATTTGGAAGACAGTCATATGGATGCTCATCAGTTGATGACGAATTCAACCATAAGGAAATCATCCAAAATTCAACATATTGTTAAAGGGCTCGAGCAACACAATAATCAGTCAAAGTATTGCGAGTGTTTTCTTTCAGTGTACAAATTTCACACAGGTAAATGAAAAGTACTTTGACCTGCTTTACCTACTTTTTGGTTACTGCACCATAGTGCCGAGATGAGTGAAAAGAACTTACTTTTGGGTTCTATTTTCTTACACATCGCGCTCGATCAAACTGACTGACTGTATGTGTGTGTGTGTGTGTGTCATCTTCTATCCCTCATCCAGCCGGGGGCGTTGGACAAGTAGAACTGCGAATAATTTGATCAAATATCATGCTCCGTAATGGTGCCCTTTATGTTGTGAAAACTAGTACTTCAAAAAGGGTAACTTTTGAGGCAAGACAGGGTGTCCTCAACAAGTTAAGGGAACAGGATGCACTAGATGTCCACAACAGGTACACACATAGACGCCCTTATTCAAACTAACTACTCAGGGGGTAGAAGGTCAAGAAGAGCCACCGCCGCCAACTAAAGCTTGAACCGGGTACCTGGGACTCCCACGATATACCCGCGGCAATGGTCAGCAGACGATGCCCTGTGCGTATTTAGTATGTAATATGTTTTATTGGATACACAAAAAAAAAAACGCAGTAGGCTCTGCCCGCGAACGGTTGGTTTTGTTTTCGCTGGCGCTGATTTCATCTGTTTTTCGCATTTTTTTTAATTGTATCAAATCAAACAAATATTAGTTTTTTCGTGTGGATAAGTGTAAATTAAGATCTATCACGTCTTAAGAAGTTTTTTTTTAGTGATATTGTAATTAACGTGAACAATCTGGAACAAGAATTTGTTTCGAATAGCTGTGTGTCGCGTCGGTCGGTTTTTCATTTCGCTTGTTTTTGGTGCTTTGCCTCCCTCCCAAGAAGAGTTTCACTGGGTATTTTTTTTTCTTGGTGCTGGCGTTCTGCCTTCCGGAAGATGCACGCGAATGAGGTGTCAAGCAAAAATTCGGTGCAAATGGAAAACTTCAAATGTGATTCAAAATGTCGTGTTGGGTTGTAAAAACCACGCGGAAGATTTTTTCGATTACCGCGAGTGAACAAACCGGTCCTTTTTCGGAGGCAGAATTTGGTGAGATCCATCTGATTTATAATCAATCATAAATGCATATTTCCATATATTACTAAATACGCGCCAGATTTCGAAACATCACATTTCGAAATCTGGAAGTGTGTTTGCAGTACCATTATTCATATGATAACGGTAGTGTTTACACGCGGGGCTTATTGTATGTGAAAGTAACCTCGGAATGGACGTGAATTACCAGGCATTCTGAAATGAGTTGCTGGATCTGCAGTAGAGCTATCGCTTTCTAACTCCCGGACTAAACTTGCTTTAAATTATTACATCAAGGATTGTTGTAAGCAAATTTCTTCCATAATACCACTGCCGGCCAGTGGGGGTTAGATTGAATACACATACACACACACATACACATCACATGAACTTAAGTTTACTTTAATTGATTATAATTCAAATTGAAAAGACATAGAGGTTTTGGGCCTACGGGAGAAGAGGTAGTACAATTATTTTCACTCCCGCGAGTTTTCCTCTCAATCAATAGAAGAAAAAAAAAGATAAAACACAACATATTTCCTTCATTTTAATTAGCTACGGGTGTGACAACGATGGCGAGTTCACTATGTTATATTTTCATTTTATTTCAGCAACCTTATCTTTCAGCAGATGATCCGGACAGCAATTTCAACATCAATAAAAAAAACTACATATGCCAGCAACACTGACTGGGTGTATCCTATGGCTTACCTTCCCTACTAACATAATTCCTAAATTCCCGAGACATTTATGAGGGGTCGTAGAGTTCTCTGCATCTCTCTTAAGTAAATGTTGGACTAACATACCTTTCCTATCCCTACCAGTTGTAAGGACGTGGCCAGGACAATCCTTAACTGTTGGAGCGGGATATGTCTTTATCTGGGAGATAGTAATTACTTCCTACTTACTATCTGTCCAGTAATAGATATCCGTCTTGCTCTTAATAGTTTTGAATTCGTACCACCTACGATATTGTGCAACTTGTTCGATGCTAATGCTAATGCTAATGCTAATATGTTTTATTGGATACACAAAATGTTTGAAGCCATGCGTCATCTAAACCATAATTTGCATCACCACAAATACGCTTGTCAAAAATCTTCAACTGGAACGTACTCACCAAATTACTTCACCCGGGAGCGCATTCCCGATGCTTCCACGCATATTTTTCAGTAGTCTTCCCTAAACAATTGGCGTTGACGGCACCGTCGAAAAATTTGCTCTTCCAGCAAATTTAGACAGTTTCTTATGGGAATTTTCAGTGGAGTGAAAGGATAGTACAAAGTCCGCCATGTTTCACGCACAGTCTGACGTTTGCTTATGGATTTTCTCATAGGAGTAAAGAGCTGCAGAGTCGCCGTCAACGCCAATTCCTCCTCCAGCGACTCCAACCAGACAACAACCTATCACTTTTCTTCGCTTTTCTTTTTCAAGTCACTCCGTGCACAAAAGCAATGCACAATGCAGATAGCGCCAAATCTTCTGATCACGTTCGATCAAACTGACTGACTAAACGGAAAACTAAACATAGGTTTTGAACATTTTTCAAGATTACTAAGGCTGTGTTCTAATGGTGAATTTTCACTTAAATTTGACAGATTTAAACTTTTGAAATAAACCTGCTATTCCAGCAGACTTATTGCTCATCGATCAGGAATCAACCTTGACAAACACCTTCTCAAAAATCGGACGATCAACACCAGAGGGATTTCCGAACACTATAATTTACTTTCGAAGTGTAAAGTTTAATTGGAAATTCGGCAAATGGAACACAGCCTTGAAATCTGTGATTCTCGGTAGGAAAAGTGAAAAATCGGTAGTTTTGAACCTTTCATCTGTGAATCGGTAGGCATCCCAAAAATCGGTAGGACTACCGATAGATCGGTAGGACTACCGATAGATCGGTAGGTCTGGCCACCCTGCGTACTTTCTCTCTTGCTGGATTTCATCTTACGAAGACTCTTTGTTTGCCACGTATGACGATACATGGCACATGCCTATCGATAACATATGACAGAACATTAGCGAAAGTCCGTGCGGCAATTTCCACGTCGGTGCTATCGAGCTTGATAAGACCTTAGCGATATTATCACCGACAAACCGACATGAAACTTAAACTTAACTCTTGATCGAGAATCCATGACGGCCGATTCAAATGTGCAGCGATCCCATCTGTCAAAACCATAGAAATGTTTTATCTAGATAAAAATAATTTGTCCGAAATAGATTAGACACGAACCGTTAAATTTTGTACGCGTGTTCGTTGCTAGGAAAAATATTTTCCGCGAACGTCAGTTGTGTGCCACCGTTGATGTCAGTTGTGTTCTTTGATCAGAAATTTCTTTGTAATTTGTATGATCATCCATGTTGGTTTTCGGTGATACTATCAACCGGTGGAAACTAACGATTTAAAATTGGTTCACCACTTGACTTGAGAGTTACCTAGGGGAAATGCCTCTAATGTTGGCCTATGGATCTAAGATTGGGCCCATCGCTAAAAAGCTGCTATTTATCAATTTTATCTAGATGAACGCGTTATTGGGACGTTATTAATGGATATTTTTGGTTGCTATTGAAAATTTAGTCGATTGCTGAATTTATGTATGGGCCCAAATTAGGGTCACATTATCGACATTACCTGCATTTCCCCTATATGATATTAAATATTGTGATCAGCTTTCCGGAAATTGTTGATAACAGTAGAGGGACTAACTGTGGATTCAATGATGCGACGTTCCTTCAAGGTAGTCACTAGATGAGGGCTGAGGAGTGGTATCCTTCACCAGTGGAGCTGGTGCAGCAGCTAATGGAGTGGCACAGTCACGTTCACTGATGAAGCAAAGATCCAGCGTCCGGTTGTTTTCGTTTACGTCGTTGTTGATTTAATGCTACGTTCAGACTACAGAGTTATAACATGTTATAGCGCTATCTTGATGGTGGTTTCTGTGTTGGAATTATTTCACAACCGTTATAACATGTTATAATTCTCCAGTTTGTACAGCGTTTAAGGTAGCGTAGTTGCACTGTAGCTATTTCAGTAGCGTGCAGAACCGAATGTTCTAGGTCAGGATGGAGAAAACCGCTATAGAACGGGTGCCATACAACTCCCAGGAAGATTGAAATCTCCGAGAATAATCACTTCATCCACTGCAGAAGCTTTTTCAAGAACGGTCATAACCGACTGTGCATGAGAACGTACATATGAGCCTTGGGTGATGAAAACATGACCGATCGGTACGGCTCTCACGAGTCGTCTCTCATACGCTCGTTTCAAATGTTAATTGCTCAGCTTTGGGAAAATACACATAGATTTTCAAGTTACCATATGAAAGGGCTTAATTTGGAATACATTATACGGAAAAATTAGAAATATACTGAGTTGGGAGAAAATGCTATATAACATATAATATACAATATGTAACAACAATATGAAGCATTAGTGCACTAATTTATTAGCTAGAGAATGGTCTGAAGAGGATAGACTGATAGTTCCGTGGAAACTGTGGATTTTAAATTGGCTCACACTGCTCGGCAAATGAGAACGACCCAAATTTGAATTTAGTTCACTCATAATCGCCAAAAGTGCAGGAACTCAGCGATGAGTAAAATTTGTCTCATGGTTTCCTGTGGAAAACCTAAAAAATCTGTCGGAAAATGAGGAAATTGACGAAAATTTTAGTCAGTCTCGAAGTAGTACCAATAGACTGAGTGAATCCAATTTTTACTTTTCTCAAATTCGGGAATTTTTCCCTCGAAAATCCTGGAAAAACCTGGGAAAACATGAGGCAAATTTACTCATCGCTGAGTTCCTGCACTTTTGGCGATTATGAGTGAACTAAACTCAAATTTGGGTCGTTCTCATTCGCCGTGTGGACTAGCCTATCGGTCCCAATATTGGAACCGATAGGCTAGTCCACACGGCGAATGAGAACTTAAGTACATCGATGAACGGCTCGTGGATATTCTTATGTTTCGAGGGGTGCGGGACATTCTGGTCTTAGAGTTACCTCTATGATGGTGCTATGTACAATAATATCGAAGGTATTATACCGAATTTCTATTGCTGATTATTCATAAAATGTATAACTCAAATAATAAGTAGACGCCTTAAGATCATGGGTCAAATAAATGTATATTAATCCATACGCCATTATTTCACTGGAAATAATAATGTTTGATATAATATTAAAAAAAATATCTGTAACTTTGACTATATGTTTAGTATTACTTCTGCGTGAAGTCAACGATAGAAGGAGGAGATGAAAGCATAGAGTTGATATTTCCGTTAGAGTACGGCAGTGTGAAAATTGGTGGCGGAGGGGGGACACCCCTCACCATCCCTCTTCAAAGGGGGAGTTTGGTAAAGAGAGATGAAAAAACCGATTTGTACCTTCCTTAAAAGTTGTCCTAGCTCACTATCTACTATCTATATGCAATTTTCACACTGCCGTACTCTAACGGAAATATCAACTCTATGCTTTCATCTCCTCCTTCTATCGTATAAAAATTACCACTTTAGTCTGTTATTTGAAATTAGCATCTTCAACTATATCTGTAACTATTTTTATAAAAGTTATAGGGTAAGATGGGTCATCTTTTCAATAAAAAAAAACCAAGTAAATCCAGTAGATGTACTTGTACATGCACTTTAAATTACTTTCCCGAGACCGTAACGAAAACTGGTCACCCTATCCCACATTGAGTGAGTAAAATTAAAAGGCTCGACCCCTCCAGAAACGTTTTCGCTCCAACATCAGTCTGACTGTCATCTCGTTGGCAAGGTTCGTTCCATGAATGGAACACCTAAGCATGCAGTCATGCACACATCGAACACCCCAGCAGCACGGTAAACAAAGCCTACCGTTCTCACTCACACTCCCGTTATTCGCCGTTCTCCAGCCAGCCGTCTCCTTCGCTCTACACCTACACAACCGAGCACTCAACTATTCGACTCACCTGCTCCATTGATGGGATTTGAAAGCTGGAACTGTCATTCATGCGCTCTCTCGGTTTCGCGTTGACGTTCGTCGATATCCCCGTGCTGCACCATCAGGGCAGCGATTCGATTTTGTGTTAATTCTGCTCTCGCGGCGACCGGAGGTGGTGCGTTTTTGTGTGATTACTCGCGTGTTTGAAACAATACAAAATAATACAAGAAGCATGAAGCAAGTAGAACAACGACCGAATCAGCAAAATTGCCTTTAGCCCTCGGAGCGTTTCAGCAAAAGGTTGAAAACGGGGCGAATCGAAGTGGAAGGTCCTGAAAGCCACCTACGACCCGTGTGCATCGGAATTTTCCTACGGAATCAAAATCCGTGCGAATCTGAAGTTGTGCAGTGAAACTACTTTATCGATCAGTGAGTAGGTAGAGCGTGTGCGAGAACGGGAATCGTCCGGAAATCTCCGGATCCTCCCGTGGGGGTCCTGCTGAAGGTTGCTGTTCTGTGGCTCTTCGGCACAGTAGTGGTGCAAGGAAGCAAAGGAAAAAATCAGCCCCAAAAATCAAGATGGCGAGCAGCCCTCGTCGATAGAGGAGAGTGTGTGAGAGAAGGAAAAAGAGATCCTCTTTTCGCCTCCTGGTCTGCCTTGTGTGCTTTTTTTTTGTGTCGGTGTGTGGTAGAGTGAAGTGTGTTTTGTGCCAGTCAACCAGTCAACTAGCCAACAACCAGCCTGCAAAGAGGGTTTTTTCATTGTTATTATTCCATACGTATGATAAATTCTGTTTCGTGGTGTGTGAGTCAGAGAGAAGAAAAACAAGTGCATAAAGGTGTAGCCCCCCCTCCCTCGGAGGAGTTTTTTTTGTGCTGCTACCAACCTACTCGTGAAGGATTTTTGATTGAGAAAATTTTCCAATCCTCTCCTTCAATGTCCGCGATTTAGTGTTGATTATTTTTTGATATACCTATCTACCTTAGTTATACAAGAAAATATTTAGTTTAATGTTTTAATACAATTGCTTGAGAAGAAGGATACAGCAGCAAGAACCATCGAAAATGTCCGACAAAATTAAAGTCGCGGTGCGGGTTCGACCTTTCAATCGTCGAGGTAAGTTTCCCCATTACGGTTCTTCTATATCCTCCCCCATTGCGTAGTTCCCTCCATATAATTTGGTATCTAGCCAGAACAAGAGTCCAGTTTTCTTATACATAAAACAATATTAGTCATCCTGTGCTTGGTAGAAACATTCCTCTACACAACCCGAATAAAAATCGAAATCGAACGCATTTGACGCGATTTCTCGAAGCGAAATCAACCAAACGTTTGACCTTCAATTAAAGCGCAACCCTCGTCTCTGCTGACGAACGGAGTGTAAAGTAAAAGTTTATTGATGACGGGTAGTAGATGAATGGATTTACACCGATGGAGGAAGGAAGCTCACAAAAAAAAAATGAGGTCTCATCTCCCCAATCTATCGTTTGCACTTATTGACGAGTGTATCGGAGTAGCCGCACAGCTTTTCACCACCCATCTGGGTCTCCGGCTCCCCAGTTGCACATTGCAATTATGACTTCATCAAAACAGACATTTACAATATTTGCGGAACAAAGAACTGCACTGCCCGATGTGACTGTGTCGTAGTTGCATAGAGCATCGGATCAGAGATTAAACTATTCTATTTCAAGTTTAAATGCTGGAAAACATTCTGTAAATTAAAAGCATCACTTAACTAATTGATTAGCTACCTGTGCTCTTGACGGTGTTCCTTCTGTAGCTACTAGTTTAGTAGGAGAAAACGAGGATTCTCCGTTTGATATTGTTAGCAGCAGACGACGACGCGACGTAGTGAATACATTAGTGTGAAAGATTATCTTATCTGTTGACTGTATAATTTTATAGCATACTCAACTGTCTCTAGGTTAGCAGTCCGTTATACTTTATTCTGATGGATTACTGTCGCAGGTACACCTATACAAACGAGTTAATATTGCATCGATGCTTTGTATCCGCAGAATTTGTCGTTTCTGACGAAATTATCAGTACCTACACGATATATTGAGCAAAACATATTATTGAACTAGACAACATTTTTAATTAATGTGTCACCACTGTAAAATTAACTTCTTTGTTAGCTTATCTGGTGATCGAAAGTACGATAAATGCCTCTTAGATTTGGATGTTGTAAGTCTTCTGGAATTACTCATTTTTTAAATAGAATTTCGGGAATTGAATGTCTGCACATCAAACCAAGAAATGCAAGTGATTCTCTAAAATATTTTTTTATGCGCAAAATATGAGAGATCTGCAATAAATCCTCGCGTTTACAGATTATGTAATGTGGCCGTAGGAAGACTGCAAATTAATGTAAGTTAATTCTGTGAGCTATAGTGATTTCCATTAATAACTTTGACCTAGAGAATCATCTTAATAAGGTTTCGCACATCATTATTGATGCTGGGAAAAGTTGTTTGTTCATTTCAGTCCTGTTGTAAGAACATTTGTCGTAAGAAACAGGAGATTCAAGAATCCCATGTGTTTGCCGTTTGGTTTACATGCAGCAAAATTTTGATTGTGATGGTGATGATGATGGTCCACCACTTTTAATGATCGATAATTAGCATATCAATTATTTATTAGAAATCGCACGGCTTTCGAAGACAAAGGCAGTATTCTGTAACTTTCAGGGCTGTTTCCTTTTCCTAAATTACCTAGGGCTCCCATAAAACGATTATTATTGAATGTAACCATTTCTAGAGAAGTAATGAAATCATGTCATACTGGAAAAGTTGAAAAAACTGCCAAACCCACACTACTAGCACTTTATTTTTATTTATTTTTTTTTTCGTCGATCTTGTTTTCCGTGCTGAGCACCAATGCTACCGACGCACCAGGAAGGCAGCTCCCACACCTGGACCCTACCTATCGACCCATCAACTCATGAACCGGGGACCAACGGCTTTACTTCCCGTGATCAGAGGCGGCGAAAACCCTCTAAAAACTTCCAGAAATTTTAGAAACTACCAGATCTCATGAAGCTTTTGCCCGTACACAATTCTTCGGATAGTACGGTACTCCGCGTGCTTTCAGAACTTTCGAAACTTTAAAACCCTACTAAGTTCCTGAAAAACTCAGAAATTCCTGGAACAGCCGTCGGGGATACTCGAGCCAGGATTTCGAGGTGTAGAGTGTTTCATGAGTTCTGTAGTGTGGGAAGTTTCCGACGCTGCAGGCTGTCGAAATCATTCTGGATTTCGCAGAAAGTAGCAAAACTCTTAGGCTCTGAATATTCCGAGAATGTCGTAAATCTTAGTTTTTGTAGAAATAACAGTGTCTGGAGTTCCGGGAATTCTAAGAGTGTTGGATGTGAGCTGATCAAAAATGAGTGTTGGATGTGAAAAATCGAAAATTTCTTTATCATGACAAAATGACATACAGCTATCCACCGAAGAAGGCGTTACCCACTGAATTCTATCCACCGTTTTTTCTCGGCGGGCTTTCTACCAGTCAATAGAGAACTTGCAGATAATCAGAGCGAAATGGTTGAAAACTCCCCGAGAACAAGCGGTGGGTAGAACTTAGTGAATAAGGCGTTCTTGAAGGAAAATCTAGGTGAATGGGTGAACAGTAACGTAACGGCAAGTAATAGAGATAACATTGTTTCAAATTTGGTTAGCAACAAACGTGGTTGAAGACATAGCTTCCACCACGTGTGTTGAAAACAAAATTTCTTCTTCCATCCACCTTTCCAATCAAGATATGTTGCAGTGAGAGTTTGTCATGACAATCGTCGTTGCGTGCTCTCAGTGTTTTGATACTCTGTAGCTGACATTTTGGGAAGCACTGGGATATTTTAAATTTTTGCGAGGTCAATTCAGAGAGGGGCTGTTCAAAATCTACGTGGTTTTAAAAGGTTTTCGCCCCGGCACCTTCCCTCTCCGTCCATATACATTTTTGGAAATTTGTATAGACAATAGTTACTTGCTATAATTATCATTTCTCATCATTCTTCTTCAAATGTCATTAGAATATGCTTCAGAATTCCCTTGTTATATCAAGCCGAACATTGCATTAGGTCCTAAGTAACATTGATTGATTCTCTTCGTCGACTTTCTCTTTCGGAGTGTATTCTCGAATGAGATCCTACCTGACGAGTACGTTTCTCTAGCAGGCAGTAATGTTCCAATGTCTGGTCAATCTTTGGCAGCTATCAACATCGACCTCGCTATGATAACTAGGGCGGCTTCGCAACTGAAGTCTACATTTAAGCCTGGACCTGACGGAGTTCCTTCCGTCTTTCTCAAGCAACACATCGGAAGCCTGGTGGCTACTCTCTGCCTTCTGTTCAAAATGTCCCTCTTCAGGGGGTGTTTCCTTCCTGCTGGAAATCAGCTGAAATGTTTCCAGTGCATAAGAAGGGATGCAAAAGAAACATCGACAAATATCGCGGCATCACATCGTTGTGTGCCATATCTAAACTGTTCGAGTTTGTCGTTATGGAACCATTAGTCTCTCACTTCAAGCAGCACTTCAGCGAAGACCAGCATGGTTTCATGGCAGGGCGGTCGACCACTTCCAACCTTCTGTGTCTCACCTCGTACAATACGGAGAGTATGACAGACCATATGCAAACAGATGTCATCTACACTGACCTATCAGCCGCCTTCGACAAGTTGAACCATCCTATAGCGATTGCCAAACTGGATAGGCTCGGTATAAACGGCAGTCTCCTACGATGGTTCGAATCTCATCTATTTGATCGTCAGTTGGAAGTTGCAATCGATCTCCTTCGTTCCCTGCCGCTTCGAGTATTCCGCAAGGTAGCCACCTCTGCCCGTTGAAATTTCTTGTGTATTTCAACGGCGTCAGTTTCGTTCTCAGACGACATGAAAATCTATCTCCGAATCCGAGCCATCGCTAACTGCCACTTTCTCCAACTCCAACTCAACGCTTTTGCTAATTCGTGCCAACTGAACCGGTTGTAAATCCAACAAAATTTTCAGTAATCACGTTCTCACGGAAAAAAAACATCCAATTACATTCAGTTATATCCTAGAAGGCGTTGACGTACATCGTGTGAATCACATTAAGGATCTGGGAGTCATCTTATACCCCGTTCACATTACAGCGTATATCACGTGATATACGCTGTCTTGCAATGAGCACTCATACATCTAGTTTTCACTGGAAATCCTATGTATGAGTGCTCATTGCAAGACAGCCTATATTACGGTGATATAGGCTGTAATATGAACGAGGTATTAGATTTTCAACTCACAAACAGCCAGCATATCTAGATAGAGCTGGAATTAGGGCGTAACAGCTTTTTCTAGGAACTCAAGGCACGCCCACGCAGACTAACATAACCATCGGGTAGTGGAAGTCTTTCCCTATCCGATGAGGATGTTGGTTTGCGTGGGCGAGCCTTGAATTTCTAGAAATCATCGATAGAAGTCATTGTTTACAAAAGCTGTTAAGCCCTAATTCCAGCTCTATCTAGATATCTCGTACGTGATCGACAAGGCATCCAGAACGCTCGGCTTCATTTTCAGGATAGCTAAAAGTTTCACGGACATCTACTGTTTGAAGTCGCTTTCCTGCTCCCTCGTCCGGTCGGTGTTAGAATACTGCTGCCCTGTATGGAATCCCAATCACCAAAGCAGTGTACAAAGAGTAGAGTCTATTCAACGACGATTCATCTGGTTTGCCCTTCGACGGTTGCCTTGGAGGGATCCTCATCGCCTTCCAAGCTACGAAAGTCGGTGCCAGTTAATTCACCTGGATCCTTTGTGGAGTCGAAGAGATACGAAAAGGGCCCTGTTTGTGGCAGACATTCTACAGGGCAGAATCGATTGTCCTTCTATTCTACAACAAATCGACGTTAACGTTCAACCACGAGCACTCCGTAACAACGCAATGCTGAGGATACTTTTTCGTCGTACAAACTATAGTTCGTATGGTGCTATCAATGGGCTACAAAGGGTTTTCAATCGTGTTGCTTCCTTATTTGATTTTCACTTGGTATATTTTTAAGAATTATGAATTAAGTTGGACTTCACGGCCTTTGCAGCTTGTTACTTCTTGACTATATTGTATTTCCTAGTATTGCTTAATCCATCATTACGACTAAGCCCAGTCTGTTGATGTGGAACCAAATAAACAAATAACTCGAGCACATAACCGTTTCTTGTTGTGTTTGTCGTATTGGATGCTAGATAAAAGGTTTTTTATCGATCTGTGTGCTGAAAATACCTGGGAATGTCTCTACATGGCCGTGGGGATACAAAGAGAAAGTCGACGAAGTGAATCTGTCAATGTTACTTAGGACCTAATGCAATGTTCAGCTTGATAAATAGTCTCCAGAGCTACCTTAGAACTCTTCTCTAGAAATCATCTTCTCAGAATTGCCTTGGAATATTTTATCCTCGTGCACCTTTCTTCAATTTTTGTCAATAATTCTAATGTATTCCTCTGAAGTATCCTTGTAATTCTCCTCGTAATCCCCTTGAAATACTCCTAGAAATTCCTTGAAATTATCCTCTGAATTCCTATGGAATTATTGTCAGAATTGCCCCTTTTCTGTGCACTGGTTCGATCTATTTTGAAATCTTCCGTGCTGGTATGGGGCCCGTACAACAGAAACTGGATTGACCGTATCGAGGCGGTGCAGAAAAAGTTTGTGCGCCTCGCTCTTCACCACTTACCCTGGCGTGATTTGTCAAATCTTCCTCCATATGCTGTTAGGCATCGATACTCTGGAGAAGCGAAGATCCAATTTGCAGGCCATCTTCGTCGCTAAGGTAATGACCAATGAAATCGATGCCCCAGATATTCTTGCAGAATTGCACGTATATGCGCCGCAAAGACCTTTGAGGCAACGTAATTTCCTGCACCTTGCTACCCGAAACAGCCGTTATGGTCAACACGATCCTATCAGGATAATGTCTTCTCGGTTTAACGATGTTAGTGGACACTTTTCAACGCCGCCTCAATGCACAGCGGTGAGTATCTGTCCAATCACTGCTACTTCGAAAGTGTGTATTACCTGCTGTTTTTTTTAATACATGGTCCTTCTACAACACTACGCCGAGTTTCCAACCCTCCGACGCGAGAGCTGCGACGCATTTGCAGATTGTTGTGTTTAATTATTTTAGATTATTGACCTAGCTTTTAATATGTTTGTCATTTGTATTTATTTGTATTCAACGTATTCTGTGTATTGACTATTTGTAATTTTATTTATTGTTATATGTATGAAAAGACATGGGGTTTTTACGCCTCTTTGAGCCAACTGAATGGTTTACTCAAAGAGGCTTTTCCCCATCCTAGATTTCATAAGGACTGAAAAAAGTCAGATGAAATAAGAATAAAATAAATAAATAAATTCAGAATTGATTAGCCTCCAAAAATTTGAACTCATTTGGTAAGAAACTGACCAGGTACAAACCATTTAAAGTATATATGGAAGCAACCGAAGGATGTTCGCAAGGAGGCGTGTTATCATCTTTATTGTGGTCTTTAATAGTTGATGATTGTCTCAAAAATTTAATAGCCCAAGGCTTCGAAATAATTGGCTTCACAGATGATATAGTCATAATTGTACGTGGCAAATATGAATACAACTAACAGAATACAAATTGCCTTAAATTTTGTCTCATCGTGGTGTGATAGGGAAGGATTGAACATAAATCCTTCTAAAACTACTATTGTGCCATTTATGCGAAGAAAGAAATTTTTATCAGATAACATAAGATTGAAAGGTACACTTTTGGAACTTTCTAATGCTGTCAAATATCGTGAAGTAATCCTTGATAGTAAACTTTATTGGAATATGCATCTAGAGCAGGCAATAAACAAAGCTACTAATGCTCTATGAATATGCAAAAGAACATACGGTAAACAGTGGGGACTGAAACCGAAATTGATCCATTGGATTTACTCGGCAATTGTGAAACCCAGGATTACTTATCGTGCGTTGGTCCGGTGGCCAAAAACAACAGAAGAGAGTCTTGCTCAGAGAAAGTTTAAAAAACTCCAAAGGTTAGCAACATGTGCAATGAGCAGTACACCATCGAAGACATTGGATGCTTTGCTTTATATGCTACCATTGCATCAATTTGTGCAATTAGAAGCCGAAAAGTGTGCTCTAAGGATTACAAGGTCAGTGAAACTCTTTGAAGGAGACCTTAGAGGACATCTTAGGATTCTAAAAACTGTTTAGTATCAACTCTCTAGTAAGAAACAACGAAGACTGGATGGAGAAAGGATACAATTTCAATCCAATTTTATAAGTATTTGACCCTGGGCGCAATTCATGTCAATTTGGTGGTCCGGTTCTTCGTCTAGGATCGACTGTTCTTTATACAGATGGTTCAAGATTGAAAAATCAAGTGGGTCAGGGATAAACGTATCGGTTCCTATGGGCAACAAGCAATTTTAGAGTGTTCTACTGTATGTCTGCGTAGAAACTATAAGAGTTCAAATATATGCATCATGTCCGACAGTCAATCTGCTCTAAACGCTTTAAAGTCGGCGACATGTACATCAAAACTAAGTGTGTTTAACAGGGTGTCCATCCAACCGGGAAATCCGGGAAAAAACCGGGAATTCGGATTTGCCGGGAAAAATGCGGTAAAACCCAAATCGCACCGGGAAAGATAATGTATACTCATCCTTAGTTACAATTTTGGTTTTATCATAGTCTTGTAGGCCATAATTTGGTCTTCAAGAATCATTGAAACCCTTATAAAACTTGCAATTTTACATGGAATCAATAATTATTATTTTTAATATACATGATTGTGCTCATTTGTTTACACTTTTGTTTACAATTTTCATATTTTGCTTTCACTGTGGTAAAGTATCAAAATTCCTCAAAATTACAAAACAAATCTATTCTTTTTTTCACTTGTTGGAGCATGTAGAGCTACCAAGATAGCTTACAGAGTATTTTTTAGAATTTCTTTTGGTTGTCATTGGATGAACATTTTTTGAATTATTTTGCTACAGTTTTCCGAATATTGTTAATATAAAGCCTAACGGAGACGTATCTTGTCACGAAGCTACTTGAAGATAGAAAAGCAAATTTATGCCAATTAAAAAAATATCCGATCTCAAACTCCTTGCATACCCGATCATGCTTGGCCTGCAAATGTTCGACACCGTACACAATCAACGGACTTAAAAAAAAACATGAGATGATTGAATAAATTAAAAATAATTTCTGCACTTTGTGCTAATTAGGTACACAAGATTAGTCAGGAATACCTTGATTAGCCTGTCCATACCTCTCACACTGAAGTCAATGTACTTGATAATCTTATAGATAAATCATCCAGCTCAAAGCTAGGGGTAAAGGGTGTCCACGATGAAATTGCCACACACAAAATTGATTCGCAAAATTCGAGTTTTCATCCGATTGCCAGCAAATTTTCAGGGATTGAGAAATAACTATTAAACTTCATTTTACCATTTTACTCGTATTTTATTTACAGTCCATACGCAAATGCCCGCACTTTGGCCTTAGCCTTAAGATTCTGCACAACCTGTGAATCAACCGTTTTTTGCATGTAAACCCATACTTTCTTCAGTTCCTCGACTGTCTTCACTACCTTAGGTCGTTTAAGAAGGTGCTGCTTCATAATCGCCCAGTACTTCTCGATGGGGCGGAGCTCCGGAGTGTTGGGAGGGTTGAACATTTTCGGCACGAAATTGACCTTATTGTCCGCATACCACTTCAGCACGTCCTTGGAGTAGTGGCATGAGGCCAAATCCGGCCAGAAGATTGTTGGGACGTTGTGGGCCTTCAGGAGAGGAAGCAGCCGCTTCTGGAGGCACTCTTTTATGTACACCTGTCCGTTCATCGTGTCCTGGGTCACGAAAGGTGCACTCCGCTTCCCGGACGTGCAGATGGCTTGCCAAACCAGGAATTTCTTCGCAAATTTGGACATCTTCTGAGTGCGGACATGCTCCGGAACGCTGAACTTATCCTTGGCCGTGAAAAACAGGTTGCCGGGGATCTGTTTGAAGTCGGCCTTCACATATGTTTCGTCGTCCATGATGCAGCATTCAACTTTCGTCAGCATGTTGAGGTACAACTTCCTGGCACGGGTTTTGGCGGACTTGTTCTGCTTCTCGTCGCGATTAGGGGCCTTTTGTACCTTGAACGTTCGAAGCCCAGCCTTAGTTTTGGCCTTCTGGACAAAACTTCGGCTTAGGTGCAGCTTCTTAGCCACATCCCTAACGGAGGCGTTCGGATTTCGGTTGAAGGCCCCAACTACGCGGTTGGGATTTTTGGTGTTGTATGGAATACTTTTTCCTTCACTTCTGGGCTTCCGATGCTTAATCACTCGCGACACCGTGGAATTCGCGATTCCCAACGTTTTAGCGATGGAACGATGCGAGAGATCCTTGTTCTCGTGATGAATGCGCAAGATTTTATCACGCACGAGCTGTTCTTTCGACTCCATTTCCGCGAGTTTTGATCACAGGACTTTAAAACTTGCAGGATGTAAATAATGCACTATGAACTAAATCCACCCAAATTTTCATTAAATTCTACCCAACGGTTAAAAAGTTAGAGCAATTTCATAGTGTGGCAATTTCATCGTGGACACCCTTTAATCATCATTATCACGAACTTAAATCTAACCGTGATAAGTCACGAATGATCCATGAGTGTTAAAGTTACTATTACATATAGTATAATATATAATAATATAATATATAATAATATAATAATATAACATATATAATAAAATGTATAATAATATAATATATAAATTAAAACAAAAGAATAAAGATCTGAACTCCAGGAATTTTGAAAAACCTAATATTCCAAACCACACAAGGCAACATTTCCGATTTCAATGTGGTCTTTAAGTCAATTCTAAACCTATCAGGCCTCTTCAAAACCATGATAAAACCAAAATTGTTACTTGGGCAATTATATTATATGGTTTCCTGAAAGTTTACCGATTCTATCATTAAGTCGAACCATCGTATTGATAATATTAAATTATATTTCAAACGGAGATTCAAAATGCTCATAACTGGAAATCGAACAAGATATGTATGAACCTGTAAAATATCTCCAATACAATTTAAATATTTTGGTAACACATCTTTGTATCCCACAAAATGTTTTTTATATGCCTAAAAATTTCAAGATCTAAACTCCTGGAAGATTTTAAGTGTTTTAATACTGCGTATTGATTTATGCTTTTTTCAACATACCAAAACAACATTTAGGCTAATTTTTTGCAGGAGATCCTTTGATTTCATACGAATTTATGCTTTCATGAGATTTTGGAGATCTAGATCAACAACATATTAATGCAAATCTTATCTCATATTTTTCTGCAAAATAGACGTATTATAGAGCAATTCTGCTGAAAAAATATGATTATCTATAAATTTTTCTGGTTTGTTTTTTTTTAAGAACGGGGAAAAAACAGGGAATTGGAAAATTGGATTTGAATGGACACCCTGGTGTTTAATCACTTCAAAAATTGTCTTGTCACAATCAGTCAACTTATATTGGGTTCCTGGTCATTGCGGGATTGACGAAAATGAAAGAGCTGATGCACTAGCAAGACTCGGCTCTTCTCATAATTTCTTAGGGCCAGAGCTCTTTTGTGGCTAATCGGCAGCATCTCTTAGAATGGAGCTAAAAGCGTTGGAATTTTCTAAAGTAGAGGAAAACTGGAAGAACACTTCCATTGCCAGGCAGTCGAAGCGATTCATTAATCCAAACATTTCTGTGACCCACAAAATCTTTGAACTTTCTAAGAAAGATCTTAGTATATATGCAGGTCTTAGAACAGGTCATTGTCCGAGCCGTTATCACTTGAAGCTGATTGGAAAACTTCAAGATGATGTATGTCGCTTCTGTAGCATAGAAAAGAAGACTCGGAACATTTGCTATGCCACTTTCCGGCAATTTTCTAAGCTCTTCGACAAGGGACTGATAGAACCCTTTGACATTTTGACACTTTTTTGAAGTGTATTGCCGAACTGGGATAATGCTATTAGTCAAACGATGGCGATAACTCCTAATAATAGTGATTCGGCATCTTGAATAGCTAAGGAAAAAAGGGGAATATATCACAATAGATCAGAAAAATGATCGCAGTGATGAAAATATCCGACAAGGAAAAAAAATGGAAATTGCTATGGGAAAACAATTTTTTTATGTGCTTTTCCGATTTTGTCAGCCTGAAGATTTTGTCAGCTTTTTTTCCCCGATTTTGTCAGCCTGAAGATTTTGCTGAACTTTTTGGTTTTTAAGCATGAATTCTCAAGCATTTCGCATTAAATGACACTTAATTGTAACTCAAATAAACCTCAATTATTGCGACACTGCACAGCTGTATCAAGTCCCTCCCGATAAAGGTAACTAGGTGGCGGATAGAGCTGGAATGGATGCAATACAAGTTATGGGCAGATACCCCATTCAAGAAGAAGGTTTCGTGATCGCCAAAAATAACGGAATATTCATATGCAGTTGCTACGCACCCGATGGACGATGGGAGCAGTTCCACGAGACGCTGGTTGGACTTACCGAAGAGCTGATTGGACGAAGACCGGTAGTCATCGGAGGAGACTTCAATGCTTAGGCAGTGGAGTAGGGGAAACAGATGTACCAACGCAAGAGGGCACATTCTGCTGGAAGCCTTGGCTGTTCAATAAAGGCACCACCAGCAATTTTCGCTAAGGGTTGGCCGTGAATCCATTATCGACGTCACTTTATGTGGACTGCAGTCCGTCGATGGTGGAAAACATGAATAGGAGAGTGTGTGAAGGATAGACCCATAGTGACGCAATCCTATATGGCATCGGCCAACGGAATCCTGTGCAGAGGACGAGAACTTGCCACCTGAAGTGGAAGACGAGATGACAGAATCGTTAGGGAGAGCATGTGACACGACCATGCCGAGGAAACTGGAGCTAAATAACAGACGGCCTCCAGCTTACTGCTGCAACGAGGCAATTAGCACCCTCCGCGCTAGTTGTCTCAGAGCCAGAAGACGTGTTCAGAGAGGAAGACAGAGAGGAACGTAGAGGAATGTTTCGAGCACATGAACGAGAGATAAAGCAGAGCAAGTCAAACTTTCAACTGGAGCTGGGTCGAGACGCTGCTGCCAACGACACACACCGTGTCGTGATGACGAAGATCAGATGTCAAGATGTCAGATACATCGTACGGAGACGAAGAGGAAGATAACGACGAAGTCACCAATGAGCAACTCGTAGCAGGAAAACTCTTGGAGAGGATCATCCTAAACAGGCTGGAATGCACGGAGAGTGAGCAAGGATTGTCGGAGAGCCGGAAGGCGTCGAAACAGAAGTGAAAAGGAGATCGATATTGCGCTGTGATAACGAGCGACGTCAAGAATGCTCCAGCTGGGAGGCCGACGCTACTTCCAGAACCGGGTTCTGATCTACGAGCCAAATATGGGACAGAGATCGATTAGGATCACGGTGGGAATTCCTTGGTCCAACGCTCTGGAACGTGATTTAAAACGGCGGTCTAACGCTGAAGCTACCCAAACGAGTTGAGATCGTTGGCTTTGCGGACAACGTCGTCTTACGGTAACAGGCAAGACGCTGGAATAGATGGAAATGTTGGCGACCGAGGCGGTCGAAATGATTGGAAACCTAATGCATGGAGTGAAGCTGCAGATAGCCCACAACAAAAGCGAGGTGGTATTGATCAGTAACTTTAAAGCACTACAGCGGTCAGAAATTACCGTTCGAAGCACGCAATAAACTAGAAGTGCGTAGTTGAAGATGCTAAATTTCAAATAACAGACTAAAGTGGTAATTTTTATACGATAGACGAGAAGATGAAAGTATAGAGTTGATAGTTCCGTTAGAGTACGGCAGTGTGAAAATTGTATATAGAGAGTAGAAAGTGAGCAAGGACAACTGTTGACATTTTGGTAAAAATTATCTAAATCGACGGTAATTTCTAAGTGTGTGTGTGCTTATTGGATATTCTCAGCTGCAACTTTGCTGATGACCACTTTTCGATTAAATGTAAGGAACAAAAGTTATAAATGATCCAAGTCGCTGGTGTCTTATGATTATACTCAATCAACTGCCACAAAACAGTTGCTTGATCATGCTATAAGATAATCAATCTCTTAAATAACACTTGTCTAGGACTGGGAAAATTCACTTTATTTGACTTTCTCGTTGTCTCCTGAGTAAAAGTCTCGAACAAACTTATACTCTAGCACGTCCTAATTTTTTGGTACTGCCCTCTTTATGCATATTGGTATGTTGTCCCGATGTCAGTCGTATACTGTCTAACTAAAGCATGTTACGACATTGCCGTCCAAGAGTTTTTTGTAGAAAATGACTTGAGGAACATTTTTTCAGAACATTTGAAAGCGATAAGATACGCTCAGTTGTCTGGTTATTGGCAATTTCTTTAGCTTTAAGGAATGAAAAGAAAAGTGGCTTTTCATGCTTTTTTTGTTTTTATTACGAGATAAACCCAAATTGTAACTATTAATTACTCGGCTTCAAATAAGTTCCAGCATAATTCTGCCAACAGAGATGCCAACTTTTTTCCTGCATAGCAAGCTTCAAATGGTGCAGCAATCTGATGAAATCTTTCGCCGTGTTCATCGGTTTCGGTGCTCAATTGTTTCTCGAGTTGATCAAGATGGTAATGCAGGAAATGGATTTTTAGGGACATGTGCACATTTATATCGTTGAACGCGATTATCATACTCTCAATAATTGATCGGAATCTGGCAGACCGATTTGTTCCAAGACAATTATGAATCACATCTTTAACGCATCTCCAGGCAACTTGTTCCTTTGGCAAAATATTGTTTTCGAAGACTGTACTCTTCTCTAGCTTCCTGATATCCGGGCTGTACTTAACTGCATCTCAAATCTGTTTAAGACTATCGTAGGTTTCTTTTGTGTTTACGCAGGTTGCAATTAGCACAGGATTTTTCGAGTTATCAACGTACAGTAGAACAGCTTTAAGTGAGATTTTACAACCATCGATAAAAAGACGCCAATCATCTGCCCGGTATTCATTTCCCATTTCAGTCATTAATCCATTGATGTCTATACAGTATGCAAACATATTTTCTCTGTTGCTCGTAAAAAATGGAACAAATGATTTCTGTCGATGTCGGAAGGATGTTGTATTTACACCGGGACAGATTCAGTTGTCGGACTATTTTGTTCAAGTGATCTTGTGTTTATCACTAACCTGGGATGGGCACATAAGCAGAGTAACTTGTTGTTGCTAATGATGGTAATGAGGCTTGTCCGAAAATTACATTGTATTGTAGGTGCTTTGGAACAGGAATAGCTTCCGAATTCACAATGGAATTTTAGCTGATGATACTTCTTTATAGGTGATATTATCTCTCGAACGTTTGTTGTGGCCCAACACCTTATTTACGCATACATAACAGTTCTCTGCATTGTGGATGTCCCGGTAGCTCCATATCATCGGAACTCCAAATGATAAATGCACAGCTCTCCCGCATTCCCATTATCTCAAGCTATTGTCACACGAAGTACATACAACGTTAGGAGCCCAACGTACACCCGAAATTACAGGCATGTCAAAATACTGCTGGTATCTCTCGGCAAACCGTGGTGAAATTAATCTTAACATCTCATCGCATCCCAAAGTTGTTTACGGTAAATTTCCATGGATTTTAGATTTTTACGGGGGTATCTATATTGAAAAATCACCCGAACGAGGGGTAAGATGGCGAGATATCGTTTTCAAATGTTGTCTAGTCACTTCTTCCTACAAAACACTTTCAGACGACAATGTCATAACATACTCTAGTTAGGCAGCATACGACCATCATCGGGACAACATACCAAAATTCATAAAGACATCTAAAAAAATGTTCCTCAAGTCATTTTCTACAAAAAAAACTCTTGGACGGCAATGTCGGAATATGCTTTAGTTAGGCAGTATACGACTGACATCGGGACAACATACCAAAATTCATAAAGAGGGCGGTACCAAAAAATTAGGACGTGTTAGAGTATAAGTTTGTTCGAGACTTTTACTCAGAGGACCACAAGACAGTCAAATATGGTCGACTTTCTCAGTCCTAGAAAAAAAAGTTTCGATTTGTTGCACAGTGTAATTAATAACTATTTGACGTTTGGCTAAAAAACGGTCTTCCGCAAAGTTGTATCTGCGAAAAAATCCGATAAGAACAGCTGTAAAACTGTTTTATCAGGGAAATATGGAAAAAACAGATGAATAAAAAAATCGGTTTTCGTATACTACTTTCCATGTAAGCTTCAAATGATTTGAGCCAAGTCAGTTTATTACCAAATGAGTTTAAATTGTATGAGACACATCAAAATCCGTTTGTCGTTTGAGCACTGCGAAAATTGAAAATGTTGCATCACTCTAATGTACAAGTTTTGAATAATGTTGTATTTGCTACCCAAACTTATTTTAAAGTTTATGAAAACTAACCTTAAAAATTCGTCATAATTTCTGAGCCATGTAGATGTCACTAAGTATTCCTAAAATTGGGCCCATGTTTAAATTTCAAAGGAAAGCATTTTTCCAATTGTTCACTAGCATCCGAAAATATTAATTTGTATTGCCCAGATGACGCATTGTTCTAAATTTTATCGATTGGCCCAATCTTTAGATCCATAGGCCTACATTAGAGCTATTTTCCCCTGTTAATGAATTCCAGATCAAAAATTGAAATATGTTCAATCGAAAGTTAGATTAATTTTCGATTACTCAAATGCCATGTTCAAGGTAGGCAGTTGTAACGTTATATTTTATTGACAACGTCTTCTTGTTCGTATTTCAAGCTTATTGCTTGTCGCATATTAGCTTATTGCGTGCTCTCAACCAAGGTTGCAAATACTCATTTCAGCTAAAATAATATTTTTCGGAATAATAAAACCAAAAGATGTTATGATGACATGTTCTACTTGTAACTTACAAAAAGAGGTTACAAAGTATGCGTTGGAAACATAAAACCTGTAAATTTTGCTTTCTATGAGTCACAATCAGTGATTTGCTGATCGTTGAGTGAGTGAGTGAGTGTGTGAAAAATCGCTGATTGTGACTCTCATGAAGTGAAATAAACAGGTTTAATATTTCAAATACATTCTTTGCAACCTCTTCTTGTATCTTACCAATTCAAAATATGATCCTAGCATCTAATTATTTCATAGTTAAAAAAAAACATTGTTTTAGCTGAAATGAGTATATGCAACCTTCCTCTCAACTTAGTGTTCTAGATACACTTCCACAGTTATTAATTGAGAGCTTTCGATGCCAGTACCATTTTTACATTAGTATAATTGTGTGGCAAGCAGGCATGGAAAATCATTTACATTCATTTCATGTATTCATTTACATTCATTTACCTCTCACTTTTTTCTCCAGCAGCATACCGCAAATTGATGTATAGAGCTTTAGTAGGTTTTGTTATTAGCTACAACTTTTGCCCATAACTCAAATCTGTATCGCATATGCATCACGAATTAGAGCGGGCAGAACTCGTTACTGTTTTTCAGTGAATGTAAAATACATTCACTGAAAAACAGTAGTAGATTCTGTTTGCTCTGGTTCGTCATGCATAAGAGATACGGATTTAAGTTGTTAGCAAAAGTTGTAGCTAATAACAAAACCTACAAAAGCTCAATACATTATTTTGCGGAATTCTGTTCATGAAAAAGTTAGGAGCAAATGAATGTAAATGAATGCAGATTTTCCATGCCTGGTGGCAAGTACAGTCATTGTCCAACCCGAAAAATTCTTAGACCGGGCCGGGAATTCGAACCCAGCCACCTCCAGCATGGTCTTGCTTTATAGCTGCACCATCACCAATTGAGCTAAGGGAGGCCGTTAGAGAAGAAAACGGAGACTAAGCGAATGTAATTTATACTAATGTTTGTTCAGTTTTGAGGCCTAAATTTCTGTGGAAATCCGATTTTTAAAATAAGTTTAATTGTTTGGCGTTTATTTGGAATTCTTGGTGCGATTGAACAAATGTCGTAAAGCGAAATTTGTGGATTGTAAATCGGGATTTCTGTAATAGCCCTGCATGTATCCTACTAGTTGTATTGATTCGAAAACTCGTAGGGGAATTTACGTATTCTCGGCAACCTAAGCAGCGACCTTCTTTCTATAGCCTTTTTCTCTAAGGAACGCACACATATGCAGTATTGGTGTGTTTACAATCTTTTGCTGCCAGCTGCTCTAACAATTTCAGTCGAAAGAATTGTCAAAAACTGTTTTGAAACGCTTTTTCAAAGCTCCAATCTTCTCTAGTGAGAGCGAGTATTGTCGGCAACCAGTTTTTCTTCGGCAACCGTTCCATTTTAACTGCATGTAAATCTGCTGTTCTATTATCGGCAACTCAAAATCAGCTACAATTTGTAGTGCGTGTGTTTCATTTCAAGAAAACCCTGCTAGATTGCTTTTTCTCAGTGGTAAAAATATAGTCAAAGAAGCTGAAAGCATAAAGAATCGTTTGCATGCATTCAGCGAAGTGTTTTCGTAAGAAAATCCAGTGAAAATAGTGTTTCAATTTGGGTTGCCGAAAATAGTCTGTCATGCCGAAGCCGTCATTTCCCCTATAAGATATGCTTTTTGGAACACCGGAGCTTGATATCTCTTGACTTTGCCAGGCATTTTGTATTGCAAATGTTCTTGAAACTCTTTCATAGAGCATGTTAAGCATGCAAATGTTTCTCAGTTTCACTTAAGACAAAAAAGGCCATTAGACCATTATCGGCTTAAAGCGAAAAGCTGGATTTAATGCCATAAAAGTCTAGCAATATATCAATTTAGGTTCTGCATGACTAACGCACTCAGTTGCTAAGTAACGTTCACTTCTTCATCCATTCAGTTGATTAACATTCGCGACTCAAAACCACACTAGACTTTAGATAGTACGTGCTACTACGGCACAAATACTACCCCCTCGAGCGAACGAGCAATGGTAAGTCACACACTCTTGACAGAAATCTACTCCAACCATAACAAGACGACCGACGACGACGCAGATAGCATGACACCAAACGACCGAAAGCGCGAAAGAACCTACCTCCGTCCTACAGCCGAGTAGGCTCGGCGAGTCTCATGAAGGCGCGTTGCAGCCCACTTCCTTTTTCATTTCTAAGCTATGTTGCGTTACTATAAAATCCAGTTGTTGCAAATACATGTACCTATGCTGCCACTAAAACACCACTTTTTTTCTCTCTCTCTCTCTACTGTCTTCTATCTTTCATTTCAGAACTCGAGCTCGCCACCGAGAATGTGATAGAAATGAACGATTCACAGACGATTTTGAAATATCCTGCCACATTAGATAAGATGGAAAGGTAAGTGCGAGTGTGGGGGAAACATCACAGCCTCGAATAGAGAGCAAAAGTGGGAAAAAGTGGTTCTTGATGCGACGCGAGTCGTGTGGCCCTGTTTCGCTTTTTGCTCTTGCTTTCTAGGCACTGGGATGGAGCAGTTTCCCAGCAGGTGCGAGGACACGGTTGGAGCCCACCAAATTTCTGGCACCCGATCTCGTTCTCGTTGTCGACGTTGTTGCTCTTGTTGTTGTTTTTGGTTTATGTTCAAGGGCCTCTGTACGTTTGAAGAACGTACATTGTTCGGAATACACTACTCATATTCGAAGTGTATTCAGTGGTGTATGTAGGTTTTTGATGATAAGCCTTTCAGCCTTGGAAACACACAAATACAATAGTGACTTATTATAGAAAGCTAGCACTTGCCACAAATAGTCGATTGAAGTGATTGTTTACAAAAACAGATACGTCGATTTGAATAGTTACGCTTGAATATTAACCTTGCAAGCATTCAGATATTTTCTGAAATTCAAGCAAAAATTATTTGGAATTATGATGAGATCTCCATTTCGGCAATACGACACTAAGGTCTTCAATCCCAACATACCCAACACTGTCTAATTCAACTTATTATCTTTGTAATAATAAACCTTGTGGAATGCAAAAAATGTGAAAACTACGTGTTACCAAATTTGAGATCTAACTGTTTAAGAAGATATTCTAGTATAACAAGAATTACCATAAAACGGGGTATCTTTGATAATGCGGGTAACTTTGATAGTAGAATATAATAATTACATTTAATCTCTGCATTAGTTCCGAACTGGAAACATTGGTTCCATTTTGTAGCTTAGGGTATTAGCTTTGATATCGTTTAGAGTTTTTATATAGTATGGTTTACATATTTTCCGAATATCTGAAAAAAAAACTGTTTTCTGTTTTTTTGCTTGATGGAACTCAATCAATCACTTATTAAATGTATTTCCGATATAGCCATCACAAATTCAATGTTGTGATGTTTCTGACTATATACTCTTCCAAAGTTTAATATTTCTTGAAACAAATTGATTGAGATTAACCTATGTTTTTCTACATTGATATTTGTATGGCAGTATCGCCAACGGGGGGCAGAGCGCTTCCATTGCAGCAATGGACGCGAAACGTGGTCAGCACTCACACTCATGACGAAACGGTTGCTTTACAAAGTCGACGACGCATCAACCGAAAGAACAACTGAAGAAGAACAATGGTAGCTGCCGAGTAACAGACGCTCGTGTGACACGCAGTAGCCTGCTGCTGTCGACAGCCGAGTTAACACTGTAACTGTATCATGTTATAGGAAGATACATAGATCATATTAACGGTTATGCGTCCAAGTTCAATTGCATTGATGTATTCTTCACTATTGTACATACAAGCCATTTTTGCGCATTCTATAACATTTGCTAGAACGTCACCAGCCCCGACTGACATTAGCCCGACTGTAACACAAGCCCTAAACGTGTGAAAATAGTCTAATATTGAACCCAGTATCACAGTATTTGTAATTGTAACTGTGGAAACTCTTAAACTCTTTCTTAATTGTTTAACACCTCAGTCCCATTTTTTCAAAAGCATATAATACTAACGTTTTTTGATAGGATACGGCTATTCAAGTACAAATACCTAAAAATAGCCAGGAAGATGTTTTTTGGGATAACATCCAAATTATTCTGGAGTTCAGATCAATGATCTACCATATCAACCTTGACTAATAACAAAGCCCTTAGTAACGAAACATTCCAAACAAGTTCATATAGATTATGCACATCATTTACATTTCAATTCCATGTGTATAAGATGTTCTAGGTTCTCCAAATTGTCCAAGAGTTCAAGCTATTTGATCTACTGGATCAACCAAGGCCTGCACGACGTCCTCAGTGACGACACCTGTCCAAACCTGTTCATTGAGTTTTTGCACATCACTTATAATCCATTTTGATGTTTATAAGATGCTCAAGGTGCTCCAAATTATCCTGGAGTTTAGAACAAATGATCTACCCGATCAACAATGACTGATACAAGGCCCTTAGCTACGAAACAACTCCAAACAGGTTCATACAGATTATGCACATCATTTACGTTTCAATTCCATGTGTATAAGATATTCTAGATCCTCCAACATTTCCTGGTGTTCAGATTACTTGATCTCCCTGATCAACCAAGGCATCTGCCTGAACTCATGGGTAATTTGTGATGAGCGAAAACTCAATGAACATGTTTGGGTAGGTGTCATCACTGAAGACATCGCGCAAGCCCTGGTTGATCCAGTAGATCAAATAGTCTGAAGTCTTGGACAATGTGGAGTACTTAAAACATGTTGCAACCAAGAAAATTAATCTCAAATTGTCGGGTTGAATTATCATGACAGTGCATGATCCTTTCCTAAAGATATCGTCGCTGTCCAGATTAAAGTCTGTGTTATTCAAATGGTTTAGGAGATCCAGGCCTTTGAGTTTGGCTATAAACTGGTGCTTTCATATTTACCCTGTATAGTTGACACTCACAACTACAACTTTGCTGAATGAACACACTGAGATTATTTCACCGAAATCGGTGATTTTTCACAGATTTCCTGTAATTTTTCACCGAATGTCTGTGAAAAATTGTTAAAAATCACCGAACTGTTTACCGAACGTTCAGCTGTTGAGATTTCGGTAAAATTTCACAGATTTCGGTAAAATTATCTAAGTATGAAGTATGCTATCTAAGCTATCTATCACTTTTGATTTTATGGAACCAATCATAGAGCGTGGTCATATATGACCTCGCGGGCTCGAAGGGGTTGAGTAATCCGAAATTTTCTAAAGCTCTTTAAAGAACTTTTCATGTTTGAAAGAAGAAAAAATATTCTCTTAAAAATAGAATTTCTCATCCAACTTTCAAATTATAAAACTCACAAATTTTCCCAAAGTTAGTTTTTAAATCTCAAATAGTTGTATAACATTTTTAGGTAATCCTTTTCGCGATATACCAGTTCACGGTGCACTATTTCGCGGCCGACAGAAGCAGACCACTCTCAATGTGTGTCACGCGATCGTCTGTTTACTCGGCAGCAACTATTGTGTTCCTTATTGTTCTGCATCAGCAGTTCTTTCAGTCGATGCGTCGTCGACTTTGGAAAGCAACCGTTTCGTGATGAATTTGTGAGTGCTGACCACGTTTTGCATCCATTGCTGCAATGGAAGCGCTCTGCTTCCCGTTGGCGAATCTGCCATACAATGACACCACAGGAAGCGGCTCCCGTTCTGGTGAAGGAGGCTTATTTGATAGCGGAAGATAAAATGTTTACTGTGTTGTACCTTTTGATTATAGTTTTAAGGTGTATTGTATTGTGAACAAAAATCCTCGGCTCTGTAAAGTTAATTCGAATGAGCCTTATCAAATAAATTAATAAACAAAAAAAAAACGTTTCGCGGTATTAAAATACTCGATTTGATTCTTTATTGATGATATAACTCTTTTATCACACGTGTTATCATAATTAGATAAATACAGGAGGATTACCGTTTGGTATAAAATATCCCAGCATTGTGGTCGTTTGGCATAATGGACGTAAGAAATGGACTTCATTGATGGAACTTGAGCAACTCAATTTTTTTAGAAATAGGGGAATTTACGTATTCTCGTCAATCTAAGCAGCGTCCGCACTTCTATTAGCATTTTCACAGCGTCACGCACATATATGACGTGTCTGTTTGTTTCAATTCATCTGCTGCTTGCTTCTCTATCCATTCCAATCGACAGAATTCTTCAAAACTGTTTGAAAGCGTTTTTACAACGCTCTAAACTTCTCAGGTGAGTGTGACTATTGTCGGCAGCCTCTTTTTCTTCGGCAACCTTCCCATTAGAACTGCGTGTTAACCAGCTGTTCTATTATCGGCAACTCGAAATCAGCCCCATTTTGTATTACGTATGCTTCATTTGAAGAAAAATCTGGCATAACAGGATTGCTCGGTCCTACAAATATAATCAGATTGAAGCTGAAAGACTAAAGAATCATTTGGATACATTCAGGGAAGTGTGTTGATGGTAAAACATAGTGAAATTAACGTTTAAATTTTGATTGCCGAGAACAGTCAATGGGTGCCGAAGCCGACATTTACCCTAGCTAGGTCCTTAATTGTATGAAAAATTTCATAAGGGTTACAGTATATATGACTAATGGAATGGCAACCAATTAAGTCTAATGGGGTTCATAGAAACCTTATTTAAATTAAAAGTAACGAACATTCCGATGACGTATGGTTTATTGTTACTTATAGATTTTCCCTCTTTTAAACATGAGCTGTTCTTTTGATTGTTGTAGTGATTATATTGGAGCTTTATCATCATAAGTCATAAATGCCCGAACGCAATGACAGCGGAAGTTGAAAACCCTGATGTCAGCCTAGGAGCGATGCATTAATTATGTCATGAGGAATAGGGTAACCAACTGATTTTGGACCCCTAGAGGAAGTGAGATCACGTTTATGTCAAAATAATATTATTTGTTTATTATTATTATGCAATTTACATGCAGTTGTGTTCGAAAGCTACTCATCTTGGATGTAAAATGTCACTAGATGTTTTATTTATTTGTATTATTTATTTGGGACCCTTCCACTTGATTTTGGACAGTGTCCATAATATATTTTGGACATACTGATTGGGAACGAATATATTTTGGACATGCTGAAGTTCTTTCAACCTATGAGCCTAAAATTAATTACGACGGTCACTTCTTCCTATCTCGCATTTGTTAGGTCCGTCTAGGTGGGAAAATTTTCAAAGAAGGTGTCGTAAAACGGGGTGAAATTGATCAGCGGGGTGAATTTGATCGCTGAGTATACCCAATATTGTACTTATGCATAATATTTTTACAATGTATACAAAGATACATTCGTACGCTTAGTAACGAAAAACATGTTACACATGAAAAAATATCACGAGTAATATCAGCGATCAATTTTGCCCCGCTGATCAATTACACCCCGTTTTACGGTATGCATAAAAGTTAACCCCCCGTTACTCGCGCTGTTGTACTTTGTACAACACATATGAGTTTTCCATTACCATTTTGTTGCTGCCAATCGATCTGAAACCAACTTGTATTCCTCAAAAAACTTGTTTTGAACTAAAAAAGCTAAACTTTGATTACAATTAACCCCCAAAATGCGGATAATAGAGAAAATGTGAATGGAAACCGCGTAAACGGTGTCCATACTACGTGGGATTGACTTAATTGGTTACAACATGGAATATCTCGAGATCCTGACCAAATAGAAAGTTACTGTCTTCGGCAAAGTTGTTCAGGAGGTCAAAGCCTATTTCTTAGTGTACAATAGTTCAGAATTATCTCACTTCGTGGTGCTAGTATACATGTGAAATTCTAGTATATACGTGTAATTCTCGTATATACAATAGCTCGAGTTCTTGACCAGATAGAAAGTTACTGTATTGGGCAAACTTGTTCAGGGGGTCAAGACTTTTCGACTGGTAGACAGTAGTTCAGAATTTTCTCACCACGTGGCGTTTGTATACATATACACTTCTCGCATTTGATATATCTCGAGATCCTGACCAAATAGAAAGTTACTGTCTTTGAAAAAGTTGTTCAGGAGGTCAAAGCCTATTGCTTGGTGTAGAATAGTTAAGAATTTTCTCACTATGTAGTTCTAGTATACACGTTAAATTCTCTCATATAAAATATCTAGAGAGCATGACAAGATAGAATGTTACTGTCTTGGGCAAAGTTGTTCAGGGGATCAAGGCCTTTTGGCTAGTGGACGGTAGTTCAGAATATTTCACTTCATGGTATTAGTATATACGTGCAATTCTCGCATATGATATATCTCAAGACCTGCTAAAAATGTACTGTAATCGGCAAAGTTGTCCAGGAGATCAAACCCTATCGTTGGTGGAAAGTACATAATTTTCTCACTAGGTGACGTTGAAAGACACGTGAAATCCTTGCATATAAAATATTTCTGAATGACCCGCATACTAGTGCCACGTTAAGGGAAAATTCTGAATTACTGTACACCAACGAAAAGATCCTAACATCCTGAACAACTTTGCCGAAGACAGTAACTTTCTGTCTGGTCAGGATCTAGAGATATTTTATATGTGAGAATTTCTCATGTATACTAGCGTTGCAAAGTGAGAAAACTCTGAACTTAAGTCCACCAGCATAAAGGCCTTGACTTCCTGAACAACTTTGCCGAAGACAGTAACTTTTTATATGATCAAGATTTCGAGATATTTTATATGAGAATTTCACGTATATACTAGCACCATATAGTGAAAAAATTCTGAACTATAGGCTTTGAACTCCTGAACAACTTTTTCGAAGACAGTAACTTTCTATCTGGTCAGGATTTCGAGATATATCACATGCGAGAACTTCACATGTATACTAGCGCTATGTAGTGAGTAAATTTTGAACTACTGTCCACCAGCAAAAAGGTTATGTACTCTAGAACTACTTTGGCAAAGACAGTAACTTTCTATCTGGTCAGGATCTCGAGATATTCCATGTTGTAACCAATTGAGTCAAAACCCTCGTAGTATGGACACCTTTTACGCGGTTTCCATTTACATTTTCTCTATTATCCGCATATTTTGGGGGTTAACTGTAATAAATATTTAGCTTGTTTAGTTAAAAGCAAGTTTTTTTGAGGAATACTCGTTGATTTCAGATCGATTGGTAGCTCGGCTGCAAAATGGAAACGGAAAACTCACACTGTTGTACAAAGTACAACACGTGAGTACTCGTGTTACAAAAGTTGGCGCGAGTAACGGAAGAAATATAATATAACATAAGGAAACAACTGATCATACCATAAAAAAAAATCATTCAGAAGTAAATCTTAATACGGAGACCTGACTCTATGCTTGCAGTCCATATTATTTTTTGTATGGGCTGTTCATAAACTACGTAGACGGTTTTTGAGAGATTTCAACCCCGCCCCCCTTCCGTAGAAGACAGTCTCAAACACAAAATTTGTATGGACCGTAGACATCTGCCAAGCGCTCCCACCCCCCTAAAGCGTCTACATAGTTTATGAACAGCTCCTTAGTTAAATGCGTTTGGGAGATAGGAAAACTTTTGTGGAAAACTAGGAACTAGGAAAACTCAGAGTGGACCACTCTACGTGTTTTGCCGTTTTTCCTATTTTGAATCGCCTGATAAACAAGAAATATATTTAAAAACAATGAATTCATATAATTTTGATTGATTTACTTACCAATTTAATCAGAAATCTAAGATAATAGCACGATCGACCAACCGGAATTTTTTTTGTCGCTCTTTTGATGATTCTCATTTGATAAGTGTCCAAAATAAGTTGGTAACATTTTTTTACGATCTTTTTTGGACACTTTTTATTTAATACTTTTTAAGTAAAATTTTAAGGTGAAATCTTTATAAACACGTGAAATACATCTTCCAAAGTCAGATAAACTGATTTGATAAAAAAAATCATTGAATTGTATATTTTAGACCAAATTTAAAACAAGTACACTAACGCCGATTCCTCTTGACAAACGTCGGAACATGAAACTTTTTCGATAACATTTTCTAAAACTGCATAAATTGAGCAATTGTAAGCAATTTGAGGTGAACTAATGATCTTGAGACATAGCAAGTAATTGAAAGAATGTAATTACAACATCAACCCAGATGAATTTGAAGAAACTAGACAGTAAGCGAGGAAAATATATGAAAAGGGTCCAAAATATGTAGGGGTCCAATTCAAGTTGGTTACCCTAAATGAAAAATAAAACACAGCTCCCCCTTTCGTCTTTGAGAAATTTATCGCTGCCGTTCCGCTTCCACACACATTCCATTTGGACCCTGAATACCTCTACTCCAAATGATTGAATACCCCTGAATGTCACTATCCAAGCTTTAACGTATTTTTCTAAAACCAAAATTGTTACTTGGGTAATATGAACACAGGTCTAATTCAGAATAAAGCTAGATTAGAGCAAAAAAGGATCCTAAGTTTTAGCTCACTAACAGTGCTGGGTGCTGTCAACAATTGACGTAAGATATTGGTCTATTACTGAATTTCACTTCCGACACTGATATTTGTAGAAAGCATGATATCAGGCGGTACGGTTTTGAGGACATTACTATCGATATTAATATCACTAGGACAGAGTTGAAAATCTTACTTTTATCTCATTAAATCAACTGTACCGATGATTTTTTTTTTAATAATCGGTACTCGATTAGCTGGCGCATATAAGAAAAATACTGCGTACTGACATTGCAGCGAATGACATTGATATTCTAACTGTGTGAACTGATACTGACATCAGGCGGCTAGTGAAATTCAGTATTTTTAGGTAGTGATATTAATATTTTACAGCACTTCTCACTAATAGTCTATTAAGTCTAGTTTAGTGTTTACCGTTTTTGCTTATAGAGGCAGAAGGTCGGGAGTTTAAATCCCAGGCCCGCCCCTTTCTTTATTATTTGTCATTATGCCTAATTCTCTATGCCCATTAGATTTAAATTAACAAATCTGCTTTACCGATCGCATCATTATTTACCACCATGATTCCAGAAAAATAATAACCTTACCCACAATAACACAACTTTCCTTCCAATGGTAATCGTAGAGACGCACAGGTAAACACGGTCTCTACAACAACGGTTGTCATTACTAATCATCCTTCCCCTTTCCAAAAGACCGGCGCCGATCTATAAACAGATATTATTGAACTTAGCACATTGAAGATGGATAAACTAATCCCAAGCGTCACCTATGTGGTGCTCTGTGCAATTCCACTTGTTCTGATCAGAAACGGAGTAGCAACTACGATATCCACGGTCTTTTAAAAAGAAAAAAAATGTGGGGTTGTGTACAAGACACGACCGCATGATTGACGTAGGCTAAGTTAAGCTGTTTAGTGAAATTCTCGTGTATTTTTCTTGATATTGATTTGAAATACAGTAGAAGTAATAGGTAGGGCTTTCTTCAGGTGATTCCTTGAAGCGTCCAACAATGGCCGCCATGATGGCCATAGGGCCACTTCAGCGTTTCGTAATATTCAAACGGGACCGGGGAAATTATATTGCAGTCTCACTGAAAATCGGTCAATACTTCCGATTTATCGCAAGAATCTAACTCTTTCTGTAAACATTACTGGAACCTGCAAAAAATGATCTTCTTTGAATTTGTATATCTTTTTCCAATATGTTTAGAAAAATCAAAACGAGAATTAAGAAAACCTTTTCTTTTTGTGGTAAAGACTCTAATGTCATTCCTATTGAAGGATTTGCTTCAGAAAAATCCTTTGAAATTTCCAAAAGTGCTTCTTATCCCTATCCGGGAAAAATGTGGTTAGTTCCTGTCAGACGTCAGAGTAACGGGTTTCATATATTTTGAGTTCTTGAATCTCTTTAATATATTCAAAATCACCTCAGCACGCCACTGAGCACGCTATTCTCTTAGGAGCGGCTGGGATCGAAACTAACAAAGAAACAACAAAACAAAGAAGAAAATTTTCATTTCCATTCGAGTGTAGTTTTTCTTTTATATTCATATCATCAGAGTGTTTCTCTGTGTGTGTGTCTGTGTTTGTATGTATGTGCTTACTGCGAAGAGTATTGTTTCCTCAAAGGATAGTCCCACCGGGGCCTGGGCCCAAAATACTGAATCAACCTGGTTCTACCGGCGGCGTTGGCGTTGTGCTACGGTGTGGGCCCTTTCAAAAGCGGAAATTTATTCAATCGAAGGTAAAATGTTACGACTGGCAGCAGTAAAGTGTATAGGAGCCGGCTGTTAAGCGATATGATTGGTTGATCTTTTGGCGGTTTCCAGAAGCTCTGAGCCGGGCAATGAAATGTGCTCGGTGTGTATGCGCACTTTTTTATTTATTGCCTAATACGACATTAATGTTTGCTGAATGCGCAACAGAACTGCCTTCTTCTGAGCTGGAAGATGTTCTCCGTTCAGGTATACTTTGGTTTCGGAACATATTTCTGCAATCAGTCAATAAAGGGACACTGTTTATTACTTCATAGTGATTTGTTGGGGAAAGTTTTTTTTTTGTTTTTTCGATGACGCATGTCATCCATAACTCGTGACCTGATTGCCAAGGGGAGTGAAATTTCCGTATGAAGCATGGAGGATAACTTGATAGTTTTGTTATATTTCGTCCTTCGATTAATTTTGGCTTTCAATCACGTACGTGATAGACCTGTTCCACGTGCTCGTCCTTGACTTCTCCGGTATCAATGGCATGGGAAAGCTTGGTATCGATCAACAATTAGCGTACGGTTCATAATAGGTTGGCTAACGTACGCTTTTTTCCCTTCATTCAAACGAATCGTTAAGCTGGGGTGTATGTTTGTCTGTTTGAATTATTTCGCTGGAAAACAGAACAAGTGACTGAATGTATTACATGCTGATCAACATGTGAAAAGGGTTGAAGGAAGTTTGCTCTTTCATATAATGTACTTAGTGTGATTCGATAGAAACCCACGGTTCTATCCACGGCATTGTTTAACATTTGTCACATAGACCTTTTTCACAAGTTGCTCTAGATGTTTGTGTGCATTCAAAAGCTGAATAATTCTAGTGCAAATATTTAAACCGACGTAAGTAGTTTTGTAAATAATGTAGACCAGTGTTTCGTAATCTATGGGTCGTGGAAATTTGGACAGCTTGGTCGGGAGCCTTGACATTTTATTGTATTGCGCATTGCGCACATTATAAGTGCAGTTGGAAGGACGGAAACGCTTATTAAAGTGCGCTTTTACGTTCAATCGTGTTGGTGTCCTCGTTGCACTTATTCCTTATTCCTACAACAACGGCAAAGTGCACCTTTATTAGCGATTCCGCTCTTTTGATGAGGGGGCCAATACAATACTTGATTTGGGGGCCTCCCTTAGCTAAGTCGGTAAAGGCGCAGCTACAAAGCAAGACCATGCTGGAGGTGGCTGGGTTCAATTCCCGGTCCGGTCTAGGAATTTTTCGGGTTGGAGAATGTCTCGACTTCCCTGGGCATAGAAGTATGATTGGGCTTGCCACACAATTATACCAATGCAAAAATGGTACAGGCATCGAAAGCTCTCAATTAATAACCGTGGAAGTGCATCTTAGAACACTAAGTTGAGAGCACGCAATAACCTAATATACGGTATGCAATAATCTTGTAACACGAAGAAAAAGAAGAACTTTGGATGAGTCCAGTTTCATTTACAAAATACAACACTAATTTAAATCTCTTTATCAAGAGCTTTGGAGTGTGTTGGTTTATTTCCTTTTTAATTTCGTTATAATTGCTTATCTTTTGACAGATACGCGTATTTCGTCTACTACTTGCAGACTAACAATTTTCATTTCAGCTTAATTTTGAGATTTTAAATTTTACATTTCTCAAAATTCTAACAATCCCCACCCAATTAACAAATGTACATACATAATAGTTAAAAATGTTTAAAATATTTGCAGCACGTAAATTTTAAAATAAAAAAACTGCAATTATTTTGAACAATTTTATCTGATCTGGTGTCCGGCAGGTGCTTCCAAAATTTAATATTTTGTTATCGTAAAATTGAACATATTTGTAGTTCACGGGCAGGAGTAGGACAGTAAATCTGAGTAGCTACGCAGTAAAAGAACATTTTTCCAGGGTTTAAGGAGCATTTCATCGTTTAAATATTACGTTTCCATAGCTGCCGTTTAAGAACTTCTTATATAAGTAGACAGTTTATCGATACTGATAGCTCGCCCACACAAATTAACACCACTGCCAGGAAAATTTATTTTTCCCTATCTGACGGTGGTGTTAGTTTGAGTGCGTGAGTTACCAATTGCTATAAATTGATGTTTAATGCTGTTGTTTACAAAAGCACTTACGTCGATTTGAATATTTTCTCGAGAATTATCTTAAAGTCAATAGTTTTTTTTTTTCTTTTAACAAATGCTTCAGAGACAATTTAAATTACTCTGCATGTATTTTAATGCTAAAATTAGGCATGTAAACTGTTTCTGCGACCACTAAATTTTCATGAATCTTTACCATTATTATTATTCATACTGGAGGTTGGCCCTTAATTTTTTGTTCAAAATGAGGCGCCCTAGTCTTCAGGTATGCCTCGATTTTACATACCTCCGATTTTCTGTGCCTTCGTTTCTACGTAGCGTGGCAAACGTATTACATATAAGCAGAAGATTGACCCTATTCCAAGCATTGGAGCATCTTTTGGATGGGCTCTCGATTAATGATTCGTGATCGAGATTTTTTTTATTTACCGCATCAAATGATTACCAGCGTGTTCTACTAAAAGTACTTAAGGTAACAGAACGTTATGATCTTTTCCGAAAATAATTCAAGTCCCTTCGGAAATCAGATTGAATTGAATACAATCAGTATGACTACCATATTCTGTCATATTTCGGCCAAGAAATTGTGCAGTTTCAATCGCTGTGCTGACGGCCTTAGGACGACTTCCCTCCATGTAGACCTATTCTGTGACCACTTTCCAGTGATATTCATATTTCCGAATGATAATCCAACGTTCCTCGAAAGTGATGGTGACATAAATTGTTGATTCGACGCCATTTGTAACCACGTTGATGTTCAACCATTTGAAGTTTACATGGAAATTACTATGGGAAAACAAAACTTTTTGTTCATTGTCTTCTAGCCTTTTTACATATTGTACTGTTAACAAATTCTATTGCTATTCTTATGGGAATTTTTATCAGCTACAACTTTGCAGAAGATCATTTTTCAGCCAAACGTCAAATTAAATAGTTATTAATTTTTTAAGAGATTAATAATCTTATGGCAAGATTAAGCAACTGTATTGTGGGTAACACTGTATTCTGCAGTGTAGCCATGATTTTTGTCCAACACCAATGTTGCCTGCTGAACAGTTGATTGAGCATAATCATAAGACATCAGTGACTTGAATCATTAATAATTTTTGTTCCTTACATTTGATCGAAAAGTGGTTTTGAACAAAGTTGTAGCTGAGAAAATTTTCAACAAGCTCAGCTACCATTTTCTAAAGTAGAGTGAACTGGTGAATTTTGAGATAGATATGAACTGAAGTTATGGGTTCTCCATAGTAATTCCCATATAAACTTCAAATGGTTTGTGCCAAGTCAGTTTTTAACTAAATGAGTTCAAATTTTGGGAGGCTACTTAGGGCCCAATTTGGAATCATTTGAGCACTGTGGAGCGAAAATTTCAAATTTTGCAGCAGTCTACTGAGACAGTCTACAGTAGTTTTAACAAAATACACATAGGGTAGAGAACTACTTCGGCCTAATCGCCTATTTTGGGCCTATCGAGCAGAAAACTTCGAAAAAATCCATGATTTCAGAGTTAACAAGTTAATTATGCGTTTGGTACGATAATTTAGTTAATAAGCTACCGAACGAAGTCAATGAGAACGCGTGATATAAAGGTTTGCACCCATTATTCTCAAAAACAAAAGAAGCGCTCCGACCGAAGCAATTTTTATCTTCATCCGATAGGCCAAAGTTAATTTATTGGCGTTTCAATGCGTTAGGCCGAGTTTAGAATCCGTAGGCCAAGTTTGGCGTCAAGAAGCAGTGTTAGAGTTTTGACAATATCTCAATGATTGGTTTCTCTTTATCAAATCTTACGGTACATACGGAAAGGTAAATAAATTTGGAAACCATCAATAATAAAAACATTCCGTTTGGTGCTAAACTGAACTAAGACTAAGACTCAGTGCTGGTTGTGCTTAATAGGCCGGAAATGGGGTAGTTAACCCTAAAGGGTGATACGGTCAAAATTTGGTCAATATCAACTTGACGTATTTCTTTCAATTTTGCATTTAAAAAACCTGAACACCCCTCATTTTGAAGGTGTGTGTGTGTAGAATGTTGCTCCTATTTTGATTTTGGAATTCACTCTTCAGTTGTCAAAATGCCGTCCAAGCAAGAAGAGCAGCGTATCAAAATTTTGCTCGCGCATCGCGAAAATCCGAGCTACTCGCACGCAAAGTTGGCAAAATCGCTAAAAGTTGCCAAATCAACCGTTACAAATGTAATTAAAGTGTTTGGGGAACGTTTGTCGACAGCCAGGAAGTCTGGATCGGGGGGAAATCGAAAACCGGAAGCCGCTGAGACGACAAAGAGAGTTGCCGGTAGTTTCAAGCGAAACCCTAACCTCTCTCTCCGAGATGCCGCAAATAAGCTGGGTGTATCGTCTACAACCGTGCATCGAGCCAAAAAACGAGCCGGACTATCGACTTACAAGAAGGTAGTGACTCCAAATCGCGATGATAAACAAAATACGACGGCCAAAGCGCGATCCCGGAGGCTGTACACGACGATGCTGACGAAGTTTGACTGCGTGGTAATGGACGACGAAACCTACGTCAAAGCCGACTACAAGCAGCTTCCGGGACAGGAGTTTTATACGGCAAAAGGAAGGAGAAAGGTAGCAGATGTTTTCAAGCACATGAAACTGTCAAAGTTCGCAAAGAAATATCTGGTTTGGTAAGCCATCTGTACCTGTGGCTTGAAAAGCAGCATTTTCATAGCTTCCGGGACTGTCAACCAAGAAATTTACGTGAAAGAGTGTTTGAATAAACGTCTGCTGCCTTTCCTGAAGAAACACGGTTGTTCCGTACTGTTTTGGCTGGATTTGGCATCTTGCCATTACGGTAAAAAGGCCATGGAGTGGTACGCCGCCAACAACGTGCAGGTGGTTCCCAAGGACAAGAACCCTCCCAACACGCCAGAGCTCCGCCCAATTGAGAAATACTGGGCTATTGTCAAGCGGAACCTAAAGAAGACCAAAAAAACTGCTAAGGGCGAGCAGCAGTTCAAGGCAAACTGGCTTTCTGCGGCGAAGAAGGTGGACAAGGTGGCTGTACAAAATCTGATGGCAGGGGTCAAGCGTAAGGCCCGGCAATTCGGATTTGGAAAAGCGGAAGCCTAACTGAATATTTTTCCTGAATTTTATACTAATTGAACTTGAAAAAGAAATTTAATTTGATTTTTTAAATAAACGATTTCACCGATTTACACGCGTTTTCCCTTGACCAAATTTTGACCGTATCACCCTTTATCTGTTAAGAATTTAAAATTTTAACCAGTATGACCAGTGAACCACAAAACTTTAGAACACCAGAAAAACTATTGGGAAATGCCTTCAATTTCGATTAAAAATCGGAGAAAATATACCTTCTTTCCCAGAAAATAAATTGTAAACATTTAAAACTTTCCAAAACAATTTGTCTGTGATAGATTTTCAAAAGTCTTTCAAGGATGATTACGAACTTTAAAAAATCCAAAGTAAATTTTAAGATAATTTTAAAGGATTCTAAGGATGACACCAATATATATCAGAGAAAAATACCAAAGTACTGACTATGAAAGTCTCCTCTTCATCTCCGCTTAAATCTTAAGCCAGGTTTATCTATATAGTTAAACTTGGCTTAACACATACGAGCGTCGCTTTTGATTATTGTTTAAATTATTAGAAACGCAAAATTCAGCTCCGAAACAATTTTGGAAATAATTCCAATATAATTGAGAGTGCATTTAACGAGAGTTCTGAGAAGAATTCTATGATGATTGGATGAGGATTCTAGGTTCAATTCTAATAAGAACTGAGGGGTTAGAAGGAAAGGGGTGTAAGTGACTTTGATCGATTCTCTTCATCGACTGGTAGTCACACTTTCTTTAAACAGATTTTGCGCTATTTCTGCAACATAGTTTGATAAAGGAAGTTCTCATCTAGCATCCAGAATGGCACACGAATCAAGGAATTTGTTTGCAGCTGAATTATTAACGAAAGAGAAAGTCGATGAAGAGAATCGATCAAAGTCACTCTAACCCCCTCAATTCAAAATTAGTTCCAAGAGAATTCTAAAGAGTTCGAAATACATTCCGAGAATTCCAATGGAATCGAATTTTGAAGGTTCAATCTCAAAGGAATTCTGAAAAGAGTTTCAAAGTTATTCTGTGATGGATTTTTGTTTTGAGAATTCTGAGGGAATTCTGAGGAGAATACGAATTGAATTTCCAATTGAATGCAGGGAAGAAGTTCAAGATTATTGTTATTCCATGAGGTTAATTGCATGGAAATTCTAAGGAGAATTCAAATCAATTTAAAACGGAAGGAGTCTTCAGGGAGTTCGTAGAAAAATCAATAAAAAATCGAAAATGATCTGCTTTAACTAATCATGTGTTATTACTTAATGCGTGAATTTAACGATTTACATAGTTGAAGATGATTAACCTCAAATATCAGACTTAAAGTGGAGATTTTATACGATAGATGAGGAGATTAAATTATAGAGTTGATAGTTCCGTTATAGTACGGCAGTGTGAAAATTTTATGTACAAAGTAGAAAGTGGGCAAAGGACAATTTTGAGGGAGGTACGAATCTGGTAGTTGTTTACGTCAGATGGCGACTTGAGTGTGAAACAATCGATATAACTGATTTCGCACATCGGAGGTACATGAGCAAATCGGTGAGCATCCCTTTTGCCAGTGGTGGCAGGGGAAAACACATTAACGGATGAGCTTGGTAAAGAAGATGCTCTACCCGATTTGTACCTTCCTCAAAATTGTCGTTTGTTCGCTTTCTACTTTCCATATACAAATTTCACACTGCCGTACTATAACGGAACTATCAACTCTTTACTTTCATCTACTCATCTATCGTATAAAATGTCCACTCTAATTCTGATATTTGATGTTAAGCATTTCCAACTACGAAAATAATCTATTTTCAATAATTTTGTTGATTGTTCTGCAATGAATTTCAAAAATGCAGTATTATTTCTGTTAAAGCTTATTCGCCTCTAAGTTTAAGAGAAGGGAAATTATTCTAAAAAAGTTCTTGTGAAGAAATTCTGTGAAAAGTTCTCCCTCCCCTTGGCTAGTTTTTGCACCTTGCTGTTGGTGGGCGGGATTAATTTCATGCTTTATAGTGGAGTGTTGGAGACGGTAGGTTTATGGTCGGCGTTGCTGGCTCATGCCGCGATAGAATGGCGTCATGGGCAGGCAATGGGGATTAATAAGCTTCCCCTCTCTGATAAACCACTGCATGAGAGAACCAAAGATCTAGTCTAGCAGTGATAGTATCACACTTGTTACTCCTTTAATTGAGAGCCGCGTCGTAGTACGCTTACGTATAGGCACTGACGTTGGGTGTGATACTGGCGGGTTTTGCCGCAAGTCACTCTTATTTTATTTATTTTTACGCAGATAGATTTATTTGGGTTTGCAAGGGAATTATACTATTGAAATATTTCAGAACGTGCTCAACGGTGCTCCTTCTATTTGCGTGACAAGCTTTCATTGTTGTTTTCAGTATTACTCAGGAAACAATCTTAAACATCATTTTTGTACATGGTATTGTAGCTAATCTTATATGTGCTTCATTTTGATTTGGGATAAGTGTTTGAACTATGGCTCGGGATTTCCACTGTGGCGTGCTTCTATTGTGACATACCCATATGTATTTTTGTGGTGCGACATAGTGGAAGCGTGAGAGCGTAATTGGAACATATACCCTATATAATTTAAAAATCAGCTAGGAAACTAACTTCAAAATGAAGCATTTTAGTCACATGAAGGTGTTACCTGGGTTGAACTAAGATATAATAAATAGGTATAGGCTTAAATCAAAAGTACTTGAAACACGTTTAATTTTAGATTACAAGCACAAGTGCAGGTACTTAATAAAGCATGGTTTATGATTGATTAGGTGAATTAGAGCTTTTAATAATTTATTAATTTTGACTAATGAGATATCATAATCATCAAATGAACTTAAATAGAAACTTCAGTAAGTCTAATGACATTAAGTAGATTAACAAAAGAATTAGGATGCGGGGGGTCCGCTTAGGGAGGCAATTAACCTTTAAAGTTGTAGAATAAATCATCTTATTTAGTCTTGATCTTTAAAAAGAAAACGCAGGCAGCATTAAGCAGATTAACAAGGAGAGGAATAGTTTAGGAAATAAGTAAAAGTAGAGGTGTGTGACAATTAATAGTTTTTAAACTTTTGGAGGTATTGTATTCCCCTGAGTTTGTTGTACTCGATTACTATATTATTCTCTCAATACGTGAAATCTCTTATATATGCGGTTAAATCATTTGAGTTAACTTACTTCATAGTTTTCAAGTACTTACATTTTTAAACAGCAGTCAATGTTAATCTATGAACTAAACTATACGTAAAATCGATCTTTCCTTATGTGGTATTGATGCATGTTTAACTTTTCGCGGCTGTCGGAATCAACGTGCCTACGTCTACAGAGCTTACGCAGAAGTGATTTGCAATGCAGTAGAGCTCATCAAAAGTTTTTTTTTGAGCTTCTGTAGTATAGAATTTGTTCGGTACGGTCGCGAAATTTTGAAATGATTGATACGTGCGGTAAAATAACTAAATTGAAACAAAGCTCAACAGTAAAATAAGTAGAATATTTAGAGAGGAAACCAAAATTAATCAATTTGCCAACATAGGCTATCACATTTATTTTGGTGGCACTCTTTAAGTGATAATAAGTTGTTTTTTTTTTCTCTACGGTTGTTTCGCGTGGCGTTCACAATTTGCGCGATTTTCGTATCTTACGTAATTTAGATGTTTAGCTATAAACGGTTTCACTGACTCGAGGTCGTTCCTTAAGCGGTGTTGGTACAGGTTAAACCTTTGCCGACTGTCGGATTCAACGCACCTATGTCTACGGAGCTTACGCAGAAGTGATACGCAATTCGGTAGAGTTTGTCAAACGCTTTTTAGCTTATTTAGTATAGAATTTGTTCGGTGCGGTCGCGAAATATTGAAATGATTGATACGTTCTTTAAATTAACTAATTTGATACAAAGCTCAGTTGTAAATAAGTAGAATATCTAAAGAGGAAACCAAAATTAATTAACTTGCCAACATAGGCTATCACATTTATTTTGGTGGCACCTCTTAAATGATAATAAGCCTTTTTTCTCTCTTCGGTTGTCTCGCACGACTTTCGAAATTCGCGCGGTTTTCGTAACTTACATAATTTAGGTATTTCGTTCGAAACGGATTTACTTATTCAATCGGTTTACTATGCGGATGTATCTACGCGCACACGTCACGGCATTTTTTCTATAACTATCTTGAAACAATACATACGGAATCCAGTGTTCAAGCGGCCAACATAGGCTAGTCCTTCTGCTGTATTGTCAAAGATAGAAGCAAAATTTATTCAAATGGGTCAAGTCTTGAAAATTAAGCTGTCACGCAGCTCCAGCTTGATACCCAATAAAAAAATAAAAAATAAAATTCTGTGAAAAGTTCTTAGCGAATTATCAAGGTTCCGGAGTGATTTGAGATTTGGGCGTAATTGCATTTGTAAACAATCACGCAAATAACTTATTTCTCGTGAATCAAAACTCGATCTCGAAAACTAATAACACTAATAGGTAGTCGAAGGACCATTTGGTTTTGTTTGTTTACAAGATTGATCTGATATTCACGAGAATTCGGCGATTGACGTGTTTGTTTACAAAAGCAATTACGCCCAAATCTCAAATCACTCCGGAGTCATCTACTATTTGCTAGTCATCATGTATAACGTAAGCAAAAGTAAATTATTCAAATCACTTCAAATGCTCGTCACAGGAGATTCCGTTGTGAGATTCGATTAAATTATTAAATTCCATGACGTAAAAAGTTTATTTCAATATCAAACCGTATCTGAATTTCTAAGTTACTATATAAAATGTTACTTATTTAGTATTGACAAGTCACTATTTGGTCACTTTTACCGTTAATTTAGTCACTAAAGACACTATTATTATATCGCATCAGTACTCCCGAGGCAAAGTCTGATATCAAAATTAAATTTGATGTTGTGATTTCGCTGATAATGATTTTTCAGGTTGTTGTCGTTTTGGTCGTTTTAACGGTTAAAATATCAAAATTAAGAGCAAACATATCTTCCTGTGACATCACATTGAAAATTATTTCTGCTATCAGTGAGAGCAAACCGAAAACTAAATTTGATATCAATTTTTCCGGTTGATAACAAAACAAGTATTCAATTTGTTGTTATGCTAAGGCAATGAAAACAAACCCGCATTTCTGAAAAGCAAATGTACAGCAAAATGAAAAAAAAATTAGGTTTCAAATTTGTTAATTGCGTAAACTGAAATCAAATTATGATTTCAGTTTGATGTTGATATCAAAACTTGATTTTGCTATCATTTTGATGCTGGACTTTGCTCGGGCTACCAGCCCTGTATATGGGAAACGAACCTATTTATTTGCTTGCCAAAAATTTGCTCAAACTACACCAAATCTCGAACTTAGATTGGGAATACTATACAGAATAACTTTGTCGAAAATTTCAAATCGATTTGACTTCTGAGAAAAACACCGATTTGACTTCTGAGAAAAAATGAAAATTAGTAACTTTTTTTACAAAAAGCAAAACGATTTGCAGTCTGCGACAAATTTGTTTTGTATATTATTCTAAATCTTAGTCCGAGATTTGGTGAAATTGGAGCACCATTTGGACTTTGGTAAACAAATTAATGGGATCGTTATGTTTCTAATACATTTTCGCAAATCGAGATTATAACCTAATTCGTTCAAATTTAGCACAGGATGCACATGATTTACACGTATTTATCGAAGGCCTCCGCATTCAGTCTAGTTTCAATATTATTATTGCATAAATGCAATGAACCGTATCATGTTCAACTGTTATTAAACTCAAGGTAACGATTATTGCACCGATCGACTCCTTTTTACCAAAAACCGTCCTCAAATACTCGGCTAGGCACACGAATATCGAGTTAGCACCATTAGCGGTGTGTTCCCTCCTTCTGAATGGAAATGCAGCAAATCCAATGTATGAATCATCCCCATCGCACATCCGAAGGTTGACTATATAACACGTATAAATATCGCGGCAGAGAGCGGCCGATAAAAATCACTGTTCCCGGATTCGTGTGCTCCATAGCTCTAAACCCGTCCTCTGTCCGTCCATTTATTTTATTCTCATCGCCTAGTTTGTGTGACCATATATTTTTATTTCGGAGAAAGACAAACACGAAAATACCCATTGCAACAAACAGGCTGAACAGCTCAGCAACCCCAAATGCGAACCGCTTGCTTCTTCACCTCTCTCCTCTATTATTATATGGGTTTTGTACCCGACTGATAAGAGCAGCGCACCTTTTTTTTTCGTTGCTGTTCCCATTCGCTCTTCAGTGTCTGTATCTGTATTCAGGTATATCTCTCTCTCTTTCGTTTTGATTCCAACCTGCAATGCCTACACGTGAGTCCATATCTGTATGTTATGCTTTTCCAACTGCCGCCGATGGACGGACAGCCGGACGGGGTCTTACCCCTTTCGAAACGAGAGCCAGCAGAAGCGATGTGCTTCCAGCACTATTCCGTAACACCTCGACACGTCTCTGCAGCCGCCGCCGCCTTCGTCACTGCTTCGTTGTTGTACAATATGATGTTTCCATTCCGGTGAAATTCAGGCTGACGGCTGACCTACCGCTATCAGTTTGAACGAAGGCAACAGCAGCGGTTTCAGCATGAGCACGTTTGAGGATGAGAGCGGTTCGTTTCGGGATTATATTAGTTGGGTTGCTCCATTCGGTATGCGATGTAATCTAAGTCTCTTTGACGAGGATTTTTTTTTGATTACGGTGCTTTTCAATAAGATACAGCACCATCAGCTAGAATGCATGTATATAATTTTTTTTTGTGATGTACGAGCATATATGTACATATAGCGACAAACAAATCATATATTATGCACAAAAATGGCTATTGGTACCTACAAAAGAGTTACAATTAACATTTGATGCGATTTAATCTGTATTTAAAAAAAAGTTTTACAAGCCGATCCGATTAAATCTGTATGATGCAAAACATGTTTAATCTGTGTTATCAAATTAAGATCTGAAATAATCCCAAATTATCTTAGTAGTAGGTATTCGAGCGCAATGGAACAAATGAAGCCCTTGAGAGCTGAGCTGAACGTTGCTTTATTGCATGATACATCATCATGCAGTAAATGGGTGATCAGCTACTTCAGTTACCCCCTGACGATGATAGGATTGCATTCTCAAGTAAACTCGATTAAGCTAACTCGTTTGTGATCAACAATCAAATTATAAGCCAAGCATGCATTATTACATGATACCTAAATGATTTGAAAAGCTGTATAGTCTATCCGTCTTAACTGCAAAATGATTTTCATTAGTGAGTTTGAGCCATCTAATTCAATTTTAATTATTAACACTCCGAAAACGAAGTCTCATATAAAATGTGTAACGTGTGCCATTCATTGATGAATTTCAAATCTATTGCCACCACTTGAAACTACAAAATATAAAGATTTTTTCGGTATTAATAGGTTTAAAATCTATCGATAAATTGCTGAGTAATGATTTTTCAAACATTGCTAATTTTCCGTTACATATTTTACCGGAACCTATTATAAAAACAATATTTAACTTAACGATTTCGAACCGAGAGACCATCGGGTGTAAACATACATATCACGCGTTCTCATTGACTTCATTCGGTAGCTTTCGAGCTAAAGTATCGTACCAAACGCATAATTGACTTGTTTACTCTGAAACAATGGATTTATTCGATAGACTCAAAATGGGCGATTAGGCCGAAGTAGAGCTCTACCCTGCCTACATTTTTTTTTAAATAAATTTATAAAATGTTTCAAGATTCCTGAACTTCCGAAATTTAAAAAAAAATTTGAACATTTATTAAGTTATTAGGGTAGCCTTCTTTCAACCTGTATCCCTCTTTTATGATTTTATAATTATTACATAAAATTTAAAAAAATATATACAGTCATTCCATATACTGGTTCTCAGAATTCCGTAAAAATTGGTAGTTTTGTTCCTTATGGCAAAATATTAGGCCCGTATTTTTTTGTCATTAGGGTGTCCATTTCCATGTTACAGTGGTTCAAAAATCGTTTTTTTTTTTTTCAAAATTGACTTTTTTTTCAAAAATGAGTTTTTTCAAAAAAATATAACTTTGTAACAACTGGCCGATTTCAAAGATCAAAATATTAAATGAAAAGTAATAAACCATAATTACTTATTTATTTACTTATTTCGTAAAGCAAAAGTAGACTACGTACAATGTTTACAATGTTTTACTTACATACTATACATTATTTCTATTATGTTTTAGCCGCGTTTTAATTTCTTCTTTTGACATAGTGATGCTAATGACTTCACAGTGTAGATTATACTGTCGCATCATTCGATTGAAGGGGCCATTTTTAGCGTGATTTGTTCTGTTTGATTTTTCTGAGAATAATTTTCGTGTTCCTAGATGCCGACAGGGTGTGTAGAAGTTTAATTGTGAAAGTATTTCTGATAATTCTATGCGATGTGAAATAATGTCAAATAATGATGAAGAAAAGCATTGCAAATTTGCGGCGTTCTTTGAGTGTTTGTAAGATGATGAGCTTGCAGCTTGCTTCATATGATGGAAGAGGAAATGCGGTCCAATTCAATTTGCGAAGGGCATATAAAAGGAATTGTTTTTGGACGGACTCTATGCGTTCCTCGTGTACGGCAATGTACGGATTCCATACTAGGTTACAGCATTCCAGAATAGGTCTTACCAGTGGCGTCCCGTAACCTCACTTTTTACCTGAGCACCAACTTTCAAAACCAGATTTAATGCCATATTCGTACTCGAACCGGTTGAAAAATACACTTAATCTTCTGGTTTCCTCGATATCTATCCATTGCAAGCAATATTTTGATAATTGTTTATCTTTTGAGAGTTGGTGCACAGTTAGATTGAGGTTAACGAAACGCCACTGGGTCTTACGTATGTAATTTATAATAATTTAATAATGTATGGGTATAGAAAACTAAAGCTGAACAGCTTAATGAAGCCCAGCATACTATTTGCTTTCGTTATGATTGTATTATAATGTTCTACAAAAGTGAGTCTAGGGTTACACCTGAGTCCCTTACAATTTTACATTTTTCTACTTTTTGGTTGCCTAAAAATATTCTGTGTTTCTATTGTTCTGCTAAATACAATTGCGTTGCATTTTTTTAATGAGTTGGTGTAGACTTTACCTACACTAAGTGTTAAATAAGTTGAATTCATTCTGGAATTCTTCTGTGCCGCTAGAATTATTCTGTAATAAAACTTTTGAAAATGTACAAATGATAATTTTATCACTGTTTTCATGAAATACGCGTTTTTCCCAAACCCAGTCATCATAATCGAGTACCACTTGGTTGCACATCGTTCTGAAAAGATATAAAACAGCACTGCTGTCGCGCTTCTGCTCATTACCGCTTCGGACGGCGTGGCGCTTGGTCCTGCAGTAAGCAGGAGCAAGTTAGTGGTTAAAGGTGACTTGGGTGCCGTTCAACTAAGGGGCTTATGCAACGTTTAATTTGAGAAAAGTCACAGTATTCTATTTTGCAATCGTTCTACGAACACGCTGTAAAGTACATAAAGATGATGCATGGTAATTTTATGATAGGGTTGTCCTCCAAATTGGAGAACAAAGAGGTGCTTAAACCCCGTATGATCGTTATACCCCTTCCTCCCCTACTTCGTTGACATATGAACCAACATTTTATTCAATATTTAAAGTAACGTCTACTGACAAGTAAAACAACTGCCTGTTGCATTATCATAAAATGCAATCTTCATTTTCTTCTCTGCTTCAGAAACCTAACTTAAAACTAATGATGGAACTACTGAAAAAACTTAATGTATTTTTTGGCAATTGTTTTATCCCAAAACATGCATGGCGTTTTTGTGTACTATACTGAGGTTCAAATCAACAAAAAATGTGTGACGAAATAGTGTCAGTTCCTATTGTAGTCGATGTCGATGTCAAATTTAGTGTACATTTATCACAGCAAAATAACTTATCATATATTGGGGAAATATTGTCAATTCTGAACCATAACATTAAATTTAAATAAATTATCTCATGCGTAAGATGAACGGTGGTCTGATTATGCTAACATGAATTGTCACGAGTTTTGAACCATAACCGAAACATTGAAATACTTTAAAAATTTAAGATAAAGTATAATGATCAAAAATGCATGACATACATCAATTTTGCGTAGTTCTACGTCATACTGCGGTCGTGTCTAGGACACAACACTTTTTTTCAAAGTATGTAGGACATGTCGTTTCCGTACAACATAAAAATAATTGGGCCTAAATCTGAACCCGGGGGCACCCCAGAGGTGACCGAAACGTACATACATACGTCGTGACCATGTTACAGTCGCTATAAATCAATGGAGACGCATGGTAGTCTAGTCTCATAGGAGTATTGAGCGAAAACCCAAAACTTGATAATTACAAAAAAAGTATAACTCGAAAACGATAATGTTGTATAAAAAAGCTGAAAATTTAGGAAAAATATAATCAAAATCTCATAGGTATAGAGGTAGAGAGGAGTAGGGGCCTTACTTATACCCCGCCCTCCTCACTCATGCAAATGGAAGTAGAGCTTCAAACTGAAATAACTTCGGTGTTTCTGATCTTGTTGAGTTGGTATGCTCAGATGTATTCAAAAACATTTGTTCTATTTAAAAGGCGTAGTTGGTTATGGGGGGCTTACTGCATCCCTTCCGCCACCTCACTTATATCAATGAAAGTAAAGATAAAGACTGAAATAACTTTGGAGGTTCCCATCTCTCGAGTTGTTCTGGTGGGTTATTCAAAAACATTTGTTCAATCTCACAAGAGCAGTTTGAAAGTGAGTATCCCCACCCCCTTTCCTTCTCTTTTGATGTAATACACAATGCACAGTGGTCCAGAATGCAGAATTAGGTGGATGGATATGTTTTGAGCCTGAAATTGAAACTTTAGACAAAAAGTCTCTTCTACAAAGTTGTTCCTTATAGTTAGGCCCTCATTTTTATGACAATGAATTCTGGGTGGTTTTTATTATCATTGAAATCAAAAATCTAACTTTTTTGTTTGAAGAAATTAAGCTAATTTCAAGCAACTTTTTTGTATCTCTGTTGACCGATTTAGAGCTATTTTCTTGAATTGAGCTAGAGTGTCTCTAAAAAACAATAATGTGACCACTTTATCAGTCAATCGAGATTATCCGGACAACCAGGATATGGCCACTTTGCCCCAAAATATTAAATCCTTATTAAATCCACTTTGATCTTGTTGTTTTAAACAACGAAGAAAAAATCGCAAGTTTCTAGGAAAATTTTTATAATGTGGCCACTTCATCGGTCTCCCCTAGCTCAGTCGGTAAAGGCGCAGCTACATAGCAAGACCATGCTGGAGGTGGTTGGGTTCGATTCCCGATCCAGTCTAGGAATTTTTCGGGTTGGAAAATGTCTCGACTTCCCTGGGCATAGAAGTATGATTGGACTTGCCACACAATTATACCAATGCAAAAATGGTACAGGCATCGAAAAGCTCTCAATCAATAGCTGTGGAAGTGCATCTAGAACACTAAGTTGAGAGCACGCAATAAGCTAATATGCGATGTGCAATAAGCTTGAAATGCGAAGAAGAAGAAGAAGAAGAAGAAGACTTCATCGATCAATCCAGATTTTCCGGTGAACCAGGATTTGGCCACTATGTTCCAAAATATAGTTTCCATGAAGTAATGAAATTGGGTTGTTAGCGAAGGAGCAAAATCTATTCAAATCTCTTATTTAGCATCGAACAAGTTGTACAATATCGTAGGTGGTACGAATTCAAAACTATTAAGAGTAAGACGGATATCTATAACTGGACAGATAGTAAGTAGGAAATAATTACTATCTCCCAGATAAAGACATATCCCGCTCCAACAGTTAAGGATTGTCCTGGCCACGTCCTTACAACTGGTAGGGATAGGACAGATATGTTAGTCCAACATTTACTTAAGAGATATTCAGAGAACTCTACGACCCCTCATAAATGTCTCGGGAATTTAGGAATTATGTTAGTAGGGAAGGTAAGCCATAGGATACACCCAGTCAGTGAAAAAAATCTATTCAAATCTCTAATAAGGACAAGTTCCCAAAGGGTTGGTAGCCATCAGAATGAAGTAATGAAATTGGGTTGTTTTGCGGAATGTTTAAATAAAACTGGAAAAAGGTTATCTTTCATTTAATTCTTGTACTGAAACTGTTTTATAGTTTCATATTAAACACGCTTTCATCTCGTTATTCTAATCAATATATAAAAAAAAAAATCGCAAGGTTCTAGGACAATTTTTATAATATGGCCACTTTATCGGTCATTCTGGATCCTCCTTTGGGCCAGTAGAGGTTCCCTGAGGGTGTTCACCATATATACTTAGTACTATCAGCTTCCAGTAATATACGTAAAGTAAGTGACATTTCCTTCTTTACCGGGAGCTTGGATTGATCCAGATCCTCTATCTCGGCAGACAAAAGCCTCCGGCCAATGAGACCACCCCCAATTAAGAATATGTATAACATGTTGACTGAAACCGTTTGGCAGCCGAGATATTCGATTTTGGTCACGGTTTTGTCAATTTTTGCCCACTGTGCAATGTGCAATGTCAGCTATATTCACACAAATGTCATTGGATTGTAATGCTCTGCGGAGTTTCTGAATGTTCTCTTAAAATGGAGATCAAGATATGGGAAAAAATGAAAGTGGGGACCAACTGGAACAACGGTTGCTAGGCAGTCGAATCGGTCCATAATTTCGAACACAAACTTTTCAAATGTGTATTAGGTGTCATCAGTAAAGTTCTTGATCCCATCTTTAATGTATCCAACTACGAATGGTGCAAATTGATCATGAATCAATTCAAATGTTATATAAAGGTCGGAAATAATGCAAGAATTTTAAATTAAAAAAAAAATCCTTGACCCAAGCATGGGAAAACAATTGAAATTAAGTGTCCACCCAGAAATAACCGCCATATCTATTGTTTTTAAGTTTTCAGTTGCCGAAGACAGATATATTTTTTGAAGGAATGGACCATAAATTTCAAATATCTGATAACCATCAGTAGAATATGAAGTTGTGAAAGAATTGTGAAAATATAGACCTAGCCTAGACCTAGATATCTGATTGGTATTAAGTTATGAAATAGTGATGTAAAAAGATAAGCCTTATCCACCTGAATAATCTTGCCGAAGGTACCAATCGTCCATGAAGCATGGGTAAAGCTTAAAGTGGGTCAAGTTTGTATGGCTGTTTACAAATCCCTGTAAGTTCGCTATCAGCTGTAGATAGAAGCATAGTTATGTTTCTCATTCAGCACGGATTTGTAAACAAACGATCAACCGTCACCAACTTGCTGTCATATATACAGGGTGATTCAGAATAACTGTCACCGGTTTCACAAATATGGAATTCTCAATGGGTAAAATGGGTATATGTTCAAGTATTTTTGTTTTAAAGTGTGCCTCAAAGAAAGTTAAGCTGAGAGCTGAAAAAACGCTATTATGCTAAAAAAATAAGCTTGAAATATCATGTAGAATTAATACAAATGGTATATTTAAGCAATGAAAACAGTTTTTTTTTTATTAGTCGCGGATTTGTTTTGAAAAATCGTGGATTTCGCGGATCAAATTTTGAAAATCTTGTAACAGCCCTGCAGTTATAGCACTAGTGGTCTTCTAATTGGTCATATGGCCTAAAACATCAACATTTTAATTAATATCAAAATTTATTTCACAATATGTTAGTCTCAATGCTGTTGTGCATGCCTACGTTGATAAATTTGCAAAAAAAAACGTAATTTGAACTTGATTTAGGTCGTATGGCCAATTAGCGGAACTCTAGTGCCATAACTGCCACACTTCGCCTATATCTGGAATATACTGATATCAAAAAAACATGCAAGCGTTCAATCGTTATGACCATTTTTAAAAAGTGACAGTTATTCCGAATCACCCTGTAAGCACTTTCAACGGCTGTCTTGAGAAACGGCAGCAAGTAGATGCCCTATATGTGGATTTGTTTAAGGCTTTCGATAACGTTCCACATAACTTAGCCGTGAAAAGCTGGATTACCTGGGCTTCCTTATTTGGTTCCTGAGTTGGCGCCAATCACAAGCGCATCCACGTTTAAATATGTGGGTAGGACCTTGCAAAAAGAGTTTGCTATGCCCTTTGCAAACCATGAAAATGACCCTTCTTTCCTAATTGTTGAAATCCAGCGCCACTTTTGAAATAACAGGGGAAAATTTGTCTGGAATTCTCAATTTGAGCTAAGCTAAGGATATATTTTTTACATCAGAGTCATTTTCGAAAAATTCAACAAGCTCATGAGTGAGAATTGTTCAATACATGAAGGGTTCTAAAATATTTTCCAAGTATCAAAATCTTTGATTTTTTTTTAAAGTCCGAAAACTTCAGTATTTTACGAGGTTCAGCATCGTGAAAGTTGTTTGTCTATCTCAGAATCACGAAAGAATCCGATTTGTTACTTATTGATTGAATTTTCATTTACATTTAAATTTAACATACAACCGAGCGACCCTTTCGGTAGATTAAATGGGTCATTACTAAGACAGCAGAATTTTTACTGGATCATGAATTTGGTTCTGCCTTTGATGTCTTCAAAATATGACTATGCCTTAAATCACTTGAAAATTCGTTTGAAAAGGGCGAAAATTTCTTAAAATTTGCGATAAGTGAATTTTAACCTACGAGTATCTCGAAAATAATAACTTTGGGCAATTTAAGCAGTATGAGCTTTTTTGTTGTAAATTTAATGTGTTTTAATATTAACACTATTTTAAAGATATTCAATAACTGTAGGTGGTATTTTGGAAAACACCTATTTTTTCAATAATTCTTAATTTTTTTGTTTATGATTTGCCCAGCAAATGCACAGTGTCAGTAGGTATTACTTTATGCAAACTACAAAATAAATATAAAAAACATAATTTAAAAAACATAATTTAAAAAACATATGCAATTTGATAATTTTGTTTTTTTTTTGTAAAAAAAAATATCATTTTTTACAGTGTATATTTTTTCTTGAAAGGCACAATACTTGTCCGCAACTTCTTCCAAGACACCATCTCAATCAAACAAATCGTTCGCAAGATATATGTTTTTCTATAGATGCGTATCATTTTTGCATAAGCCCTTTTCAAGTGTTAGTCGTGTACAAAACTAGGGAACCAACTATGTAAAATGGCATGTTGGACAATAACAAACAACTGTGCAAAGTTTCAACATAATCGTAGGTCGATCCGAAACGATTTGCGAATCTGTGTGGAACTGCTGCCCTGTTTCATCTTCCATGTTTAGGATGGATTATACTTCTAGTAGGAATCCAAGTAGCAATTTGGGTTTTATGAGGGTTCTGAAGACCATGATTTAGACTTGTAGAATACTTTAAAACCACGATAAAACTTGAAATGTTACATGGGAAGTTCTTGTAATTTATTATCAGTAGTTCTCAGAGTTCCTCGTCGGAAGTTATTTGCATTTCTCGTCGGAAGTTCTCTGGATTTCTCGTCCGAAATCCTGTGAATTTCTCCTCGGAAATTTTGTAAAGTTCTCATCAGACGTTCTCTGAATTTTTCGTCGGATGTTCTCAAAACTTCTCCTCGGATGTTCGCTGAATTTCTCCTCAGCAGCTTTGAAGTTCTCCTCGGAAAATCTTTGAGCTTCTCCCCGGAAGTTCCCTGATCTTCTCTTCGGAAGTTCTCTGAACCTCTCCTTGACAGTTATCTGAACTTCTCCTCGGAAGTCCTCTCGTCAGAAGTTCTCTAAACTTCTCGTCAGATGCTCTCTGAGCTTCTCGTCAGAATTTGAGAGAACTTAACTGAAGTTCTGTGAACTACTCGGAACTTCTCTTTGGAAAATCTCTGAATTTCTCGTTGGAGGTTCTCTGAGCTTCTCGTCGGAAGATTTCTGAACCTCTCGTCGGAAATTCTCTTGACTTCTTGTAGGAAATTCTCTGAACTTTTCTCAGAACTTCAGGGAACTTCCATGAAGTTCTGTGAATTTGAGGAAAGATCTGTGAACCTTATTAATTTTTTAAGTGCTTTGAACTTCTGGGTCGTCGGAACTTCTCTGATTTGGTCGGAAACTATACGTTCTGTGAACTTTTCGTTGGATATTCTGTGAACTTCTCTTTAAGTTCAGAGAATTTCGGCTGAACATCAGAGAACTTCTTTTCAAGATCATTAATGAGTAGCATAAGAAATCTTTAAAGCTCATTCGGAGTAGTTCTGCGATCTTCAATGTAGTATTGTAAACTCTTAACAAGTTCAGCGCACTTCAGAGTTGTTTTCTGAAGTACAACAGATACAGAGAAATTTTTCGAACGTCAAACATTTCTGTGAACTTATCCGAGTTTTGCGAACTTCAAGTTTAATCTAGTGGTCTTTTAAGATCGTGTCTATGGTTGAGTTGGATAGCGAGTCACCTCACATCGCACTCCACGCAGAATAGGCCGGACATTCGCAGAACTTCTCTGAAAACAGTTTTGAGATTTTTAGTGTTGAGCTCATCTGAGTTGCGTCGTTTGCGTCAGTTCGTTTGCGTCAATGAATAGCTTGGAGATGATGGGAGTAGTTGAGTGATATCGAACTTGTTAATGGTTGGCTTAAGGGTGAGTGTTTTGGACTGGAACTGTTCACAGCCCGAAAATTTTCCTACTGGTCTACTGGGTGTTGAGTGTTGTCCGTTGTCTAGTGTTAATTATTCCCTCTGTGCAATTTCTGGTTGAAGACGGTGTCAAATGTATTTTTTACATTTCAACGAGACCCAGCAATTTTCCAACCAGTCAAAAATACTCACCTTTAAGTCCACGAAAAACACTAACAACAAGTCCGATTATGCTGACGATAAGATGCGTGATCCTTGATCAAGCCGTAGTACAGCATCTTTGATATAATCTTCTTGCACGACGTTACAATATCTAGCTACATAATAAATTTCTTGTCGGTTACTTCACCCAGCAACCTCAAACACATCGGTATGAACAAAGTAAATCACGCCGGTCGGACCGACACTAATCACTCCAGAGTTTTATGTTTCCTGGATAGCATTGGGTACGTTTTTCTTCTAATTGAACTGGCTGCGTTGATCAAGATAGAAGTAGGTTTTCGAATACGTCTTCCAGCGTCGACGGCAGATCCTAAAGCAGCAATGAGCAGAACATTCCAGATCAATAATTGAAATAGGTGGAATTTTTCGAGATTAAAAACACATCCACGCAATCATACACCAAGACTAAATATCAGGATAACATCTAATGATTTCATAATTCCAAAAAACATTTTTTTTTATTGCAAGTGAGTGGAAGCAACCCTGACACTAGCATCTGAAAGAGGAAACTTCCTTTATCGAATAGCATTGTTAGTTTGCGTAAGTGTGTTTTGATTCTCGAGAAAGTTTCGTTTCGTACCGTTGTACTCATTTAATCTAGTACGTCGATTGTGGTACTAGATCGAAGGGATACAACGGTACTACAACCATGTCTGTCTAAGGTATAAAACCATTGTTTACATGTGGTTGTTCCGCCTATTTCAATTGTTGGTCTAGTACCTTTCTTCCGCCTGCATAATTTAATACACTCACCCGTTGACATTCTTTACTATGCGAGAGAGTATGGCTGCGTCTTTTCTAAGTTTTATCCTCTCTTGGTTGCTTACCGAATGGGGTATTCGATATGAAAATCTGGATTATATCGCGTATTATCCTTGATGGAGCTTACCGTCATTATAGTTCTTGTCAAAACTTTTCTCTGAAATACCTTAGAATTCATTCTGAAGATTAGCATTAGCATCGATCAAATTGCACTATATCGTAGGTGGTACGAATTCAAAACTAATAAGAGCAAGACGGATATCTATTACTGGACAGATAGTAAATAGGAAATAATTACTATCTCCCAGATAAAAGCATATCCCGCTCCAACAGTTAAGGATTGTCCTGGCCACGTCCTTGCAACTGGTAGGGATATGAAAGGTATGTTAGTCCAACATTTACTTAAGAGAGATACAGAGAACTCTAAGACCCCTCATAAATGTCTCGGGAATTTAGGAATTATGTTAGTAGGGAAGGTAAGTCATAGGATACACCCAGTCATTGTTGCTGGCAAATGTAGATTTTTTATAACTGGTGAAATTGCTGTCCGAAGCGTCTGCTGGAAGATAAGGTTGCTGAAATAAAATGAAGATAGGGGAAATGGCTCTAATGTTGGTCTATGGATCTAAGATTAGGCCCATCGCTAAAAATCTGCTATTTATCAATTTTATCTAGACAGTACTAATGGATATATTTGGTCGCTATTGAAAATTTAGTCGATTGCCGAATTTATGCATGGGCCCAAATTAGGAACCTTTAGACCGATATTACATCCATTTTCTCTACGATGGCGATTTATTGTGCTGTGGAAGAGCTTGGGGTTAAATCCATGATTTTCTGCTCAGTATGCAAAAACGATCCCTCCGGGGTCATCGGGCATCTCACATTCCACAGCGCTTCGCGTCGACGATTAAGATACGCGATAATTTATGTATCCTCTACGGTCGATGGCTAATTCAAAATATAGGAATAGTACTGCCAACGACGAAAATAACAGCGAATTTCGACCCTACCCTTTGTCTAGGATAAAAACACCTTTGCACCTCCCGTGGATCCTCATGTGCATCTAGTTCCTATTAATATTGTTCTTTGTTTTCTTTCTCAGTTGGTTTCAGTCCTCCGTGGTGGACGCTCTGGTTGGCGAAGTATTTCCTCTAACGCCGTTCTTCGGTTATCGCTAAGAGGAAGAGGAGACAACTGGCTTCTTTTTGTCTGTGACGAGTTCTTCTTCTCGTCGGTCGTTTCCGTGCAAACACTATTTCATTATGGGCAACGCAGTCGACTGTCAAAATACAAGCAAATAGATTCCCTGTTGTAAAAATTCTCGCCTTTCTATACGTTCGCCCGACCAATCAGGCGCTGGTTCGCGTTTGACAGAAAATTGGCTGAAAAAAGTCCCCATTATGTCTCCACTTCCTCTTAGGGTTATCGTGGCAGAGTTCGCACCGCACCTCCTCTCTTTGCTATTGTCGGATTGACAACATTGCCCAGGCTACGCCACCCAGCTGTGTCATTGTTTCAGTTGGTAGTCTTTTGTTATCATATGACTCGTGGAGCCGTGAAGTAGGGACTTGTAAGGACCAGGGCTAGGTATTCCGCTCCTTCCAGGTTGTCAACTCACCATTTTGTAGCCCACCTTAGAACTCATTCGGAAGATTTCCACAAAATGCGGGGCCTCCCTCGGCTCAGTCGGTAAAAGCGCAGCTATAAAGAAAAACCATGCTGGTTTATTTGTGTCTTTGTACAGTAAATCAACAATTGAAAATTTTGAGGCAGAACATCAAATTGAATACTCGATTTGATATCAACGGGGAAAATGTACATCAAATTGTTTTTTCATTTTGCTCTCACTGACAGCAGAATTAGTTTTCAATTGTACGGCTCGAATAAAGAATAAAAAAGTTTTCAATTTGATATTACATGAAGATTTTATTCTCTCAATGTTGATATTTTAACGGTTAACACGACCAATATCGAGTAATGCTTATTGGTAACATCACAACATCAAATTAAGTTTTCAATTCGATCTCAGACTTTGCTCGGGTATCGATCCCTCTACATCTCCTTAGGCATTCAGAAAATCATGTCCACTTTATATTAGAATAAAAAAAAAACGCAGGAAATTTGAACAACCCCAGCACTGAGAAATAGGACCCAGCTGGCATAAAAGCAGTTGCAGTGATGTTTATGATATGGTAACTGAAAAAACCGAGCAAACGTGACAACCTCGAATCAATACAGCCTCGAAGCAATAATCACCTAGAATGTTGACTTTTTCCTCGCCGAAGAAATAAAATCCCATGGCCAAAATCTGCTGGAAAGCACCACCACGTCCAGCCCGAACCGAACGTGCCAAAGCTAGACATGGTGGCATCGGAAATGGAACCTCATTTCCGCCTTTGTCACTTCTGTGCGACCGTTTCGGTCTGCTACGAACCCTTTCCCTCGTGCTCTTTCTTTCTTTTTCTCTCTCGTTGTGGTACATTGGTTGATCGCCTTTCGATTACCTAATAATTGTCATGTTTTTTTTCGCCATTCACTGTCCACCTTGTCCGCTCACCTGAAGGATAGGTTGAACTCATAGTGGGACTGCACAAAGCGCAACTCTTCACGTTTCCACTGATAAGGGGTGAACATTGGCTCACGCTACCATTCGGGAGAGGGTCGAATCGACATACGTTGGGTTTTGATTTGAACGGTTAGTGAGTGATTGACTCGTCGATTCTACTAAATAATTGTTATTTTGGTCAAGGCTGCCGCAAAACTGTGGGCGAAAATAATCGCGTGAAGTCGAGCAGTCGACAGTATTTTTACCACCCAGCAAATTGCACAATCAAAAAAGTTCTCCCTCTCTGCATGGGGGAACTTGGCAGGGGGCTAGAGCATGACGTGCCCGAGTTTTTCATTCATTTTCTCACTTCACCATCAACCCCCGAACTTTCCATTCAGAACGAAAGTGCTAGCGGGGTAAAGGACGACTTCGAAGCTGGTCGGCAATTTGATTTCGCGTATCAAACCTCCTATGGAAGGCAGCTATATATGTGTTTTTCGCCAAGTGCGATTTGGGTCTCTTCTGTCGACATTATGGTACACAGTCTGATCCGATATGGTTTGTACCTGGGTTTTGGAAGGCTTATAGGAACGTATACAATACACCCATATAGAGCACAAAGTTGCAGGCGAATAATTTTAAGCGACTTTATGGTTGACGACACTTTGTCAGTTCTTACTTTTTCGGGGTGTAGGACTTACAGCAAGTAAAAGGAAAGACACTCTTAGGGAACACTAATTGAAAGAGATCCAAGTGCCATGCCTGCCAGTTTGCCGAAGAGTTTCTGTGCTTTTTCCTTACTGGTGTTACATTTCGTGTATTTTTATTGGAGGATACGTTTATGAGCTGTTGGAATATGAAGCAGGACACAATAATGTGGCGTGACTGAAATTTTAACGAATGGTTCAAATTTACATGTAATGTTGCGAGCGGCTTAGGGCAGGGGTACGTAAAGTGCAAGGTCTTCTATTCAGAGCGTTACAATTATTTTTAATGAGCAAGTCGGACGTAAATCAATCAATGCGTCATAATCCACGTAGTCGGGGCTGAGAATGTATTTTGTTTCAATTTAAATCAAGATAACATTCATTTTACTTATAGGTAGCCATGGCTTGTGAATAAAATGTTGAATTTCATCCAAGTTGAAACCTATATTTATTCTTTTATATATTTGTAGGGAAACCGCCGTCATTACGACCTAACGTGTTAAGTTTTGTTTTAATGAAATGTGTACTACGTTACGTAAACTAACTCGGTTCGTGGCAACTTGTCTCTCATTTATCGAGCGTCATACCACGTACCGGCCAGATTCGCTTCACGATTTAGTCTGCGCATCGAATGGTTTGTCGGAAATTTCCTCGTAGTTAGCGATCCAAATGAACTGGCTGGATTTATTGAAGATCATCTTTAACCTCCTAACACAATGTTGGACAGGAGACCAGAAAGACCATCGCATGTATCAAACGAGTCCGACATTGCTACCGATATCTTTACACAGTATTATACTTCATCCATCGTAGCCTTGATAGGATAGTTCCATGTTCCTTTCGTCCGCCGTACCGATGCTCGCTTTGCTTGATTCTCCGCCTCTGCGCCATTCTGGTGTTCATCGTAGTGCTGCTTCAACCTTTCGATCCGACCTGACCTCCATCCTAAACCTGACACATTCCGACTCGTAGCACAAAGCGTTGAAGTTCCAGGCTTCGTTTCTGTTTGTATCTTTCCAAATTTTGACAAGCCCCTAGCTGATCATGTCACTTTTCGTTTATTCGATTCCTCTTGCGCTGTTGATGGCTGATTTCAAACTACTTCAGATGTCCTCACGAGGGACTTCGGTCAGATCTTCCTCATCTGGCAACGCTGCCTCGTTCTGAAAGTAGTAAGTTGCAACTGCGAACAACTTGAGTCTTTCCAGATTGCAGAGAAAACGTGGTCGATTTGTGATTCCAAGGCCAAATGGGTTATTTTGTTGTGTTGTTGAAATTTTAATAATTTTTCCCTTTTCATTAGTGACGTTTTTTCTCTCCCACGGAATTCTGTAAATTGCAAAATACTTTTATCTAGTGACCAGATAGATTGGTCAGAATGTTTAATTTAAAACATCTGTTGGACGATCCATGAAGATATCGGATTCTCCTGGAACTATAGTAGTTTATTCCAGGTAGTTTATTCCGACCTCTTCTACAAGTTTCTTCTGACATCGCCAGGAAGATTCTGAGGGTTTTGTTCAATTTTCACTAGAAATTTCTTAGAAGACCTTTTGATTCCCTTGGAGAGTTTTTCCGACTTAACCCGGCAGATTCTTCCGTGTTCTGTCGGTTGTTTCTTTTACTTCTCATGAATTTTCTCCAAGCTTCTTCCAATTTCTCCCCTAAGTTTTTTTTCCGGAATTACTCAGAATGCATTTTGGTTTCAACATGGACTGTATGAAGAGAGAGAGAGAAGGATTAGTAATTTCCATTTAATTCCACAACCTTATTTGCTTATCCTTGACAGATAAGTGTATTTCGTCTACAATGTGCAGACTACTTCAGTGTCTTGTACTAATACTTGACTACAAGACACTGAAGAAGTCTGCACATTGTAGACGAAATACGCGTATCTGTCAAGGATAAGCAAATCTCTCTTTATACCGGTATTCCACTAAGACGCCCACATTCATCAGGATGGACTGTATGTCTTCTGATGTCTTTTCAGGTTTCTCCTATGAGATTCTTTTGTCTGAAATGCCGACTTTCTCCAGAAATTTCCTCCGCACTAACCCAGAATATATCTTCCAGCTTCCATCTTATTCAGGAAGCTTTTCCAACTTCCTCGACAGGTTTCTATCAAGTTCTCCTAGAAGTTTTTTGTTCTACTGAGAATGAAAGTTTTTCCATACTTCCGTCGTTTTTTTTCAACTAATACTGGAAGTTTCTTCCGAGGTGCTTCTGGTTTCTCCTGGAATTGTCTTCCAACTTCCCAACAACCGACTTTTACCGGCAGTTTATTCGGATGCTTTTTTCCCAACTTCTCCTTTAACTGTTCTTCGAATTCTTCCCGGAGTCTTTGTGAGTTTCCCCTGGAAATGTCTTTCGACTTTTCTCAGAAGTTTCTTTAAATTTCCCCCGGAAGTTTCTTCTAAACTTCTGTCCTCCGCTGGAATTCCTTTCTGTCTTTCTCCGAAAGTGTTTCAGACTTCCCGGATGATTTTTTTCAACTTTTACCGGAACTTTATTCCAACCCCTCTCAGATTGTTTTCAACTTTTTTCTTGCAATTGTTCTGAAAGTTTCCTCCTGTTTCTCCATTCAACTTTCTGCAGAAGCTTCTTCCAATATCACCAGGAAGCTTCTTTCGACTAACCCCATAAACATGAAGTATAAAAAAAGAAACAGCTGTCTCCCTTATTGAGTTCCAAATGACAAATCGATGCGACTTCTAAAATTGAAATTCGGGCATTTTGAATTTCGCAAAAAACTTTAAAATGCCGCATTCGATATTTTTCAACAAATCATAACTTGAAAACGTCACTTCCAATGGAAATGACGTTTCATACAAAGTTGTTAGAAAAAAATAATTCCTTTCCGTGAAAAGTATACACGATAAAACGATTCAAGTAATTTAGGGTAAAAATCAAAAAAGTGTTGTAAACTTAAACAACATTAAAATACCCCCTTCACTTTTTTGAATGTTTTTCATTAAAAGCTTATGTTAAATGCTATCTTCTTAACAAAAATTAAGTTGAACACTTAAAATTTAACAAAAATCCTTAAACAACAGCTTTTGGCCAAATTTTTAAACTTTTCGTTATTTTTTTTTTAATTTTGCACAGAAAACTATTTCAAAAATTTAAGAAGGTCGAGCCTGCAATTATTTTTTTTCTATTTGGTCTGGAAATGCTCTATTGTGGTGAAACCACTGTTAATTCCTTTCCGCAATCGAGAGCCAATCAACGGCTTCACTTCCCATCCGAATTACAACGTCCTCATCTGGGATTGAACCTAGACACACTGGGTTGAGAAATCAATCACGCTTACCACTCAACAACCGGCGCCGTCAATGTGACGTTCCTTCTGGCTCAAACCTCTAAACAACTGCTCATGTTGCATAGAAGGAGGAATCTACTACAATCGATTACTTTTTCAAAGGCACGAATCTGCTTTTGTAAACAAAAATTCAAACAGCATTTTTTTTGAAACTCTTAATACACCCACGCAAACTTTTGGTCATATTTTCAAACTTCTTGTTAGAAAGCTTTTTTTATGTAAAAAAAAAAAAAATTAGAATGTCTCATATATTGTTATGACGTTGGATTACGTCTTTCGGCAACGTATTGGGGGAAAAATTTCAAAAAATCAAAATTGAACGCGTTACAAAAAGTCGTCAGGTTTTGACTACTTATAACTCTATCAATAGCGGATGGATTTTAATTCTAAACCAATCGATTGGAAATTTTTCTAAGAATCTTTTAAATGAACACTTTACCAATTTTCAATAGATCACTTACACAAATGTCCAACTGTTTCAATGGTGATCAAAATTATCACCGATTGCCTGCAAACAGCGCTTTCCCTAACACAGATTTCAATCTCGAATTGCATCCGGTCTCGCTGAACGGTGCTTTTCAATCACCGTGTGTGGTGGTGTCTGGTCGGTCGTCATCAGCAGCAGCAGCAGTGGCGTTGAACATTGTTCTCCAGTACACAATGAAAGGCTGCCTGCAAGCAGCGAGCTGCAGCCCACATGAGGCCCACTGACCGAACAAGAAGGAAGAAGCCGCACCGCTACTGATCGGATTCAGTTGCTCGTCGTGAGCCGCTGTGGGCCATCTATGCCAAGCGCGTCACCCTCGTTCCAAACAACATACAGCTCGCCAGCCTCATCCGTGTTGAGAACACTCTAATAGCTCAGCATTACATTACATTACACGATAAAACGGTTCAAGAGTTAATTTTCATTGAACGTTCGCTCGCCTTCCTGCAAGCCACATCACCCCCAAAGGATTTTAATAATGTACCCAGCAATCAAACGTTTGTGGTCAAATCCGTAGCAGTATTGAAGTGATACCTTCAAATTCTCGCAATGACCGAATACCACATGACCTTGTCAATTAACCAGAAACACTTCGAATTAAGGTAAGCCTTTCTCCAGCATTCCACAAAAAAGAAAAAAATCTTGAATCAATATGATTTATTGCAAATATCTCGCGAATGGAAAGTTTTAGCAAGAAATTCCTCCAATGAATTTTCGCTTTTTTATTATCTATTGAATAAACTAAAAATTTAGTGCGTTTTGTGCACGAAAATGTGTAATTTTGCCATCAGAAAATGGGGCGTTTCCGTAATGGGAAAAAGTGGTTTCCCTAACACAATCGCCGAATATTGATGGCTTAATTTTTCCAAAAATGTGAATGATTGCCATTCACATGCATAGATTTATTATTTGTATTATAATGCCTTTAATACATTTGAGGTCATTCGTGATGAGATGTGAACTTGTGACATTTAGCGTGAGAGTTTCTTTTAGGATTCCCCTCAAGAACTGAATGATTCTCTCCCGTAATTCCTTTAAAGTTTTTTTTTCCTAATTCTGTGCAGAACAGTTTAGGAATTCCCTCCAAAATACTCTGGAGATTCACTTTGTATTCTTTATAATTCTCGCGAGAATTTGTTCAAATTTCTCTTCATAGTTTTTCCTAACATTTCATTTGTAGTATTCCTCAGAAATCTCTTGGTATGCCCGTTAGAATTTATAAAGTATTCTTCTAAAATTTCCTTGGATTTAACCTCAGAATTGCATAGGATTTCCTCAGAATTCCCTTGAAATTATTCTAAAAATAGCGTTGATAGAATATCTTTGGACCTCCCTTAGCTCAGTCGGTAAAGGCGCAGCTACAAAGCAAGACCATGCTGGAGGTGGCTGGGTTCGATTCCCGGTCCGGTCTAGGAATTTTTCGGGTTGGAAAATTTCTCGACTTCCCTGGGCATAGAAGTATGATTGGACTTGCCACACAATTGTACCAATGCAAAAATGGTACAGGCATCGAAAGCTCTCAATTAATAACTGAGGAAGTGCATCTAGAACACTAAGTTGAGAGCACGCAATAAGCTAATATGCGATATGCAATAAGCTTGAAATGCGAAGAAGAAAAAGAAGAATATATTTAAAATCTCCTGGAACGCGACTTCGATTTTTATGGAAATAATGTTCAACATTTCCTCCATGGAACCCGCCGAATTTCTTTGAAACTATCTTCAAACTAGCTTTAAATTCTTCAATATATTTTTTAGTTATTCTCAGTTCTTTTGGAACTATTATCGATATTCATTTAGATCTCTCCTCGAAATTCTTCAAAAGTTTGTTGAAATTCCTTCAGAGTGGCTTTTGAATTCCCTGGAATTTTACTTTATTTTTTTCTGAAAATTTCTTGAAATACCTTTCAAAATTACCTGTTACCTCTAGTCAAATTCGTTTGGAACTGTCTTCAGATTTTCTAAACAGAGTGAATAGTAAAGGACTACAATTCTCCAAAAATCTTATTAAAATTCTCCAGATAATTCTTCAATATGCCCGAACTCTAAAATTTCATCTTAGTTCAAGATTTTCGTTTTTTGTTGAATTTGAGATCTTGATAATAACGCCATGTATAAAATGCATGTTTTTTAAGTCTGAAATCTCTAAAAGTTCACAAGAACGTAAAAAAACCTTACCAATCAGGCTAGAGCCTTCTTGTCCTCTGCTGTCCCAAGAAGTCGTCTCCACTCTACTCGATCCATGGCCACACTTCGCCAGCCTTCGCGTAGTTTGCGAAGGTTCTGCAGGTCGCCTTCTACTTGGTCGATCCACCATTTTTACTGGGTCGTCGTGCGGCATTCTTACGACGTGCCCAGCCCACCGTAGTCGCCCAATTTTTGCAATGTGGACGATGAATGGTTCTCCCAGCAGCTGGTGCAACTCGTGGTTCATTCGCCTCCTCCACGTTCCGTCATCCATGTGCACTCCACCGTAGATGATACGTAACACCTTCCGTTCGAAAACACCATGCGCATAGTCCAGGTCTCGTGGCCGTAGAGGACCACCGGTCTAATCAGCGTCTTGTAGATAGTAAACTTCGTGCAACGGCGAATTTTATTCGACCGGAGCGTCCTCCGGAGTCCAAAGTAGGCCCGATTCCCTGCCATAATGCGTCTTTGAATTTCTCTGCTGGTATCATTTTCGGCGGTCACCAGTGAGCCCAAATACACGAACTCCTCGACCACCTCGATTTCGAACCTCTTCCTTTAATGTATTTTGTCTTTGATGCGTTGATGGCAAGTCCAATCCGCCTAGCTTCAGTCTGATGTACGTTTCCGCCATCGTCTCAAAGTTCCGTGCCATGATGTCGATGTCATCGGCGAAGCCAAGAAGATCGATGGACTTCCTGAAGATCGTGTCACTCGTGTCTATCCCAGCTCTTCTGATCACACCTTCTAACGCGATGTTGAATAGCAGACACGAAAGTCCATCACCTTGTCGTAACCCCCTTCGAGATTCAAAGGGATTCGAGAGTGTCCCCGATACTCGAACAACGCACAACACTCGATCCATCGTTGCCTTGACCAATCGCGTCAGTTTATCCAGTGTGTGGGCATTTGGGCAATTCTATTTGAACGCTGCTCCTTTTCCAACTGTTATTTCTTGACATACAACGAACCGAATCAACTGAAATTTTGCGTATTTGATTTCAAAATATTGATCTTTCAATCGCTTTTAATTTGACTAAAACCTGTTCACGATAAAGACAAGCTATAGCAGTTTGATTTTTATCCATATAAAAAAAAAAACTATGGTGAACGAAATCCAAGATCTTCCATTAGTCGAAATAGTCACTATGATATTGGTATTTTTGGATCGGGTATAACTAAACTATTGGCAGGCAAATGGAAAACCAAAGCGGCCAAATAAAAAAAAATAGTCCATTTTCTTAGATGGTGAAAAAAAAACCTGCTAGGGGAAATGGATGTAATGTCGGCCTAAATGCCACTAATTTGGGCACATACATAAATTAAAAAATCGACTAAATTTTCAATAGTGACCAAAAATATCCATAGTACCGTCCCAATGACGCGTTCATCTTTATAAAATTGATAAATAGCTGATTTTTAGCGATGGGCCCAATCTTAGATCCATAGGCCAACATTAAAGCCATTTCCCCTATAACTTGTATTTGCCGTGAACAGTTTTTGGTCAAATAAGAAGCGTTTAAATATCAATATTTTGACTAAAAATGTGCAATATTTCAGTTGATTCGCTGATTACAGTTTGAAAAAGAGCAGTCAAATAAGAAGCATTTTACTAGATGATGTTGATGGTAGTGGTCTACCACTCATTGTAACTTTGAAACTAGAGGGGCTCTTCTAACTTGATCAAGCTTATTTACCTAGGGGATGAGTACTTAAGGGGGTTAGATTTTGATAAGTTCTTTAGTGGGAATGACACTGATGAAGACTGCACATTGTAGTCGAAATACGTATCTGTCATGGATACCAAAATTAATTAAGTGGAATTAAATGGAAGATAACCTTTTTTGCTGTTTTATTTAGCATTCCGCTAACAACCCAATTTCATTACTACATTGATCAAGCTTAATAACCTCTGATTGTCATCAGTAAATCGTTGTATGAAGGTTCAAAAACGGATGAATGGATTGATAGGCAATTCGCCTATTCATTTCCAGTTCAGAATCTCCTTCCAACAACTAGATCAGCCAATTGGTCAGTAAACAAGCCATCCAACAGGAAGATACCCCAATCAATGGGGAAGAAAGCCCGCCCTTTATCCACGGAATGTTAGCAACATGGAATAGACATTTTCACTCTCCCCATCCATATCGCTTCAATCGGGTGCCCTGATGCTCCTTCCCAATCCCAGCATTGGTTTGTATATAGGGGAAATGGATGTAATGTCGGCCTTGCCCCGTAACGTGGGTAGATCACCTTTTCGTGGTACGTTACGGGATGTAAGATCTACCACCGATTCCTAGTCCTAACTACTTCAAACTAGGGGAACAGGATTTTTCAGTAATCCAAGGAACACATCTTAGTCCTTGGTACTTTTTATGCCTTGTTGATAGTGACAAGACTCGGCTTTGTCTACCGAGGATGATCTTGAAACAAGGCAAAAAAATGAGTTAGTTGTCTTCATCTATGTGATTCCTAATCTTCTATCCGTTGTTCCCTAGTTCCTGACTACTTCATACTAGGGGAACAGGATTTTTCAGTAATCCAAGGAACACATCTTAGTCCTTGTTACTTTTTATGCCTTGTTGATAGTGACAAGACTCGGCTTTGTCTACCGAGGATGATCTTGAAACAAGGCAAAAAAATGAGTTAGTTGTCTTCATCTATGTGATTCCTAATCTTCTCTTCGTTGTTCCCTAGTTTGAAGTGGTTAAGACTAGGGTTCTGATGCATGGTCATTATCGGTGTCATACCTTAATTTTGTTGCTAAGGAATTCAACTTTGACTGACAAAGGGGCGCGCCTTTGGAGGGTGTTTCAACACTCCGAAGGGTATAAATAGCGGGACCTTTCAATTAGAGTCGGATCCTTGCGATAAATGCAAGAGTGGCAACTGTAAAAAAATCGAATAATACTTCATCATTTCTCAATAGTGATGGAGTAATACGACATGCACTAAACTAAGGACACGGGATATACTACAATAGATCAATTTACTGGTCGCAGTAGTGTTAGGTCCCGAACAGAGGAAAAAAAAATGTCGGCCTAAATGCCCCTAATTTCGGCCCATTCAGCAATCGACTAAATTTTCAATAGCGACCAAAAACATCCATTAGTACCGTCCCAATGACGCGTTCATCAAGATAAAATTGATAAATAGTAGATTTTTATCGATGGGCGCAATCTTAGATCTATAGGCCAACATTAGAGCCAGATTCCCCTATATGAGCAATAATAAAAATTAAACATTTAAAACGATCTCACCTGCTGTTTCTTCACCCTTATGTCAAATTTTCGTGCATATTTGTGAACTCGTTGTCGTTCTCTGTATCACTGCTAGTCGCTACTAGTCTCCCATGTTATTTCTGATGTGTTCTACGACATATCGACGTCCATTATCTTTGTATGTTGAGCTTGAGTTCCTAGTTGCGTCTTACAAAACCGTAACACCAGTGCGGAAAATAGACAGTGTCTCCGAGTATTTTTTTAACGAGCATCACTCCATTGTCGTATCGCATGTGCTCCATTTTGCAGCTCATTTTTCACTTTGTTGACTCCATGGTACCGGAAAAGGTATAGAAATATACATTATTTGTAATGCTGTGATATAACCATAACGGAATGGCCGTTCAAAATGGTTCAACGGATGTGAAATGAGGGAACATTAAATATGTTGACTAACAATTAGTATCAATGTTCCGTCATATCGTATCTTCAAGTGATCTTTGCAAGCGCCACATTTCTTTCAGGCTGTTTGGAACTACATGTGGTGAAATATGAAACGGACTGAATTGCACATAACAATGTCCAGTGTCATCACTTACTCACACATGAAATCTGCCTCGACCAACCTGGCAGAACGCGCCCTAATCCTCACTGAACCAAGGGGCAGGGAATAAGAAGCGTTTTACTAGAATTTCTCAAACCTCATGTACACTCATATGCCCAAAACTATACCGACAAACCTTGAATAGTTGATGAACCAGCAGAGGCAGACATTTTGATCGACACCCTGAAAAATTACTACTCATTGAACTTTTGTCCGGTACTGTATGTAAATCAAAATGATGTGTCGATAGGATGACACTTATTTCCCCGAATAAAGATTCAGGCCACATCTGCCCGTCATGTTTGCCATCATAATTGACTATGTAATAGTTTTAAGTGCGTAATAATATGTTGTACCGATGGCATCTCTCGCCAATAGAAAAGCCTTGCAAACGATGCGTAAAGTCTGTGAAGCAAACCTAACATAATAGGTTGCACCAATAATGTTTAACCAGTGTATTACACCAAATCAAACAACACATGCTTCCTCTGTAATATTTCCCCATCAGAAGAACCATTCTACGTACATATATGCTAGTTAGCGGTCACTTCTCTGCTGCGTCTCTCAATTCAGCCGTCTCCCATATCAAAAACCGGCACGATTTAACCGTCATTATTTTTTAACATGTCTTTACACTTCGCCTCCCCGAGCTGGTGGCTTCTGGCTTCTGACTGCTTACAAACTGTTCACTACTGGAAAAACGGCTCGAAATCGTAAATTATGAAATAATCGCTGATCAAAAGTTATTCATCTAGTGAAGTGTTAGTGGCTTGTGCTGTAGAGCTGGCCTGATAAAGACAAGGCACACACCACTAAAGCCAGGGCCACCGCCCCAGTCAGTGGGGCAGCAACAAAAAAAAAATCGCAAAAGCACAACAACATTTCAGCAATTGATCCAAGTACCGTAACAAGCGCAGAAATTTTCGAACGTTGCCCAACTTTTGTCTGCCGTCGGTCGGTGGAGGTCTCTCTTCTTTGTACCGCTCATATACAGTTTTATAACGTATTTCTTTTTTCAATGCTTGCTCACTTCCAGAAAACCGCCAAAAATGTTCGCATTCGATCACTGCTTCTATTCGACGGATCCGAGTGCGGAACACTTCGCCTCCCAGGAGCTCGTCTTCGCCAACATGGGCCGCGACATCCTGGACAATGCCTTCCAGGGGTACAATGCGTGCATCTTCGCGTACGGGCAGACCGGATCCGGCAAATCCTACACCATGATGGGCAATCAGGACAACAAGGGTATCATCCCGCGGCTGTGCGACGAATTGTTTGGGTACATTGCGGCCAAGCAAACCGAAGAACTGAACTACAAGGTCGAGGTGTCCTACATGGAAATCTACAACGAGAAAGTGCACGACCTGCTGGATCCGAAGACGAGCAAACAGTCGCTCAAGGTGCGGGAACACAACGTCATGGGACCGTACGTGGACGGGTTGTCCCAGCTGGCGGTCACAGCGTTCATGGTAGGTTATTCTACTTTATTTTCCGATCTATGCCATGTTTGCTCTTTTTGTGCTGCTCACTCAGTACACCGGGTGGATGGGGGTTTACCGGAATAGAGTTGCATGTGTATGAATGAATCGATAAATGGGTATACGATGCATGTAGGTACATATATGTGCGGGTGTCATACATTATGTTGTCGTTTCAACACTTCGGGACCGGAATCAGATGGGACTTTCCGTCGAGTCGATTCAGGGCGACTATGGTATAGGATGAAATTTCTAATTTTCGACTATACCATTCATTCGCTGGATTTTGTTGTTGTTTTAAGAAATAAGAAGAAAGATGTGTAAAAATTAGTTGAAGCATTTTAAACTTAATTAGCAACATTCAGGAGCTCTAGAAAAACGCGGATTACATATTCCAGTTTCAAGAGTGTAATATGAGAAAGAACTCCCAGAGCGGAACCGTTAGTTCTCCGTTAGTTAATAGGGATGTCTGTAATATTTGTTCAAGATGCTATCTGGAGATGCCGCACAGCACTTCAATTGTTTTAAAAGCATTTTGCAAATTCTATGAAAGTGTTCCGACATGGGTCTGGGAGTTCTTTGATGACCTAAAAGTAATTTTAAACAGCCCTGAAGATTCTCTGATTTAACATGGGAAATCTTATGACTTCATAGTCCTTTAGACTTGCCTTAACTCTGGAAGATATTAGCGGATGTCCCGAACTCGAAGAGAGAAGAAACTTTTGAGAGTCATTTAGAAATCTACTGAAAAACCTAGTGGTGATGTTCTTGAAAAGATATAGTCTTTAATTTCTTTGGATTTACCATGGTAGGCAAAATTTGCCTGTTTTTTATCCTCTCCTTTAGGGGTTTGATCAAAATACGATGTTAGTAAATATTTTGCATAATTTCACGATCAACTTTTGAAAAGGGATTGACTTTTTGCTGTTTTAAATTTAAAGATAATATTTTGAAATCGGTTACAACTTCAAGTTTGAATTCAACGGCTAAAATCTTGAAGATAATTCGAACTTGGTTTTATACACCGTAAATAAAAGTAAAATCATACATCAAATCAGGTTACCAATTTTTTTTTTGAATATGTTTATTTGTTTAGTGTTCTCTAAATTAAATAAAAAACATAATATGGCGTAGTATAATGATTACGATTACATAGGATTTTCAACGAGTTTCTCGATCATTCTTCTGTTACATTATAATCATGAATAAAATTTTCTTCAATTTCATCGACAGCTTTCATAAGTTCCTCCAACGGATTGTAGTTATTAGTATCAGTTATTGAACAGCTTACAGAATTTTCAAATATCATAAAACTTTTCACGATGTCGGGATAATCCAGAAACACGTCTTTTCGCCATACAAATGGAACTGACCACTGGGTCTGATTCATTCATGGCACGAATGAACACATCATGTAAGTTGTCTATCGTTGATGGTTTCCTTGCATAATGGGTTCGATATTTTTTAGCTGATTATGTTGACTTTCTGCTGCCACTTCCGTTAATGAACCAAGAGGTGCTGGTGAACTTTATATATCATCTCCTTATCTATCGTATAAAATGACCACTTGACCACTTTAAGTCTGTTATTTGAAACTTAGCATCTTCAACTATGTAAAATCGTTAACTTCACGCAGAAATAATACAAACATAGGGGAAATGGATGTAATGTCGGTCTAAATGACCCCAATTTAGGCCCATACATAAATTCAGCAGTCGGGAAATTCACAATAAAAAAGCTCTTGGAAGCGCATCAATATGAATAGTGTCTTCTTAGATATGCACCTCATAGGTATTAACTTGGTGCTAAAATGATAACATCCCAAGTAACCAAAAGTTCTGATAAAAGGCTATTTGTGGCTTAAGCATCTTGGTTGCAGGTGGTCTATAGAATTCTAAGCAGCCTCATTTTTAAGTCGTTATAAGAACTTGAAAGTTCCGGTATTATAATTGAAGAGCATTCTAAGCAGCTTCGGGCGGAACTTGAACGGAACTTTTAGAAAATAAATTAAAAAAGGTTTTTGTCCTCTACACTAATTCTATATTTTGTTCGCACTTTTATGAAAGTTATTTCTAAAGGCAGGTATTAATGTGTATTGATTTATCAGCATTAGTAGTAGAAGTGGAGCTGTTTGAAGATTTAAACCCAGTCCTCCTGCGTGAGAGCCCTAGCACGAACCGCTGCGTCCTCTGAGATATAATAAAGTGAGCTGTTGTCCCGCCTACTGTTGGAGTTTTCAGTGCCAGCTGACTAACTTGAATACGAAACACAACACCTTGATGAATTTTAAATTGATGTTTGCCCGCATGGTATTCCAACACATTTGTGGCGCAGTGGTTAGCGTTCCTAGATCGCATGTCGAATACACAGGTTCGAATCCAGGAAATTATTTTTTAATTATTTTTTATGTTTGGATAGAATGTTGATGCACTGCATTAATATAGGAATTATGATTTATTCGGGCCACTGATCATTTAATATTTACGTACATTATTTTGTTACTAATAAAGATTTGTGCGGAGTGCGGAATAAAGTTCTGTCGGAACTTTATTTGAACTTTATGTAACTTGAAAGTTCTGTAGGAACTTTATTTGAACTTTATGGAACTTGAAAGTTCTGTCGGAGCTTTATTTGAACTTTATGGAACTTGAAAGTTCTGTCGGGACTTTATTCGAACTTTATGGAACTTGAAAGTTCTGTCGGGACTTTATTCGAACTTTATGGAACTTGAAAGCTCTGTCGGAACTTTATTTGAACTTTACGGAACTTTGAAGTGATTTTAATCGTTGAATGCGGAACTTTTGGTTACTTGGGATACTACCTATAGCTAAGCAATTCATAGTACCAAATGGCGTGGTTTTCAAACACCTACATCCATATTTAAGCCAAGTCTCGGAATCAACATTAGAATATAATTCGCTGTGAATCTGTGAAAGTGTCCTGCTTAAGTTCAGTAATTCAGAAGATGAACTAGTAGTTAAAATGAATACTTTTTATCATAAGTGCATAAACGTGTTTAGTAAAAGTTGTGAAGTCTCACGGAAAATAATATCAAGAAACTGATTGCGCTGAGTTTTGCGGAAGAGAACCAACTTAACAGTAGCTTCAAAATCTGTGATTCTTGTTGTATACAGCTTTCTAAACGTACCGAACTTCCAAGTCAAGAATCCTTAGCATCTGTATCATCAATAACATCGGCAAAAACAATTGACTCTAATGTTGGCGAATATTCGCAAAGCGTTAATGCTGAACTTTTAAACAAATCTAAAGGGGAAATCTAGACTTACATTTGAAAAGGACGTAACTCCAAAATGAAAATGGAAAGACGTGAAATAGGAATAATTTTTAAGTCATCAAAATTGGGAAGCGATTTTCTCGATATGGGTCTTTTGGTGTTACGCCCTTTTCAAATGTTAGTATAGAAATGTCGGCTTCGGCAAAACCTTAACCTATTATCGTCAGAGGGGCAAACAAAGTCCTAGAACACTCAAATTTGGCCAATAGATGCTCTGAAAAACAATGTATCCACATGCCAAAATTAAGCTCTCAAGGAGGTTTTTACCCCTGACGATAATAGGTTAAGGTATTGCCGAAGCCAACATTTCCTCTATCTAGTATTTTGGCATCACCAATTGATCTGAAGGAAATGAGTTCTGTAAATTATGCTGTGCAGAAATATCTTTAAATTAATCAAAGAATTAGAAAGCACATCTTTGCACTTCATGCAAAAGCTAACTTAGATGATAACAAAACTGACGATTTTAATGAAATTATTGAACAGCTTACAGAGAACTTTTCGAAAGAAGACACAACGAAAACTGAGAAATTTCAGATACCTAGGTCAAGGACAGTTCAGAAAATTATGGACACATTCAATGCAACCAGTTATATGGCTACTCAATCAAAACAACTGTTAAACGATAAAGGTGTACACTCCACTATTACTTTGAGGATAGGCAGTGGATTGAGCGTCAGTCAGTTAAAAAAAGGTTACACTCTACGGGAGTCCTACAACCATGCTTGGCATACACAGTTTTGGTCATGAGTTGCTCATTTGCCAATAACTTTGCACACAGTTGACGAAACATAGTTATCTTTAAATCAGTAGATAGAATAGGGTTTAAGCTTGTTATAGATAAGTAAAAGAAAATAGATTTTAATTCTAGTAAAAAACTGTATTTGTTTTAGCGTTGTAAAAATGAAGTGAGAAATGCTCACTACACATCTTGGACTTTAAGTGTAAAAAATCATTGGTGTTGATTCAAAGTTAAAAATTACCTACTCTTTGCATATCTATTGTAAGCTATGATCCTAATCTATCAATTACTTGAAAGAAAAACCAATTTCAGCAACAGAGTGAAAAGTTATCAACAAATGAGCAGTTGGTGTGTACAACTGTGCATGCCAAGCATGCCTACAACCGATTCAAAGAATTAAATAGTGAAGTACAAATTGGGTTTTCAACTTTTGCAAATCTCAGGCATAAGAATTGTAAATTGTTGACTAGTTCAGGGACACATAATGTGTGTGTGTACATATGTACTATTCATGAAAATGTTAATTTGATTATTCACAACTTAAAGAAATTAGAAGATTTGCGCCATGATTCGGTATCTGTAAACTTATTTATCTCAAAAATGATTGCAATTTAAGAATAAAAATGGAATAGAAGTTGAATGGCATTTCCTCGCAACATCGCATGGTTAAGACCAATGTGATGCTACAGGGGGAACACTGAAACATATGGCTACCAGAGCTAGTCTAGCTAGAGAACGTGAACATCCCATCAAAAATTCAAAGGAACTATACGATTGGGCTCAGAAGCGAAACGAGGATCAGCTGACTCAAATTTTATTTTGTTAACCAACTACTGAAGAATATGAATCTAATAAACAAGAGCTTAACGAACAATACTCAAGAGCTATAATCATTCAAGGAACTCAAAAATACCAGTCATTTATTCCTATATCTGAAAGACAAATAGAAGCCCCATCCGGAAGCCTGGGAAAGATCCGTCCTCTCCTTCAAGTTACCGACCCATCAGCCTTCTCTCGGGGTTATCTAAGCTGTTCGAAAGAGCTCCTAGCATATGTCGATGAAAACAACTTGTTGCTCGAAGAACAGTTTGGGTTCCGTAAAGGTCACCCGACTGTTCACCAGCTGACTCGGGTGACAAACATTCTCAAACGGAACATTCTTTTTCGCATATTAAGCTTATTGCTTATCGCGTTCTAAATGCACTTCCACAGTTATGAATTGAGAGCTTTCGATGTCAATACCAATGCATGAATTTGTATATTGCGTGGCAAGCAAAATGATACTCTATGCCCAGGGAAGTCGAGAAACCCGAAAGATTCCCTCGACCGGACCAAGAATCGAACCCGCCACCTCAAGCTTGGTAATGCCGTGCCTTTACTGACTAGGCTATGAGGCCCCAAACGGAACATATCTGTATCCAAAACATCTGCCATAGCATTGTTGGACGTTGAAAAAGCGATGGCCTGGTCTACAAATTACAGCGATACGGTCTTCCAATATGCCGACTCTCCCTGATGGTGGATCGTTGTCTCTGTTCGCAGATGACACATCCATCATCTATAAGGATAGGGTCATCGGAGCTCTAACCGGCAAACTTTTAAGAGGACTGATTATTTCAACAGCTGGAAGATCCGTATAAACGTGGTGAAGACCCAGGACATCATATTTCCTCATTCCAAATCTCCCAGACTTGTTCGGTCTGAGATTAATAAGATTAACTTTAACGGCACAGTGGTAGAATGGTCCAAAGAGATAGTCTACTTCGGCCTTACACTCGACAGCAAGCTGCTGTCAAAAAAACAAAACAAAATGCAACATCCTGATGAGATCCCTATATCCGCTCATCAATAGGAGATCCACTCTGTCCCTGAAAAACAAGCTTGCCGTCTACAAGCACATCATACTTCCGGTATGCCAATCTGGGAGAGTTGCGCCAAATGCCATCACCTTAAACTCCAAAGGATCCGGAACAAGATGCGTAGATGGTGATTTTTTTTATAAACAAACTAAAGGTGCTCCTATGGGCAATCCGCTTTCCCCATTTTTATGTGAATTGTTCATGGCTAACCTAGAAAATATTCTGCAGGATAGGAATTTGTTGCCCAAGTGTTGGTATAGGTACGTGGATGACATTTTTAGCATTGTAAAAAGTGAATATTTATCAAAAAATTTGGAGGCCATTAGCAGCGTTCACAAGGACGGCAAACTCCTCTTCTTAGATCTTCTCATCGTCAGGGAATCGCCTTCGTTCTATTTCGAAATCTATAGGAAACCAACAAAACAAATAGAGTAATACTAAGCTCTTCAAACCATTCCCATCAACACAAAATAGCCGCTTTTCACCACATGGTGCACAGGATGCAAACTCTTCCTTTTAGCGATACAGGCAAATCAAAGGAAACAGCAAACATTTTTGAAATCGCTAGACTTAATGGGTATCAAGAAAAAAAAAACAATTCAATACAATAACAATAATCGATAAAAGAACAAGGGACCATTTTAGGCGTACTTTGACAACTCTTACACCAGTAACTGAGGGTTTAAACGGGTAGCAGTAGTCGACAAAAACATTACCAAACCATTGAGTTCGAAGTTTAGAAGTTTTGGCCTAGATCTAGTATTCAGTAGCATGACAAATCAGCTGAATTCATTGTTTTTTTTTTTTTTTTTTTGTTAATTACTTTATTTGTACAGGCTCAATCGAATAAACTTTACAGAGCCAAGTTATCATTTTCTTTATACATTATGAATGTCTTAAATCTAAAATTAAAGGATTGGAACCGATTACTCGCGGTCTTCTCGAGGTTATTGGATGACAATTGTTTGGATCGGGAGAGGGAAAAGAAGATTTGGAATATGATTCTAAAATTTCACTATTTCTAAAACATATACTTAATCCTATCGACGTTATATCAACTCTGTAATTATACAATTATTACAGAAACAAATCTACAAAAAAAATACACACACACATACAAAACACAAACTAAACACAAGGTTAATCAAACTTACAATCTATGGTTAATATTCTTCAAGAAAACATATATGAGTTGCATAAACTCCAGATCGCGTCTAGCCAAAATATCCCGAACTGGAACATTAGGTTGTCTACCTCGAGCCCGAAGGGAATCGTACAACTCGGATCTGACTCCACGGTGCTCAGCACATGACCAAATAATGTGATCTGCGTCCTGATAACCTTGTCCACATTCACAGAGATTACTGTCCCCCAGCCCAACACGGAACAAGTGAGCGCTTAGTGAATAGTGATTGGACATGAGGCGAGACATCACACGAATGAAGTCTCGACCCACCTCCAAACCTTTGAACCAAGGACACTTCGACACCTTAGGGATAATTGAATACAACCATCGTCCCAAACTCCCTTCACTCCATTTATTTTGCCAGCTGGCGAGTGACTGTTGACGATAAATGAAGAAAAATTCGTCGTAGGCGATTTGTCGATCGTAAATATCGCCTTCCATAGCGCCCACCTTTGCAAGCGAGTCCGCCTTCTCATTGCCCGCAATCGAGCAATGAGATGGGACCCATACAAAGGTGATGACAAAAGATCTTAAAGATAAAGCACTTAGAAGCTCTCGTATTTTCATGAGAAAATACGAGGAGTGCTTTACCGGCCTCATGGAGCGAATAGCCTCGACAGAACTGAGACTATCCGTAAAAATAAAATAATGATCTGGTGCAAGTGAGGCGATCGTTTCTAGCGTATAATGTATTGCCGCCAGTTCAGCAACATATACGGAACAAGGAGCTTGAAGCATTCGAGAGGCGCTATGAAATTCGTTAAAAATACCAAAACCAGCGGACGCCTCTATTAGTGATCCATCTGTGAAGAACGATCTTGCGGAATCAACTTGGCCAAACTTTGCAGCGAAAATTGACGGAGCAATCATGGAACGATGATGCTCTGGGATTCCGCGAATCTCTTGCGTCATCGATAAATCAAAATGAACAGAATTGTCGAAGTCGGAGAAGCAAACACGATAGGGATTATGCTGCGAAGGGCTGACATCCTGTGTTATGTACACGTAGTACAATGACATAAAACGAGTTTGAGGGTTTAGCTCAAGAAGCTTCTCAAAGTTTGCAATCACCAGTGGGTTCATAATTTCACAACCGGTGAGGAGCCTGAGGGATAATTCCGAAAACCGATCAGAGAGTGGCAACATGCCCGCTAACACTTCGAGACTCATCGTATGAGTCGAGTGCATGCATCCTAATGCAATACGAAGACAGCGATACTGAATCCGTTCCAGTTTGATGATGTGCGTTTTAGCCGCCGACTGGAAGCAAAAACTACCGTACTCTAAAACCGATAAAATCGTTGTCCGGTACAACGTTAGAAGATCTTGCGGATGGGCTCCCCACCACGTTCCGGTAATTGTTCGGAGAAAATTGATCCTTTGTTGGCATTTCCGCTTCAGATACTCAATGTGGGATCTCCAGGTGCATTTTGAATCGAACCAGACCCCAAGATATTTGAAAGACATGGAATGAGTGATCGGCTTACCCAAAAGTTGAAGCTTCGGTTGTGCTGGGCTATGCTTCCTAGAAAAAACGACCAACTCAGTTTTCTCCGTGGAGAATTCGATACCTAGCTGGATAGCCCAAGTAGACAAATTGTCTAAGGTATCCTGTAAGGGTCCTTGCAGGTCGGCTTCTCTTGGTCCTGTCATAGACACTACTCCGTCATCTGCAAGTTGTCTCAACGTGCAGTTGTCCCTTAGACAATTGTCAATTTCTCTGACGTAGAAATTATACAGAAGGGGGCTTAAACATGAGCCCTGGGGGAGACCCATGTAGCTAAATCGTGAAGCTGTAGAGTTTCCATGAGAAAAGCTCATATGTTTCTCTGACAGCAAATTGTACAAAAAGTTATTAATTAATGGAGAAAGGCCACAAGCGTGGAGTTTGTCTGAAAGGACTTCAACCGATACTGAATCAAAAGCCCCCTTAATATCCAAGAAGACAGAAGCCATTTGCTCTTTTTTAGCAAAAGCCAACTGGATTTCTGTGGAAAGCAACGCGAGACAGTCGTTCGTTCCCTTGCCCCTACGGAAACCAAATTGAGTATCTGAGAGTAGGTGGTTCAACTCAAGCCATTTGTTCAGGCGAAAAAGGATCATTTTCTCCAACAATTTTCGAATACACGATAGCATCGCAATGGGACGATACGAGTTGTGATTTGACGCGGGTTTTCCAGGCTTTTTAATGGCTATAACTCTCACCCGCCTCCAATCATCCGGAACAATATTTAGCTCCAGAAACTGACCAAACAAGTTCAACATGCGCCTCTTAGCGACGTCTGGGAGGTTCTTCAACAAGTTGAACTTGATTCTATCAGCCCCCGGAGCCGAATTGCCACACGAAAGGAGCGCGAGTGAGAGCTCCAGCATTGAAAAAGGCTGGCTGATCTCGTCTACAGAATTCGTCGTTTCGCGAGGAATCATCTGTGCCGGCACAGAATCAGGACATACTTTTCGCGCGAACTTGAGAATCCAACTATCCGAGTACTCCTCGCTCTCGTTGTTTGAAGACCGGTTACGCATCCTTCGCGCCGTGTTCCAAAGCGCATTCATCGACGTTTCGCGCGATAAACCGTCCACGAATTGCCGCCAGTATCCGCGTTTCTTGGCTTTGATGAGGCTCTTGACTTCGCGTTCAAGAGCCGAGTACGCTTCGAAATGTACGGGTGTTCCACGTTTCCGGAAAAGCTTAAACGCGTCGGACTTTTTACGATAAACCTCAGTGCATTGCTGGTCCCACCAAGGGGAAGGAGGTTTCCTACGGAAAGACGTTCCTGGAACCGGCCGAGTTTGAGCTTGAAGCGCGCTGTCCAAGATCAGATTGGAGAGGAAGTTATATTCCTCCAACGGTGGAAGCCCTTCTACCGACGTTAGGGCATCTTCTATCACATTCTTGAACTTTGTCGCGCACAACAATCGTCTATTACCGACGATATGTGCTTGTACCGCAACCACTCAGTATCGGTCGATGTGAACAAACACAACTCGTCTCTGTTCTACTGTTGTGTATTGAGAACGCTTGCGCAAAAAGACTAAGGGAGGGAAACGGATTCGAAACTCATATGTCATTAGCCAAATACATCCGTAGACCATAGGTCCACCGTTGTATAATTGGCAATGCACCCGTGTACTGAATGGGAATTGTGGGTTCGAATCCCACCGGTGCCCTTAGATTTTTTCGCAAATTTTCTCACACGCACGTCTCTTGCCGATGATATGTGCTAACCTCTCAGTATCTTCTAACTGTCGCATATAACGAATAAAAATTGACTTTCAGTCGCTAACCTAAATCGTTTTCTAGTTGTTTATAAGACGATTGAAAAGTGATGTTTTAATGCCATTTTGGAGTTTTAAGGTCACTTTTCCATTGGTGCCATTTTTATTTCATTTGTTATTTTAAGGCAGTTATATTCGAAACTGGAATTTTAAAATGAAAATGGCATCATTTGGACCACCAGCGAAACTGTTCAGTCATGCATTTCTTTAGCTAGAAATCATTCGCATGGTAGACCCCTACCACACCACCATAATTTTAAAGCAACTATTTTTCTGCAGGCAATCTCGCACTTGCTCTTGCATTTTCCGCCCCATTATAAACCAGGACGCAGTGCACTTTGCATAAATTGACATTTTGTAGAACAGTAAGGAAATATGCCACAACACAATGCGCCTACCAACAATTGCTGCATTTCATAACGACCGGAGTCCTTCGCTCTACACTTTGAGAGCTCATTTGCTGTAGTTGCATCATGCAAACGCATTTTGTAACGCAGATCATATTCAACGGCAGGAATTAACTCCTGTCTACTACTGTTGCAGCTACAGTTACAAACATAAACGAAGAAAGTACTCCACATGATTAGCGACGGCGGTCGGTAGTTGGCCTTGGTACCAAACACCATGACACAATGAAGGTTCGAGGCCCCATCGATTTACTCCTTGTGGCGTGTGCTCTATGGCTTTTTGAAGGATACCAAATTTAAATTATTAGCTACTCGAAGGCAACGCGGCAGTAAATGACTAACAGTTAACCTTTTGAGCGAACGGGTGTTGCTATCATTGCTTCAAGGGACAGACCTTTCGTCGCTTGAGATAGGCAAAAGACGATACTTGAGTGTTGTATTTACAGTAGCAGTAGCGTCACGTTTGCTTTACGACCGCATGTTCAGTACCAATTTCAGCCGTGGGTGGGAGCTTTCTCCACTCTTTCACTCTGCATAACAGGTAGGCAGGCAAAGCTCGAAAGGTATCACGATTTGTACCATCACCAACGGTTTGAACTACCATCATTAGGTCATTACTGCCGAGTTGTGTTATTGTGTCACTGTTGCTGAGGTATTGTTTGGAAGGAAGAAAAGATGCATCACACGCGCGCGCTCACCAGTTCAGTCTGTCAAGTCATCCACCCACTCATACACTCTGGGTGAGTGTTACTGCCCTGCCCGCACTGCTTTCGGAGCCTCTGCCTCTGGAGTGTTACTGCCCTCTTTGTCACATGTAGCGTCTCGGGTGCACAGCAGTGGATGATGAATGCGGATGCGAGGGGTGCAGAAATTAACATGAATATTCCACTTTTCACCTTGTGTACCCTTGTGTGAGACGGTTTACCCGTCCTATTTTATAAACCAGCGACAACTAGGAATTAGCTTGGTTTCTTTGTGTACAATGATGACTTGTTGGAAAAGGTTTAAACAAAATTTTCCAGGCCAGTTGATGTGATTGAATTTCCCACTTTTTCGAAACCCGTAATTCGACTAAAGTTTATGGGAAGTAGTTGAACAGGGTAAGGCGTGTGTAGGAGATGTTTGTCAACAGTTACATGACTAGAGCAATGAGTCACATTCAACTAGAAAGTGTAAGATTCTCGTTCGATTTTGTAAGGAAAATATGCTAAAACTGTAATGAATGCAGATTTTATGTTTACTTTTCGGAAGTTGTTTGTTAAATTCATGTTAAAGACTGGAACGCGCAAAAATTGGTCAACAAAAAATCGTTTCTTTCAGTCAAAATTCATATCACAAAAACCTTCTTATTTTTCTTTTGGTAGTTCAATTCATATATTTAAAGGAAAAAATGTTCGTTTATTCTTTTGGTTTGCCAAATCCGAACTGCCGTTCCTTCCGCTTAACCCCTTCCATTAAATTTTGCACAGCCGAACGCCAGTTAGATTTAAACTGCTGCTCGTTTTCCATGGATTTATTAGTTTTTTTTTAGATTCCGTTAGACCAAGGCCCAGAGTTTTGGGCTGTTGGGAGGGTTGTGGTCTTTGGGTACCACAACCACGTTGTTCGCATCGTACCACTCGATTGTATTTTTCCCATAGTGGCAGCTCGCCAAGTCCGGCCAGAACAGCACAGGTCTATTATGTTGCTTTAGAAATGGTAGCAGCCGCTTTTTCAGACACTCCTGGACGTAGATCTCTTGATTGATAGTTGCCGTAGTAATGAAAATGCCGCTTTATAGACCACACGTGCATATGGCCTGCCAGGCGAGATATTTTTTCGGGAACTGATAGTTTGATGGTTTTGAAAATTTCAGCCACCTTCTCTTTTCCTGATGCGGTATAAAACTTCTGTCCCGGAAGCTGATTGAAATCCGCCTTCACATAAGTTTCGTCGTCCATTACGACACAGTCGAACTTTGTGAGCAGATTCGTATACAGCTTTCGGGACCGCTGCTTTGCCGACGTGTTTTGTTTGTAATCTCGGTTCGCCACCTTCACCTTCTTAAACGTCGACAACTCGGCTCGTTTCTTGGCCCGCTGTACAGTTTAGGATTCTGCTTATATTTCACCGCCACCTTCTTTGTCGTCGCTGCCACGTCCGGATTGCGATTTCCGCCGTTTCCAGGCTTCCTGGCGGTCGACAGACGCTCCCTGAACACTTTTAAAACGGTCGATTTGGCCACATCCAGCAATCTTGCCAACTTGGCGTGTGAGAACGTCGGATTCTCTTGCTGCGCGAGCAAAATTTTGACACGCTGCTCCTCTTGGTTGGACGTCATTTTGAAAACTGGAGAGCAAACGGTGAAAACTCATCATAGCAACCATTGTATATACACTCAACTTCCAAATACACATTTCAGGTTTTTTTATGCATTATTAATAGAAATACACCAATTTGAAGTTGATCAATTTTTGCGCGGTCCAGACTTTAGTCCGTTTTTCGATTATGCAGTGACCGGCACAAAAAAAAAAGATTAATCCACAATAAATGTAAACATTTAAACAAAACTTTTTCGATTGATATTTTTATTGTAGAATTTCAAATTAATAAGTTTTATGTTAAAAAGCATTTTAATTAGTATGACACAAAAAAAAAAGATCCAAACCAAAACAAATGACTAATAGTCAATGTGGCCTCCCTTCGCTTCGATGACCAACTGCAACCGCTTGTGTAATTTTGTTTAGCGTGTATTTTTTTTTTGGAAATGGGAGTCCATTTACCTACAACTTTGCCTCAGACGTTATTTCAATTAAAGGGTGTCCCACATCAAATTGCATACCGGAAAAAAAAACTCTGTAGAAAATTACCTAGTTGACCGATCTTTTTCAAACTTTCAGGCAATAAAATATAACCCATTAGTAAGCTTTTGGTATATTTATTTCATTCAACTTCAATACCATAACCGTACGCTCGCACCTTACGCTTAACTCCACTAAGTAGGTTCTGTACAACATTTGGCTGCAGCTTCTTCTGTACGGAAACCTCCTTTTCCACCGTATTTTGCCGTTCGTCATGATTTGGAGCCTTCTGCTCTTTGTACGTATGAAATCCCTCCCGGTCCTTGGCTCTCTGAACGAAAAACTTGGACAGATTCAACTTTTTGGCCACATCCCTGATCGAAGCATTGGGATTCCGCTTAAACGCTTTCACGACACACTGGTGATCCTGATCACTAATAGAACATCCATTCTGACCGCATTTCTCCTTCCGTTCGATGCTCAGAGTTTCGTAGTAACGTTTAATCACACGACTCACCGTTGACTGCACGATTCCGAGTGGTTTTCCGATGTCCAAAATCAATTCGCGACAGTGTAAACAATGCACTAAACTACTTCTACCCAAATTTCTAAGAGAAAATACCCAATAGGTAATTTTTTACAGCGTTTTTTCCGTGATGCAATTTGATGTGGGACACCCTTTAAATGAGCTGTTTTCATGAACAATATCGAATGTGCCATTTTGAAAAATATAGCCGTGGGTCAAAATGGCCAAATTCCAGCACAAACTTGGTTCATTGCCCTTATTGTACATTATGCGAAGATTCATAGAATTCTGAGAGGTAAAATCTAAAAATTGTTTATTTTCTCGCTTCTTGTCTTGCAACTGCTCTATGGCGACTTCCACACACTTAGAAATAAACTATTTTTACAAGAGATGTAATCCATCTTTGACGTTAATCATACAACGCAAAAAAATATGTCATGTAAAACCAAGTGTTCCGAAATTGAAACGACTAAAAGTGCGTTTGATTGTATTGAATTTCTTGTTTCTTTCAACTGATTCTTATGTCATACCCGCTTGCATGTGTCGGCCTCAGGGCACCGAAATTTACATGACTTTTTCGAAGTATGTAATTTGCAAAAACCTTCAGATACCATACAATGTATTCCGGAAATACCCACATTCTAGGGTATCTGTTTCTGTTACTCTTTTGAAACCGAAAGTCGTGATCTTCTCTTCTTTTTCCTGGCTATCCGAGGCCTCAAGTCATCATATTTGATTCTAAAATTACGTTGGGCATCTATTTCGGCATCTACATGTTGCCTACGTTCCGTACATACCCATATTATCACCTATCTAATACTGGAAGCTCCCATTTTGTATTCCATATTGGCGTGGGGCATCAATTTACTACCACCCCTATTCTGTATTTCGTTTCGAACGAAATTCTCATACAAAAAAATATTTTTTTTGTATGAGAATTTCGTTCGAAACGAAATACAGAATAGGGGTGTACATCTATTCGTCATCTTCGTTCCGAAATTACAAAGGTGTCTCACGTTTGACATCTTGGATTCCAAAATATTGTCAGGTTTGGATTTTTGGTCTCTACTTCTCTGTCCCGTTCCCGGTCTCAGGTATGAGCCAAATTAAGCAAGCCTGAATATTTTACAAACCAATGCACATTCTCTTTCTGTTACCCATACATTTTCCCATACTAACTTTAAAATTCTCGCGCATACAGTGATGCAAAATATCATGACACTCACTCGACACTCGTCAACGCATCAACAGACTATCGCTGACAGAACGTTTTGTAGAGGTAGAGCCATGATAAACAACAATCACCAGTAATGGTCGCTGCTGATGATGTAAAGCACAACGAAAACAGTGAAGACTTCTGCAGTACGATGATGAGAAAAGAAAATGAAAACGATGCTTACGCATACCAAGTTCGTCTCGGCATGCGTGACAGCGTGACTGTGTGAGCTACAAACAAAGCGGGTAAAATTAAACAGAAGCTGTTGGGCTCTCACTCACTCACCAACACACTCAAATAAGCACAAAACAGAAATTGCTTCAAAACGAGCACTGATGAGTATCGTGATTGTCGGGAATGACCAGATCGGTAATGGATCACCACCGAAGACGACATTCACCAGTTGCTTTTTACTTCTTTCGTCAACTTGATGGAGTGGAGGCACCATATTCGAAGCGGTTCCTAAATCGACGCACTCAATAATGTTCGATTATATTAAATCATTATTTTTGAAATGTTACATCTGCAAATTTTAGTTCCAGTGCCCTAGGATATTCAAAGATTCAAAGATTTTAAAAATAGTTATCTTGTCAAAATCGAGATACGATCAAAAATAAACGAATGCGTCATCATTAGGAACGCGCCAACTATGGTGCTGACACGGTACCATCAGTCGTTTAACGATCGTGATTGTTATAGGTCACAACTCTGCTTGCAAATCCAAATAGCATACAAATTAGTTCAAATTTAGCATAGTTATTGGGGATAGTGCTTCCTATTCGGGACATACATTACAGAGAATTTTATACAAAATTACCTTTCCCGATTCCCTAGGCTGAGATAGGATAACTATGAAAGAACTGTGTTTTCATAGAGGGCATAAATTTTAAATTATTACTAATAATCACCCACACAAAACGGGACACCGTGTACAGAAAATTTGATTTATATGTATATATTTACCTGAGTGAGTCTAAAGAATCTTCCAAGAGAAATTGGAAGAAGTTTTTGACAGAACATATAGGAAGTCAACTCCATGGGTAACCAGATGAACTTCCGTTAGTTTTTTTTTCCTTGATTTGTTTTCCGTCGATCTTGTTTTCCGTGCTGAGCACCAATGCTACCGACGCCAGAGAGGCAGCTCCCACACCTGGACCCTACCTATCGACCCAGCAACTCATGGACCGGGGACCATGAACCGAAGGAAGGCGTGATCAGAGATGTTATGCCTCAGAACATCCCGGCGGCGCCGACTGGGATTGAACCCAGGCCAGCTGGGGTGAGAGGTAATCACGCATACCACTACACCACCGGCGCCGCTTAAACTTCCGTTAGAAGCAGTGGCGTTTCCTTAACCTCAATCTACCTGTGCACCAACTCGCAAAACAAAAACAATTATCTAAATATTGCTTGCAATGGATAGATATCGAGTAAACTAGAAGATCATGTGTATTTTTCAACCGAATCGAGTATGAATATGGAATTAAATCTGGTTTTAAGAGTTAGTGCACAGGTAAAAAGTGAGGTTACGGGACGCCACTGGTTGGAAGTCGGATGAAATTTCAGGGCCACACCTATCTTCTGTAGGAAATTTCGAGAAACTTCTGGGAGAAGTCAGAAGACACTGGGGGAGATAAATAGAAGCACATTCAAATCTGATGAATCGTTCGAGAGAAGTTAAAGACAATTCCAAGAAAAAAAGAAGGATTTCTAAGAAGCCTGGAGAAACTTCCTGAGAAAACAGAAAGAAAATTCCTATGAATGTGGAAGAATCTTAGGGATCCAATATGGTCTAGCAGATGCCAGATAAAAATTCTTAAGAAAGTTAGAAGAAACTTCCAGGAGTAATCGATGGAATCTTTCAGGGGAAGTCAGAAGCAGGCTTGGTGGAGCCTCACTCGCGAGTTTGAAATGAGCCGAGCATAGCATTTTTCTGTAGTAGAATGCCTACTGCCAAATCATTCCACTGAGCTTAAGAGCTTGTGAGCGAAGGGGGATAAAATGAGAGTGAGGTTTGCTGCCATTCATGTTCATGTTTTCTGTCACACACTCTTAAGACCGGCGCACAATGCATACGTTTTCGGGTTATTTGACAGATAATGCATGGGCTAACTGTAAAAAATCCTGAAAACGTATCCATTGTGCGCCGGCCTTTACTCTCACTCTGGGTGAACTCTGAGCTTCTTGCGTCGAACAAAAAAGTCATCCGGAGTCTCGAAAAGCGCCCCTCACGTCAAATCATCCTCTCGCTGAAGTTCTCTCGAGGAGTTTTTGTTTACTTCTTCCATATTCCTGTCGCCACTAGAAATACTCAGAGGGAGAGATAAGCGGAAGGAATGTTTTGAGCCAAATGAACTGTCAAAATCTGAGCCAATCGAACATTCCCATTAGAATTTTTCTTATTCTTACTAGATTAAATTTGAGAGTATTACAATCGAACAGAAATTCAATCACCTCTATGTTTCGTGTGTTTCTCAAATTCAACTAGTTTTTTGAATAAAAAAAACAATATTCTAACTCTATTCATTAATTGATTTTAGTTGGTTAATTAATGGCACAAAGAAATGTGCAAAATATTGCGATGTGATCAATTATTAATTTGCACGTAAATCGAATCAAAAGTAACAGTCATGTGAAATGCTAGCTTCTAGCAAGGGTTGCAAGATTATTTAGGTACAAATCCCTGCTGCCGAATTGTATTTTGTTTTCTCCGCCCATCTCTCCCTCTGAGTATTTCTAGTCGCCACTCACTCGAGGTGAGGGCTGGCTAAACTCGCAGGATATGAGTGTTTTAAAACCTCCAGTGAGTTCGAGGAGTTTCAGCAAGCCTGGTCAGAAGTAACTTCCGTAGAAAAATTGGCGTTATCGTGACAGAAAAGTGTCTCAAGTGACACCCATAATCGCTTCAATCACGTGACAGTCCAGTGTAGTTACGGCTTTAATAGACCCCCTGTACGATACTCTTGTAGGGAGTCAAAATCATCAATTAATTTCGCGAGAAATTAAAAAAAAAATGCTTGCGGGGAAGTTGGATTAAGTTTTCCGAGAAATTTGGCAGAACATTTTGGAGAAAATTTAAACCAACTACTTGGAGAAAAAAAATATTCTGTGTGAAATCAGATTAAAATTTTGGGAGAAGCCGGAAAAACTTTCGGGGAAGCCAAAAACAGTTTTGGAAGAAATTTCCCGAGAAAATCAGGATCAATAATTTTCGGGAGAAGTTTTTTTCCTTGATTTGTTTTCCTGAATGCTTTCGACGTCAGGGAGGCAGCTCACCACCTGGACCCTACCTATCGACCCATTGTAGCACGCCGAAAATCGTTCAGAGACGATTGGCGTTCTACTACTAAAAATGTTCAAACTCCACAAAGAAACACCCAGGGACTACCGTTCCGCACTCGATTTAATAAAACGAGCGATTTAAGCGCCACCTCTAATGAGGACCGCCCCCCGCCAATGTGTGTTTGCCCGGTTTGAGACCTAACCTCAGGTAGGTTCAGTTCGTTCCTTGAAAAGGATCGGAAACGGTCCGGCTGTCCCCAAATTCACTCTCATTAGTCAGACTCACTGCACTCGAACGACCATATTTCCTAACTTTACCCTCACCGAACGGTTAGCAAAGCTTTCCTTCAAAGCTTTATTTTATCATCATCGGAGTTCCCATCATTTACACCAGAGGCGACTCCGTCGCGAAAGAGTGATTTGCCCTTCACACCAAAATTAACAAAAATAGTCGATTCAAATTGTGAACTCTAACCGCACGGAACGAAATCTTTCAGGATGCTAATTACCATGATACAAACAGCGGGAGAGGGAGGGTACTAACTTTTATATTAATCAAATAATTCAAAAAAAAAAATCATTTTAATTCACAATAATTTCAACATATAGGGGAAATGACGGCTTTGGCATGCCAGACTATTTTCGGCAACCCAAATTGAAACACTATTTTCACTGGATTTTCTTACGAAAACACTTCGCTGAATGCATGCAAACGATTCTTTATGCTTTCAGCTTCAATTTGACTATATTTTTACCACTTAGAAAAAGCAATCTAGCAAGGTTTTCTTGAAAACACACGCACAACAAATTGTAGCTGATTTCGAGTTGCCGATAATAGAACAGCAGATTTACATGCAGTTTGAATGGAACGGTTGCCGAAGAAAAACTGGTTGCCGACAATACTCGCTCTCACTAGAGAAGATTGGAGCTTTGTAAAAGCGTTTGAAAACAGTTTCTGACAATTCTTTCGACTGAAATTGTTAGAGCAGCTGGCAGCAAAAGATTGTAAACAAACCAATACTGCATATGTGTGCGTTCCTTATAGAAAAAGGCTATAGAAAGAAGGTAAGAATACGTAAATTCCCCTATGAGATTTACTAGGTGCTATTTATATCTCATGAACCTAACTTTCATGGAAAATACAGTCCTCAACAATGTTTTTTTTTTCCGGTGGCCAAGGCCTTTCACATGCAGAACAGGTTAGTTGCGAATGCTCCCGTTACGCGGCTTTATTGCATATGTGATATTTACTATGTGCTTTATCACAAAATCCTGACTTACTAGGAAAATACAGTCTTCTACATAGTTGGTAAGCTAACCAGGTCATTTCAAATGATGGACAATAAGTTTGGAACCTACTCACTACACGGCTTTAGTGTACGTAAGAGCTTGTGCATGTATCATATCTCAAGACTTTATCATTCTAGGAAATAACTGTTCACTGCAAAGTTGTCCAAAAAATATATGAAAACACCCATTCACGGATATTACATATGTTGTCGCAAGCGTGATTGACCACTTTCATGGATAATCCGGATCGTCTGGACAACCTGTTTGTGGCCTCCAGGGTGCATAATTTGGCCTTAATGCCAAATTCAATCAGAAAACACATCAACAAGTGCTTGCGCAGAAAAAAAACATGGAGCTCTAGGATCAGTTTCATGAATTGACCACTTTTACGGATGTTCGGGATCTCAAAGAAGATCAATATGATGCATATTCTGGACACAAATGAATGCGCAAAACAATCATTCAGCTGTAGGATCAGTTTAACTAATTTACTTCTTTTACGGATGTTCCGGATCTTCCGGAGGATCAGTCTGTGATCTCCAGGGTTCATATTCTGGCCACAATGTGAAATTAATTTTAAAAACACATCAACAAGTGTGTTCGTAAAAAAACCATGGAACTCTAGAACCAGTTTAATGAATTGACCACTTTTACGCATGTTCCGGATCTTTCAATGGACCAGCCTTAGCCCTCCAGGGTACATATTTGGGCCAACACCCCATATTTTTCTTAAAACTCACTAATAAGTGCATCCGTTCAAAACTGCGCAGCTCTAACTCCAATTTCATGAATTTTCCAGTTTTACGGATGTTCCGAATCGTACAGAGGACCATTCTGCGTCCCGTTGGAAGACAAACTGTACCAAAAGGAGGATAATTAACAGCTTCCCCGAAGAAACCAGGAAGTTATTTCTTCATATAACTTTAAAATCAGAGTTTATCAGAGTTTTATTGAATATATAAATTTAGTTCCATTCATTTTCGACCGACCATGAAGTGTAATCCAACTAGTAACATTGATCCGTGTTCATAATAAATCTAAACTAACTAACTTATCCACGTTCAATTTCTTCGATTATTTCTTCCCTTATTCGCTCGCCAGGTACCGCAGGACGAAGGAATGTTCCTTATGTACCTAGCTGCGCTTTGCTACTGCCAGAGTTGTTGCGGTAGAGAGATGACGTTTGTGATTCCTTATGTATCATCCACTGCTTTGTTCTTATCTATACGGCAATGATGTGCGGTAGCTACGAAGAGAAGATTTGTGCAGTTCAAAGTTGTATACAATCATTGAACGCGTTATTCGGTGACCTGTTGAGATCGTTTTTTTTTTGTATTAAACTAGGGGCAAGCCAGCTGTACTCAAAGTTAATATTTTTGCTCAGAGTAAATTTGAGTAACTCATAATTACTCAAAAAGGATCAAAGTAGTCTGGCCTTATATCCATCAACAAATACAAACTACAGTGTAAATCAACATTATGTGCTTTGAAGAGTTTTGAATCTCCAATTGAAGAACATCTTCGATATCCTTTGCCTTAACCTTCATCCACTCTATAATGGCTGCACCAATCCCAGATTATTTTTGACTTCGTGCATTGCTTGATCCGATGTTGATTAGAATAAGACAAACCACATTTTTCACAATTAGTCTATGCATAGCCAATATAGTAAAGCTTAAAGCGACTATAATAGAAAGAAAAAAAAAAAGAAAAAAAAGCTTGAGTTTTTCCTTATTTGGAACAAGATTGTTTACAAAAACGAACATTTTCGCACGATCTTGAAGAGGCAGAAAGTTAAAACTTAAGTTCTCCCATACGGTTACCCAATCAAAAAGGAGGAGGAGAATTAGAATTATTTTATTATATTCTTGTTATAAATCGTTATTTAAACTATTGAAACCATTAACAGCATGAATCACACTGATAAGCGGAATCTAAGAACTTTGCTTTATGTAAAGGCAAACAAGGTAAAAAATGCCATCTCCGAAGATGGCCTAACATGAAAAATGTATCCGTATCACCCGGCAAGACGTGATTTATGAGGCTTAATGTGCTTGGAAAAGCAGAGGTTCTGCATTTCAACACATTACAAATTTCAGCATCTAGGATAAACATGAATATGTATAGAATTCAAGATGGATGGGAGCTATATTTGGTTTGATCGAAACATACAATTTTAAATATGACTATACGATGACAATATATTGCTTTTTCTATTAATCTCGGCTCGAAGTTAGTGGCAAATAGAATTGCTTATAGTTAATATTTCTGAAAATCATGACAACCAACAACCAAATTAATACAAGGATTATTTTTCTAGAATATACTTCTCTGAATGCCCACGTTCTGCATTAATAGAACTATGAGGTTGCTGCCTCAAAGTTCTGCCCTATTTCTTGGGAATTCAGACAAAAGTCAGAGAATACTATTACAAAGCAATAGTCGTAGCTTTCGTACCTCTCGAAGATTCCAACTGCGGTCAATTTAACCAAAAATGCACTTCAGCAAATTGTTCATATCTTGAATCTGCACAACGTAGACCGATAACAGGCTGCACTAGATTCGGATGAAAACGGCGTACAAAGGATTGGCACGGAGAAGTAGGAAGGTCATGGGATCTGTGGATGGTTATCCAGTGTAAACCACCTTTTGATCTCTTTATTTATACAGGTATTCAAATAAGACGCCCATATTTATCAGGATTCACCATTCAATAATGCGAAGCAGCAGAATTTAGAAATATTTATCACAGTAGAACGTCTTTGTTTGACAGTTCGGGAATAAACACAAAAAGGTTGCTGTGTTACCATGCATCGCATGTTGAGCAACTCGAGTTACTCAGAGTTGCTCAAAATTAACTCGAATATTACTCACAATCAAAAGCTGTCTTGCCCCCAGGTATTAAACCATCGTTCTTCGTTTCGTTTATTCATCTGGTGCTACAAAACTGAGGCAAAGGTGTCTGACACTTCACTAATTTGTGAATATATATTCATGAACAGTTACGAACCTGACACACGGTAGTTCAATGGCATGTTGACAGATTTCCAAACACTGAGAAACTTGTTGTAGTAGTTTGATGAACGTGCCAGCGGAAGTCAAAAGAAGCTATCGGAGAAGCCAGAAGGACTTAATTGTAATCAGATGAAAATATATTGGAAAATTTAAAGAGACTTCTTGCAAAATTCGGAAATATTTTCTGGGACAAAAGAAACTCCAGCAAGTAGGCGTTAAAAAAAATCCAGAAGAAGTCGGATGAAATGATATGTTTTCCATTGAACTTGTTTTCCGTACTAAGTACCAATGCTACCGACGCCAGGGAGGCAGCTCCCACACCTGGATCCTACAATATCGACCCATCAAACTCATGGACCGGGGAGTAACGGCTTTACTTCCCTTTCGAAGGTAGGCGTGATCAGAGATGTTATGCCTCAGAAAATCCCGACGGCGCCGGCTGGGATTGAAACCAAACCCTTTGGAGTGAGAAGAAGTCACGCTTACCAATACACCACCGGCGCCGCTGTATCTCCCTTCTCGTCATTCGATTTGTCCATTGAACCTAATAAACCTTGACAGTCGACCTTGTCCTTTTGATCTTTTTTCATACAATCTCGTCCACTTACTTCTATGCCCACCAGTCTTCACGGTACAACATGAGTGCGATGTACACGTTAGTTTTTGCACTCGCTTGTGCTCCCATTCTATGTTCGGCTATGTTCAAGCCCATTTGTACACAAGTTTGAACGCAAGTACAATGAACAAGTGCAAACATCAGCTCGCACCGCGGCTCGCACCAATGTTCAAACTCATGTGCAAACGCAAAAGCTCAGAAGAAGAAGCGAATATAGAATGTGGGGAACAAGCGTGTGCAAAAAACTAACGTGTACCTCGCACACATTTTGTATCGTGAAGACTACTCATAAGAAGAAGTTAGGCTTGAGCAATTTCATAAAACTTTCAGTCTTTCGTTTGCAGTTTACTGACAGCGAGTGGTGTAGTGTGATATTAAGTTACATGTGAATTCGTAATCATGAACGGTATGTCATAATTATATTTTGTGATGTTAATATGCATTGCAATTTTTCACTGAAAATACACAACATAGGCAAAATAAAAAAATGCATCCCTCTAATGCTCTGTTCGGACTACGGAGTAGTCTTGTAACATGTTACAAGGTTATAGTGATGACATTTTTCTTGTTGATAATTATTATAACAACCTTGTAACATATTATAGATGAGTTAAATGATGTATTTTGTTTAAAGCCAGATTTTGGCCACTTCCCCGTTCTCTAGGGCACTATATAGCATTTTGTGTGCATACTACAAAACAAATAAAGATTTTTTCGTATTATTAATCAGCAGCTAATTCACAATGTTCGCAATAGTCTGAAGTTTAAAGCAATCATTTGTTTATTCCCTGAATACTAGGTAATACGCCTAATGTTAATCTCAGAACACATTATTTTCATTACAATGAGAAAGATAATGTGTGTCTATGCAAATTTCCTGGATGCACCGGGAGACTCAAAAATGTATTGAGCAGTTTGAAAAGGCATTTGGCTCAAATACATCCAGAAACCGCTGCAAAAATTGGAATCACAGGCTACAAACGCATAAAACCCGACCAACCGATCTCCTCGCCATCTCCAGCAAAGCGTTTGAAAACCGTATCTGTTCAAGTGGATCCTGTTGAATTCCATTGTGGATTAATTGAAATGGCGACTATCAATTCGATTTCTTTCAATTTCTTCAACTCGCATGCTTGTCGCGCTACAATTGGACCACTAGCTAAGAGCTTAAACATTCCCGTCTATGGTGAAGCAATCGCTTCAAGTATCCCTGCTATCGCCAATATCATCAGGGGCATGATTGCGAATGAGTTGAAGATTTTTTTTGTTTGGAAATAGATGGAGCTGTGCGGCACAACCGAAAGATTTTCGGGATTAACGCTCGAATACTTCATGGTGGAAAAGTCTCCACTCGCACATTATCGATGATGGAGATAACCGATAAGCAAACTGCTCAGAACCTGAAAAACACCATTGAAGAAGTATTGAAATCATACAGCACTGATGTCACGCATGTTTATGCTTGCACAGCTGATAACGGAAAAAATGTACAAAAGTGTGGGCAAGAATTGAATAAATCGCAACAAGTGGCACTCAATTCCATTGAGCACGAACAAGCCAGTGATGATGAAAACGATGATGAAGAAGACGATAATGAATGTCACACTGGTGAAGTTGACGAAATGTTGGAGGCCGTTGAGAACATTGTTCTTAGCGGTAAAGAATCCTGTATTGCTACACTAAAATGCGCAGCCCATACTATTAATCTGGTTGTAAATGATGCTGTGGATAAGGAATGCGACATTCTTAAAAAAGTCCGAAAAATTGTTAAAGCGTGCCGGAAAGTTGGATACAAGCCATTTTTCGAAATTGAGAAGTTTCCGCTGCCCAAAATAGATGTGGAAACGAGATGGGGCTCTCTATATGAAATGATCAACTCGTTACATAGCAGAAAAGCATTTTTCGAGGATATTGGTCAAAAGTTTGAAGAATTGCACGTAACAGCGGATGACTGGACCTACATTGAAGAGTTCACCGCAGCATTCGAACCGCTGTTTGTTCTAACAAAAGCTCTGCAAGCGAATGATTTGATTCTAGGAGACGTTTTCAAGCTCCTAAAGATATGTCAACTAAAGCTCAGTAAGATCCCTGCTGCCAATAGATTTTCAGAAAGTCTTAAACAAGCACTACAGGGTAGAGCTATACGTATGATGGATAATGATGCCTTCCGTGCGGCTTTGCTATTCGACCAACGCTGGTGCTTTATCGACTCGCCATATGTTTCAATGGATGAAAGGCTGAAGGCGATCGTAAGTATAATTAAATATTTATGCAGTTTTTTTAAACGATAGATAATTTATATTTTTGACTAGATATGGTGCAATGTAAAACAAAATGTCTTTGATCACCGGGATAATTTAGATTAGCCTAGTTTTATTATAATGGGTGTTCAATAAAAAATGAGAATGTCTTCAGTGCCGTCCAGCGCTCTTGTGAGAGCATTGCGACTAAGTCGCGTCGTACGGCTGACCAGGGCCCCTTCTTCCAATATTCATTGACGTTTTTTGAAGAATAAACATTATGTTATTCAAAAAATACTGAATTCGTTGAAAAAAAAATTTTTTTTGCTGCTATGTGACTGAAAAAATTCTCATTTTTTATTGAACACCCGTTAAATTGAAGAAACAGCATGCACTTTGAACAGTTTAAAAGTCGTTTAAATTTTTAATAGCCGTTACACGTTAGAAATCAATTAAATCAAGTGGTGTTGAGTACTTCGCACTGATGAAGTCTGCAAGTAGTAAACGAAATACGCGTATCTGTCAAAATATAAGCAATTATAAAGGAATTTAAAGGAAATAAACCAACCCACTCAAAGCTCTTCATAAAGACATTCCGTTAAGAGGTTCGACAAATTCAAAGGATTAAATCAACGTATTTTTTGTTAACTGAATAAAGTTTTTACAAGTTTGGAATAACTTTTCTTAATTGAATTTTTCACAAGTTTTTAAACTTTAACCGGACAGTTCCGTAGTTTTAAAATTACCGAACATTGGAGGCTTGCATTAGTGTGTGTAGAGCAACAGAATACGTGCACATAATTAATGAAGTCAGTTAATTATGTTAGTACATAGACAAAATTACATTGTATGATTAATTTTGCACAAAAGATTGAATATACTTTTTTTTGTATCAAAAAGGAAATTAAACTTAAGAAATTTACAATATTCTTCGATTATATTATCTTAAAATTTATTTTCAAATTATCTAGGAACACATGCTGAAAGTTGCCAACATATTGAAGACTTTCAAAAAGAAATCTTCAATTCAACAGCAATCAGAACTGCCAGAATGTCTCGCTGCTACCAAGTCAAGCGATGACGATTTTGAAACCATGCTTGAAGAAGAATGTCAGCGTGCGTCAACATCCAAGCTTAATCCTTCTGAGATCGACTTAAAAGTCAAACTTCTTGATCTGGCAAATTCTAAAACGCGGCTCCCATCCAGCACCGATATATTAAAGTACTGGGAGGCTCGGCGTTATGATGATGAACAGATATACGACCTCGCTATGATAGCTTTATCCGCATCAGCAACAGAGGTGTCGGTAGAGCGGTGTTTCTCTGGAATAAAACTTCTACTGGAACAACACCGACTCCGCATGTCACCCAGTATGCTTAATGATCTGATGATAATTCGATTCAATAAGGATCTTTTGGAACCAGCCATGGAAAAATACCGCCAGAATGATGCAGTTTAAAAACCAAGTGTTAAGATTATTCATGAAATTGTATTTGGATCTATGTTTCCTTTTGTTTTGAATTTATGAATTTATGTTTTTGACTAATTTTGTTTGCTTTTCATAATTTTATAATAAATAATAAACAAACTATTTTATCAGTATACTTCGAAAAAATCGCAACTTGAAAAAGTACCACGACAACCTTGCAGAAAACAGTAATTTCCCAAAAAGCCAGGGTACCAAGATATGAAACATGATCAATCACATATGCGCGCACCGCGCAGTTAATGAATTCACAACTTATATGTCCACCATCGAATAGACCTTAGTCACCTGAACAACTGTGCTGAAACAGGTATCTTCTGTTCGACCAAATTCGTAACATTTTCCAAGCAGAAATCAATTAAGGGGGGAAATACAAGTTACACGTCAAAAACTCGACGATTTTCGGAATTTTTTTGTGAGCAAATGAAACTTCGCAAACGTTTGGGGTTTTTTTGCATTAAATTGCTTAAATCTTTCTCTACATTTGAGATTTGTTTCATTGGTGTGTAATCTCTGTGGCTCCTTGGGGTCACATCGGAAGGGGATTGGTAATTGGCGGGCGTTCTAGAGACCTGAAAAATGAACAAAACATACTTTTATCAATTGAACCTTATTCAGAAAAGATTTTTGTTCTATGTGAACCTTTAAAACCCAAAAAAAAACGAAAAAAAAAATTAGAAAAAAATATCTAAAAACAAAAAAAGTTTGTTTTTTTCCACTTTAGGCAGACCGGAAAATTATTAATTGTTAATTTTTTCATGACATCACATGGTGACGAAAAGGGAGGGGTGTTGATTTACCCAACATTTTGCGTGACGTACTTAATGCATGGAAGTGCCCACCCTTTTGCGCGCCAGAAAATTTGCAACATTTTGGCGTAAAGCGAAGCTGCAACATGCACACTGCTGGCGCGCAAAAGGGCGAGCACGTCTGTCTGAAAATTTTGCTCCGTGCACAACCCCGTGTGTAAACCAGTGTTTAAGCTCATGTTTAAACTCGTGTACAAACATCTGCGCATACACTTGCGAACAACATTGATACACCAGAGTGTATTGTGTGAAATGTACATGGGTTTAAGATTGCACGCAAGTTCAAACTAAACATTCGCTTGGATTTTTGTACACAAGCTCAGCATGGTACATGTTTTCGTGAAGACTGCTGAAAATTTTGCTCCGTGCACAACCCCGTGTGTAAACCAGTGTTTAAGCTCATGTTTAAACTCGTGTACAAACATCTGCGCATACACTTGCGAACAACATTGATACACCAGAGTGTATTGTGTGAAATGTACATGGGTTTAAGATTGCACGCAAGTTCAAACTAAACATTCGCTTGGATTTTTGTACACAAGCTCAGCATGGTACATGTTTTCGTGAAGACTGATGCCCACCAAAGTCGAGAAAATTTTCTTCAACCGAACCAGGAATCGAACCTGGTTATAGATGACTACCTCCTTTTAAAATAAATTGGAAATTTATCTAAATCGAATGTCAATTGAAGCCGTTATGAGAGAACCGTATGTAATTTTTTGTTGTGAAAGTATTCAGGTTCAGGTTCCGATATTAAATGGGCTAACCGGGATTCTAATCAGTACTGCAACGTGATTTCAACTGATGTGAAACAGGCAGAAATTTCACGTTAAAACCGTTTATGCGACAATCTTCAAGAACCTAAATAATGCACGGTCCTGCTCTCTGGAACTATATATAACTCCGCAAAACTTTGCCCAAGAGTCCAAGTAATATAATTTCATTAATCCCCACTTCGCTTGCGAAACTTTTCCGCACTCCAACTCCAACTAATGCAGCAGTATCAGCGCCAGCACCAAGACCGTTCATCTGACCTACATCCCCACGGGTGCCAAATCGTGAATCTCGATAGAGTAATTTATTGTTCTCTTCCTGCATAGACACAGAAAGTACACCAGTAGTGTGGAAGACCGCTAGCTCAAAGGCCTCTGGCAAGGACCAAGCACAGGGTCGCCGCAGCAGCTTCCCGTCAGACAGTTCAGCGCGACATTTCTTCTTCTTCTTTTCTCCTCCTTCCCTTCCACCACTGTGAGTGAGATATACGGTATTGTTACTACTATAACTTTGCGCTGACTATCGTGCACATAAATAAAGTGAGCCAGGAAAAACTCACTCCGGGTATTACGAGTCCTGCGCTAGTGACGAGAAAAAAAGAACTAAGAAACGACCAACGAATCAAACGACTCTCCGGAGATTTTCACTTCATTTATTGTCCTGGGCTTACCGCATGGTCGGCCGCTCCGGTCGGGAAAACCATGCATTATCTATCCTATATGTATAGGTAGGCATTAGCGTGTGTTGTGTGTCCACATGCAAGTGCCCGGCCACATATGGTTGCGTGTTACGGTTCGGTTTTTCTCACCAACTAAACGAAAAAGAAAAACAAATCTAAGCAGATTTAACCGACGGAGAATGGATTGTAATTATATTGCGGATTATTGTGATTGGGATTGTGTGTTTTGTGGGTGGGTCAGGATTTTTCGGTTGCTTTATTACGGGTTGTGGTTTTCTGGGTATCTGCCATCGAGTTTCAGCTGACCTTTGAGTATCTCAATTATTAAAGCAATGTTTATTTAATTCTCTAATTACAGGACATCGATAACCTGATGGCCGAGGGAAACAAGTCCCGAACGGTGGCGGCCACCAACATGAACTCGGAATCGTCTCGTTCGCATGCAGTCTTCACGGTGGTGCTCACGCAGACTCTGATCGACACGCTGTCCGGTGTGACGGGCGAGAAGGTGTCCCGTGTCTCGTTGGTCGATTTGGCCGGTAGTGAGCGGGCGGTGAAAACTGGTGCCGTCGGAGAACGGTTGAAGGAGGGTTCGAACATCAACAAGAGTTTGACCACGTTGGGATTGGTGATATCGAAACTGGCCGACCAGGCCAGTGGGAGTCGTAACAAGGACAAATTCGTTCCCTATCGAGACTCGGTGTTGACGTGGTTGCTGAAGGATAATTTGGGTGGAAATTCCAAGACGGTGATGGTGGCAACACTTTCACCGGCAGCGGATAACTACGAAGAGACGCTGTCGACGCTGCGGTATGCGGATCGGGCGAAGAGAATCGTCAATCATGCCGTGGTTAACGAGGATCCAAATGCCCGAATTATTCGTGAACTCAGGAGGGAGGTTGAGACGTTGAGAGAGATGTTGAAGCATGCAACTGGAGCAAGTATTGGCGATATGAAACGGGGAGACATCCACGATAAGCTGGCGGAAAGTGAGAATCTGATGAAGCAAATCTCGCAGACTTGGGAGGAGAAGTTAGAGAAGACGGAACAGATTCAGAGCGAACGACAACAGGCGCTGGAGAAGATGGGAATCAGTGTTCAGGATAGTGGTATCAAAGTGGAGAAGAACAAGTACTATTTGGTTAACTTGAATGCCGATCCTTCGTTGAACGAACTGCTCGTGTACTATTTGAAGAATTATACCCTGATTGGTGGTAGAAGCAATGACAACAACAAGCAGCCGGATATCCAGCTCCTCGGATTGGGCATCCAGCCGGAGCACTGTCTCATCACAATCGAAGACGGTGAACTGTTCATGGAACCGATCGAGAACGCACGCTGCTGCGTCAATGGTTCCGTCGTGACGGACAAAACCTCCCTGAACCACGGTGATCGTATCCTGTGGGGAAATCATCACTTCTTCCGAGTAAACTGTCCAAAGTCCAACAACAACAACAATAACCTAACGTCCGAACCTCAAACACCTGCTCAACATTTGGACTACTACTACGCTCAAGAAGAACTGATGCAGAACGAATTTAGTAATAATCCGATCCAGGCAGCCATCTCCCGGCTGGAGAAGCAACACGAAGAGGACAAACAGGTGGCGCTGGAGAAGCAACGCCAGGAGTACGAGAAGCAGTTCCAGCAGCTGCGGAACATACTGTCCCCGACGACGCCGTACGCTCCCTACGCTCCGTACGATCCATTCCGTCTAGGTGAGTTGGGGTTTTTTTAGGAAGGGATTGAAAATAATGTAACGTGGGTGGTATGCAGTTACCCGGGGAGAAATCTTCCAGAGCTGGCAAGGATAGTCCATGTTTCGAACTTTAATAATAGTCGAGTAGGTAGGGTTTTTGATCTAATTTCCGTCCTACTAGGCACAACCCACGCTTTACCTCTCTTTCTTGAACGGGTTTTAACAATAGATAAAATGTTTCTATCAATGATTACTTCAAAAATGTATTCCACTTTTCATAAGTACCGTTGAATTTGATAAAGAACCAAATATTGTTGAGATATTGTTAAAAATCTAACACTGCTTCTTGATTCCAAATTCGTCCTAGGAGTTTCAATTCCGTCCAAACGCATTGAAAGGCCATTGGATTTTCTTCGTCTTACGGATGAAGGTAGAAAAAGCGAGTTCGCTAGGAGCGGTTCTTTTGTTTTGAGAATAATGAGTGTAAATATTCACACAATACGCTCTAACAGGCTTTGTGTTGTAGCTGGTAAACTAGCACATCGATACAAACGTATTATTGATTTGTGCACGGTGAAATCATTGATTATACTGATGTTTTCTGCTCGATAAAACGGAAATGGACGATTACGACGAAGTAGCGCTCTACCCTATCGCCCGTCCTTCTACCAGACATGTTTAACCTTTCCTATATTGTAACACGATCACTTGCGCGTTGTACTTTGAACAACACATGTGGACTGTTTGCTCCTCCTCGGAATATCTCCTGATCCTGACCCATATCGCAGGTTACAGTCTTCGGCAAATTTGTTCAGTTGGTCATGGATTTTTGGCTGGTGGACAGAAGTTCAGAATTATCTCACTACGCGGTGCTAGAGTGAAAGTGAATTTTCTGAATATGATATATCTTGGAATCTTGGCCATATAGAAGGTTACAGTCTTCGGCAAATTTGTCCAGTAGGTCAAGGACTTTTGATTGGTGGACAGAAGTTAAGGGCGCTGTGTGTAAGTAAATATCCTCAATATGATATAGGATAACCCCACCAATAGTGGAGGTATTGCACTAACGTACCTCCACTATTGTTGCGTTTACCCCATCTTGGAATCCTTGACATATTAAAAGTTACAGTTTTCTGCAAATTTGTTCAGTGGTGGACAGAAGTGTATAATTTTCTCACAACACGGCGTTAGTGTGCAAGTGAATTTCCTTGACCTACTGAACAAATTTGCCGAAGACTGTAACCATACACATGACCAGAATCCCAATATATAGCATATTCAAGAAATTCACTTGCAACGTTTATTTTTATCTAGTTCGTTTATTTGTAAGGCTCAAACGCGTTAGCTTTACGGAGCTGATATTTCATTGTTCTTTGTAACAAAATTTACTTATTTCTATGTCTAGTAGGAGTTGGGCCGAATACTCGCGGCTTACTCGAAGTTAGAGGGGTACATTGTCGAAGGATAGGAAAAGGGGGAACTTGCGACTAACTCCGTGTAATGAGAAAAATCTGATCAAAATTCCTTGACCCACTGAACCATTTTGCTGAAGATAGAAACCTTCCATAAGGTCAGGATCATGAAATATTCCATGTTGGAACCAATTATGTCAAACTCCGCACACTGTTCATTTACGCGGATTCGATTTACAATATCGTATTTTACCGCACTATTTAGCGTAATAATGTAAACGATTATGCTTTTATGTTCAAAACAAGTTTCTTGAGGAAACGTTGGGTTGGGTTCACATCGATAGGTAATTTTGCGAAGTTCTAGAAGGACACCATTTGAGAATAGGTTCGAGTGAATGAAATGTAAATTTTGACTGCTCGAATGATTTTGCTCCACTTAGTAAACATTTTGAGATTCAGTCTCTTACAAGATTCGGGAAATTTGAAAATTTCTAGATCCTGGATCAAAAAGGCTATCAACTTATCACTTGAAAAAAAAAATCAAGCTGAACATTGCATTAGGTCCTAAGTAACATTGATCGATTGTCTTAGTCGACTTTCTCTTTCATTAATAACTTCACCACATAACCGTTTCTTGTTGTGTTTGTCGTATTAGATGTTAGATAAAAGCTTCTTTTATTGATTTGTGTGCTGAACATACCTGGTAATGTCTTTACATGGCCGTGGGAATACAAAGAGAAAGTCGATGAAGAGAATCTGTCAATGCTACTTAGGACCTAATGAAATGTTCAGCTTGAAATATTCAATTTGAGGTTAGGTAAGGTTTTCTTCATTGCGGAGGCTTTCAGGTTTGAGTAAAACCAATTCCATTTATTTATATTTGAAAGACATGGAATTGTAATGATCTTTATCCCGATTGGGCTCTAGGATCAGATTCATGAATTGACCACTTTTACGGATGTTCCGGATCTTCCGGTGGACCATCCCGGTGTCCCCTGGGTCAACATTCAGGTCAAAACTTCGAATTCATTCTGATAAGACGTCTATGAGCGGTTTCGAAAAAAAAAACCGCGTAACTCTAGGATTAGTTTCATGAATTGACCACTTTTACGTATATTTCGGGTCTTCTGGAGGATCAGACTCGTGACTTTCCGGATGCTAAATGATCCCAAAAGGTGGGAAATTTTCTGTTTAATAATTTTTCAGAAGACACCGGGAAGTTTAACTCTTCAAATCACCCTTCAATAAGCGTTTGTCCCCAATTAGCTCTAATTCCATATGCTTCGTGTATTCGTTAATGCCGGTTCCTATAGTGCGGTCCCTATTAACCGTACTATAGGAATCTTGACTGTACTTGGTTTCGTTGATATAATAAAATGTTTGAAAATTGATTACTCTTTGCTTTACGGAAAAAGCCCATGCTACTCTAGATGAATGGGTAAAGCCTGTGAATTTCGATGACAAATGGTACATCGTATAAAGGTCAAAAGCTTGCAATCGATTTTGACCTCATCAGCAGTATTTTACGATTCTATCTGTGCATTGCTAAACGCTGACTTCTGGTTGTATGAAAATGATTTTTCAACTGTCGGCCTATTGACCATTTTGATCTGACGATCCATTCGGCCTAATGGTTCATGTTTACAATTTGTCCGATATCCTGACAAAGCGATTTTAACATTACCTACGCACGTTTGGTTAAACTTTTGGGCCAACAAGCATCATTTCTGATTTCACTGATTCTAACCTTCCTTCCGTTCAGGTAAACTCCCTCCAAACACGCCGAACGCTCAAATGCGCGTCGAAAAGTGGGCCCAGGAACGGGACGAAATGTTCAAACGCTCGCTCGGTCAGCTGAAGACCGACATTGTCCGGGCGAATTCCCTTGTCCAGGAGGCAAACGTCCTCGCCGAAGAGATGATCAAGCAAACCAAATTCAGCGTCACCCTGCAGATCCCGCCGGCCAACCTCAGTCCTAACCGGAAGCGGGGTGCGTTTGTCAGTGAACCAGCCATCCTGGTTCGTCGGATGAACTCCGGCAGTCAAATTTGGAGCATGGAAAAGCTGGAGAACAAGTTGATCGACATGCGAGACATGTACCAGGAATTCAAGGATAACAACTTTACGGTGATGGACGAGAACAAGAACAAGTCGGATCCGTTCTACGAGTCCCAGGAGAATCATAACCTCATCGGTGTGGCCAACATTTTCCTGGAAGTCTTATTCCATGACGTAAAACTGGACTACCACACGCCAATCATCAGTCAGCAGGGAGAGGTGGCCGGTCGACTGCAGCTGGAAATCAGTCGAGTTGCTGGGATGTTCCCACAGGATCGGATCAACGAATCCGCCTCGGAGAGTTCCCAGGATAGTCATGAGGATGATGACCTTTGTGATCCTCCTAGCAATCAAGTCACCTGCCGGATTAGTATCAAACAAGCTTCCGGTTTGCCGCTTTACCTATCCAACTTTGTGTTCTGTCAGTACTCGTTCTGGAATCACGAGGTAGCAGTCGTCCCGGCTACCAATCAGGAAGTGGCCGCTCACAATCAGAATATCACATTTAAGTTTGAACATGAGAACGATTTCAATATTACAGTCAACGAAGAATTTCTGGAACACTGCACCGATGGGGCATTGTCGATTGAAGTTTGGGGGCATCGGTCAGTTGGGTTCTCCCGAGCGAAGGATTGGGAAGTGGAACAACAGCAGGCGAAGGCTCGTTCACTTGCCGACCGATGGGCGGAACTGTCCCGGAAGATTGAACTGTGGGTAGAGATTCACGAGCTAAACGACAACGGTGATTGGGCTCCGGTTGATGTTCAGTGTTCGAAGGATATGCTTACCGGTGGAGTCTACCAGCTGCGACAGGGATTCCAGCGGCGTATCATGGTTCGCGTTAAACCGGTGCAGAACTCCGGGACTCTACCGATCATTTGCCAATCGATTATTAACGTCTCGGTAGGTTGCGTCACTGTTCGGTCTAAGCTGCAGAAGCCGATGGATTCATATCAGGAAGAAGATCTCACGGTGCTTCGAGACAAGTGGAGTGAAGCCTTGGGTCGTCGTCGTCAGTACCTGGATCAGCAGATTCAGAAGCTAATCAACAAGGATGACAAGACGGAACAGGAGAAGGAACGAGAACAGAGTCTCGTAAACCAGTGGGTCTCACTGACCGAGGAGCGAAATGCCGTACTTGTACCAGCACCGGGATCTGGAATTCCCGGAGCTCCTGCATCCTGGGATCCACCCCTGGGAATGGAACCGCACGTACCTGTCCTATTCTTGGATCTCAATGCCGACGATCTGACCACTCAGAGTGTGAACGACGAAGTCCCGATTGCCGGTATCAATTCAATCTTGCCAAAGGAACACGGAAACAAGTTCTACAACCTGCAGATCATTCAACATCAGGACAAGGACATCTGCGCCTGTTGCAGTTGGGACTCGTCGATACACGACAGCCCGGCGTTGAACCGGATGACGGAGGCCAACGAGCGAGTTTACCTTATTTTGAAGACTACGGTTCGGCTGTCGCATCCGGCCCCGATGGATCTGGTGCTGAGAAAGCGGTTGGCGTTGAACATCTACAAGCGGCAAAGTTTCACGGATCGGCTGAAAAAGTTGCGCCTCGGCCGGACGGAATTGGGCTCGCTCCAGTCGGGTGTAACGTACGAGGTGGTGTCAAACATTCCAAAGGCTTCGGAGGAGCTGGAAGATCGCGAATCGCTGGCTCAGATTGCCGCTACCGGAGAGGATGTGTCTGCTAGCGATGGGGAGACCTATATCGGTAAATTGTTGAGTTATTTGATTAGCGGTTTCAAAACAGTAACACTTTTTTTTCTAATTACAGAAAAATATACCAAAGGAGTCTCAGCGGTGGAAAGCATTCTCACCCTGGACCGTCTGCGACAGAGTGTGGCTGTGAAGGAACTGGAACAGGTCCGTGGTCCAACGTTATCAATGCGAAAGACAGCCAGCGTGCCGAACTTCTCACAGGTACAGTATAATCCCCATAAACCCCCTCCATCCCGCTTCCTTGTGCGATTCGTCGTCGTCGTCGTCATCGTTAGTGTCGTCGCTGCAGCCGCCGGGCAAGAAAACTTGCTTCAAATTTCCCAACTTTTTTTTATCGGTGACAATTTTGTCTCCGTCTTCTTTTTTTTCCGTTTGTCGAAACACGTTTTTGTCAAATTCCCACTTGGAAATTTTATACACTTCCTTGTACTGCGCCTCTCCCACTGTAAATTTACGATCATGCTTTGAACAACTTTTCCTTTCGGTTCTTGTCTTGTTTTCTCACGTTGTTATTTATATCGTCTGTCTTCTTTTTCCGGCAATAGCAAAGATACCCCAAGCTAAGGCACACAGTGTTGTCCTTTTGATCAATATTCTTTTCTTTTTCGCATTAATTTCTGCCTAAAACCGCCCTCCACCCCCCAAAAGCCCATACCTTTGATGAAATCGATTCAAATTGATACACCACCTACCACAGCTGTCTCTCTCTCTCTCTCTTTCTCCGTTGTATGTGCATACGCTTTAACACTTTGAACATTTATCTCTCTATTTATACATTATCTGCACGCTGCTAACAATATTCCAAAAAAATCATAAAAACCAAATTGCCAAAAAAAAAAATCAAAATTTGAAAACCAAAATCGACCACCTTATCTGAAACTAAAAAACCCGCAAAAACACGCGCCAAATCAGATCGTAAAAGATACCCGGGAATATACTGGCCTCACCACCTCGATGACCGTAAGTATCGTAGATGTGTTGCTTACAGTTTCACTTCCTCCTTCTTCTACTCTTGCGTTCTTCGTCATGATTTTCACTCTTCACTCTAGTTTCACTTATATGTTTTGGAATACGGTTCCGACTTCTTCGTCTTCTTGTTTTCTGTGTGTGCGACAAGCATATCAGTATGTTCGTTTCCGTTCCGTTTTGATTTTGTGTGTTTTGGCTACACTCATTTCTCCGTCCTGATCTCGCGGGCCAACCGAATATTTGTACCTAATTGTTGTAAAAAAAAGGACGATTCGTCGGACTTTTAATTAGCGTTTAAGGATCCATTAGTTCGATACGTTTGTTTGTGTAATAGAAAAATTCAAGTCCAACTTTCAGTGGTTGATACGTGTTCTAAACAGGAATTTTCTCTCTACCGTTCTAGATGAGATTCTTTGATGCGTCGTTAGAATCTCTGCTGGGCATCGGCCGTTCGGAATCGTTTGCTGATTTGAAGATGGGACTCAATTCAGGTAAGACATCAATTATTATTCAGATTGCAATTTGTTTTATCTAATATCCTTATTTCCAGCTCAAAGCACCCGTGAAACGGGAACGAGTCGACAGAAGCTGAAGACCAGCACCGCTGGCAGCAGTGATGAATCGCCAAATTCTTCCTACGGAGCAGGTAAGTGCACTTTCATTCCCCTCCAGTTCTAGAATCGCAACCCTTACTGTAAGAAACAAAGCTAGCTCGTCCCTGTGTCTAGGTGCTTTTGAATCTAAAAAAAAACAATCCAACACCGAAAACTACCAAGTAATCAGTCAAATGAGTTTTGTGATTGAAAATTGCATTGTGTATACTAAATGTACTCGTTTGCACTCATGAACAACACTATCTCACACAATATGTTAGAAATTGTGCTAGTCTGAGGACCAGGACATTCTACAATGGATTGAAACCACCCAGAACAAGCGATCCGGCAGAGCGAACAAATCCCAACCAACTAACCGAATCCATTGTATTGTATTCTTCTCTTTCTCTTTTCTCTCTTGTTTCACTCACACACTTTCATTGGAATGCAGCTCGTCCCACATTCCTAAACTTAAACATAAATTTGAACTCCCTGCGATTACAGCCAACTAAGCGTACGTAGAGATTGTGTCTCTCATCTTGATTTCCGTTCCTTACGTTCATTATAGCTCGATGTCGTGTTCCGATGATTGTTTTCCGTTTTCAGTATTTTTCTCAAATCCGACCAAATACCAAGTCATTTCTAATTCTCAATTTCCATTTCCTCAACAACAACAAAAACAACAACAGCGTCCCCGGCGGCCAGCAAATTGGCCCTGCGGATGACAACCCTGCACGAGGAGCCACTGATCAAGCAAATCTGCTACGAAGAGGAAGGCGAAGATCGATTCAGCGAACCCGAGTACGCCGATTACGATTTCTACGAGCCCGCCAAAAAGCCCAGCCTCTCGAAGATGAAGTCGTCCTACACGGTGGAATCGTTCATCGACATCGACAAGCGGCCCAACGATCTGGGCGGAAAGTACGGTGGCACCGGAATGTCCAAAGGTAAAATCGGATCCATGACCGGTGGTGGTGTTGTTGGCACTGGTGGAGTTGGTGGTGGAAATGTCAAAAATCAAAACATTACCGCTGGAACGCCCAGCATGAGCTCGTCTACGTCCAGTGGATACGGGTCGCAGGCCGTCTCCTGCAGTAACCTTACCAACGACGACACGTACTCGATCCGATCGCTTAGCGTCGGGGAAACTCCAGGTGAGTGTAGGATGTTTCGATGTTCAATTCAATGCCCTCTAAAACCATCGAAAGATTGTGAATAGGCAAGAACCGTTCTCGGAAGTTAATATATTTTTTGGTTCAGTAGAGCAAGCCTAAGGGATTTATAAGATAGGGGAAATGACTCTAATGTTGGCCTAAATATTGGGTCCATTGATAAAGATATTCTGTTCTTCAATTTTTGTTGAAACAATGCATTATCTGGACAATACAAATAAACAGGTTTGGTTGCTTGTGAAGAGTTGTCGAAACATGCTTTCCATCGAAATTTATGTAAAGGCTCAATATTAGGGACACATAGGCCTCCTGAACAAGTTCTAATGGTGTCCAAAGCATTTAGAAATATCTTCCAATGCAATTCCAAAGAACTTGATTAAGTCCAGATTCCGAGTCAAAGTCAGAAGATTTCTATGACAAGTCCAGCGAATAGCCGTTCCATGACATGTCCAGATAGATTCCTGAGGCTTAGTATTACATTACTAATCCTTCTCAAATTCTTTATTCCTAAGCAAGTTTGGAGGGTTGTCAGGGCATGCTCATAGAATAACCAGACTAGGTCAACATCATTTATCGGTGATAGGTATAATAAAGGTTTCAGTAATTACATTAGCAGTTTTTAGCGATTTTTCAACACCTCCCCCTACCCTCTTTTTAAGACTTATATAACTAAATCTTAAATATATTTAAGACTTAACTTAAGTCTTAGGAGTGTTATAATATTAATATATTATTATAACACTAAATACCCCTCCGTCATAACATCGGATGTTCTAATTTCTGCATTTGTTTGGTTTAGTTTAGTTTTCTTTATTATCGAGACTTTCAGTCTCTTACCCACTGGAGGTTCTGGAAGGGAGCCCCCTTAGTTACAAAGTTTGGTATGGGTAGGGCTTCAGAAGGGTAATCCCCTAGTTACAGAGCTAATACTGGGGCCCCAGAAGGAAGCCCCTTTAATTGAAGAGTTTGGAATATAGGTGGGAGCTCCAAAAGAGGGCCCCATACAAGCAGAGTTGCAGTTTTATCAGAGTTGTTGCTGTCATAATTCATGTGGTGTTGTAGTAGAAACCATCCGTTAGCGTTATCCATTTGAGAAAGTAATGTAGGTCGAGTATTGTCGGTCATCCAGGTTCGTATTCAAGTGAGAAGCTAAGGTCGGTCTTTGTGGGGGTGGTAAAAAATGTGATCGGGTTCAATGGGTCCAATGGATAAATGTTGAATATATTCCAGTAGTCTGTCCTCATCTGATCCACTGGTAGAGTCCGTGAAAACCGCGATTGGTCTGTTGGAAAATATGTATAGTACTGATCCGGTAGCGGGTGGCATACAGTCATGAGAGAGTCCGTAATTCCTATACCGACACCCCCGTGAGCTGCGGAGCCGTCGGAATATCGGCTTATATGGCCGTTTTATACGGTTCGTTGAAGCTCTGTTACCGATTTCACTAGTACGGGGAGTTGGATCCTGCCTTAAACTTCTTTTTAACCCTCCGTTACTCGCGCCAACTTTTGTGACACGAGTACTCGTGCGTTGTACTTTGTACAGCAGTGTGAGTTTTCCATTGCCATTTTGCAGTCGAGCTACCAATCAATATGAAACTAACGGGAATTCCTTAAAAAACTTTTTTTAATTAACTAAACAAGATAAACTTTTATCACAGTTTACCCCCAAAAATGCGGATAATAGAGAAAATATGAATGGAAACCGGGTAAACGGTGTCCGTACTACGTGGGATTTGATTTAATTGGTTACAACATGGAAAATATCGAGATCCTGACCAGATAGAAAGTTACTGTCTTGGGCAAAGTTATTCTAGAGATCATAAAATTTTCGCTAGTGGAGAGTAGTTCAAAGAGAGTAGTTGTAAAATTAGCGCATGTGATATTTCTCGAGATCCTCACCAGATAGAAAGTTACTGTCTTGAACAAAGTTGTTCAGGAGTTTAAAGCCTATTTTTTTGTGCACAATGTTTCAGAATTTTCTCACTACGCGGCGCTAGTATACACGTGAAATTTTCACGTATAAAATATCTCGCGATCATGACCAAATAGAAAGTTACTGTCTTCGGCAAAGTTGTTCAGGAGGTCAAGGTCTTTTGGCTGGTGAACAGTAGTTCAGAATTTTCTAAACAAAAAACGAGAATTGGACGTTTTCAGGGGGTGTCCTTAACCTTATGATCGGGAGTGTACGGTTTTATAAATTTCTCCATTCAACTGAGCAAAAGTGCCTCACTCTCTGAGTTAGTCTCGTTGTCCGAACCACCAGCCAAAAGACCTTGACCTCCTGAACAACTTTGTCGTAGACAGTAAGTTTCTATCTGATCAGGATCTCGAGATATAGCATATGCAAGAAGTGTACATGTATACTAACGCCACGTGGTGAGAAAATTCTTAACTACTGTTTACCAACCAAAAAGCACAAAGCAATAGGCTTTGACCTCCTGAAAAACTTTGTGAAAGACAGTAACTTTCTATCTGGTCAGGATCTCGAGACATATCACATGCGAGAATTTCACATGTATACTAGCGCTACGTAGTGAGAAAATTCTGAACTACTGTCCGCCAGCGACAAGGCTAGGATCTCTTGAACAACTTTGTCGGAGACAGTAACTTTCTATCTGGTCTCGATATATTCCATGTTGTAATCACTTAAGTCAAATCCCTCGTAGTATGGTCACAGTTTACGCGGTTTCCATTTACATTTTCCCTATTATCCGCCTTTTTAAGGTGTTTACTGTAATCAAAGTTTAGCTTGTTTAGATCAAAACAAATTTTTTGAGGAATACTCGTTTGGTAACTCAGCAACAAAATGGCAATGGAAAACTCATGCGTGTTGTACAAAGTACAACAGCGCGAGTAACGGAGGGTTAATTGTCAAGTCAATTACGGGTCTGGGCAGGTTCCAACCCTGGACACCGGGGGCAGCACAAGATTGGCAGCTTCAAAAAGAAGTAGGTTTGCCTCGGTAAGGAGGAAAACTCCTTCGTCAGAGCCATCTGTCTTCTCAGCGAAACTGATTGACCGCTTACAGATCTGTGTGGTCAGTCGGTCCAAGAGTAACATTCCGCTCTAGGCGGGAGAAGACCGAAGCAAATCCGGACAGCTTCTCGGTACGTGGGGCCAATTTGGAGATTAGAAGATTGCGGGCGAGACAGGTGATTTCGATGCCGTAGAAAGACGTGATTGGATAATTGCCCTGGCAACAGCGATAGAACGTATTTTTAAACGGGACAACGGTCCCATCGATGCTGATAGGGGTGCTGAGAGGACGGTGATGGTGTGAACTCTTCAGTTATCAAAATGGCGTCCAAGCAAGAGGAACAACGCATCAAATTTATGCACGTGCATCGCGAAAATCCAAACAACTCGCACGCCGACTTACGTCAAGGCAGACTTCAAACAGCTTCCTGGGCAGGAGTCTTATACAACAACCAGAAGGGGAAAGGTGACAGACGTTTCCAAACAAATGAAACTGTAGAATTTCGCTAAGAAATATCTGGTTTGGCAGGCTATCTGTACCTGTGGCTTGAAAAGCGACATTTTCATTGCAACCGAGACCGTCAACCAGGAAATTTACGTGAACAAGTGTCTGGAAAAGGCCATGCAGTGGACAAGAACCCTCCCAACAACGCCAGAGTTCCGCCCAATCGAAAAATATTGGACCATCGTCAAGCGGAACCTGAAGAAGAGCATGAGCATGATTGACTGCCCACGGTTGCTACTCTGTTATTGCCAGACCAGCTGTAATTACACAGAGAACCAATAGACGATGCTTGGGACTAGCAATCATCCTCAATGTGTAAAAACTGGTGATCTCAAACTAGGCAATACCAGCGCCGGCCGCGCCCGAACACAGGTCAAGAAAGGAAGATGTAGGAATGTGTTGACGTGACACTCGCTTTGATGGAAGCCGAGAACACCTCTGCACTTCCACGAGGAATCACTGGGATATTGGGTAATAGGGTTGGGTTTGCAGCAGGGCTCGTTTTGTTAAACGATAAGCTGAATTGATGTCCTAACAATCATATAACGCGAAGGAGCTTGGGATTGAACCCACGGTCTTCTGCTCAGTAAGCAAAAACCTTTGCCACTAGGTAGACGAGCTCCTCTTTAATCACCGAGTTGCTGTTATTACCATGTAGTCATGTTAACAAATAAAACGATTGACGAATCTTGAATGTGGATGGGCTTGAAATTAGACTCATGATGTTCTGCTCAGCAAGCAAAACCGGTTGCTCTAAGGCCACCGAGCCCCTCATATCACATTATAGCGTTACTCAAGTGTTTATAACTATTCAAACCCTGCACCGACGACAACGAAAAGTTTTACAAAATACACGATAAACAAGCGATCTTACCATACATTTTTAATATACCACTGCAACCCACAATCTTTGAAATCCTAAAACTAAAAGCTACGAAAGAGTACTTAGGCCATTATTAAGATCCACTTTCACGCGACGTTCAATGTTTCAATTTTCTCTTTACGCATGGTTCAGGCAACCATAACAAGCTATGACCGACGTGACGATTGTTTAAGACCTGGTTAGAAAAGCTATTCAAATGAAATTACGTTCTCGATTCACTTGGCATGTAATGAACAACAGAAATTCCCGATAATTCATATTTTTAGCGGTTGATGGTTAATTTTAAATATACTAACGGTACTGCCTACAGCGACTACGACGGCGATTACAACAGCGAATACGACGGCACCTACGACAACGACAACAGCGAATTTGTAACTTACCATTTGCCTAGGATACAACACCTTTGCCCGGCACCTCCACTGGTTCTTCATGTCCGCTATCTGTCACTGTTTGCAAATATCTAATAGCAATTACCTTTGTTGTGATACTTCCTGCATTGATATGGTCTGGTCATCTGGGAGGAGGGTCGCATCTAGTGCTTTCCCCAGGAACTGTTCACGGCCACCAGCTACCGCCCGGTCCAGTCTTGGCCGTATCCAGCGAGGCTTCCTTCAGCTTACTCACAATCTCCGACACTCAGTGCAAATCGCAGGCACACTTACGCTAGTTACAAAAAAAAACACACCCGTGCAAAGAAACGGATCCAATAAACGTCACTCTCGCGAAAGCACACCCGTCGTCTTTGAACGGCAAAAAAAAAGGAATCGGTGGGCAATTTTGTGCTACGGATTTCCACAATCAACCGGGAATGCACGAATCTCACCACACCCAACTGCGAAACACGTTCAGAAGCACTTTTGGTACACTTTCGTTCGAAAACATTTATTATTAATTAAAAATTATTAAAAAATTAAAAAAATATATATCAAAAATAAACTAAATACATGCCAGGTTTGAAAAAATATATTTTCAAACCTGGAAGCGTGTATGTAATACCAATATCCATTTGATAACGGTGATGCATACATACGGGGCTTATTGTAAGTGAAAGTAACCTCGGAATGGGCGTGACTCTCCAGACATTCTGAAATGGGTTGCTGGATCTGCAATAGAGCTATCACCTTCTAACTCCCGGACTAAAGCTGTCTACAATGACCATAAATGCGACATTGTAGAGAGAGTTCTTCCATAATAACACTGCCGGCCAGTGGGGGTTAGATTGAATACACACACACACACACACACTTTCGTTCGAAAACATTTATTTTTTTTCAAAAATAATTGCGAGTGAACCAACATCATCACCGCGTAAATAAACTAAAATTAAAATTATCACTCGCGATGTCACAAATTTCAGGTCCGGGAGAAAAAAAATCAAACAACGCAGATAGCGTCAAATCTTCTGTTGCTTGCAAACATGATGAATCATCCGTCAAGCGGAACCTGTAGAAGACCAAAAAAAACTGTTGGAAGCGAGAAGCAGTTTAAGGCAAACTGGCGTTCTGCGCCGAATAAAGTAGACATAATCTGATGGCAGGAGTTAAACGAAAGGCCCGGTTATTCGGATTAGATGAACCAGATGCTTTGCTGAATATTTTGTCTGTATTTTATACTAATTGAACTTGAAAAAGAAAAATTGCTTGATTTTTTTTATTACAAAATTTTTATCGTAACACCCTTTATGTAACTTAAAAAGGCAAAATTTAAAGTGTGATTAAATTAAAAAATACTTATAAACATTTTATTATCCAGCAATCTGCACCAGGTTTGCGGATATAAATTCAGCATTCTTCACAAAACACTTTTAAAACGAAGGCAGGGCAAAAGTCACAAGATGGCAACACTATAGAAAAAAAAACAGATTTCATCATTAAAGAAAGAAATGTCAGGTCTTCAGCGTACTCACAGGTTTGATCGTTTTGAGCAACTTCCAAGAATCTACCAACATTCTATATCAAAGCGTTTGGAGTAGTGAATCATTAAAAAAAAACTTGTAGTCTTTGAAATTCAATAATCTCCTAAACGAAGCATATTATTTTTTTCTCGTTAAGTGATTCTTATGGTGCCATCAAATAAAAAAAAAGTGAGGGCGTTTCGAAGTATTTGCATTTAATTTTTTTTTTCAAATGAGAAAATCGCAGAGTTGGCAACACTGTAGAACAATTAAGATCACAACATTTGATTGTACGGTTAAAAAGGCCTGGTGATATTTTCAATCAGCTCGGAAAACCGATTAATTTGTTTATTTTCTCAAAGCTAGCTGGGCGCAGATATATAAAATACATTAGGCAATTTTTAGATGACCATCCGATACTGTGCGCTTATATGAGAGCAATTAGGTTAAGAAGAAATATTGCTAGATTCGTAGTGATAAAAACAAACGCTTTAAAAAATTCTACCGATATTTTTTTAACTTGTGATAAGTGATCTACAGGAAAGTCCAGAATACTTTGAAATACAGGCGCTTTTTTACAAGAATAAAAACAATTAGGTTTCACGTTTATCTCAATTTTGATTATCTCAACATATATCAAATCAATTTTCCACAAAATTCTTAAAATTTGTTCTTGCAACCCATATAAGAACATCATGCGATCCACCATCGCAACACATTGAAAACCCCTGATCCTTAGGGTATGCTCAAACAATGAAATTCAGAGAAAGTTTAAATAACTTCAATAGGAATATCTAATGGGTTTCTTAGACAAGTTCACAAAGCTTCCAAGCAAAAATCGAAAGGACTTGTTGTGTAAGTGTCCTTACAAGTAAATAACCAGAAGATTTCTGGAGCATATTAAAAGGATGGACGTTCTCTGGAAATGTTCCTTGGGGTCCCTGAGTATGTTCGGATGGTTTCAAGTGCACGCTCTATGACCCTAGCAGCACACATGTCACTGAACAATTGTGGTTACTTGTGTGCCACTTATTGCAATCACAATCAAGTTGCAGCAGCTTATTTCGATCGAAGTGTGCTGCTTGGGTGAGTTACCAGGGCCAGTCAACAAAATTTCTTGGTGAATGTCCCATAGGTGTTTCAGGTTGAGTCCAAAGGTCTTCAAGATCACGTCCATAGGATTTCCAGCTCAACTTCTAGCAAGTAACGTCACAGTGATAGGATAACCACTTCAAAAATAAAATTTTACGAGAAGGCTTCCAGTGCAATTCTTACGAACTTGTGGGTTAAAGTCCAATGATCTTCTGATTTTAAGGCAGTTCGGAGGATTTACATTCTTAGGACATGTTCAAAGAGCTTCTTGAATAAGTTCGGAGGTGTTCCAGTCCGGTCTAGAAAATTTTCAAGATTCAGGATCAGCAGAAAGATCCAAACAACATCCAGTATTAATTCAAAGTACTGCTAGACCAAGTTCAATGAACGTCTAGCTATAGTAAAAAGGTTGTTCGAGTCTTAAGGAGGAGCAGTGCCAGTGCATGTTCATAATACTTTCTATGCTTAAAGGAATTCTCACTTAATCCTCACGATGCCTCGAACAGTCCAAGGATACATTCTCCTGAACTTGGTGTAATACACAATTAATTACATGCAAACGCTTACATTAGTATGAGTACGTTTCTATTGAGTGCAGTGCAGTGCAATGTGCAGACGGCAGCTTACGAATGGCGCTGATTTCTTGTTGCTCGAATTTCGACTGAGGACTACCAAGTCATGTTCTGGCCCCGTAACGTGGGTAGATCACCTTTTTGTGGTACGTTACGGGATGAAAGATCTACCACCGATTCCTAGTCTTGATTACTTCAAACTAGGGGGACAGGATTTTTCAGTAATCAAAGGAACACATCTTAGTCCTTGTTACTTTTTATGCCTTGTTGAAAGTGATAAGACTCGGCTTTGTCCACCGAGGATGATCTTGAAACAAGGAAAAAATGAGTTAGTCAGTCTTCATATATGTGATTCCTAATCTTCTATTCGTTGTTCCATAGTTTGAAGTGGTTAAGACTAGGGTTCTGATGCATGGTCATTATCGGTGTCATTGCTTGTTTTTGTTGCTAAGGAATCCAATTTTGACTGACAAAGGGGCGCGCCTTTGGAGGGTATTTCAACACTCCGAAGGGTATAAATAGCGGGACCTTTCAATTAGAATCCTTGCGATGAAGGCAAGAATGACAACTGTATCAAAACCGAATACTTCATCATTTCTCAATAGTGATGAAGTAATACGACATGCACTAAACTAAGGACACGGGATATACTACAATAGATCAAATTACTGGTCGCAATAGTGTTATGTCCCGAACAAAGGAAAAAAAAGAGTTATGTTCTGAGGACCCTCAGGTCAAGTTCAAAAATGTTCACGGCAATCCAAAACATTCAGGGCAACAAACGAAATTCTAGAGGTCCCAAATGATCTATCATATCTCTGTTTTTCTCTTAATACTTATACTAGCTTTTAATGCGCGTACTAAGTATGATACTCGATCCCTATAACATCATCCGTTTGTATCATTTCAGAAACCATGTCACCGTCCAACATGCGAAACGACCACAACAATGCCAAATCGGACTGCTACACGCCGGCGGAAATCAGTGCCGGATTCAACGCCAGTGCAATCAGCAGCGAGTTCCCGAAGCGGGTAAATCCATTCCTGAAGGACGTTGCCAACTTTGACGAGCTGAATGGAAACCGGGAAGAGGAGGAGGAGGACGAGGACGAAGATGACGACGAGGATGCGCATCGGCCGTACAATAACCACCTGAAGCGGGCCAGTGAGCCGGCGATCATGCACTCCGCTTCGACGGATATGATCAGCGAGGAGGATGAAGGTGTTGATGAGGAAGTTGAGGAAGAAGAAGAAGAGGAGGAGGAGGCGACCAGGACAATTGAGGAAATCGGTCAGGAACAGCAGCAGCAGCAGCAACAGCAACAGGATGAGTGCAATCGGAACGAAACGGTCGATGAGGAGAACAACAGTTCGAAGTTGATGCAGGATTCTGATGGTAGGGTTCTTTCTATGCAGATGTACATAGGAAATTAAAATGTTTTTTTTTTCAGTTATGGAAAGCAGCTTTTCCACGCCGAGCAAGCATGAAAATATCCCGGATTGGGTTGTCGTTGGCGAGTCGGTGCAGATTAGGCCGTACAATACGAGTGGCGTGATTGCGTTCGTCGGTGGAACGCATTTTCAGGTAAATATTAACGATTGTACTTGAGATAGTGATCTGGTGATAAGGTTGGATTGTTTGGCAATGACAGGGTGGAACATGGATCGGTGTGGAATTGGACACCCCAACCGGTAAGAACGATGGCAATGTGCAAGGAATACAGTACTTTACCTGTAAGCAGAAGCATGGCATTTTCGTCCGAGTGGATAAGCTGATCCTGGATAAGCGTGGTCGCGCAATGCGAGAGCTGAAGAGGGCGGAAAAGATGAAGGGTAAGTAGTTTGATATGCTTTACTCGATTGATGCGTGCTTGTAACCAGTGGGTATTCTATTCGACTAGCGGAATTCGCTGGCCAGAAGGGTAAACCGGTCAGTGCCAACGGTCCACGCAAATGATACGGGTTTAACCGTGGTCTCAGCACTGCGATGATGTCGAGTGGCTCCTGTTCGGCTGCCGCGGTGTTGAGACCGATGCCCCGGAAGCGTTTCGTACCCAAATCTGCTTCCGTTGCGGCATTCGGGCGTAGCAAATAAACATGTAGCAGTAATAGCACATAACCTCCCCCACTTCCACGCCCGCTCGCTGCGCTAGCTGTCTCAGTCAGCCGGGGTCAGTGGGTGGAAATGCTGGAGAGTTCAATCAGTAACCGAAGATAAAAAAAGAGATTCGTTTCATCAACCCTAGATCATCCTCGATAGTGTACCTTGTTTTTTTTTCGTAATTAAGTTTACAAAGTGATATATACATACAAGACGGAAGAAGAATTACCCACTAAAAAATGGTATGTGTAAGAAAACATGATTTCAGAGCAATGGAAAGGATAATAATTCTGTATGAAATTGTTTCTATTATTTATACTTTTGTATTGTGTGACAAAAAGACAAAAATGCATCCATACCAAGTCCATACCTAAAATTCGGAGGGAGGTAACAAGAAATCTAAAAAAATATATATATTTATTGACTAAGCGTTTGCAAGTGCATTCTAGATAGAGCAAGTGAAAAGCTGAAATTTAAACGTGTCAGGAAAGCAAATTTTACGATCCAAACGATATAAAAGAAATAAAAAGAAACCAACCAGTTCTGTCCAAGGTCATTAGAATGAAATACAACCACAAACAAGCTCTAAAGTATAATTATATTATCATCTATTGTATACACTAAGCAAAGTCAGATTGTGTAAATTGAAAGAGTTTTCACCTAAGGAGAAAGCATTATTGATAAAATGGAACTATATATTGCTAAGAGAATCAAGAAAACAACAACAACAACAAAAACTTTGTAGCCAAAATCAGACGAAGACGAAAGCTTGAACGGCGATTGAGATAAGCATTATAAATATTTATATTTATACACACTCATATTTAAAAAAAAATATGGAAAGACAACAACAACAACAAACCAAGAAAGTACGTTATATAAAACGTTTTACTCTACTCCTTTGCTACTGAAAACCTTTTCAATCTCTTTCTTCTGCAACCTATACAAAACAATAGTAACGAAGCCACACACGAGCAGCTCGCAAACAGTTTACCCATTGCGACAGGATATCTTCGAAGCAACCCACAAGCTTGAAGCCGATACCTAGTTCGGTGCCCGCCGCATTGTGTAGAAAAGCTTAGAATAGAGTCAAACGGCTTAGCCCCGGCGAACCCCCACATAACAAGCAAAACTCTTACCCCTTCTAAATACCTACATATTATATTAAATTCCATGTGATGATGTGTCCAGTCGCGCATTCCGTAGGCGACGAAAACAAGCAAGAAGACTACCAAAAAAGAAAACATTCATTAAGTCCATCCCTTTCAGCGCGATTTTTTTTCGACTCTGGTTTACACAAAACGATTTTGGAATTCGGAAATTAGTAGCTGGATACCCGAAAATATACATATATCATTAGTTGGTAGGAATCTTGTAAAAGTTAAAGGAAAAAAAAATGAAATGATTTCTTCTACACCCGCGCCCTCGATATTTTTTAAGTAGTTGAAATGTTTATTTTTCTCAGTGTAGTGGAAAGACAAAGAAGTAATTGCAAAATAGAAGGCGATTGAGACAAAATTTGAAACGGGGAAATTTCACCCCAAACAAATGTAAGCACGTCCATACTTTTTTTTTCCTTTTCAGGCAAAAGAAGAAGAAAAGAAAATCTCGGAACCCCCCAAATGAATAAAGAAAAAAAAAAAAACAAACAAACAAATACACGAAACAAAAGAAAAGAAAGGCGTTTAAACCAGTAAAACTTCAAATTTCTCAGTGTTTTATAGGCAATAATTAGGGCAAAAGCTATCAGGAAGCTATTTTAGAGAAGAAGAAGAAGAAAAAAACGAGGTAGTTGAGTTGGACCTGTTGGGTAATAATTTATGCAAAAAAAAATGACTTCTTGTGGTTGAACTGCAAACTAAATAAAAATAAGCAAGAAATATTGTTGAGCATCGAATAGAATGGCATATTATGTAGTGCCCTGCATAGACTAGTGATGAGATATGGGTAGGCATTAACAGCAAAACAAAACAAAATGTATCAAGTAGAGACTTCGAATTGTAGGAATGAGAGCTAGGGGAAGAATAATAAAAAGCGCAGGAACGACGTGATTTAGGTTTTTGTGACAGGGAAGCTGAATTGTACAGTCATTCCAGATTGCAGTGGAACGGAAGCAGTTGTGTTCAGGCGGAAAATGCGGGGAAAGGATTCGGTTTGTCTAATCGGAAGAGGATCGTCGTGGTGCTAGACTGGCACTCACCAATCGTAACCATCAGCTGTCGATCAGTGAGATATGAGGGAAAGCATCACAAGAGGTTACCGCTAATGCCAAGTCTATGAAACTTGGCAAGATTCATCGACAATTTGTACTGTTTGAAAGACGTGTTTTGGAATAGTAGAAATCCACTGAAATCGTCCCATGTCTCATCTACGAATCTACCTTTATGATAATCTGTCATCATTGATTGATTGGCTTTAAAATAGATGGTCTGCCTTGGAGCAAATCAAAACAATTGCAGAGATCTCTAAGGAAGGAATTTCAGTGCGAGTTCAGAGCTTTCTTCCTTCAAAGTTAATTAAACATACGGCAAACTTGAGCACATGACTACAATCCTAAAACTACACACTTGGATTTTTGCCGAGATTGGCACCACCGAGCGGCTCGGCATTTTATTTTGCTGGATCTCTTGTTGAGATTCATATAACAAACGGGAATTTGGTTCAGATTTCATTAAAAATAAATGCCGAGCTGCTCGGTGGTGCCAATCTCGGCAAACACATTTAAGTGTGCACGCCTAAAAATCACCGACTGGAAATTTCTTAAATGTTGATTAATCAATCAATCGAAGAGAACTTCTGAGGGGGGCTGCTAGGAAATAATATTATGGATTATAATTCCATGGGAATCTACCCAAGTAACCAACAAGCCCGCTAATTCGCCTTTTTGCTTGGGTAATTCTTAAACTAGTTCAAATAATTTTTGATTTTGATATTGCGAGAATTATGTTGACCTTCATCTCAATTATCAAGGCCACATTCCAGAACGTGAGTGGATCATAATGTCTAAAATGAACCACATGCCCCAACCAACCTCTAGAACGGCTCCCATACATTCTCCATGCTGAATCGTGAGTCCCTCCTTTTCCCACATCATTGCATGCACAATAATAACCCAATGCAGGTCAATTGAATATGCCTAAATGAATTAGTTGCAATGGTAGTATGAACAGTAATGACAGCAGTGATGGAAAAGTTCTCGGAAAATCACTATGACTCGCGATTTTTTTCCTTGGTGAACTTCATGAAATATCGCAAATTTTTCCAACGCTGAATGACAGTATAATATACTAATTGAATAAAATTAAATCGATTCATATCTGAATAAATCCACTTTATCCTATAAAATCTCTAAAATAAATCTAAATAATATCTTTTTTTATTATAGTCACTTTAGCACTCTTGAGTCATTCGTGACTTCTAGATGTGATATACATTGCACCCGACCGAGTTCGCGACATTGAACTTATCGAAACTGATTGTCGATCCGTTTCCACCATATTAGATTGTGCGTCACCTATCGATGAGATTATTATTCTGGGCGACTTTAATCTCACTGGTGTTTCGTGCAAACCTTCCCACAGTGGCTTTCTCTTTCCGGACCCCGCTGGTTCTGCTTTCCATCCTAGATCAGTTAGCCTTCTCGACAGCTATAGCGCAGCGACGTTATCTCAAATCAATCCCGTGGTTAACGAGAACAATCGTAGCTTAGACCTCTGTTTCGTAAGCGCTCAGGATACGGCTCCATTCATCTCGTCGGTTCCTTCTCCACTCGTAAAGGAAGTTCCTCATCATCCTCCTTCCGCAGCTATGTCAGGAATACCTCAAGGATGTCATCTGGGACCGTTGATTTTCTTACTCTACTTCAATGACGTGAATTTAGTTATCGAAGGTCCACGACTATCGTATGCAGACGATCTCAAAATCTACTTACGGATCTGCTCGATCGATGATTGTCAATTCCTCCAACGTCAGTTTGAAGCGTTTGCCAGCTGGTGCCATTTGAACCGAATGACAGTAAATCCTGCGAAGTGTTCAGTCAGAAAGAACCAGTTATATTTCACTATGCTCTCCGGGACACCATTATTGAACGTGTGAGCCATGTAAAAGATCTAGGTGTCATCCTGGACTCTCAACTTACATATAAGCAACACATCTCGTACGTTGTCGACAAGTCGTCAAGGGCATTGGGCTTTATCTTCAGAACAGCTAAGAATTTCTCCGACATCCATTGCCTCAAGTCACTGTATTGTTCCCTGGTACGTTCCATTCTAGAATATTGTTCTGTGGTTTGGAGTCCGAACAACAACAATGGTACTGAGAGTGTCGAGTCCGTTCAACGCCGCTTTCTGCGATACGCGTTGAGAATCTTACCTTGGAGAGACCCGTTTAATTTGCCCAGCTATGAAAGTCGCTGCCAGCTGTTCGACTTAGAGCCTCTTCGCACCAGAAGAGATACTTCAAAAGCCCTGCTTGTCGCGGACACGTTACATGGCAGAATTGATTGCATGGCAATCTTGGAGCAAGTAAACATTAACGTCCAACCCCGAATGCTTCATAACAATGTCAGCATAACATTGCCACTACGTAGGACAAACTATGCAATCAACGGCCCTTATTACCGATGTCACTTCACGGTGAAGTGACAACTTCTCACTCACGGTGAAGTGATTCCCATTTGATTTACACGGCAATCACTTCACCGTGAGTTACAACTGGTCACTTCACTTCGTTTTCACCGTGAAGTGACACTCGTAATAAGGCCCAACGCAACGGTGCAATAGGCGGACTGCAGCGAGTATTTAACCGAGTTTCATCAGTATTCGATTTTCACCTGCCACGACTAACACTTCGGAGACGTTTCTCTTTATTCTTCTCCAGAAATGAAAACAGTCAATGATCATGTTTTAATGTTTTGTAGTTTTAACTTATTTCTTTAATTTTAATTTTAAGTTAAACCATCATTGGGACCATATCGAGCCTGTTGATGCTGACAAATAAATAAATAAGAGCTGGAATTAGGGCGATGATCTCTCGATGATTTCTCGGAAGTCATGGCTCTCCCTGGCAAATCGATATCATCATCGAGTAGAGGAAGACTTTTCCTACCCGATGGATATGTTGGTTTGTGTAGGCGTGCCTTGAATTCCGAGAAATCAACAAGAGAAGTCATTGTTACGCCTGCTTACGGCTGCTACGCCCTAATACCAGCTCTCTCTAGACTTGTCCGGGGTGAGATTTGAACTCGTGACTTTGGCGTGAGAGGTACACGGAACCGAAAAATTACCCAAAATTAAGTTCTTTTATTCATCTCCAATGTTCCGTTCAATAAGCTAATTTTCAGTAAACCGCTTATAGTAGTTTACATTTCACTACGGCAAAAATAATTACTTACTCGTGAGTATTTTCTACCCAAAATTAAGTTCAATTGACTCAAATTTGAGAATATCTCATATACTCACTAGTAGCTTATTGAACGATAGTCATGAGAAAGTCGAATCTCTCGTTCCGTTTTTGACAACAACAAAAAGTGAGAGTGGGATGCAAAACTCAAAATTACCCAAAATTAAGTAAAAAGAATTTAAATTTAGGGTAATTTTTTCTGTGTATGGATGTTAACCACTACGCCGGGGTCGTCCCCAAATAATGGGGGATATTCCGAGAGTCGAATGGATTTTGGTCACTAGTGATTTGCACAGAGAGTCACGTCGCCACGACGTGACTTTTCTCACTTCACTAGCGACAAAAGTCACTTCGACTCTCGGAATAACCCCCAATATCTAGACCTATTCTGCGCGGCGTGTGAGGTGAGGTGACTCACTGTCACTAGTGAAGTGACAATTGTCATTTGATTTGCATAGAGAGTCACCTCACCCGAGGTGACAATTGTCACTTCACCATCACTTCACTGTCACCTCACCTCATACGTCGCGCAGAATGGGCCTAATCGTTTTTTATCCATCACACATCTCTAAAATATCGGGTCACATCTCTAACTATCTCATTACACACGGTAAGAAAAAAGTACCCAAAAGTAAGTTCTTTTCACTCATCTCGGCACTTTAGTGCAGGAACCTAAAAGTAGGTAAAGCGGGTCAAAGTAGTTTTCATTTACTTATGTGCAATTCGTATGGAATTTTCCACTCGCATTCTACCCAAAAGTAAGTTAGTTGTACGCAAAGGTAGGTAAATATTACTATACTCAACACTTTACTACCCTTGTTGGGTGGTTTTGCTCCTCCGTTTTTGACAACATTAGAAGGAGGAAAGGAGACAAACTTGTCAAAAGTAGGTAAAAGTGAACTGGCCGTTGGGTACTTTTTTCGAACCGTGCAGATTACGGTATTTGAGGATGCCGCGAAGGAGCGTCTCGGCGCGGTCCTATGCGATGTAGCATTGTAGATTGGCATTGACGGCACAGTTGAAAAATTTGCTCTTCCAGCAAATATAGACAGTTTCTTATGTGAATTTTCGGTGGAGTGAAAGAGTAGTACAAAGTCCGCCATGTTTCACACACAGTCTGACGTTTGCTTATGGATTTTCTCATAGCAGTAAAGAGCTACAGAGTCGATGTCAACGCCAATTATGATTTTGTCGTCTCTTTAATTCTCCCACTGTTTGAGTGGTTTAATGGAGAAACATTCACATTGCCTTCCCTGTCGTATTTGGGGGGGGGGGGGGGGGGGGGGGAGAAACCCCAAAGGATTCTTCGGTTTCAATAGAGAGGAATTTAACCAAGCTTGCAAATGCTCATTACAGCTAAAATGATATTTTTCGGATTTATGAAGTTATGAGATATTTTAATGATAATTGTTATTTACAAGATGAAAGAAGAGAAGGTAAAGTGTTTGTATGACACATAAAACCTGTCAATTTAGCTTTCAGAGGGTCACAATAGCGATTAGCTGTATCGATGAGCAACGCGATCAGCGATCATAAAATCGCTGTTGTGGCCTTCTGAAAGCAAAATTGACAGATTTTATATGTCAACCACAAACTTTTCCACCTCGTCTTTCTTCTTACAAATTAAAATTATTATTATAGTATCTCATAGCTTCATAATTACGAAAAATAGCATTTTAGCTGTAATGAGCAATTACAAGCCTGAATTTAACAGTTAAAAAGGAAGTAAGACAAGATGAGGACGTTGATAATGTCATGTTTTGGAGGCGTGTGTGTCGAAGGTGGAAGTGGTTGCGAACGAATTTCGGCCGATGGCTGGATTTCGGAAGTATTCAGTGAGGAATGGAGGTCTAGATTTTCAAGTTTTTGAAAATATAGATAGAGCTGGAATAAGGGCGTAACAGTCTTTGTAAACAATGACTTCTCTCGTTGATTTCTCGGAATGCAAGGCCTACACAAACCAACATATCCATCGGGTAGGAGAAGAGTCTTCCTCTACTCGATGATGATAATATCGATTTGTCAGGGAGAGCCATGACTTCCGAGAAATCATCGAGAGAAGCCATCGTTTACAAAAGCTGTTACGCCCTAATTCCAGCTCTATCTAGAAATATCAAAAAGCAGCTGCTGCTGGCTATTGGCGTTGACGAGAGCTCTGTAACTCTTTACTCCTATGGAGAAATCTCATATGTAACTGTAAGTCTATGTGTGAAACATGGCGGAATTTTTCTTATTCTCTCACTCCAACGCAAAACCCCATAAGGAACTGTCAAAATGTGTGTGAAGAAACGTCACTTCGGGACTGTTGTCAAGGCGAATAGCTGAGCGGTCCGAAATGCAATAAAGAAAGTGACAGCCCGTCAAACCGTGATACACGCTAAAAATTAAATGAGAGAACGGTTAGATAATTCTGACTCATTCAAGATTATCGATGAATAACGGATGACATCGGATTATAGCGGCAAGCGCGTGTTATTATTCGTTATGAATCGAAGAAAAATCGAATTTTTAAAAGCAAATTTGATTGAAATCCGTTAAATGAAATGTAGAATGGATTACTTTCGTCCCCCTCGTATTTAACTGTTAATAATGATCGAGATTGGTAAAAAGTAAGTCAAGTTGTTAGTTGATTTTTCCATCACGGAGTTTGCGAATAGCTCGATGGTATATTATTGTGATGCTGATAAGACGAATCCTGGGAAAGCATCATCCTCGTCGTTAGAGAAACCTCTGAAATCCGGGATGTTCAGTTGCTCATCGCTACTTGAATCACTGAGAGTATCTTCTGAGTCTTTGTATTCTGATTCCACCATTTCAGTGAAAAATCTTGTCGTGGCTGTTTTAAACTCTTCTTCTTCTTTGCATTTCAAGCTTATTGCATATCGTATATCCGGAGAACTTCGAGATTAGGGCGTAATTGCTTTTGTAAACAAACACGTCATTTAACGATTTCTTGCGAATTAAATCTCAATCTAAAAAACTAACAACACAAACAGGTAGAGGAATGGTTCCTCAATCATCTGGTATAGTTTGTTCGCGGGATTGTTCTTTCATTCGCGCGAAATCGGTGATTAACGTGTTTGTTTACAAAAGTAATTACACCCAAATCTCAAAGTTCTCCGGATATTAGCTTATTGCGTGCTCTCAACTTAATGTTCTAGATGCACTTCCTCAGTTATTAATTGAGAGCTTTCGATACCTGTGCCATTTTTACATTAGTATAATTGTGTGGCAAGTACAATCATACTCTATGCCCAGGGAAGTCGAGACATTTTCCAACCCGAAAAATTCCTAGACCGTACCGGGAATCGAACCCACCCACCTCCAGCATGGTCTTGCTTTGTAGCTACGCCTTTACTGACTAAGCTAAGGGAGGCCCTGAGGGCTGTTTTAAACTTGCTTCAGTTATTAATTCTCTTCTACATCGTGCCTTGCGCTGCATGGTCTTCCAGAGTACCAGAGTTGAGCCAAAAAGTTGAGCTCGTTTCTTCGGGACCTTCTGGTTTTAGAGTTACCTCTATGGTTTAATTGTGAAAGCAATTGAGGGCAGTCCATATCGCCATTTAAAAGTTTCGCTACAAATAAGGTTTGTTGCATTTTTCTTATGTGTTCCAATGTGCCAGGCTGCGCAAAGCCAACCTCAAAAATCTTTCCTGAACACGTTCTTTTCGAAGATCCCACACTAGCTCATATGGAGACCAGACCACAGATGCATTCTCAAGTATGGGTCGAACTAAAGAGCAATATAGTGCCTTCAAGCAGTGAGGGTCTTTGAAATCTCGTGCAATCTTCGAAATAAAGCCCAGTTGACGATTCGCCTTAGATATGATCGAGGAATAGTGAAGATTGAAGGTCAACTTTGGGTCCAAAAGAACAGCAAGATCAGTCATACGCTTTACTCTGCGAAGCGTTACATTGTCAATCCAGTAGTCGTAAAGGATTGAACTCTTGGAGCGGTGAAACGTCATCACTGTACACTTTGGGACGCTGATTATGAGCTTATTGCGACGGCACCAATCTACCAACAAAACTAGCAGAGCTTGAAGACGATGACAATCCTCAATCGAGTGAACTATGGTGTATAGCTTAAGATCATCTGCATAAACGAGACTGCATTTAACTCCCAACAAAGCTGCTACATCGTTGAAGAATAACGTAAACAAAAGTGGACCCACGTTACTTCCCTGACGTAGAAGAGACAGAAGATCCTAGTCGTACTCGAAGAGTTTGTCCAGTCAAGTAGGAATGTAACCACGACCTAAGTTGCTCAGACGCTCCTAGTCGGGAAAGCTTGCATGACAAAACCTTCTGGTCGATTTTGTCGAATGCGACTTCCAGATCAGTATATATGACGTCGACTTGTGCGTTATCCTCCATCGCGGTGAAGCATGTACTGGTGAAATACAAAAGGTTAGTAGCTACCTATCTACCGGGAATAAATCCATGCTGGTCAGTTGAAATGTAGTTCTTCGAGCGATTCAGGAAAAAAATCGCTCAAGATGATCACAAACAGTTTTGACGTTGCCGAAAGATTGGTGATTCCTCGATAGTTCTTATTATCCCATTTATTGCCAGCTTTTAAAACAGGAAACATATACGACTGCTTCCACAATGTTGGGAATTTTCCTTGTTCCAAGGATGCATTAAATATGGCTGCTAAAGGTTCTGCTAAGGCAGCTGAGCAACCACTGCCGGAATTTCATCTGGACCAGGAGAGAGTGAGGTTTTCAGTCTCCTTGCTGCTGAAAGTACCGAGTTACTTCGAGTGTGCTCAGTTCCACTAAGTCACTAGGCGTATCAGAGGCAACATATTCAGCTTCAACGTTACTTGTCATATTTTTATCGAAGACAGATGCAAAGTGTTTAGCAAACATCTCACACCCTTCGCTAAGAGAAGTGGACTCTTTCCCATCGAGTAGCATGTTGGACGGTATACTCGAATCTTTCCTTTTGCTGTTGACAAAGCTCCAAAAATTTCGGGGGTTACGCCGCAAATTCCACTGGACTCTGAGGACGTGTGATTTGTACAAGGCACTGCTAAGTTTAGTGTAAGCGATACTGGCACGCCTGAAGTCACGCTTCGTGTCAGCTGTTCTGGGACGATGTAGTTTTCTCTTGACTGCGTTACGCTCACGCTTCAGCACTCTAAGCTGAGGAGTACTCCAAGCTGGGAAAATTGCAACCAATGTTGAATAATGCTACAGTCATATCATCAACATCAATGCATTCAAGCACATCGGCCCAATCTTGATCAAAAAGATACTGCAATAATGAGATATATTCAATTTTCTTGAAGTCTAGAAGCTCATCCACGTTGCCAGCTGGGTGAGATGGCCAGTCAAGTGGAGCAGGTAGCGACAGAATTAAGGAAGGATGGTGAGCATCATAAGGTAAAAGCAGCACAGCGGATTTATTTTTTTGTATTGTGTTGACTGAGATTAACGAAATCCATTCCATCAACGAGAGCAATGCTTGCAGTAGTCAGTGAAAATGTTTCGGTGAGGTAGACCCTGTTATCATCGATTCCTCACTGAAGACGAGGCTGATTATAATCGCCACAAACAAGAATCTTATCATCACAAGATGTCTTGTCGCACAACTCTTTGACTGAGGCAATATGCGCTTCCATAACTTCGATGTCGCGACTTCGGTCGGGTGGGATGTCTATAGCCATGTAAGTCCAGTGATACACAGACTTGTTCCAGTCCAGTACCGTGTCTGACATTCGTTGCGTCACAGCTATCATCACGCCACCAAAGCATGTTTTATCACTGTGGCGTAAGTTGCGATCACAGCGAAACACGTTGTAGCCAAGTCCAAAAATCTGAGTCGAATTGATGCTATCGTCAAGTCCGGTTTCAATCAAGATGCTAACGTCATACTCGCAATCAGCAGCAACCAGGAATAGATCATCAAGTTTTGTCCGAATACCTCACACAGATCCGATTTTCAGTCGAACCAGCCGGTTGTTGCTCTTGAGGCGGTGAGGCGCTGAAAGCAACGGACGAATCAGGAGCGGAACTGGTGATGATACGAACATACTAGCCTTGAGTTGCGGGTTGAGATACCCTTTCTCCAAGCCCACATACAGGTCCAGCACGACTGCAGGACGATGACTAGATTAACTCGACTGTGGCGAGAGAAGAAGGGGCTTCCGTAGTGCCTAAATTCAATAAGTCCTAGAGCCAGAGTGTTCAGTGTTTATTGAAGACGAATTAAGAGTGAATTTAAAGAGTTTTCCGGAAGGAATTCCATAAGTGTTCTGCACAGAATTCCGAGACAGTTAAGATGTGGCCCATTTGGAATTGGAACATACACAATTGGGTTCTTTAAGGTTATTGAGGTAAATGCATATTCGTAATCTGCATGTCAAATGGAACCGAATTCCAACATTTCATCAATTTTGGTACACTGGAACTATTTTAAATAACTACGATTACATTCGAAAAAAATCGCCATTTTAGCGCCCCTCGGTGGGACTTTATATGTGAGCGAGCTGTCAATTTGTTAGTTTAGTGTCAAACAGTGAATTTATGACTTTGCTTTAAATTTTGTTTAAAAAATCATGATGAAAGACTATGCACTCGAAAAAATATTCTTGTAGTCAGAAATCGAAGTTCTTTCCGATAGTGTAAAATTTGATATTTGTTTTCAAAATTAAAGAGGCCAATTGCGCATATTTCGGATATAGATTAACATAGTAGAAACCTGTTTCAACTTAAATGTTGGATTTTATGTGTTCTTTAAAGGAACAATACAAAAAAATATTCAGACCGATTTCAAAGAAATTTTCGAACTTTTCCCGGAATACGGCTCATCAACTGGCGCGCAGCATTCTCATCCATCGTTTTGGCAAACTTATTTCACTTGGTTTTCAATTTATTGATGTTTTTGATGACACTGCCATTCACCTTTAGCTTCCTCTTCATAATAGCCCCAAATCTCTCTATCGGTCTGAGCTGGGGACAATTAGTTGGGTTGAGTTCTTTCGGAATAAACTGAATCCCGTTGATTACCACTTTAGCATAGTTTTACTGTAATGACAGCTCGCAAGATCTAGCCAAAACATGACAAGTTGCTGGGGTTGGATGAATGACAATATTCGTTCTTGGAGACATTCCGTCCCGTAAAGCTTTGAATTGAATGTCTACCGCAGCTACAGATGCCCTGCCAGATCATGTATTTGCGTGCAAATTTATCTGCAAACCCAAACTTGAATTTGGCATGTTGGTTCTCATTTTCCAACAAGGCTTCTTACCTCAAGCTCTATACTTACTTGTTCCACAGAACCTCTGAACTCGACCCACTAGGTCTTTGGAATGAACTCACAAGGTCGCTGGATTCATTAAACAAGGCCACAAATCCTCGCCGCCAACCGAAACCATCCCCCCCCCCTCTCCATTCCTTCGGGGACACTAACGTCGCCTGGTGGCACGTGTTCGAAAACGCATGCTTGTATGGCTACGCCCCGGAGCGTAGCCATTTTACTAAGCGCGAATCAAAACAAATGAACATTAATTCGCGCACCACGCCGCCATCACGAGAATCCTACTGGGATACGCTTCATGCAAGAAGGCGCGTTTGCCTCAAGTAGCGAGTGCGCCACGTGTCCGCCGGGTAGCGTTACAACCCTTTTCCTGGGAGGGCAACTGCTTCCGCCACCACAACAACAACAACAACAACAACTGAGCCGAACGTAGAATTCCGAGAGCAATAGCATTTTCCACGTTCATCGTCGCTGGTGTTGTACGTGTCTCTGTAGCAATCCAGGGAGGCGCAAGGAGTTTATAATCCCCCGTTTTTCTTCGAATAAGTTTAGGGAACCAGTCAGCAGAGTGGAGGCTTTAGTCGAGTAGTCGGAAACGATAGGAATGGCGATTAGGCTATAGTTTTAACCAGGTGTTGCACACTTTTTTCGCTGTCTGTTTCTCTGTCGGTGTGTCTGTGTATGTCAATTGTCAATTTTTGTCATTAACACTACTGTTTAGATAGAAACCCGAGAGACAGCTAATGAGATTGAGTTACTTACCGTCATGTTTCACACAATAGTCCCGTACTACAACTGTTTAGACAGCCATGCTTCTAGAGTAGACTATCTCGTAGTGCGCGTAGGGAGCCCATATTCGCCGCCAGGGGGAAGCAGAGATCAACGGGAAAAGTGCAATATGAACTGCGATCTTATGTTATATACAATTGCAACTGTTTGGACTCATTGCACCGGTTTTGTAAAGCAAAAATCCCTGAACGAAAACACCCCGCTTGTTTCCGTTTGTGTTTGGATCGCTTGAATACTATTTAATAATCAGCGTGATATCATCAACCGAATCGTGTAAATCAAAAACTGCTAGTTCTAAGTTTGTTTTAAGTTTAAGCCTAAAAGCTGAAAGACTTTGTTAAACAATATTATCTTCCTATGTTAGTGTTTAATTTTTTCTTGTGTGTAAACAATTTGTGATTTAGTTTATACCTGCACCATTTTCTATCTATGATCCACTTTAATCGGAAGGGAAAAGTGTTATATTATTTAATTTGCGTAAAAACGATCAACGTGCACAATGTTATTCCAGAACGAAAAAGTCACCCATGTTCGAGCTTATTATACATAGGTACCTACTTCGTTTCATATCATCCTTTGGTGCTTTGTTTCATTGTTATTGCTACACTGTTCATTCATTCCCAAGCGCTCCAATGGTCGCCAGTTGAAAATATATGCAATCACTCAGTTGCAAAGAACCAGACACACACACACATACACACTTAGAAAACGCATACCACACAAACCATAAACAAATTCTACTCATCTGCCAGTGCATTGTGTAAATTAAACGAAACATTATAGAGACTACTACAGTATAATAGAACTAGAAAGAAAGTGTCAGCAGTCTTATATATCATCGGTTCTGAATATAAGCTATTGATTAATATAATTAACAGTTTAGTTTTTCGTTGAGAAAGCAGAGACGGAGCAAGGCGACGACGAAGAAAAAAAAAAGATAAGGAAAATGGGTGTAGAGAAAGAGGTTTAAAAAATGATAAATTCTAGTCAAAAAAAGATGAAAAAAGATTAACCTAATAACTACTAAAAAAAGCAGAAACTGAAAAAATACATAGTGGCACGAAGAAATTACATGAAAGAAGACAAGCTGCAAGCAGATTCACACAACTCTTAAGATTAAACAAACAAAAAAACACATGGAAGAAAGAATCGCTAAGAATCAATAACTATACAGAAAAAGAGAAAAGGAAACAGATACAAAAATATATTAATACTGCTTATTCTGTAATTAAAAAAAAAACAGATCCAGCGGGCTGTGATATATTTGTTCTAGAACTGAGTGCCGAAAGCCATTTCATCCTAACGATTTATTCGAAGGATTCGCTCGCTGCTTGGCTAGCTTGTTTTTGGAGAGTGGTTTATCCTCCAGGGGTTTGATTGCATTGGTCATTTTGTACAGTAGCACCGCCGAGCTGGGATCGCAGAACGCCAGGATGACACTACGGTTGCCGTGCTTGTCGGTGCCGGTGGTCAGCTCGTTTTGGTAACGCTCCACGTCAGCCATGGGGACGTCCTGGAAGGACAGCACCGGAATGTAGACATCTTCGGCGGAATCTTCTTTCTGCTTGCGGGCCGTGAGATAGACGATGTCCATGTCCTTCTGGTAGTGGTACCGGACGTCCCAGAGGTGACGTTCTGTGCGGGAAATGATAGGAAGGGAAAGGAATTAAGGGTAGTTGTTTTCTTCAAAATTAATTGCTAAGCATTTCGCAGAGCAGACTAGCTGATTTATAATATTAGAGTGACTTTAAAAAACCTATATACTACACTGAAAAAAAAAGTTGTTGTATATTACATCCAAACTGCTGCAACCAGGTCAATCCATCGGTTGTGTAATATAACGTAATATAACAAAATTACATCCATTGATGTAATATTGTATCTGCTTGAATTACATTGATCGATATTACATTTTTTTTTTACTGTTTAGTTGGATTGAAAAGTCACCTCCTTGACCGCCAGAATGCGCTGCTACTGCAAAAAAGGTTATGTTGTACTCCGTTCATATTTAGGCAGACATGCCAAATTTCAGTGCGATACTCCCCCCTATTCTGCGAGTCACGTGACTCTCTCTCACCGGTGAGGTGACAATAGTCACCTCGTGTGAGGTGACTCTCCATTTGATTTGCATGGAGAGTCACCTCACACGAGGTGACAATTGTCACCTCACCGGTGAGAGGGAGTCACGTGACTCGCAGAATAAGGGGGACTGTCTTTAGTTTCGTTTTGACAGATGATTGTTGTTGACGTGTTTGGCATCTTGTTGAGTATGGATAAAAACGATTTTCGTTCTCTCATAAAACATTATTTTTTGAGAGGCAAAACGTTGAAGGAAACAAAAGAAAGTTGGATAAATATTATAAGGCTAATGCTCCGTCAGATTACACCGTCAAATATTGGTTTCGAGAGTTTCATAGTGGCCGCAACTCCACTACCGATCAAGTCCGCAGCGACAGGCCCTCCGATGTGGTTACAGAGGACAATGTCAAAAAAAAAAACATGAAATCAAGAGCAAATTTTCATTACGTCGAAAGTAACAAAGGTAAACAAAGTCGAGCTATCAGTGTCAATCGATGCTCCTGCTATTACACTATATACTGTCCGAATATTAGATCACATCCCATTTTTAAATTTATTTACCAGTCAAATTGCTTTTTGACGTAATCACCTTCCGATCAAAATAGTTTTCGTTGTTACTTAAGTCAGCCAATTTCTATGGAGATGCCGTTTGTCTTAAGTAACAGCGCTGAGAAACCCGTGAAAAGTGTACATTCGTCGTTTCGCTTTCTCATTATTAAAGTGAATAAATTGAACTGTTTGTTACTTAGATGATTTTCGGTGGTGATAATTCTCCCGAATATTCTGGTAAATATACTTTGACTTAAGTAACAATAGGGGCCATCAAAAGACGTATAATAACTTTTGACTCAAAAACCAGTATTTTTTAGCATGAAAGCTAGCGATTTGCAATTGTATGATTAAAACCCTGCTAGATATGTTAAACATTGCTATCACTATGAGATTATATGTGTTTAATTGGAAATAGGAATAACTTTTCGGTCATCAAAACAAAACTTTATTTTTCTCGGATTGGTGAGAATGTTACTTACGACATAATGAAAATTTGCTCTTGAATGGTGTTGGCTGACCGGAAAGTGACGGTGCGCGAGCTAGCAGATACCGCAAAGCTTAGTACTGAGCGCACACGCCATATTTGGGGTGATATTCTGCCTATGAAAAAAGTAATCCTACCGCTGGGTGCCGCGCAAGCTCACTCCTGACCAAAAACACGAACGCAAGTGCACTTCGAAGGACTTACTGATGCGGAATCGGGTGGACTTTTGGCGTCGATTGGTAACTGTTGATGAAACCTTGATCCACTATTACACCCCAGAGAACAGAATGAGTGCCCGGCAATGGACCGACTGACGTCGGTTTTCTGCGATTGTCATGGCATACTCTTCGTGGACAACATCGAAAAAGGAAAAACCATCAACAGCGAGTATTACAAACAATCAATACGAAACTATCGATTTTAAATTGGCTCACTACTTGACTAGCCTATTGGTCCCAAGCAAATCGATTAATGTACCCCATTCTAGTCGAAATTCTAGTACTACACAATGTTTGTTTTGAATCGCTATGAAAGTTTGGCAGATAAAATGAGGGATTAGTGGATTTCCTATGTTTCGAGGGGTGAATCGATTAGCTTGGGACCGAAGAGAGTACCAGAGCTGAGCCAAAAAGTTGAGCTCGTTTCTTCGGGACCTTCTGGTCTTAGAGTTACCTCTATGGTATAACCATAGAGGTAACTCTAAGACTAGAAGGTCCCGAAATAACGTGCTCAACTTTTTGGCTCAGCTCCTGTTCATAAACTACGTAGACAGTTTTTTGGGATTCTTGACCCCCCCCCCCCCCCTTCCCCTGCGTAGACAGTTATCCATACAAAATTTTTAAAATTTGTATGGGCCGTGGATAATTGTCAACCCCCCCCCCCCCCAAACTGTCTACGTAGTTTATGAACAGCCCCTCTGGTACTCTCTTCGGTCCCAAGGTAATCGATTCACCCCTCGAAAATCCAATAACCCCTCATTTTACCTGTCAAACTTTCATAGCGAATCAAAACAAACATAGTGTAGTACTGGAATTTATACTAGAATGGGGCACGTTAGTCGATGTGCTTGGGACCAATAGGCTAGTCAAGTAGTGAGCCAATTTAAAATCGTTAGTTTCGTATTGATTGTTAGTATTACCAACATTACCTCTATGGTATTACCATAGAGGTATCTCTAAGACCACTGGGTCCCGAAGAAAATCATTATTATTTTTGGCTCACTCAGTACCAGTGGTCTTAGAGTTACCTCTATGGTGATACTCTAAGGAAGCCTTAGCGTGAAACTTTAATGGCACAAGTGTCAGCTTCCACAAAACATACAAATTTGAAATTACTACTCTTTGTTTGCTGTGCTACTACAAACAGAGAGTAGCAATTTCAAATTAGTATGTTTTGTGGAAGCTGACATTTGTGCCTTTGAAGTTTCACGCTAAGGCTTCCTTAGAGTATCACCTTAAGGGAGCTTTGTAAAACTTCTTAGAAGTGGGAACTTGTGCACAAGTTTGAGAAACTTCATTTAAGTTAAGAAAACTTTGTTTAATTTCAGGAATCTTCATAAAAGTACCGGGACCTTCTTTTAACTTCGCGGCACTTCGTTTAAGATTAATGGGCTTGGAAAAGCGTAGAAGTTAAGGATCAGGTTAAGGTTAGTAGATCTTCAGGGAACTTCGCAAAACATAAAAGAAATTCTTAGAAAATCTGCGAACTTTGTTGAAGTTTAGCGAATTACGTAGGAACTTCGTATAATTTCAAAGAGTTGCAGGGAATGTTGTAAACGTTCAGAGAACTTCGGCAACCATTGTTGAAGTTCTGGGAATTTAAACGAAGCTCTGGAAATATCGTAAAAGTTCAGAAAAATTCTTAAAACTTCAGGGATCATCGTATATGAGAACTTCGAAGCAGTTTGTCAGAGAATTTATTTAAAACAAAATTCAATGAACTTTCTGGATATTCAGAAAAATTCTTAGAAAAGGTTAGTGTTCTTCCCGGAAGTTTGGAGAAGCTCATGGATTTTGTGAAATTTTGGTCGAATCAAGAGAGCTTGGAAAATAAATTATGGAGCTTGGAAGAAGTTCAGGGAACATTGTATAAGTTATAGAAAATTCGCACAAGTACAGAAAACGTGGTAGAAATTCAGTTGTAGTTTGAATATACTAAGGAATTATCTTAGAAGTACCGGAAACATCGTGTAGATTGTCACCTCGCTAGTGACAGCGAGTCATCTCACCTCACTCGTGGTACATAATAGGCCTCAGTGTCTATAATTCATCTTGGATTGTCTTTCAAATAACCCTGCTGTTCCACCAGACTTATTTCTGACCGACAAGGAATCAATTTTGACAAACACCTTCTTGAAAATTAGGCGATCAACAACAGATGTATTTTTGAAAATTTTAATTTTATTACATTGTTTTTCCTTTTAATTCTACTACTATTGTATCACCTTCACTTTCACTATCAGTTAAAAAAACAATAGCAGATAAGTATTTCGTTTACTACTTGCAAAATTCTTCATTATCTAGTCATAGTCTAAGTGATAGTGAAAGTGGATTAGTAAAAATGAAAGTGGTACAATAGTAGAAGAATTAAAAGGAAAAACAACGTAATAAGGTATGCAATTATTCTACTATAACGCTCATCAATCAATTCCAGAACAACATGTGAAAAGGGCATACAAGCTTTTTGTAAACAAACCTTTGTAGGCCCTTTTCTCACCAACCGAGGGTCGCTCACGCAAACCAGCAATATCATCGGAAAGGGGAAAGTTTCCTCTACCCGGTGATGTTAAAGGTTTGCGTTGGTGTCATATGGGTGGCGAGAAAAGGGCATAAGAAGGTTTGTTTACAAAAAGCTTGTATGCCCTTTTCACATGTTGTTCTGGAATTTACATTTTAATTTATTTTCGTAGTGTCAAATTTAAGTAAAAGGTAATCAAATGAAACCCAGCCTTCGTGTCGCTCCCGTGGAATTGCTCGTATGCAACTTCTGATCTTGCAAATAATAATCTACTCAAACATTAAACAACAAATCTTTGTGAAATCTTTGCTCAGGTTTTTTATTAAATTATTAACAGCTTATTGCCCCGTAACGTGGGTAGATCACCTTTTCGTGGTACGTTACGGGTTGTAAGATCTACCACATCGAACGTTGGCCCTAAGCTCTTCTTGTTGACGGTTATGAACCTCGGTTTTGAGATTGGAAACAAGAAAAGGTTCGGACCAGAGTTCCGATGCATGGTCAAATATTAGTATCCGTCGCTTGTTTTTTTTTCACTTAGTAAGAAAACCTATTTCGATTGGTGAGAAGGCACATATTTGAAAATCCCAGAATTTCGCAAAGATACGGAGCATCAGTATTGAATAAGGATTCATATGAGACCCATTTGAATTATTTAGAGGTCTCAGAACTCTTCAAATAATACTCGTGAAAATTATTTTGATTGATGGGATAATGAAGTCTTTGGAAAGGTCTCAGAACGCTTCGAATGATACGAACATCACTGTTAGTTGACACAGAGATTCTTGTGAGAAGATCAAGTACACGGCCAATGAGATCGACCTAAATTTGAATTCAATTTACTCATAAATCGCAAAAAGTGCAGGAACTTAGCGCTGAATTAATTTTCCTGAGTTTTTCCAGGAAAAAATCCCGAATATGAGAAATGTCAAGATTGGATTCACTCAGTCTATTGGTACTACTTCCAGACAGAGTACAATTTTCCTAATTTTCCGGCAGATTTTTTAAGTGTTCCACGGGAAAACATGAGGCAAATTTAATCATCGCTGAGTTCCTGCACTTTTTGCGATTTACGAGTAAATTGAACTCAAATTTGGGTCGATCTCATTTGCCGTGTATGATATAACTGTATCGAAAACGAATACCTTATTATTTTTCCATAGCAATGAGGTACTACAACAAGCACTTAACAAAGGACATGTACATATAACAAAAGATCAATTAATTTGGGCGCAGTAATTGTGACTCGAACGGACATCTTATTACAACTTATATCGGACAATGTTTCCCTTCCCATGGACATGGAGGTTGACGGTACTGAAGCAAAGGGTTATGTTTAATCTCTTTATATTTGCAACGATGATGATTTCCCATAATGCCACATATCACCAATATCAATAATAAATTTACGAATGACTGTAATTTGGATACCTAACAATTGGACAGAATCAGTAGCAAGAATAGGTTGCGGAGTGTTCGCCTTCGAAAAATTCGATACGTTTTTCAGGGTTGTAGTTTTGGTTTTCATCAGTGGTCCGGCTTTGGTTGTGAACGATTTAGGTAGTATTTTTAGGTAACTATTTAGCTTTTAGCACAACTTTGATTCTACGAATCCACAAAAGACATTGAATTGGAGGCGGATTCTGGTTTGAAATTACAGGCTGCTATTTTGAGCAACTTATCGGCATAAAATTAAAAAAATATATTTAGGCAGGGGAAATGGCTCTTATGTTGGCCTGACATATGGATATTTTTGGCCGTTATTGAAAATTTAGTCGATTGCTGAATTTATGTATGGGCCCAAATTAGGGGCATTTAGGCCGACATTACATCTATTTCCCCTATTAGTCAACAAATGTGGATAGTAAGTTAATCATGTTATGGTATAAACTTTTGCTATCATTATTAACAGGTAAATATATTACTATATTTCACTGCCATTACTGTTAACACTATCACTGCAACTAATTCAATTGACCTGCATTGCACGATTCAGCATGAACAGTGTATGGGAGGTTGGTTGGGGCATGTGGTTCATTTTAGGCATTATAGTTTGACGTGATAACCATGTTTCACTCACGTTCTGGAATGTGCCCTTGAGACTTGAGATCTGGCCTTCATTACTGACCCCCTTCTGTCTCGCAAAACCAAATTATATCGGGCAATATTTCGTGGAAGAGATTTTTATGAATGCTGCTTACATACCTTCACACAAATGAATATAGAGCCTGTAGGCTGCAGCGCAAAGACCCTCATTAGTGCAACCTAGCTGACGGATTTCTTTGAGCTGAAATGGAAAAAAAATCCTATTTATTTTTTTCCGTGTGAGCGTTACGTGCAATATTCAAAATAAAAATGCATGAATGCAGTATATTCGAATGCATAACGGGTAAACAAAACGAAAGCTGAGGCAAGCTACCACAACTTTTGAACCAAACTTACTCAATACAATTAATTACAAAGCTAAATACCATTGTACTTACAATATTAAATATGGGAACGGCACTTTCCATCGAATTCAAATTGAAGAATCTTGGTCATGAAATAATTCAATCAAAATTGATTGCTATTAGTATGATTGTTGGGTAAAATTGTTTTGACTTCTTTTCTCGGTTTGACACATCACTGTCTCGCACGTTCCCCGGGCGTTACGGCGTTATCAGTTGGTTTTGAGGCAAAAATGTTGCACACAATATTGTGTGCAATTTTGAAATAATAAACATTAGGGTGGGTCAACTTTACAAGCCCCCGGTCTTCCACTGCTCTGCGATCTGTATTGAGATCTCGAACAACGGTTTCAGATTTGAACGATTTGCGGGAGAGCTTTAAAGTTTGTATGGGAAAATGTATTATAAATTTGCAGTTTGATATCAGCAAGATCCAGAGAAACTGTTTGCGAAACCTTCTTCCTTGATTTTTCATGCTAGTACGTAGCAACTCGCTTGTAGTAGAAGGAATCCAATTATTTCTTAACTTTGGGTGGGTCAAACAAAAATTAATTTTAATTAATTAATTTAGGGGAAATGGCTCTAATGTTGGCCTATGGATCTAAGATTGGGCTCATCGCTAAAAATCTGCTATTTACCAATTGTATCTAGATGAACGCGTCTGTGGGACGGTTCTAATGGATATTTTTGGTTGCTATTTAAAATTTAGTCGATTGCTGAATTTATGTATGGGCCCAAACTAGGGACACTTAGGCCGACATTACATACATTTTCCCCCATTTAAATTGAAAATACGTTTTACCTCGCTTTATTCAAATTTAAATTTACATAAACGCGAAAAAAAAGGTAACGATAATAACGTAAACAACAAAGTGTCGTGTCATTATGTAATTTGAGCACTTTGAAACGTTCATCATTGGAAAGGCCGCTGCATTTAACATCTTATTTTTACACCAGCTCTAAATGATGGGTAGCAAATAAGCAATCAGGTATAAATTGTCAAGTTGGTAGAGAGTTTTCGAGTAATCGGGTATAAATGAAGGACACCATGCTTCCATTGCTTCATTCATTGTACTTTTCAGCTATCGAACGGAAGCATATGGGAAGTTATTGAGGTGAGAGATAGTGAAGTGTGGATTTAATGTTGTAGATCAGACGAATTCATCTTTTAAACTATTTTCAGAGGAGTCGACCTTGCAGATCGCAATTCGTATGTCTGGTTTTGTAACAATGCAACCGTTTCATGTTTCATCAATCCTACGAACCTCCCTTGAAACTGATTACGGGATTGTAGCGAAGGAAGACAGCATATGAAGAATAATGTTATTATTTATAACTAAGTGGTGGTAAATAACTACATGATAACATAATAAATAATTACAAAATATTTTTTAACATCCAGAATCAGTTTTCTGATCTATCGCGGCTGTCTTCTGAATTCCTTTGACAATCCTTCATCATCCTGTCTGTGGAGGCTCCGCTGTCAAATATTATTGGCAGATCTTGGAAAATGCATCAAATTTTCTATAAGAATTGATCAATAGTAGCTCAAAACGTTTTCGTGAGTAAATCGTAGAACATCAACTTTTAATCATATTTTTAAACTTTTTGTTAACAAGCTTTTTATGCCATTTTTGCACAGATAACGAGTTCTTTCCTGTGTAGAAATTACATGAAAATCGACTTTTTTTTAAAGTTAAAAATGATCTTTATTTCTTGAATTTGTGTGGTTTACATGTATCAATTTTCAAGTGACACAGATGCGTCTTTTCAACTTTAGTACATTTGAGATTTTAATTACTATTTATAGTCCTATCAGGCCTGTACGTTTTTTGCTCAGATCTCCAGTCCTCTGAAACTGGCGTCTACACATTTCTCAAGCAAATCAAGTAATTGGGTGTGGGAACCAATGGCAATGGCAACAAACTTACCCCTCACACGTCTCGTCAGCCACGGATATGGGGCCTGATGGAGGCCTTCCAGTGTCCGGTCGATGTCAAGCGGCGGATTTTCATCGATGTTTCTGTCAACCACATTCCCAAACTGCACCCAGTTGACATGATGGTAGTCTTTGCGCAGGCTTTGAGCAGGTGCCACGTTGGTGCCGACTTCAGCCACCACCGGTTGGTGGTCGGAGCTGAGATCGTTGATCACCATCGGTTTGGATAGTCCAATGTTCGATAGAAAAAAGTCCAACGTGGAAGGGTTTACCGCCGGAGAGATGAATGTCGGTTCATCAGGAAATTTCACTGTATACAGCCCAGGCTGCGAGTGGTCGAAGAGCAGACGTCCGTTCTGATTCCGCTGATAGTTCCGCCATGCTTCGTGGTGGGCATTTAAATCGCCCCCAATGACGAATCGTGAGCTCGTGCGAGTGATGGTGGTCAGGTCAATCTTGAATTGGATGCCTAATCCATTACTGGCAGCACACTGACGAGGGCAGTATACGGCGATGAACCGGACGGTTCCGGTTGGTGATTCCACCTCGATGATAGAAGTGCGGATATGCGGCACCGTGCAAAACTTGATTCCTTTCTTGTTGGTGATCGCAACACCACCCCCCCCTGGAGTCGAAACGATCAAGCCGGATAATGTGGTGATCAGGCAGCCAAAAACTGTCACCGGATTTAAGATTGGTCTCTGTTAGGTGGCCCACGTCGATACTTTGCTTGCGGAGGAAGTCAGCAAGCTCGAGTCTTTTTGCTCTTACAGAGCATGCGTTCCATGTGACGACAGTTATCGGTTCAGACACCATACTGAATAATAAACTTACCGAGCACTTGGATCTGTTCGGGCTTGCTGCGGCACTGACGAAGAGCGCTGGTCATGTCGACGAAAATCTTCATCAGCTCATCCGCAGAGAAGAGATCGGGATTGACGTTTTGTGCTGGTGGTTGTCTCCAGACTCCAGGGGGGGGATGGGGAGCTTTGTCCAGCAGAAGCACCATACGTTTCTTGACGGGGGCCGAATTGCACCCGCGGTTTTGCTGGACCGTGTTGCGTAGCAGCAAGAGGTGGGAAATCCTTCACTCTGAATGCCGGCGTATTGTCCTTCTTTCGTCCTGGTTGATTTCTTGTGGACGACTGCTTTCGGATCCGCTTGAAATCTTTGCGTTTGGGGCACTGTTTGTCGTACCCTTGATGAACTCGTCGACAACACACTCGGAGGAGACATGGTTTTGGGCGCATTTGTCACAGCGCGGCTCATGTTTGCAAAATTGCAAGCATCAGAAGGTTTGGCGCTGCGTGGTTTGATTGTTTCTCTCGGACCAGAAATTTGTGGCATCGTGAGTGAAAATTTTGAAAGAGCTTGACACGATCGGTGTTGAGTAAGTAAGTTTTTTCGAATGACATTGATATCGAAAGTGTACCAAAAGTGCTTCTGAACGTGTTTCGCAGTTGGGTGTGGTGAAATTCGCGGTTGTTTTCAGTGAAAATTCCGTATCACAAATTTGCTCACCGAGTTCCCTTTTTTTTGCCGTTCGACGACATCGGGAATGCGCTCCCGGATATATTGATTTGGTGAGTACGTTCCAGTTGAGGATTGTTCTTGTACATTTCTCGATTGCATTTTCGAGGGGACGTGTCTGCTTTTGTGGGCAGTGCGTTTGATGGTCGGTTTGGTAGTATCCTTTTCAATATAATGTCTAATGTCCAAATAACCTCGATTTTCGGTCTATTGATTCAATACTTTAGTATTATATTTTCAAAACATACAATGATGCATTATGTCATTTCATGGCACATAAAACAAAAAGTGTGTGTATAGGACCCAATAATCTAGGTTATTTGTATTTTGTAAAACATCTTTATTTTTTATTATATTTTTTATTTTATTACATATTTTAAGTACATTATATATTACATGATTATATATAAATTCATAATGTAAATTACAGTAAATACTGGGACGGGAGGGAGCATCAGGGCATCATTGAAGTTGTAACTGGACAATGGAGTGGAGTGCCAACCGGAGTCTAGGAGGGAATGTGTACTGTCATTTTAGATAGTTACATTTCACTCCAACAGTTGCAATGAATTTGACGCGCTCTTCTTAAACAAATCATCCCGTGGAAAGCTTAACATGCATTGCGAATTTCGTTATTCATTTTGTTGGATCATATTGTTGGAAGGAGATTCTCTTATTCCCGCGGGTTTCGCGTAAGTGCCTATGCTTACGGGCCCGTCCAACCCTTTTTGGCCCTTCATACAGCAGTATGTTGAATTCAGAATGATGACGGAATTTGATCTTGCTGTTGAGTGGAGCCGCATGCAGGGCAAGACCCAAGCTAGGATGGTGGCTACTTACATACATACATACATTTGTCACAGCGCGGCTTGACGAAGCAGTTTCGGGTGCCGTCCCTAATAAAAAATAACCATAAACGAACGATAACCCAAATCATTGAACTATTCCATAAATGGTTTGGATGATACCCAGAACACGTCGTTAAGCAAATTAACCATACAATTTTTATTAGGGGTGCCCAAAATTCAGGCAACGCTGACACTGGGTGACGTCGTGACGGTCGCGACGGTATGGCTCCCATCGACCAATGATGGAATTGATGCAACGGATTGCCTTCAACGCATTGAGAGTCACCGTTCCCTTCTGAAAATGCACCAGGAAAAGGCAATCCGGATACTTATTGACGTTCTCGTCCCTCCTTGTCATCCAAAAGACGGCAGTTGGGGCTAGCTTGTAGCGATTCTTGATTTCCGCTTCGATCAACTTCGGGTCAAAGTTCGGTAGACCCCTGATGACGACCTTGAATGGTTTCTCACCGGGAATGTCGTGGGTGAAGAATTCCACCTTGGAAGTCCTCAGGTGGGCGACGACCAAGTCATACTCCGCTTTCGTACGGAACATCACCTTGGTGCCGACTCTGCCCAACTTGAATTCGGCTTTAACGCCCAGCGACGCCAGATCTGCGATGAGATCGTTAAGATGTGCATTTTTTACTACCAACGGAGGTAGCTTTACTTTTGCCGTGCTTATGTCGGCAACGTCACCGAAATCTCCGACATCACTGCCGTTCGTCGCAGTGGCATCGTCGCAAGAAATCGTGCAATCGGACTGGCCTCGATTCTTCTTCCTCTTCTTATTCCGCTTTCCTTTTGCAGCTGGCTGGGTATGCCCATCGATGGGAAGAACAGCAAACCTGTTCGATGAACGCACACCGGAGCTTCCTTCACCGGGGTCCTGGTCCTTCACCGGGCTTCGCGAGCGTTGCTTCTCCATTTCGGGGCACACACACGCACAACAGACCACGAAAGAGAGAGCGCGAACACTAACTATGAAACTTTTCGAAAAACTCGAGAGAGCGAGCTCAAACCGAACTAATCTGCTTGACGTTCAAGCAGAGAATGATTGATGAATGAGATCTGTAAAGCGCCCATTACACATATCAATATATTGACAATAAATTGACATACTGACAATATTATTGAAAAGGTGATATTGAAGACGATGATTGATGACAAGTATTGTCGAAAAGCTGATTTCAATTTCACTTTGTCAATACTCAGAATGTATTGACAAAAATCCGTCAATTTCGCCATCAATATCATCTATATACAAATATTGACAACATTAATGGCAATACGTTAGAAGTCTTTTTTACCTTAATGTATTGAAGTCAATATTACTTGTCTCAATTTCCCCACACAAGAAACATGAATCAGCGAAAGAAAGTGTGTTTAGAGTTCATGTTTGCATTCGGGTCCAAACAGAAACGGTTGCTAAACCTGTATGTATTGAAAATACTAGCTACACTCGAGCTACACACTGAATTCGGTAAATTTTGCCGGGTTTTTGAACAGCTGAAAAAATTGGAAAAATTTCAAATGACCGTTACTCGAAGGAAATCAATAAAATCGACAGATTGGTTTTGTATCGTTCAAAAGGGGTTAAGTAGGTCCGACCATTTTCGGTATAAATTTCCAATTTTTTTTTAAATTTTTCACTGATTTGTAAACTTTTGCCGAACAGTTCCGTAGTTCAAAAATTACCAAACAGCGGAGTCCTGGTTTAGTGGATATACATACATAGAAACCAACTTTCACCCAACATTTACTTATACTTGCTCATTTCAAATTAATTTTAATTTTTTTTTCAAATACCAAATTGGTATACCAAATGTTGTAACTTTTTGACAGGATACAGAAAATACACAGGACATGTACTTCCAAATTGATCGAATATAATCAAATCGATTGTCGAGTGCGCGGAATTACTACACGTGTGGAATACCCCACGTTAACGGTACGTAGTTTCCCAAATAGAAACTACTATGCTGATGTTTTGGTAAACATTAATAAATGAAAATTATGCATATAATAATTGATTTACGTTACATGTAGGTATGTGAAACGCTGATAGTATTTATTTTATTTTAAAGTAAAAAAATAACTTGATTATGCTTGTGATTTTGTAGAAAATGTACATCCATATAAACGAAGCCTGGGTGATTGGTGACTGTAAAAAGATACATTTTTTATTCAGTTAGAAATCGATTGCATATCACACACGAAAATTTAAACAAATGGCAACACTGCATGCGCGAAGGTGCTTTGTGAGTTAGTCGATCTAAATGACGTACGTTCTCCCTCCTCTCGGGTAGGGGAAGAATATTGACAAAGTGAAATGAAAATCAGTTGTTCAGCAATACTCGTCATCAATCCATCGTCATCAATATTACCTCTTCAATAATATTGTCAGTATGTCAATTTACTGTCAATATATTGAACCGTGTAACGAGCGCTTTAGCGTATTGTCATTAATGTTTTCAATATTTATGTATTGATAATATTGTAAGGAAAATTGACAATACGATGTTTGTCAATATATTGACATGTGTAATGGGCGCTTAACGAAGGAACGGCGAGAGAGCTATTTTAACACCGGCTGAAGAAGTAGCGATAGCATAGCATATGGGAGCTCTTCGAAATCATCGCGATGTCATGGATTCCTTTGGAACATCGGGTGAGATCTTTCCTTTATTTTTCTCTTAACTTTCATTCCATTATTATATAAAATGGGAAGGTCCACCAGAGCACCCGATTGAAGCGCAATGGATGGGGAGAGTGGAAATCCTAACTCTCTGTCTTTAACGTTTCGTCAATAGAGAGCGGGCTCTTCTTTACACTTAATGTGACATTAGACTGATGCAAAATTTGAAATTTTTACTCCACAGTGCTCAAAGGGTTCCAAATTGGGCCCTGATTAGCCTCCCAAAATTTGAACTCATCTAGTGAGAAACTGACTTGGCATAAACCATTTGAAGTTTATATAGAAATTAGTATGGAGAAACCATAATTTCGGTTCATATCTATCTCAAAATTCACCAGTTCACTCTACTTTAGAAAATGATAGCTGAGCTTGTTGAAAATTTTCTCAGCTACAACTTTGTTGAAGACCATTTTTCGATCAAATGTAAGGAATAAAAGTTATTAATGATTCAAGTCACTGATGTCTTATGATTATGCTCAATCAACTGTTCAGCAGGCAACATTGGTGTTTATGGCGCGTAGAATAGAGGACAAAAATCATGGCTACTATGTCACACTGCAGTATACAGTGTTGCCCACAATAAAGTTGCTTAATCTTACCATAAGATTATCAATCTCTTAAACGATTAATAACTATTTAATTTGGCATTTGGCTGAAAAACGATTTTCTGCAAAGTTGTAGCTGATAATAATTCCCATAAGAATAGCAATAGAGTTTGTTAACAGTACAAAATGTAAAAAGGCTAGAAGACAATGAACAAAAAGTTTTGTTTTCCTATAGTAATTTCCATATAAACTTCAAATGGTTTGTGCCAAGTCAGTTTCTTATCAAATGAAGATGCTAATTTCAAATAACATACTGTAGTGGTAATTTTTATACGATAGATGGAGTGGATGAAAGCATAGAGTTGATAGTTCCGTTAGAGTACGGCCAACAGTCAATACGAAACCAACGATTTTAAATTGGCTCACTACTAGACTAGCCTATTGGTCCCAAGCAAATCGACCAACGTACCCCATTCTAGTATAAAATCCAGTACTACACTATGTTTGTTTTGATTCGCTATGAGAGTTTGACAGATAAAATGAGGGGTTAGTGGATTCTCCTATGTTTCGAGGGGTGAATCGATTAGCTTGGGACCGAAGAGAGTACCAGATCTGAGCCAAAAAGTTGAGCACGTTATTTCGGGACCTTCTAGTCTTAGAGTTACCTCTATGGTACGGCAGTGTGAAGATTGCATATAGATATTAGAATAGCGAGCTAGGACAACTTTTTAAGAAAGGTACAAATCGGTTTTTTCATCTCTCTTTACCAAACTCCCCCTTTGGAGAGGGATGGTGAGGGGTGCCCCCCCCCCCTCCTCAGTGGTGGCGTAAATCGTTGACTTCACGTAGAAGTAATACTAAAACATATAGTCAAAGTTATCAAATGAGTTTAAACTTTCGGAAGCTAATCAGGACCCGATGTGAAACCGTTTGAACACTGTGGAGCGAAAATTTCAAATTTTGCATCAGTCTAATGTGGCATCCTACTGTCGGATGCCCTGTTTTTACCGGTTGTATCCTGTTATTGAAAGGAGATTCTCTCATTTAACCCGTGGATGCACGTGAGCGATATTGCCCACGGATTCACCCAAACCGTTTTCGGCCCTTCATACAATGGCAGGTTAAGTACAATTATAGGTTATTAAATTTCATCAAGTTGAACAGCGAGGATTGTCCACAGTCTACCGACAGTTGTGTTGCTACAGTGAGAGGTAATTCCATATCATAATCGTCAGATTTTTTTTTTCAAATTTCTCGTGTTAAAATTTGCATTAATTGTTTAATGTCTCACTCAAGTATCCTGAGCCAGGCATGTCTAAACGCAACACTACTCTGCGTACTGCCTTTTTTACACACCACCAAGAGCATTGAGTTGTACCATAGAGGTAACTCTAAGACTAGAAGGTCCCGAAATAACGTGCTCAACTTTTTGGCTCAGCTTTGGTACTCTCTTCGGTCCCAAGCTAATCGATTCACCCCTCGAAACATAGGAAAAACCAATAACCCCTCATTTTATCTGTCAAACTTTCAACTTTCGACTAGAATAGGGTACGGTAATCGTTTGCTTGGGACCAATAGGCTACTGAAGTGGTGAGCCAATTTAAAATCGTTAGTTTCGTATTGATTGTTGGTTGTACGCTCCGTACCAGTGCTCGATAGAAAACACCAAAAGCAGCAAACAAGGCACTTGTACCAACAATCAATACGAAACTAACGATTTTAAATTGGCTCACCACTTTAGTAGCCTATTGGTCCCAAGCAAACGATTAACGTACCCTATTCTAGTCGAAATTCTAGTACTACGCAATGTTTGTTTTGATTCGTTATGAAAGTTTGACAGATAAAATGAGGGGTTATTGGTTGTTCCTATGTTTCGAGGGGTGAATCGATTAGCTTGGGACCGAAGAGAGTACCAGAGCTGAGCCAAAAAGTTGAGCACGTTATTTCGGGACCTTCTAGTCTTAGAGTTACCTCTATGCTTGTACCGGTGCCCGTGCATAATTGTTTGCACCGGTGTATGAATCTTCGGCAAGCACCAAAGCCGAGTGTTTCTGACTTCGGCAAACACCAAAGCCGAGTGTTTTCGATTTCGGAAAACACGCTTGCTGCTCGCAGGAGTTTTCTTTTGGCGACTTATGAAAGATTATCTTGTTACACAAGGTAGAACTTAAACGCGACTAGAGCTGATAGACGAGTGGTCAAAGCATTGGTCTCGTAATGCTTATGTCCATTGTTCGATGCCGGTCTGTCACCCTCCAATTTTTTCTGTCAACATTGTTTTTATAGGGTAGATCTATGAAATTCATTTCGATTTCTTTTGGCTAAAAAGCATTACGCAATCTTATGAATCTTATGAGCTCAAAGGATCATCTACCAGGATTATTAAACATACACAAATCACCCACTTCGCAAGAGCGTGTTTCTGTTGCCGTTCACCCACTGGTATTTCTTGGCTTAATATTAACTAATTGAGCTTATTGTTTTCACACGATTTGAGTCAATCTAATAATGATAACTTATATCCAACAACAACAAAACAGCTACCATGGCTGATACGGAGCTAGTAGAAGGTAGCGCGTTGTTTTTATTTAGGGGAAAACAGCCCAAAATGCACCTCGCGCAAATCACTCGATGCGATTTTTCATAGCATTCCCGTTTTTAATTCATAAATTTGACAAGTCACAGTGCTAGTTTAGTACTTGAACTAGCATTTCGGCAAAATTAAGAGTGGAATAGCTATAATAAATCAAATCGGGCGTTTGGCCCGGCTGCATTTCGGGCTGTTCTACCCTACATGAATGGTGAGAAGTTCTGTTCACCCACCGCTATTTGGGTGCTTACATTTGTGCTGGTGTGCTGATGCTAGTGAACTAAAGCTGTACTTATAAATAGTCAGCATAATGTAAACAGGGCGTCAGCATCTACTAGCATGAGATTTTAGGAGCCTCTGAAATTCGTGCTAGTTAGTTGAGTTGGTTGAGCTAGTGAACCATCATAGTTATTATTTATATATATATTTATTATCTAATTATCTAATAGTGAACCAGCATATAATATATTACATATTATGTAAACACCGTATATGTCTCTACTATTATTCAATCAGTTGAGCTGTTTGTTTTTGTTGGAGATAAGTTATGATTATTAGATTGACACTAATCACAATAAATCAATCAGCTAAATTATTTAATATAAAGCCAAGAAATACCAGTGGGTGGAGTTGTGTATTTTTAATAATCCTGGAAGATCCCTTGAGCTCATAAGCTTTATAAGATTGCGTTATACTTTTTAGCCAAAAAGAAATCGAAATGAATTTCATAGATTTGCCTTATGAAAGTAATGTTGACAGAAAAAAATTGGAGGGGGACAGACTGGAATCGAACCATCGGCATTGGAATTAGGGGAAATGTATGTAATGTCGACCTAAGTGTCCCTAATTTGGGCCCATGCATAAATTCAGCAATCGACTAAATTTCCAATATCAACCAAAAATATCCATTAGAACCGTCCCACAGACGCGTTCATTTAGATACAATTGATAAATAGCAGATTTTTAGCGATGGGCCCAATCTTAGATCCATAGGCCAACATTAGAGCCATTTCCCCTATGAAAGGATTGCTTTGACCACTCGTTTATCAGCTCTAGTCGAATCGGAAGATGCTGAAGGCGTATAAGAGCTACGATAATCTTTCAGAAGTCACCCAAGGAAGATTTCTGTGAGCAGCAAGCGTGTTTTCCAAAATCGAAAACACTCGGCTGCGGTGTTTTCCGAAGTAAGAAACACTCGGCTTTGGTGGTTGCCGAAGCATCCATACACCGGTGCAAAGAATTATGCACGGGCACTGGAACCGGTGCCTTGTTCGCTGCGATTGGTGTTTTCTATCGAGCACTGGTACGGAGCGTGAAACTCAATGCTCTTGGTGCTGTGTTTGTAGGCAAAACTGCCACCCGTGCAAAAGGGTTCAGTGTTTTTACCATGACTGTCCTGAGCACATCGGGTGGTTTACAGGGCCACCGTAAAAGACTCGCATCCTGAGCAGCTACTAGCTTTTGCTTTGACCTGTGCCTAGGTTAAATAGGTTAGTCACAACTCTCGGAAAGGAATCAAATTTCTGGAACCTAAAAAATCCACCAGAATCTTGATCGTTTTCATGAATCCCAAAATATTTAACATTTTGTATGTACACTTAAAAACGAATTTATATTAAAATATCTGTTGATATTGTATTATATTCCTAGTAGAGCTCAACATTCTAGATTCAGTTGCAAGCAAATTGTGCAACTGAATGCAAATTGTTTGTTCGAGACGGAAGGTCTATTGACAATCCTTATCGAACATTTGGTAGATCTTACACCGTAACGCACCATTTAGAGGTGATCTACCAACGTTACGGGCGATTTACGTTGACAATAGAAAATTTAAAGTAGACTTAAATTAGGAAAACATGTTCGGATCAAGTGGAATAAAACTCAAACATGTTCTGTAATGTATTTTTCAATTCATTTGTTAACCTTCTCAAAAAATGCATAAATTGCTTTTATCAATAAACGACTATTAGTACATTTTTTTCATCTTTCATTTGTTTCTTTTTTTTTCTTTCGCTACAATCGATATTTGTTTTCCTGTTTTAAATGTAGTTATATTATCATTTTGTTTCCTCCTTGATAAAAGTTATAATCACATGTGTGTATGTTATTAATGTTGATGTGTGTAAACTAAAATAACATTACTGTTTTGCTTCTAAAAAAATAATAAACAACGCTTTCACATCAGCAGCAGCGCGCGACTGAGTTCACTTAAATCACTAAGCTAATTGTATGTTTTTTTTTTTTAATTCCTTCATTATGATTATGCAATGATGCTTTGCGTTCTTAGCTTAACTCAAACTCAAAAAAAAACTCCTCGCGCGGTAAGTGATATTGGATTCCGTTTATTAATGGGTGTGATTTTGTAAAAAAAAATCTGCATTTAAAAAAGAAAAGTGGTAGAGCGAAATTCGTAAATCTGAACAGGAAAAAAAGGCTACATTCATAAATAAAGGCTTTCTAAAAACAACTTTCCTACACGTCTTAATCATCTTCCGTTCCGAATGATTACATTTTTAGCTGTCTGTCTGTGTGTGTGTGAATTTAATTCCTGCAGGGAAATTACCTAGGTAATCATATTAAAACTATCGCCACAGTGTACAATAATAAGGGTGCGCTCCAACTCAGGAAAGAATGGAAACTTCTCCGGATGGTCCAACCAACCTGTTCGGCCTGGGTGCGTGTGGAACAATTTCAACAACAAGTAAAAAAAAAGGCACCTTACAATATTATTACTTTTCGGTTGCTCTCCTCTTATATGTAGTCTTCTCTGATCTGTGAGTGAGTGAGTGAATGCCTATACAACGGTTAAGCTTAAATTCGTCTAAAAGGAAAGAGAAGCCGCGGTACGATTCCTGATTTTTAGTTTATCCCTTTGTGTCTTTTTGGAAGACATTTGCTGTAGCTACACATATTTTGCTTCATTTTTTTTTTGTTTTTGTCCAACAGTAAACTTTTATTTGTCTAATTTCTGTTCTTACAATAATATATTAACAGTTTTGCATTCATTTTCCGCGTTCATGCTGCTCCTTTACGAACCAAGGGATAATAAGTGTGATATGCATGGAAGCGTGTCTGTAGGTATAGCTGCTCGCGTTAAGAGTATAAGAAACAGAATAACGAACGAATCATGGTCTCTGATGCTGATCATGGTGGTGATAGAAGGAATAGGTATGTAATCTGGAGGGGGAAACCATTACGTTACGCCAGTAGTCGCCCTGCCAGGTCCGCTCACTGTCAACACCAGTCGGCCATGTAGGTAAAGTCCTTGAAGTAAGTCTGTTCGCTCTCGGTCAGGACACGCGGGTCCTTCGGTGGCGTCAGGGCGGCCTTCTCCGATGTGAACTCCTCGTCGAAGTTCGATACGTCCTCCGGGGAGCGCTAGAAAATGCGATAAACATTATAGCAGATTAGCGATGATGAGTGATGGACGATGGTGCATAAACAGGCAATACTCACAATGGTTGGCACGAACGGAGGTTTCACCTTCCTGAGCAGCAGATCGTCCCAGCCGATGTTTCGGAAGAAGGCCTGTCGCTTAACATCCTCAGCGTCCCGTTCCGACGAGCCAAGCCGCCGTTCCGGGTTTTTACGCAAAAGCTGTAATGCAAAAAAAAAAAAACGAGTTACTATGGTCAACGGTCCAAAGCAGCTTCAATTCCTTACCCTTCTCATAATGGCTATCGCCTCCAGCGACAAGAACCTCGGATACCGAACCTCATCGTTGACGATCGAGTCGAACACTTCCTCTTCGTCGTCTCCCGGGAATGGTGACTGTTGAAACAATTACAAGGTTAGTATTCACAAGTTGCAATCCGTCAATAACTGAACTCACCTCTCCGACAAGCATTTCGAAGATCAACACTCCCAATCCCCACCAATCGACGGCCCGCGTGTACGACGTCTCGGTGAGCACTTCCGGGGCTAGGAACTCCGGCGTACCGCAGAACGTTCCCGTCCGATCGCCAAAGCCCATGCCTTCCTTGCACAGACCAAAGTCGGCAATTTTGACGTAACCTGAAAAGAGCACGTGTGAGACTTACATTTTTCCCCCAGAATTGATCCCAAAGTTGTACCTTCCGTATCCAGCAGTAGATTGTCGAGCTTCAAGTCCCGGTAGATGATTTTGCTTTCGTGCAGATACTGCAGGCCAAGAACCACGCAGGCAGCGTAGAACACCGCCCGTGGCTCGGAGAACACGTCCGTGTGGATGTGCATCATCAAATCCCCTCCGGCGGCGTACTCCATCACGAAACACACGTGTTGCTATTTTGGAAATCATTTAAGGTTAATTAGAATATCATTAAACATAACCCAGCTCAGTCACCTCAGTCTGGAAGCAAGCGAACAGATTCACCAGGAACGGGTGCCGCATCGTGTTGGCCACCTCGAAGATGCGCTTCTCGCTGAGCAACGATTCGACCTCGTCCCGAGCGATGATGTCGCCCTTCTTGAGCGCCTTGATGGCAAAGTACTCGCCGGTGTTTTTGTACTGGGCCAGAATGACCTTGCCGAAGTGACCCCTACCGAGGACGCTCAGCAACCGGAAGCTGTCGATTTGCATTCCAGGGGCACCGGCCTGCGACTGCCGGCGGCTTTCGTACGCACTGTCCCGATACTGGAGGGTCCGTGCCGGTCCCTGCCGGCGGTTTGGTATCGCAGCTGGACCGGCAACCGCCAGATCCTGCTGTGGCAGTTGCGGTTGCTGCGGTTGCTGTTGGACAGCTTGTTGTTGCTGTTGTTGAAGTAGCAGTTGCTGTTGGTAGTACTGTTGCTGTTGGAGGGCTGCCGCGGCTGCAACGGCCGCCGCTTGCGCCTGTGGGTGGTGATGTGATGGTTGCAGTGGTACAACATTGCCCGATACGCCCAGCTGGTCGAAGGGTTGGATGATCTGTAAAAGGCGGATAATTTGAGAATGGTTTACGTCCAGAGGAAGGTTGAAGGCTTGACAAATCAGCAACATTAAACGGAGACGAAGCAACACAGAATTTATAATTGATGGGGGTATGGTTTTGCGGAATTTATGGAAGCAGACAGCGAAGTGTTTAACCCCAGCATTTTTTGGTGTGGGGAGGGACGGTGATTCGGAATAGCTGGAAATGGTAATGACATTAGTGGTGGGCTGAGAACACGTATTGCAGTCATGCACAATGAATGTTTATCTTGGATGCATACTTGGTATAAGCTTGTGGTTTATAAGTAAATGTTAATTGCTTCAAAGCTTCTCGAATGCCTGAAGGTTTGCTTTTAAGCGGAAGTCTACGCTCGTTTGTATATCTTTTTCCAATATTTTTAGAAAAATCAAACGCCCCAGAATTTTTTTTTGCGGGTTTGATTTTTCTAAAAATATTGGAAAAAGATGTACACTGACCTTAGAATTATGGATCAGCAAAACACAATTATGGTTCAGTCAGTCTAGCGTGTTAATCAAGGAACCAAAAATATCTCCAAATGACAAGCGATCAACGAACCGAATGATAACGCTATGTCAGAAGTGGAAAGCAATAATGATATAGGGCCTTATTACGGGTGTCACTACACGGTGATAAGAAAGTGAGAGCCGTGATTGTCGTACAAATCAAATGGGAATCACTTCACCAAGTGACAAGATTTCACCGTGAAGTGACATCCGTAATAAGCCCCATAATCTTCTTCCTTCTTTTTCACGACAATCAGCCCGTGCGACACAGCTCACTCAGGGCGGTAGAAGGAAACGAGCAAATTGTTGGCAAGCTGCTCCACGAAGTAAAGCCGAAGATGATACACGTGTGTTAATGGGATATTTTTTTGTTATGTCTTTTCTCGATTCAGATCAAGCTATGTCCTCATCCGTGTATATTGCAACAAAGCAGGCAAGTAATATATCATTATCCTTCTACCACTCCGATCGAGCTATGCTACAGAGCGAGTTTGTCATGGTAGTCGTAGCAACCGTTTTGTCTGTATCGTTGGTTGCTTTATGTGTTTGCATTCGCTGATGTTAACCTTATATATTGAAGCTTTCATCCTTGGGGCAAGACAGCTTTTGATCATGAGTAAAATCGGAGGTAATTTTGAGTAACTCTGAGTAACTCGCTCAACATAAAATACACATAGCAACCGATACTGTCAGGCAAAGCAAAGCAACAACATGCGCTTGCAATGCTTAACTGAGAAGATCTTTCAGCAATGAAAGGGCAATTGCACGTGTACGAAAGGAACTACAAGTTGCCCCCTCAAAATCGATGGAAGATTTTTATGGTGACCTTACGGAACAGTCAGAACTGTCTTGCTTTACTGCCTAGCCGATGACGTTCTATTACAGGGGGATTTTGTACAATCCCTAGGAGGGTTCCAGTCAATCGCAAAAGGGATTTATGACAGTCTCAGTAGAGATTCCGAACAAGCCTAGGGGGAATTTCAGACAATCCCAGTTCGGTTTCCCAACAATATCAAAGGTAACTTCGGAAAATCCAAAGAAGGAATATGAACTATCCCAGCGAGGATTCCGGACAATCACAGGAAGAATTTTACTCAATATTGAGGGGGATCCAGGGGGGATTCCAAAAAATCCAAATTTGTGAGATTGAGTATTATTTTCCATGAGCTAAATTAATCTTCTGAAAACATTTGGCCATATTCTTACTTCCTAAGTCTTGCCCGGGCAATTTACCAGAATTATCATTTCCCGATTCCCAGGAAACTAGTTTGACTAGTTTGTACGAAAACCATGTTAAACATATTTTATATTAAAAATGACCACACAACTTTTGGGGAAAATTGGTAGAGATTTCCGGAGAAAGTTTGACGAATCTTTAGGGCGAAGTCGGGAAAGCTTCCTGGCGAAGAATGTTCCAAACGAAACCGGTAGACGCTTCTGACACAATCTGTGAGAAATTCCCGGGCAAAGTTAGAAGAGACTTCCATACAAATTTAGGCAGCCGGATGAAGCTTTCAGAATAATTCAGAAAAGTTTTCCGTGGGAAGTCCGGATGAAATGGGAAATAGTTTCCCCTTCCAGCGGTAGGACATCTGATTGTAATCTAGAACTACTGATTGTAATTTGATACAGTTGGAATGAAAAGATGATGAAACTTCCGTTGAATAATGGACGAAATTGGCGGGATAAGGTGGAAGATTCTTCCAGGGCAAGTTTTAAAAAACTTCCAGAAGATGTTGGAAGAAACTTTCGTGCAAAGTCAGGCAAAACCTCCCTGAGAAATCATAAGAATCCTTCCGAAGAAGCTGGTCGAAATCTTCAAGGGAAAGTTGGAAGAAACTTCCAGAAATTGTCGGAAAAATCTTCCGGGGGAAATCCTGACGAAGTTCAAGTTTCAATAAATAACTACCGAAAATATTTCCCGATTCCCGGGAAGAGTCTTCAGCGATTTTAAGATTCCCGGGTAATTATAAATGGCTGGGATATGGAAACACTAACACCACCACATCACCAAAAACTTCAAAGACATTACACTTTAGCCATCCATCCTAGAAAGCAAAAGAGACCTAAACATCCCCTGGCCTGGACAAGAGCCATCTAACTTGGATATTTTAATGAATGAAAACTAAATCTTGAAATCAAAACATTCTGTCAGACGGGGATTGTTTGAACATTATTTGATGAAAAATATTAGACTTCTTTGTTTGTTTTTGAGTAAATATGAGTAACTCAAATTTACTCACTGCAATTATATTAACTCTGAGTACAGTTGTCTTACCCCTAGCTTCCATCCCATAACTATACACGACCAACTCAAATTTAAGAGTCGATCACTCAAATTCGCAAAAAAGTAGGTTACTCGTAAGAGAAGTAAAATTTTTCTCGTTTTTCGAGGAAAAAACTTTTCGAACATGAGGAAAATCGAGAATTTCACTTAGTCTATTACAGGGTCTGAAATCTAATTAAAAAATGTCCCTTACAAATTCTCTTCAAATACCCCAAAGAATTCTCCTGATATAAACTCTCTCCTAAAATTCCCAAAGAATCATCTTCTGAATGTCCTCTAAATTCCACACAAAATTATAGGAGTAGTCCCATAAATTCCATGAAATGATCCTCAGAATTCTCAATGAACTCTTTTTTGAGTTTTCTAAAAACAATTACAGGAATATCCTTGAAACTATCCTAAGTATGTATTCCTTCAAAATTAATTCCATTGAAACTTCCTTAGAATTATCATCAGAATTTTCATTGATTTATCTCCTGCTCTCCTCCTTCTTGGAATGCTACTCACAAGAACATTAAAGTACTCCTTGTAGATCCATTAGAATTCTTCTCAAAATTATGCAATTTTAGTCAGAACTCTCATGAAATTCATTTTGGAGTTACCTTGGAATCCTCCGTAAAATTCTGTTGGAATTTTACTTTGAATCCCAATCATGATTCTCTTGGAATTCTACTCAGAACTACCTTGGACTCTGGAGTTCAACAAAACTTAAATGTCACTTCAAGTTTGCCTAACCAATCTTCCCGTGGAATTTTCCTGTGAATTCCCTTATCACTTGGAGTTCCTTGGGAATTCTCACCAAATTAATTTATTTTTGCAAGTTCCATGTTCCAATGTCCGACGTCTTGACCATTTTTGTTTTAGATTCTTGAAAATTTCTCCAAGTTTTTACAACACCCCAAAAAACAGTTCAATTTTCAGAATGTTTATTGTTATTGAAGATAAATTCACTCTAGAATTATTATGTTCAAAATTACCTGTGAATTTCACGTGAAGATTGCCGGATTTCCAAGTTTTTTTTTAATAGTAGACACCCTGTATTAGGATACTCCTGGACTGAGTAAAAATTTCGTAGATTTTCTTCATATCCGAGCAAATTTTTAAGGAAAAGCGAAGAAAATTTTACTCATTCTATTCACCTATGTTTTTTTTTGCGATTTTGAGTGAAAAACCACTCAATTTTGAGTAGATTCCATCGACCATGTACTTCGAAATTGCATGACAACGATTCTGTTATATCACATCTAGACCAACAATTAAAAAGGGCGCATCAGCTGCATTGGCGAAGCTAGAAAATTTTACTGTGTGGCGCCTGTGGAATTTTTTGTTTTGTTAAACTACGGTTCAATAGAAGCTCTGGAACTGCCATTCAATGAAAAGGCGTCAACGCTATTTGTTATTGTATTTTCCTGTTGGATACATTTCCACTTTGTCCAATGATACGACCTTTTATGGCGAAGCTTGCATATTGTCCGGATATCATGACGATATAAAGGATCTCAAACTTAAGAAAATTTTCATGTTAGATAATTCCATGAATTTTGTAACTAGATTTTTTTAGATCATCGATTAAATTTCAGACATAAACCAACACTAAATTCTAGGACTTTTAATTTATAATTTTCAAGTTATCTGGCCTGGTATTGGGGCGATCTATACGATGACAATAGAGCGGCTATTTTTTTACGATTTATGTGACGATTTCAACTTGACTATTTTGAACACTGGTGAAGTGACACGTATAGCTAAACCTCCGACTCGACCTATCTTCAGGGTGGCCAGTGACTTTTCATTTTGAAATTCCCGGTTATTTCCCGGTTTTCCCGGTTCAAATCATAGAATTTTCCCGGTTGTTAATATTCAACAAAAAACGAAATTGTACGCATTTTTTAAAACGTGGCCAACTGTAATATTTCGGAAGTTATTTGTTGGGAAAAATTACAGAAAGTATTTTCTAAAGCGAAAGAAAAAAATCAACTCTATGAGTCACTTTATGTATTGAAAACAATTTATTGATTTTTCGAGATACTTTTCAAAATCAAATTCTAACACTTTTTATGCTTGATACATCTTTTGATTTCAAAGCCCTAGAATTTATTGAGTAACAAAGATTAACGTCTCTAGGCAAAATGCTATCTCGATGAATAATTTATAAGACAGAATTGTGAAGAATAAGAGATTTAATTTAAAAAAAAATATTTCAGTTAAAATGAACTTGATACAAATGAGAATTAGAGAAAATTGTTGGGGATATCGGAAAAAGAAAATTTGTCTTCATTCCATTAGGTCATATGAATAAAAGCGTTTACTTTACTTTTCCCGTAAGAAAAGCACGGGAAAGTAAAGTAAACTATTTATATTCATACGGGCCATTGTCTACACTAACATAAATATTAACCTAACCAATTGACCAATACTTGAAAAAAATAACTGAAAGGTTATTTACTAAACGGATAAAAAATGATTTTAGAAGATTGCCAAGATTCTGGGGCTTTGAAATTTGTGTAGAGTCTGAAACTAGAACTTTTCTTCAAAATTTAGGATTATTATCATGAGAATTTCGAATAAAATCAAAACCCCGGAAAAGAATAGTTCAGTTTCAGTTTTTACAAATATTTGTTTCTAAAGTCTAGAATCTTCAATATTTTGTTTTGAGGACCATGCACTTTACACCTGAAATTGAAACAACAATAAGACGGAAATCTGAAGAAAATTATGCAACAAATAGAGAAAGACATTCATTTGGTAAAGAATCGCTCTGTTTGAATTGTTATTCTGATTTAAAAATGTATTCCTATGGTGTGGTTCATTTATTTTTCCCGGATCTCTCATCGAATTCCCGGGTTTATCCCGGTTTTCCCGGTTACTTTTCAAATTCCCGGACAGCGAATCCAAACACATAAAGCAACCAACGATACAGACAAAACGGTTGCTACGACTACCATGACAAACTCGCTCTATAACATAGCTCGATCCGAGTGGTAAAAGGATAATGATATATTGCTTGCCTGCTTTGTTGCAATCAGGGCTCTACATTTTCGAAGCTCTAAAATGAACTCGAGTTTTGTTTCTCTCATACAAACGTGTTCAACGCTTCATTTCTATAACGCCTAGCTAGGCTATCAGCAAGAAATGATAATGAAAAAGAAGCACGCTTAGAAGGAAACGCTGGCTGTGGATCTTCTCGTCGTTCCTTTGCTCATCGTTTTCAATGTAAGTAACGTCGATTTTCTAGTCAAACGAAACCTCATTATGGCTTTCAATCCCCTTTCACGAACACTCCATCACCGCTCTTTCAATTTGTTTAAAATGCGTTATGTCCCGTCTTCGTTAATTTTTTTTAGATAAATATGTGGATGGAAGATAAATTAAACATATTACGTGTAATCTTCAAGTGTTTTCACGTGAGAAATGCTTTAAATATGTAATTTAATTTTTCGTCATATACGTCATGAAACCTCTGTTGATGTGTTTTATGAAAGAGAAAACTATCAAAGTCGAGCGCTCTTTCGCTCATCCGTTTCACCGAAGCTTGAAAGGAAGACCAATGGAGCGACGGGAGAAAGAGAGACAAGCGATTGAACATTTGTTTGTGCACGCCGACTGAGGTTCTAGAATGCTGCGAAGCTGTTCGACTTTAACAGAAAAAGAAAGCCAGCAGTCTCTTCGTCGCATCGATTTGGTCGATTGAAGCTGATATTGTGACGCCCTGGTTGCAATATACACGGATGAGGACATAGCTTGATATGAATCGAGAAAAGACATAACAAAAAAAATTCCCATTAACACACGTGTATCATCTTCGGCTCTACTTCGTGAAGCAGTTTGCCAACAATTTACTTGTTTCCTTCTACCGCCCCGAGTGAATATTGTCGCACGGGCTGCTTGTCATGAAAAAGAACGAAAAAGATTATATCATTATTGCTTTGCACTTCTGACATAGCGTTATTATTCGGTTCGTTGATCGCTTGTCATTTTGTCATTTGAAGATATTTTTGATTCCTTGTTCCCGGATTTTTTTCCCGGTTTTCCCGGTTCGCTGGCCACCCTGTTATCTTTGTGTTCAAGATCACTATCATTGGATTGTCTGTGGAAGGTTATCAATGATCCCCATGGTAGCGATCATTTGCCAATCATCATTTCAATAAAGTGTGGCCCTCACTCTGCAGAACCATCTCGGGTTCCATTTGATCTTACAAGGAACATCGACTGGCAGAAATATGCAACGGCGGTGACAATCGGTGTCGAATCAATAGATGCGCTTCCACCATTGGAAGAATATCGATTCCTCGCCGATTTGATATACAAAAGCTCACTGGAAGCACAAAAAAGAAAAGTTCCAAGTGCGCCCTTCAAAAGGAGACCAGCCACACCTGGATGGGACGAAGAATGCACAAAATTGTATGTAGAAAAATCTGATGCTTTCAAAGTTTTTCGTAGACACAAAACTTCCACATATTTCGAGGAATATTCAAAGCTTGAGACAAAGCTAAAACAATTAGTCAAAGAAAAGAAACGCGGTTATTGGCGCAATTTCATCGAGGGACTCTCACGAGAAACCTCAATGAACACCTTGTGGAGGGTGGCTCGCAACATGCGTGATTGCTCATCTTCTAATGAGAGTGAAGAATACTCCAACCGATGGATATTCGATTTCGCAAAAAAGGTCTGTCCGGACTCAGTTTCAGCACAACACATTCTTCGAGAAGCGTCACTCCCAATGCTGGAATTCTCTATGGCTCTTCTTTCATCGAACAACTCCTCACCGGGAAGCGATATGATTAAATTCAATCTTCTGAAAAATCTCCCAGATATCGCTAAAAGACTTATTCAATTCTTTACTAGAAAACAACATTGTACCGCCTGAATGAAGACAGGTCAAAGTAATAGCCATTCGAAAACTTGGCAAACCAGCGTCTGACCATAACTCATACCGTCCGATTGCTATGCTTTCGTGCATTAGGAAATTGTTGGAGAAAATGATCCTTCGGAGACTCGATCAGTGGGTCGAAACAAATAACTTGCTATCAAATACACAGTTTGGGTTCCGCAAGAGCAAAGGAACAAACGATTGTTTAGCGCTGCTTTCCACAGATATTCAACTGGCCTTTGCACACAATGAGCAATTGGCTTCAGTATTCTTGGACATTAAGGGGGCTTTTGATTCAGTTTCCATTGAAATTCTGTCAGACACTCTGCACACATGTGGACTTTCTGGAATTTTAAATAATTTCTTGTACAATTTGTTGTCAGAAAAGCAAATGAACTTTTCCCTTGAACAACAGACAACTTCCAGAATTAGTCATGGGCCTGCCCCAAGGCTCATGACTCAGCCCTCTTCTTTATAACTTTTATTTAAGATATCGACAACAGTTTGGCAGAACAATGCACGCTAAGACAAATTGCAGATGACGGTGTGCTTTTCGTAAGAGGTCCACATGCCGTGGACTTGGCAAGGATCATTGCAAAGTTCCTTAGATAACTTGTCTTCTTGGGCTAGGAATCTAGGATTTGAATTCTCGCCGCAGAAAACTAAACTGGTAGTGTTTACTCGAAAGCGGTACCCAGCTTAAATGCAGCTTAATCTTAATGCTACAGTCTTTCAAGTACCTTGGGGTCTGGTTTGATTCAAAGTGCACTTGGAATACCTATATTACGTATTTGAAATTACCTCATAACGCTTTATAAAACAACAATTCTCTCTGTTCTAGAGTACGGCTCTTTCTGCTTTCTCTCGACAAGAAATTGTCACCTAATAAAAATTGGAACGAATTCAATGTCGTTGTCTGCGTATTGCTCTTGGCTGTATGCACTCAACGCATAACATCAGTCTCGAGGTTCTGGCAGGAGTAACACCTCTCCAGAACCGTTTCTGGGAGATCTCTCTCTCTCTCTCTCTCTCTCTCTCAGGATACTAATCAAATCCGGAGTGACTAACGCAATTATTATTGCAAATTTTGAAGAAATTCTTGGGATAAACACACAATTTCGATTTATGAGAATATCTTCGGATATGTGTTTTTCTTGGTATACTCCAGACCGCGCTCACTTCACCATTAGCAGTTCCTCAATTGAATATGATCTGTCCATGAAACAAGTAATTCATGGGATTCCAGATCAACTTCGAACTATTATTATACTGGCGTGCACAGGGTGGGTCAAGGTGGGGCAATTGCCCCCCGTTTATAAACAAGATTTTTATTTCTACACTTACAAAATTATGATATAACCACACTTACAAAATTATGATATAACATAAATGAATAACTCTGGTGGAAAAATTGAATCACGCTAAAAATTAGGAGGTGCACATTTAACTGAAAATTTCTGGTGAAAAGTTCGCAAAACTGTGGTGAATGTAGAAGCAAGGTTTATTCATTTTTCTGGCTCATAACTTGAATCGTTCTGATGAATGCAAGCTTCATTGAAAATTTATGGCGGAAAATTCGCACCATTTCGGTGCATGAAGAGGCAAAGCCTGAAAATTGCACCATAAAGGTGCATGGTGAAACAATTTTTGGTGCACCCTTCTGGAGGAGCATGCTTTATTGAAAATTTCTGGTGCAAAATTTGTATCGCTCTGATAAATTAAAAGAACAGAATATTTCTGGTGGAAAACTTGCACTGGTCTGGTTAATGAAGGCACAAGCTTTATTTAAAATTAAGCTGTATTGAAAATTTCTGGTGGAAAATCTGCACCGTTCTGGTGAACGGATGGACAAGCTTTTCGGAAATTTTTTGGTCTTAAATTTGCATCCTTCTGCTGAATAGAGGAACAAACTTTGATAATAATTTCTGGTGTAAAATTTGCACCATTCTGATAATACTGAAAATTTATGAAAAAATTCTAAAAATAAAGGCAGCTTTATTTGGTGAAAAACCTGCAACAAATGATAGGAGAAGCAACCTATATTGAAAATGTCTGGTGGAAAATGGAAAAAGGAAATCTGCACCAATCAGAAGATTGGAGAACAATTATTACTGAACATTAACGGTGGAAAACTTGCATCGTTCTGGTCAATTGAAATTTTCTGGTGTAAAATCTCCTGAGGGCAAGAGTTTGTATTGAAAATTTATGGTGTAAGATTTGCAACAATCTGCTGTCTGGAGGGGCAAGCTGAATTGAAAAATCCTGATGTAAAAATTGCACAGTTCTGGTGAATGGAGGGGCAAGCTTTATTGAACATTTCTGGTAGAAAAACTACAACGTTTTGGTGAATGGACGAACAACTTAAACTTGAATTTCGAGAAGAAGCTCAAGGGTATTGAATTCTGAGGACAGTTCCGAAATAAAAGATTTTTGGGGATGATTCCATGAATATTCTGCGAATAATTTCAAGTGAATCCTGAAGATAGTTCCAAGAAAATTTTGAAAAGAATACCGTGAAAATTTTGAGTGAGATTCCAAAGGGATTTTAACCAAAATGTCAAGCGAATTCCGAGGATAATTTCTAGTTCATTCCAGGAAAAATTTCTGAAACTCTAAAAGAATTTCAGTTCCAAAGTGTTCTGTGAAAAGTGAAGAGTTCTAAATATAATTCCAGTGGATCTCTGAGAAGAATTTAAAAAGTACTCTTAGGAGAGTTCTAAAAAATCCGAGAAGAACCGCAAGGATATTGATTTCTGAGGACAGCTCCAAGGGATTTCTGGGGAGTATTCCATGAAAATTCTGCGAATAATTTCTAGTGAATCCTGCAGATAGTTCCAAGATAATTCCAAAAAGAATACCGAGAAAATTAAATTTTGAGTGAAATTCCAAAGGGATTTTGAGGCAAATTCAAAAGAGTACCGATAATTTATAGCTAATTCCGGGAATAATTTCTGGATAATACTGAGGAAATTCTTCTGAAACTGTAAGGGAATTTCAGTTCCAAGGTGTTCTGAAGAATATATTTTCTTTGGTTTATATTTTAACCTGTAAGGAAGAGCATGATGCAAAAAATTATTGCAACATTTTTCTATCAAAATATTATTCGAACTGTAACTTTATGTAACTCCCAAGAAATTGTAGAAACTTCAAAAACTATTTTAAATGTTATTCTGGATTTTCAGAACCAATTCTACACAATCAAACATTTCGCTGCCGGTCTTTTCGAACGATCCGATTCCTACAGGGTTCAGAAATTGGAAGACAGCGACCGAGTTTGCTGGGCAAACAAAATCGCGGTGATACCCATGTTGGTAGTATGGAAGCGTGGAATTTTTTTCAAACCATGAACTTTGTTTGTTTACTGCTATGCGCACTGTTTACATGCGAAAGGAGAATGCGATTCTTATTGGTCATTCATGTCGGTTTGTCGGTGCTATTACCACCATCTGACGTGACTTCAACTGAATCCAACCACCAAGGCAACAATATTGCAGCAAATGTATCATTTCGGTTAAAGGCCTACTATCGCAACTATTTAACGAACCGATCATTATCCACATCGTCGATGGGATTAAATTGACAATTTCCATTGACTGTCTGAAAGCAGTTTGCATTGAAGAAGATGAACCACCACCAGAGCAAAAAATAATTAAAATTAGCTAAATTGAACCGTAGGAAAACAGTGGTGGGTGCACCATCCACCACGCACTTTGGAGTACTTCCCATACCCAGGTTGAATGCACCATAGAAAAAAATGCCCCTCCTTAACAAGATTCCTGTGCACGCTAGTGATCCCACGTATTTTTACTGAAAAGTACCAACACGTCAATTGCGGGAAAATATATTTTACAGACGGGTCACGTCTCAATGGATCCACTGGCTTCGGTGTCTTCAATGAAAACTCAACCGCCTTTCGGAAACTTCAGGAACCTTGTTCCGTTTATGTTGCTGAGCTAGCAGCAATCAACTTCGCATTGGGGATGATTTCCGATATGCCCATAGACCATTACTTCATCTTCTCGGATAGTCTCAGTTCGATTGAGGCTATTCGATCGATGAAACAAGGTAGGCACTCATCTTATTTCCTTTCAAACGTAAGGGAGCAGATGAGTGTGCTGGTCGAAACATCATATATGACTGCCTTTGCATGGGTCCCCTCACATTGCTCAATCCCAGGCGATGAGAAGGCGGACTCCCTCGCAAAGGTGGGCGCGCAGGAAGGCACACAATGAATTTTACCATTTAGTGCGTCACAGTACCCTTTCGAGTTGACAAACCGATTGGGACACTGGAAATCTTGGACGGTGGTTACATTCAATTATTCCTAATGTTTCTTCGAGATCGTGGTTTAAACGCTTGAGCTTAAGTCGTGACTTCATTCACATGATGAGTAGGCATCTCAATAGAATAAACCTCGTGGACAGCAACATCTGTCGGTGTGGAAACGGTTACGATGACATCGATCACGCAGTTTGGCAATGTCTCATCGTCGTCCACTGGTCATCATAGCCGGTCGAACTCCAGACAAAACTAGAACCGCACTACCGTTCATACTGGCGACAACGCTCTGATGAGACAACGAAACCTTACCCCCAAGCTTCTCCCCTGATCCTATCCTTCGACAATGTACCCCTCTAACCTCGAGTAAGCCGTGAGTATTCAGCCCAACTCCTTCTAGACATAGAATTAAGGGAATTTTGTTGCAAACAAAGAACAATGAGCTATCGGCTCCGTAAAGCTAACGCAATTGAGCCTTACAAATAAACAAACTAGTTAAAAAAAATTAGAACGTGCCCTGTTTTTGTTTTAATTATACATTTTTAATTCATTAAGACAACCATATGTCAGATGAATCATTGAAACAATAAATAATGAGTGTGCTTAACCGACTAATTCAATCGTATTAATCATATTTAACCATCAGCACAATTATTTCACTAATTTTATGGTCGAAAAGAATATTTTTGTTTCCCTTTACCGCTCACTCCAAAAATAAACCTATATTTCCCTAATACGACCCATATTTCTTAACGAAGGCGAGTGTTTAATCAGAATATTATAACTTACAACTCAGAGAAAAGCAACTTGAACACTGCCGTTATCCTTCCCCCAACATAACGATCGGGTCTTCCCCTACCCGATGGTAATGTTGGCTTACGTGGGCTGGAAATCATCTAGAGAAGGCATTGTAAATGACATTGAAAATTGGGGACAAATCTGAGAGAATGTTCGTAGATTGAGAATACCTATACCTTAAAATTAAGAATCATGCAATTGTTAGTTAGGGCATGCAGTCGATCTTAAACACTACCACACGAATGCTTAACGAAACAATATCATACTAGTACTGTTTTCTCAGTGTTTGTTAGTGCGGAAAGTATCTGGTAAAATTAGCAATCACCAAACCAACTGAATATAGCACACTTGTAAAACCCAAACCACTGAAAACCGAAGCCAAAACCAAAATGGTTGCTAATCAAAGGATAACAATCAACCCCTGCACGGGTAGATTGCTACGCAGCAAATAGAGATAGATAGGTAGGACTATGCAATTATAAGTATACAACACGTTGCTATTGTTTTCAATTTGTTCAAAGAAGAAGAAGAAACAAAAATGCTCATAAGACAATATTTGCGCAAGAACCTGACCTCGATAATTTCGTCGTACGTCCCGTCACCTTCGCTGACTGACACCGAATAGACGCCATAGTCCTCGAACGGATACTCCACTACCGGCGCCGGAGACGGCGGTTCCTCAATGATCGGACTGCCCGTGGTGTAGGAAATGTAACTGTCCCGGTTGCCCACTTCCCCACCGCCCATCAGAACAACCGGAGGCATCGATAGGACAGGTCGGAGCAAATCTCCCGAGAGCGATTTCTGCAGGGCCATCATCATCGCCGTCGTCGTCTTCGTTGGTGGGGGTGATTCAGGTAGGGCAGGCGGGGGTACATCGTCATCCTCATGCTCGCTGCCGTTGGAGTTGCTCTGATGTTCCGGGTAGGACTGGCTGGCAAATTGCGGTGCCATCTCCTGCTGCTGCTGGTGACCCCGCAAACTTTCACTGAGACTACTGTCGTGCTGATGGAGGAAGTCGAACTCCTTCAAGGCATTCTGTAACTGTAATGTAGTGGTGTCGGTGGCACGAGTTCGCGACGATGATGTTGGTTGGTTGGTTCGTTAGGGGGTTGTGTGGGGTAGGTGAAAGTGGGTGAATGGGTGAAATAAGGTGTAGATAATAACAATAGAGAATGGTAGAGATTATCTGCTTTTCGATAATACATGAAGGAAGATGAGTATCAAAAGGCATGCGATACTGCGGGTGTTTTGTATCGGGATGTGTGTGTGTGTATGTGTGGGTGTGTATCTACGCATAGGTGTGCGTGGGGTGCTTTGGCATTGGCTGCTCGTGTACGCGTGTGGAGTGCATTTATTGCTCGTTAGAGAGGTATTTGGTACCACGAACCAGTAGATGTAATAAACAAACAAAAAACGATAAGTTCAATGAGCAGATATTATTCACAGAAAAACCTACAAATCAGATTGTGATCTAGAAAAAAAAAATTAGCTGGAGTATGAATTTCAGATTTGAAAATTGGATAGGAACTAAACAAATATGTGTAACACTCCTGAATCTGGATGGTCATGTCTAACTCTTCTTCTTATTGACTATTGCTTTTCATCCGGAACCATCCGCCTGCTCTCAACAGAGTTAAACTTGTATCATTTTCGTATTCATATTGTGTGCCAAGCACAATGCCACAGCAGTTTTCTGAGGAGTAGAATGTCTACTGCCAAATCATTCCACTGAGCTTCTGAGCTTGTCAGCGGAGGGGGATAAAATGAGAGTGAGGTTTGCTGGCATTCATGTTCATGTTTTTTATCACACAATCTTAAGACCGGCGCACAATGCATACGTTTTCGGGTTTTTTGCATGGGCTAACTGTCAAAAAACCTGAAAACGTATCCATTGTGCGCCGGTCTTTACTCTCACTCTGGGTGAACTCTGAGCTCCTTGCGTCGAACAAAAAAGTCATCCGGAGTCTCGAAAAGCGCACCTCACGTCAAATCATGCTCTCGCTGAAGTTCACTCTCCCTCTCTCTCGAGGAGTTTTTGTTTACTTCTTCCATATTCCTGCCGCCACTCACTCGAGGTGAGGGCAAGCTAAACTCGCAGGACAAGAGTGTTTTAAAACCCCCAGTGAGTTTGATGAGTTTCAGCAAGCCCGGCCACGGGTAGTCTTGTAAGCGGTCACGGTAGTCGACACATTTTCTGTGATAGCCGACTGCCCTTGCCTCCGACACTTGCAAAACAAGCTACCATAGTACAATACCAAACTAAAATGTCATATGACAGTCTCTGTCCCCGAAGAGCGTCACGAATGTATGTATTTTAGTTTTGCTCATAATAAGAGCTGCTGATATTGTGCTTGTATGAATTCTGAAAATAGAAAGCAACGATTTACTAGTAATAACATTTCTGATCAGAAATGGTTTAATTTACACCAAATTGAGGAATTAGAACGAAATCACACATGTCATATGATAGTTATTTTATAATTTTCATTTTGCTCGCATGTTATTCTACCGGTTGTCTTATGTGAGAGAGACGACGGTAGAGCATGAGTGTACGAATACAAACAGATTGTCGCACACGACAACGAAGCAAGTGTAGTTAAAAACGTCAACTGTTTCAACCCCTGAGTCGTGTAATTAAGCGTTACTACAAAACCTTGAGCATCGAACGGAAGGAGAAATGCGGTCAGAATGGATGTTCTATTAGTGATCAGGATCATAAGCGTGTCGTGAAAGCGTTCAAGCGGAATCCCAATGCTTCGGTCAGGGACGTGGCTAAAAAGTTGAATCTGTCCAAGTATATCGTTCAGAGAGCGTACAAAGTGCAGAAGGCTCCAAATCGTGCCGAACGGCAGAATACGGTGGGAAAGTCACGGGCCCGGAAACTGTACACCCAGATGCTGACGAAGCCTCATTGTTTCATCATGGATGATGAGACTTACGTCAAGACGGACTTCCGGCAGCTTCCGGGGCTACTGTTCTTCACCGCCCAGCACAAGTTTGATGTACCGGAGGAAGTAAGGAAGCAGAAACTTTCAAAGTTTGCAAAGAAATACATGATTTGGCAAGCGACCTGCTCATGTGGCAAACGGAGTGCACCGTTCGAGACTACCGGGACTGTAAACGCGGAGATCTACCTCAAGGAGTGTCTACAGAAGCATCTACTTCCTCTTTTGAAGCAACACGAGGGTCCTACGATTTTCTGGCCGGATCTAGCTTCGTGCCACTATTCAAATGTTGTCCTGGAGTGATACGAAGCCAACGGGGTCACTTTTGGACCCAAGGACATGAATACCCCCCCCCCCCCCCCCAGCGTGCGGTAATTGGTGCATGAGCGAAATTGATACACTTCGTGTGACCGTAAAATGGGGCGAATAGAAACGCTTTCCAACACATTTGAAGGTGTATAAAAAAAAAACGTTGGGCTCTAACTTTAATTCAATGACTTTCAATTATCAAGTATCATCTTCCTCTATTATTGCTAATGCTGTTATTAGAAAAGAATTACTTAATCCTCATTTAATTGGATAAAATGTTGGGTGTTTCTATTCGCTCCTAAATTGGGTGAATAGACACTAGACTGATGCAAAATTTGACTTTTTCGCTCCACAGTGCTTAAATGGTTTCAAATCGGGTCCTGATTAGCCTCCCAAAGTTACAACTCATTTGGTTAGAAACAGACTTCGCACAAGCCAAGAGAAGTTTACATGTAAATTACTATGGGAAATCTCAACTTTTTGTTCATTGCCTTCTAGTCTTTTTCAGTTCGATAGCCATTCTTATAGAAAATTTTCTCAGCTACTACTTTGCTGAAGATCGTTTCTATGTAAAACGAGACAGGAAAAAGTTATTAATTACTTAAGAGATTGGTAAGCTTATGACAAGATCAAGCAGCTGCTCTGTAAGCAACACTGTATTTTGCAGTGTGACATAGTAGCCATGATTTTTGTGTCCTATTCAACGCCCCAGAAACACCAAAATCAGCGCATTGAACCATTAATAACTTTCGATCCTTGCATTTAATCAAAAAGTGGTCTTCAGCAAAGTTGTAGCTGGGAAAATTATTGAAAGATTTTGAAGCAGACCGATATGGTGAATTAGTAGATAGACATGAACAAAAATCTTGGTTTTACCATAGTAATTCCCAGACAAACTTCAATTGGTTTGTGCCATCTCAGTTTCTCACCAAATGGGTTCAAATTTTGAGAGGTTAGTCAGGATCCGATTTCCGGAATCGTTTAAGTATTGTTGAAGCGAAAATTTCAAATTTTGCATCACTCTAATAGACCCACTTACGAGTAACGAATTACAATATAAGTGATAATATGATAAATACCCTGGTGATGATCGAAAATTCCACTGTAGAAGTTTAGATAATTGAATAAACTTACTGTTACAGTACGCGGACAAGTTCTTAAAAATAGCTTGGTGGAACTCTATCAGTAATTATTTATCAGGGAAAAATGTTTTTGGATGCTTTTTAAAGATAATTTTAGCATACGGTAAATGAGCCAATTATGCTCCAGTTTTGGGCACTAGGAACTATCTTTAACTTTAGAAAACCCATATTGATCCACCGGGCAGAACCTTTGTTACACAGTATAATCTTGTTTTTGATATTATCCATAGATATACGAAGCCCTAATGGATATTTTTATTTTTATTGGTCTCAGTTTGCTCAATTGAACAGCAATTGCTAGTTTGAATTGGAGTTCAAATCATAATTCAATAATCAATTGATTTATGTCCTCACGTTTATTTCCTAACACGACAATAATTTTAAGATATAGTTGTGGCTTATCTATGTGGAGCTGATATGAGTTTTACGTAGTGCGGAGTGTATATAAATCACTTTATGACTTTATACTTAATCTGCTTTATTGTGCTCTACATACTTTAAGCACAATCTGATTATATTGCAATAATATTTGACGAATCAATAAAGTTAAATAATCAATCAGCCCGATTCTCTTCATCGATTTTCTCTTTCGCAAATAACTCGACTGCAAATGAATTTCCCACTTAGTGTGTTGATTCAGGCGCAAGCCAACTAAAGTCGCTATATTTATAGTCTGGCGGATAGAATTTCGATGTATCAAAAAGCGGAACCAATTCAATATATTGTAGACCAACAATTGAAATGGTACTATCAAGTTTTATAAACAAAACGTTGATTATTCTTTCCTCGCCAATCGAACGCAAATTACCGACATCATCGAAAAGGGGAAATTTTCCCCAGCCCAAAGATGGTGTTAGTTTGCGTAGGTGTGCCTTAAGTCACGAGAAAACGGGTTCCGGAAGTTTTGTTCGCAATAGCTGATGTGCTCTTCTCTGTTGTTGGTCGTGATTTGACAACTCAATTGATTCCCGAGATTCTCTCCGCCAGGCTATGAATATAGCGACTATACAGCTAACTTCATCTTCTGTCGAACTGTCCTGTGAGCTTAGCGAGAAATTCGTTTATGTTGCCGTGGTAAATCAAAGAGAAAGTCGATGAAGATAATCGATCAACGAGGATAGGCCCTTTTCAAATGTTTCGTGAGAATACAGAATTAAATTCTACAAAACTGTGGCATCACTGCCTCCGTAGTAGTAAAATTCTTCTTTATTTTTGATTTGTTATGTGGTTTACAATTGCTAATACAGGGCAAGAGGTTAACCGGAAGGGCTCTTCATCTTTGGTGAACTTTTTGATTTTGTGTTGTACATGTTGTGTTTTACTGTGTAATGGTTTTCAATTTTCTTCTTGTGAAGTATGTTGTTTGAATGTTTTAATTTGTTATTCTACCTACTTAACCTAATTTAACCTAACGTGCCAGATCCCTGACGATCTGTTGGTCGGATCGCCTACAGCAATCTCTGAACCTTGCGATGGAGGCAGCTCTCCGTAACTCCAGTGTCTGAAGACCAGCCAGGCGGTGAACCTCAAAGTTTCTAGGCCGCGGTGGACTGTTGAGGATCATTCTCAGGATCTTGTTCTGGATCCTTTGAAGTTTAAGATGGTGGCTTTTTGCGCAACTCTACCAGATTGGCATCCCGTATTCTATTACGGGAAGGATGATTTGTTTGTAGACAGCAAGCTTATTTTTCAGGGACAGGGTAGACCTCCTGTTGATGAGTGGGTACAACGATCTTATCAAGATGTTGCACTTGGTTTTGGTTTTGTCAACGTGCTCCCTGAAAAGAAGCTTGCTGCCTAATGTTAGCCCGAGGTACACGACCTCTTTGGACCATTCCGCCACTGAGCCGTTTAAACAGATCTTATTATTTTCAGACGGAACAAGTCTGGGAGATTTTGAGTGTGGAAAGATGATGACCTGGGTCTTTGCCGCGTTGATACGGATCTTCCAGCTGTTGAAATATTCAGACAGGACGTCCAGGCCTCTCTGAAGTTTGGCAGTCAGAGCTTCGATGACCCTACCCTTGTAGACGATGGATGTGTCATCTGCGAACAGAGACAACGATCCACCATCAGGGAGAGCCGGCATATCGGAGGTAAACAGGTTGAATAGAATGGGGCCAAGAATGCTTCCTTGTGGAACTCCGGCACCGATGTTGAAAACATCCGATGTGATGCTATTCAGAGAGACTCGGAACGTCCTGTCCGATAGATAGTTGTTTATTATCTTCACTAGGAAGATTGGAAGACCGTACTGCTGCAATTTGAACACCAGGCCATCATGCCAGACATTGTCGAACGCTTTTTCAACGTCCAACAACGCCATGGCAGATGTTTTCGAAACAGACTTGTTCCGTCTGAGAATGTTTGTCACTCGAGTCAGCTGGTGGGCGGTCGAACGACCTTTCCGAAAACCAAACTGTTCCTCGAGTAAGATGTTGTTTTGTTCGGCAGATGTTAGGAGCCGGTGGTAGACTGCTCTTTCGAACAGTTTTGATAACCCTGAGAGAAGGCTGATTGGTCGATAACTTGAAGGTGAGGACGGATCCTTCCCAGGTTTCCGGATGGGTATGACTTTAGCTGACTTCCAACACGAGGGGAAGTAGCCAAGTTGGTTGTAGAGTCTGGAACTCAAGTGTTTAAGTTCCAGATTCAGGATGTTGTCGAAACCTGGGGCCTTCATGTTTTTAGATGATTTGATATAGGCCAACAGTTCGTCAGCCGTAATCTCGGATTCCTCTGGAAAAATGTTAGGAATCTGATGAAGATTGGTTGCATTTTCAGCAACCTCAGATTCATGAGGGCTGACGATGTTTTGTCCGAGATTATAGGAGCTGACGAAATTTTTACCTATCGCTGCAGCCTTCTCTTCAGGAGTTATCAGATGAACCACTGGGTCGCCGGGACGATCCAGTGGGATCAGTGGTGGAATGGGGCTGGGCTTGTTTTTAAGAATTTTCGTTAGTTTCCAGAAGGGCTTTGCACAATCTGGGAGAGAGCGGATTTTGTTAGCAAAATCTTGATTTCTGAGGTCCACCATCCTGGCTTGGATGGTTTTTGTAAGACGATTGCAATGGGTCTTCAAGACACGTAAACCAGAACGCTGGTATTGCCTTCGGATGGAGTTACGGAGTCTGATGAGATCTTTGGTCATTCTATCAAGGTTCAGAGTATTGCTCACCTGTCTGGATACTGGCACGTGTTGGTCCCTGGCCCGGGATATCGCCTCTTCGATGGAACGCAGACACCGGTCAACGTCTTCGGGCGTCTCCGGAATGACACCGTAGTCGACAGTGGAGTCGACACAGTGTTGGAACTGCTCCCAGATGACACGATGGTAGTTGCGTCGGTAAGCTTGGAATCGGTTAACAGATGAGCCTACTTCGGCCACCACCGGATAGTGGTCCGAACTCAGCTCCTGATGGGTCACAGGTAGCGAGATGTTGTCTCCCATGTTGATGATGAGGATGTCAATGGTGGAGTGAACGCCAGACCGGCTCAACCGGGTGGGAGAGTCCGGTGCTAATATGGTGTAGCGAGCCTCTTGCAGGTCGTTGTTGAGGATGGTGCCGTTTTGGTTGCGTCGACTATTGCCCCAAGCCTGGTGTTAGTTTGATGATGTCCTTCCGCAGGTCTGCTGCCGACCCGTCCCTGATGGTGATTTGGTTGGGGCAGTACGTCGCAATGATGGTGATAGGGCCGACAGGAGTGGAGACTTGTACCCCTTAAGCTCCGATGGTTTTCAGCTGGAAGCTCGGCAGAAGCCGACAGCAGATGTTTCTCCTTACAGCAATAGCAACTCCTCCTCCCCCGGAGCTGGTTCGATCTAGTCTTAGAAGCCGGAAGTCAGGAAGGTAGACGTTTACCTCCGGTTTCAGGTGGGTTTCGGTGATAACGGCAATGTCGATGTTTTGTTTGTTAAGGAAGTCAATGAACTCGATGATCTTGCTCTTGAGCGAGCAAGCGTTCCAGTTGGCGATCTTGATGGTTTGACGGTCCATAATTGTCGATGAAACGTGATGCAGCAAGAATCTGCTCGGTTCTGGTTCTGCAGGAGCGCTTGATAATGATTGCTTCTGCCATGATGGTAATAAGTTCCTCTGTTGTGAGTAGCTCTTCGTTTTCATGCGCGATAGTAGGGCATCATCTCGACGCCACGATAGACCCGGGGGAGGGGACGAAACCGTTGCCGCAAAGGACTGACGGCTCGGATTAGCCGGATGGTTTGGCACCTCAGCAGTTGGCGGGACCGATGCAGCAGCAGCAGCAGCCAAACGGTTGTTGAGCGGTAGTGGCGGAAGAATCGGAATCGGATGCCGTTGGCTAATGGCGGGGAAATTTTGCTCATTGCGTGCCGGTACCTTTTTCCGACCCGGCTGGTTCTGCATGGAGGACCTTTTGCGGATTCCTCCTCGATGTCGTGAGAGAAATACTCCCATTTTTTCTGCTTCAGCAGCACTTCAACGGCCTTGTAGTCCTTCCTTGCTGGTACCATCAGCATGATGCCTTCAGAGCACAGGCGCATGGTGCACTTCAAGAAGCCTTTCTCGATGTTTTCCCGAAGTCCAGACGGGAATCCCTTGACAAAAAAGGGTGGTAGTTTCTCCTTCTTCTTTATTTCCGGTTCATCACCATTTTCCAGAATGGCGTACCGGTTGTTGGACAGCAGCTTTTTCGAGGTCGACTGAGCGTTGGCGATTTTCTGACGGGAAGAGTTTCCAGATTTGTTTCACGATGTACCAGTTCTAATAGCGATTTTTAAAAATAAGGGTGATGTATAGACCAAGGTTTAAAGCGCCAGTTACACTATCCTCCTTGTGAATGTATTGACATGTGTAACGTCCGCTTTAGATGTATAGATGTTTAGATGTAGCTTTTTGATGTTTACTCGGCGCACACTATTGCACCATTTAAATCGAATGAGCGCGAGTAAGAGGGAAACAAATTAGTGGGAAAACAAACCGTCCGTTCTCCATGTGTGCTAGATAGAGAAAGATAATTAAACGTCAAAAAGGTCTATTGGCGTTGTAGCTGTAGCTCTTTACTCATATGAGAAAATCCATAAGCAAACGTCAGACTGTGCGTGAAACATGGCGGACTTTGTACTATCCTTTCACTCAACCGAAAATTCCCATAAGAAATTGTCTATATTTGCTGGAAGAGCAAATTTTTCGACGATGCTGTCAACGCCAATGGGCAAAAACAGCGCCGGATGCAAGCTATTTATAAACAACCCAAATTTGAGTAAGATCGACTCATATCCACCAAAATTTAGTAAACAAAGTTGGGACTGACAAGATGAAGAATGAACACCTGAATCCGAATGTTAATTTGTTATCTTGTCAGTTACAATCTTGTTTGCTCAATATTGGGTAGATCTACTTCTAATGGAAATGAGTAGATCTTACTGAAATTTGGATTGTTTAGAAATAACGTGGGCAGAAAGGTGGAAACACTCGCTGTACACGGCCAACGAATTTGGGTTGATAATTTGATTTTCCTTTACTCATCGCAAAAAAGTGCAAGAAATTCCGCAATGAGTAAATTTGCTTCATGTTTTCCAGTTTTTTCGCGCTTTTTCAAGGAAAAAATTCCAGAATATGACAACAGTAACGATTGGATTTTCTCGATCTATTGGTACTACTACTAGGCTGAGTAAATTTTTCGTAAATTTTCCTCATTTTCCAGCAGATTATTGAGGTTTTTATTTGGGTTGATCTCATCGGCCGTGCAAAAATTTGAAGGGACAACATCTGACTGGTCTTATAGAGCTTTTCGACGTCTAATCGGCGCACACTACTGTACCATTTAAATCCAACGAGTGCGAGCAAGAGGGAAACAGATTAGTGGGAAAATATACCGTCAATTCATACATGTGTGATAGATAGAGAAAGACGATTAAGCATCGAAAAGGTCTATTGGAATACGTAGGGTAGGATGGTTCAAAACGCAGCCCTGGTGTGCATTATGGGCTGTTCTACAATTCCACAATTTTGCGTACGATTTCTTCTTCTTATGATAACGCCCAACCTAAACGTAAAGCCTTCCCCTGACTTAAAAAAAACGGGGTTTAACGACATGCACGTATCAACCATATTGATCGAATAAGACATCTCTAAAAAGGATTGCCTAGATGATACATACAGACATCAGCAAATTTCATCTTGCCGGGTCGATTTTTCATGTTCAATTTGATTCTACGATGTCGTAATCAAACTGTCGAGCCAGATCGAGCCGAGTTCTATCGATTGGGAATGTTTTATACAGGTGAGATAGCTTGTGTGGATGGCTATCGGTCACAGACGGCAAGACGTGTGAAAATCGATTCTAATACCTATGTTACGGTAGTGATGGGTTTACTCCTGTAGACATATGACAAAGTCTATGTTCTAATTCTGCAGGAAAATAATTTTGGGTAAAATTGAAAAAAAAATTATTAAATTAACATAGAGAACCTCTTGGGCCAAAAATTGGTTCACTTACCCTAGTAGTAATATTTTTAAGGGATAGAAGTTTTGTTTCTTTTCGCCCCGGTGTTTCTATTCACCCCATTTTACGGTACCTTTATTCTGTACCTGTTTCATCAACTTCACGTTTTTCAGCATTTATATAGTCGAATATTTCACAGAATATTCGCCCGATTATTCGGCTCACCGAATAGCAATTGACGTTGTTAACAATATTTAGTTGGACTAACAATTTTGCTTCTAATTTGAGTGTACGATAACATCGTTGAAAATTATTTCATTAATTTATGCAGAACAATAACAGAAGATGCTTTTTATTGGGAGCAAAATTTATCCCAAAATTCATGCCAAAAACATATAATTGATGTTGGTTTTTTGAAAAGGGAAATGACAATTTACAAACGTCAACAATCGCCGGAAGTTAATCCATGATGGCTATTTAAGATATATCTTACTGCGAGCAGTATTCATCTCAAAAACAATTATTTGTCATTGGATTTTTCTAGAGTGCAATTTTAAACAACTCCAAAAACTGTTTACACGCTAGACATATCAACAGTCAAAAATCGTTAAAATTCACTCCAATTAAATATGCATGATTGTTACATAAGATATACCTTTTAGTGAGCGACATTCATCACGAACACAGGTATTTTTTACTGGGTTTTCTTAAAGTGCAAACTTACAAATATTACTGTCCAATAGTTTCTAGATGTCTGTTCCACCCGTGACATATCAACAGTTTTTCACTAAAAACATATCGGACAACATTCGTATACATCTTACCCATCACTAACCACTTTCAAAGCAAAGGAATGACATGTACTAAGTATGTCAATGGAATTGTATGGCATTTATCAATCATCACATAGAATGAAAGACCTTCTGACATTGCTATGCTATAAGATGGACCCAATAAACCGTACATGCCGCTTTGTTTCAGTGTAGTTGTCACCATGCCATCTGCGTGCACGGTCGTTCAATCTGACTCACATTCAGGCATGGAAAATCATTTGCATTCATTTCATACATTCATTTACATTCATTTGCCTCTAACTTTTTTGATCAACATCATTCCGCAAAATGATGTACAGAGCTTTTGTAGGTTTTGTTATTAGCTACAACTTTTGCTCATCATTAAAATCTGTATCACTTATGCATCACGAACTAGAGCGAGCACTGAAAAACAGTAGTGGCTTCTGTTCGCCCTGGTTCGTCGTGCATAAGAGATACGAATTTGACTTGTCCACTAAAGTAGTAGCTAATAACAAAACCTACAAAAGCTTTATACATCAATTCGCAGAATGTTGTTCGAGAAAAAAGTTAGAGGCAAATGTATGTAAATGAATGCACGAAATGAATGCAAATGATTTTCCATGCCTGCTCACATTTGTGTTCCGTTAACTTAAATTCGCTAAAACATATGTAGGTCACTCGTAGACTGAGTAAATTTTTAAGCAAATATGAGTGAATGTCACCCAAATATCAGTGACAGTCACTCATATTTGAGTAGAAATTTACTAAGTCTATGAGTGACCTTAGATTTTTCGAATTTGTGTAAACCGAACTCACATAAGTCACTTTCGACGGTCGTATGCAATTAGCGAGGCAAATGACTGGGACTGGATCCAAATACGGTAGCTGTGTCTTCAACGTGCTACACTTCCGTTATACGCATAACTGTCACATGTTCTATGCAATCCTTATGCACCGTGGGACTCTTATGCGTATAACGGCAGTACACGTGTGTTACGGTACGACAATGCCATCGAAATTCAGGATTTGAATTAAGCAAAAAACTCCTTTCTACTGGTCACCTGCTGTTAGCTTTCTATGAATACTATCTGCTCATTAAACAAGAAAATACCTTTCACCGATCAACCGATATTATCCAAAAAAACCAATTGAAAACTAAAAAAACTAAATTAGTTTTTAATCAAACAGAAAAAAAAAATATCACAACACAATTTTCCACCAAGAAAGCTCTAATCAATTTCCGCGACACTCCATACACCAAGAAAAAAAAATGGCTATCGCGCGCACCTCAGACGGCAGGATCACTAAAAGTATGGATCTGGATGTGGGGTGCTCGCAACGTCTCCACCGGATAACAGACTGCGATATTACACATACAACTAACAGATGTGATATGAACGAACTAACTAGGAGGTGGCAGCGATAACCAAATCGTAACACCACGATTTGGGTGAGAGGGAGAGGGGGGTATTCGTGTGTGTGAAGGTATGATGACGGATCAGCAACGCCACACCTGATTAGGGAGGATTAAGATGTTGCCCTCGCAAAACGTATGATAATGCGGATTTCTGTCTGCGGGTGATGAGGTGTTACCGATGTTGAAGGGATTTGCCGGTCGGTTTTTTTTTCTCGAACGAAATGAAACGGAATTCTAACAATTGGGCAGGCGGTACGTACCTCTTGGTCCATTTTGCTGGACGTTGGCGAGCTGATTTGCTGCTGTGGAAGCTGTGATGGCATGGGGGGTTTCTTCTGCTGGCGGAAACTAGGTGGCGTGCTGATGGAGTGGGGCTGCGGCAACGGTCGCATTCCCGTCGCGGAGGTAACCTGGTTCTGCAGCGAATGTGACGATGGGCTTTCCGGTAGGACGGCGACACCGTGGATTCCTGAGAAAATAGAGTTGATGATGTTTTACTACTAGAAAGTGATTCGTAGGAAAGGCTATATCTTACCAAGCGGTCTTCCACCGCCCAGTCCGACGGTATTCAGGTCGGCTGATTCACCAAGCGTCTCCACCGGTTCGTGTTCCGTCACGACATCGAATGGAGCCGACACTGTGCTGCTCGGTGTCGATGGGGTAGTGATCATTGGCTGTGTTCCGGCGGTTCCTGCCGCCGGTGTGTTGTTGTTTCGCTTTAGCAGTCGACCCCAGGTCGCCACGTTGATGTTCATCTGCTTCGCCCGTGGGATGTTCTTAACCTGCTGCTTGTTGAAGATCATCCTCTGCCGTTGTAGCTTTGGTTTGCGCGATATCATCGGATTGAGGAATTTGATCTCGGCAAACAGGAGACCCTGCGGTTCCAGCTGCAGAGCCATCCCGTGCCGGATGTCGTCGATGAACTCCTCCAGGCGTAGGAATTTGACCGCACAGAGCGATCGCCAGTCCCTCCAGTAGATACCGATCTCCAGCTCCCGCGATCGGTCTAGGTCTATCGAGAAGCGCTGATCCCATGCCTGCTGCGAGCAGGGCCTCCACGACGTTTGACCAACCGTGATGTTGTCTAACTTAATAACAGCCATAATCTCCGATGATGTTTCGTCCTTCACGCTGTAGCTCTTGGACGAGCTCCGACTGGTGACACCCTTGACGAAGCTTTTCAGGTCTCCCGGACTGGAGCTGGAGTCCTTGTCGCGTCGCGATCGTCCAGGTACATCCTCCAGCAGGTCCTGACAGCCCATCAGACGGACCTCGAGCTTACCGGTAACAGCGGCGCATCGACTGAACGACAGACTGTGGGCTGGCTTGCCTTGGGCGGTGCCACGGAACGGATGCAGGGAGGTGTACTGTACGGGGACCGGACTCGATGCTTGCACATTCTGCAGTTCGGCCTTGAGCTGTATCGCCGCCTGAGAGTCCTGGGGCAGTTCTAACCGTCGCAGTTCGAGCGCTTTCCGGAGCAGGTCCAGCTTGCGGGAGGATTCCGATAGGCGGGTTTGAGCCTGTTCAATGAAGTTGAAAAAAGAATGGTTGTTAGATAAATGTTAACAGTATGGTTATTTTCATTAAAAAAAAACTGTTTAACTGAATTGTGGAACACTTTTAGGTGCTTACCTGTGTAATGACAATTACATTTAGTTAGAGAAGCTGTAAAACAAAATTAAGGCTGTGATATCTCAAACCATCAATGCTCCCCGCGAATACCTAGCTCTATATTCGATCTGTACAAAGATTCCCTAGAGATTACCATAAATACTTCCTACTTCTAAATACAGTGAATGCCACATAACTGCAAGGAAATGAAGAGTAGAAATCGAAAGAAAAAGACAAATGCAATCCTAAAAGCAATATGTACAATGTAGACTTCGGTCCACTTCACTGCAGTACGGCGTAATTCCGCAGATGGAGCTTCCGTCTCATATCGACAATGCTGGAGGGCGCATCGTCGACGGACATGGCCCGCTCCCGTACGTTATCGTCCCGCTGCAGCATCCAGCGGCGGCAGTGTTCGCACTGGCATTCCGGATTCCTCACTGGTCCCATGTGCACACCAGGTTTTCGCTTCCCAGTGATCAAGCTACCGAACCGTCTGGCCAGGGCGAGATACTCACTGGTGTAGCCTTCTACCGGGGACAGCGTCCTCGGAGGGAACGTCGATGAACCGTTGGCATTGAGCAGGGCGTGCTGAAGAATCCGCTTTGATGCGTTTACGTTCGACGGAGCTCGGTTCGAGTTGCTCTTCACCGTTGAAGGGCTAGAATCGCTATGAATCGACTCGTTCGGACGCGATGGACTATCGTACACGAAGCTGTGATCCGATTCTGATAGATTGTTTTCCGATTCACTACGGCGGAGAAACTTGGGATTGTGAATCTCCAACAGTTTTCGTTCCACGGATGGAGACTTCCATGTCTGGTCTCCCCACACCCGCTCCATCTGATGGATTCGGTAGCGATCTTCACTGTTGGCATACTCGAAGCTGTCCGAGTGCGTCATGACAGTTCCGCTTCGGTTCAGATTCACTATACCACTTGCCGATTCATCCAGGTCACCGATATCATCGAAGCCTGCCGAAGCTAGGGCACTCGATAGGCTACTTCCCGTGACGTCTCTCTTGGTGGATCGATTGGAAAATGGATAATTTGAACTGATATTGTCATCGCTCGGATCACGCTCCAAGTACTCCAGATTGGCAAAGGTTTCAGCTTCCTTCGGTTCACCGAGGATCTTATTGAACAGCATCTGCTTCGATTCGTTGATCTCATCCTTCGTACTGCTCCGTTTGACGCTTCTTCTGTTATGCGATCCGGATCTCTTCACACTACCACCCACCGTCGACAGCGTGCTCTGATCTGCAATAGCGGAAACTGTATTCTATCTCGAAATCTACGCAAAAAAAAAAGGAAAAACAACCAACCGACGACAGTTTGCTGAACTAACCGCCGAGGAACATCATGTTTCCCAGCTCGCTTATGCCTCAGTTTCATTTCTTCCGATTCGAAGACTGTCGGATGGGTCACATTCGAGTTGGACTTGATGTCCATGAGATGGCTGGTGTCGAAGCGACTGCCCGAAGCAGATGATAGCGAAGCGGACCGGGACGACGAATCGGCCGACGAGGACGATTCGGCATCCGATCCCGTACAGTAGACATCAATGTGCACCGTTCGGGGTTTCTTCTTGCTGTCCTTGACCGACGAACGCTGCGATTGGAGTGTATTGCTAGGCGAGAGGATGTCCGCCGGTGAAATCGGGGATATACGAGTTAACTGCAATAAAAAAAAACCATTCAGGGGACTTCAAAAGCTAGGATAGAGATACTAACAGAGCCATATTTTTCTTCTCGGCGAGCCGTAACCGGTGACATCAGAGCTTCGGCAGCCCTTCGCGGTAGACTCCGCAGGTCATCTCGACTGGTTTGAACCGTCTTGTCTTTGGTCAGCTCGATATCGCTCGTCTGGCAGCTCACGTCTCTGGCTTCGTAGATTTTCGATCCATTGGAGGCCTAAAACGGAATCTCTGCTTCAGAAAATTTCAGACCATAACGTGGTGCAGATCGTTGCAACTACCTTATCCGGGAAGCAGGTGAACTTATCGGCCGTGTTGAACACATTGCTGGTGGAGGCACACTTGTTGACGCTGATGAAGGGCTCGCCTCTACCGGCCGCTGGGAGGAGGTCTGCCGTTAACACTATACTACAGGTACTGGTGCACTGGGGGAATAGTTGCGACGTCATGGCCGTCGTCAGTGTTTGGGGGGATGCCAAAAAGTTGGGCACAGGATCGGACGGTTTCGGAAGATTCTGTTCCGCGGGAACGGGTTTCGAACCGTCCTCGTTGGTGGACTGTTTGGACTGGAAGGTCGGAATTGAGTTATGTACATAAAGGGGTGGAGGGAAAACCACGGGCGGCGTCGAGTGAAAGTGATTTCGATATTGAGGTATCGGTTTTGGATGGTGGCATATGGCTGGAATAGCTGGTTATGTGCATAAAGGGCCTTTTAATGTTAAATTAATTGTAAATATTCTACAATGAATTTCCATTTTAAAATTCCTGATTTTTCTCCGGTTTTTCCGGTTAATAATTCGAAAATTATTATTATAAGAATAATTAAATGCTTCTATCAATCTGAGTGGAAAAATATTTAAATATTCGGTTAATTTTTCATTCAAATCGTTCTACCAAACAGAAAGTGAAATAAAAGGATCCCATTTAAGCACAGTTGCCCGGCACGATTTTAAAATCAGATAAATTTTTCATAAGATTTTAAATAAAAACTATTTAAACAGATTTCTGTATAAAATTATCTTCTGTATGTATTCCCTAAAATCTAGCTCGTGCGAACCATCTAGCGCTACATTTTATAATAGACGCTGTAGGGAAATCAGGCCGAATGGGTCATTAGACCGAAAGCCATTAGGCCGAATGCGTCATTAGGCCGAATTTTGAAAGTTAAAAGATGAAACTTACATACGGAATTCAAATTACCAATATCGGTCAAATTTTACTGGATTTTTGAACATCTGAAAAATGACTGTTACACGTAAGAAATCAATAACATCGACAAAAAATGTTATCATTAAATGAGGTTCAGTGAACAACGTCTGTACAAGATCGGAATAAATTTCATGATTTTTTTAATTTTTCATCGATTTTTAAAGTTTTACCGAACAGTGTTGAGTATTTATTGGAACATCACATTAACCCAGGCTTGTTTGATAATTTTTAAGCTACGTAACGGTTCGGTAAAACTTTAAAAATCGATGAAAAATTTAAAAAAATCATGAAATTTATTCCGATCTTGTATAGACGTTGTTCACTGAACCTCACTTAATGATAACATTTTTTGTCGATGTTATTGATTTCTTACGTGTAACAGTCATTTTTCAGCTGTTCAAAAATCCAGTAACATTTGAACACTCTGGAACTGCGAAAATGTTCCACTATATCTGTGTGAGAAGGGAAATACATACATGAATTCATGAAATGGCTTTCTAAATCTTGTACATGGAAAAATTTCAAAGATTCAGGGTTATTGAAAAATATCAAAATCACACATAGAGAAAAAATAATTAAAAAGTGAAATTTTGAAAAATTTCCAAGCTCACTGATTTGAAAATGAAACTCATAATCAGTGTAGGGAAAATATAAAAAATCAAATCTCACCAATGCCCACGATCACACTTGATTTTCGTAGACACAAATCATCAAGCAAACAACTGCGGATGATATTACAAGGCGTGATATCGTAGCTACGAAAAAAAACTCACCAGCTAAAATTCTAACCAAACCGTGGTGAGTTTGAGTTTCATGATTTTGATTTACATCCGAACGCGACCTGCAACTACCGTCACCTGCTGGTAGCGGTATCTTCGTGTCTGCCATCGGCGAAGAGTAAAGAGAGATAGCAAACTATACTTTCTCTTTTTAAGAAAACGATGTGCAACGGAATCATTTTTGTGTCGAATCAACTCTCAGTTTGATTTTTGCATGTTGTGTATAGTTTCGCAATATCAAACGAGCTTGTAAAATCAATATTTTGTTCCAATATCAAGCTTGATATTGAGAGCGTATGAGAGCGGAAAATTATAATTTGATTGATGATTTTGCCAACACTGCTCATAATTATGGGCAAGCATGGGAAAGCTTGCGAGAGCCGCACTGATTTCGTTCGCATTCTCTTCTTCTTCTTCTTCGCATTTCAAGCTTATTGCTTATGGCATATTAGCTTATTGCGTGCTCTCAACTTAGTGTTCTAGATGCACTTCCACAGTTATTAATTGAGAGCTTTCGATGCCTGTATCATTTTTGCATTGGTATAATTGTGTGGCAAGTCCAATCATACTTCTATGCCCAAGGAAATCGAGAAATTTTCCAACCCGAAAAGTTCCTAGACTGGACCGGGAATTTAACCCAGCCACCTCCAGCATGATCTTGCTTTGTAGCTGCGCCTTTACCGACTGAGCTAAGGGAGGCCCAAGGCGCATTATCATTGCTTCTATTTTCTTCGATGAATGCAGATTTGAGCAAAACAGACAGCTGAGCGTAACATGAATGATTGTGAGTGTAGTAGTGTGGATGATTCCTCACTTGTTATTTTTTGCATTCTGCTTTTACGATTGCATTCTGTTGAGTGAGCTGAGTGAGAATTTTGCAGAAAGAATCACTTTTTATTTTCTAGCTTTACACATAAATTGACACATTTAAATTGGTATTAAAGGGCGAACACGAAATTATTGCGACACATTCAACAGGGCATAACTTTTTTACCATTGGGTAAAAATCAACCAAATTTTGCACACTTTCTCATTGATGTATATTGTGTACATGCTGTCAAACTCGAAGTCGTGTTTTTCGATTCAACGAAAATGGAGGTGAACCAACGCGAGTTGAGAGAACAAATTCTTTCCAAACACCTGGAATTTCTTGACCTGTCGCACCGGCAGTTGGGAAAAATGTTGAACATTCACCATTCAACCGTCTCCAGAGTGTTGAAGCGGTTTCAGGAGCGGTTGACGTTGGACCACGGCAAAGGAGCTGGAAGAAAACCGGGACCGGAGAACAAAAAGACGGAGGGAAAGGTGAAGCGGATGATTAAAGCAAATCCCAACGTCTCAAGCCGTGATTTGGCTAAAAAGATCGGCATGTCGCAGAGCTACGTCCAGAATGCAAAGAAGAGAGCTGGACTACATATGTACATACAAGGTACAGAACTTCCCAAACCGCGATGAGCGGCAACAATCGACGGCTAAAACTCGGGCACGGAAGCTCTACGAGAAGATGCTGACAAAATATGGCTGCTGTGTGATGGACGTCGAAACGTATATAAAAGCCGATTTTAAGCAAATTCCGTGGTTGGACTTTTTCACCGGCAAGAGCAAGTTCGATGTGGACGACAAATTTAAGAAGAAGAAAATGTCGAAGTTCGCTTCCAAATATCTCATTTGGCAGGCCATCTGCTCTTGCGGACTGAGGAGTGAGCCTTTCGTGACAAAGGGCACAGTAAATTGCGAGATCTACAAATCTGAGTACCTCGAGAAGCGCCTTTTGCCGTTCTTGCAGCAGCGTGACGAAGCTCCGCTATTTTGGCCAGATTTGGCATCATGCCACTATTCTAAAAGTGTCCTGGAGTGGTATGAGGCCAATTCTGTCCATTTTGTTCCAAATGACATGAATCCGCCAAACTGTCCGGAGCTGCGCCCGGTGGAGCAGTACTGGGCAATAATGAAGCGGGAACTTCGGAAGAGCAAGAAGACAGTCAAAGACGAGAAGGACATGTTAAGAAAATGGAAAAAAAACTGAGAAACTGGTACCGGATGACACTGTAAAGACTTTGATGGAGGGCATCAAGCGAAAATGCGTTCAATTTTACACTCAAGGCTCCATCGATTAACTTTTCTTTTGATTTTTGAAGTAAATATATGTATAAAACTACCCTAAAATTTTGGTTTGATGCTAAACATTATAAGAAAATTGGCATGACATTTTCGGTGTCGCAATAATTTCGTGTTCGCCCTTTATACACACTAAAAAAATCTGAATTTTACTGGTGATGTAAACATCCATGAATGCAAACATTCATGCATGTAAACTTCCTTTTCACGTAAACTAGCAGGTTGAAAAAATGTTGCAAAAAAAGGTGGAAAGTTGCATACAATATATGGAATATTGCATGACATGTCTCATAAATTTACACGATTTATAATGTAAATTTGTACGCTCCATTTATGTGCATCATAGTAACGGAAATTTACACTACTTTTTTTTAGCTGTGTATGATAAAGATTGAAAAAAACACCCCCGTAACAACACATCCTTGAATACCCGAGTAACATTTCCAGTTTTATAGAGGTTTTATAGCATTCTACAAGTCTAAATCATGGTCTACAGAACCTTCATAAAACCAAAATTGTTACTTGGGTATATAGCAAAGAGTAAAACTACTGTGGCCAATTAACTGATTTAAATCACTGAGCCAAAATATATTTCACTCGGCCATTTAAATCGTTAGCGTTCGGTTTTTACGCATTCAATCGGGACCTCCCTCGGTAGGAAAAAATGTTCGGCTGCCTTTCAGTTTATCCTGCTGTCAGTTCCGAGTCTATCTGCAGAGATGAAAAAATTACACTCATTCGGCAATCCGTTTGTAGATGAGGATGGCTATTTTGTGATTCACGCTCGAGTGAATGCATTTTCCCATGCTTGTTTATAGGCGCTGAAGTCATAATAGTCAAGAGTCTGAGACTTGGAAGAATTTTAAGGATTATAATAAATTACAGATCATTCTATAGAATCCTGATGACCAACCCTAGAATTTGAAGTGAAATTTAACAGGAATCAAAGTGTTGATTTTAACGAAATACTGAGGCGGATTCCTGCATTATTTTGGAAGGAGAATTTCTCAGCAGAATTTAAAAATTATTGAAGAAATTAAAAAATTAAGAAATTGTTAAATGCATTTGGAGGGATTTCTGTGGAGAATAATCGAAATTTAAGAGCTTTGATAGTGTTGGTTTATTTCCTTTAAAATCCGTTTAATTGCTTATCTTTTGACAGATACACGTATTTCGTCTACTACTTGTAGACTTCATCAGTGGCACTGATGAAGTCTGCAAGTAATAGACGAAATATAAGCAATTATAACGGAATATAAAGGAAATAAACCAACACACTCAAAGCTCTTCATAAAGGGATTCCGTTAAGAGGTTCGACAAATTTAAAGGATCGAAATTCTAAACTAAATTCTAAGGTCATTTTTCACGATTTATAAAGGGAAATTCCAAGATGAGTCTGAGAATTGTATGGGGATCCCAAAAATGACAGATGAATATTAAAAAGCATTCCTAGAGAATTATGATGAGAATTCAACAAGAAACATAATTTTAAGAGTATTCTGATTAGATAACTCCAATAAAAATCGGCTGTGAATTCGAAAGAAATTCTTAAAAATGCTCCAAGGGTTTTCTAAAGAAAATTACGAAACATTTTTGCTATGTGTTTTGATTAGAAACCAGTTCCAGCCAAATAGGATAAAAACATAAAAATTTAAGACTCGACCTTCTCCGATTTGCATGAAACTTTGCATAATTATGTGTCATCTGATCACTCAAAGCGCGCAATGTACTGATTTTCTGAAATATACAAAGTGAGAATCAAGCAAACACAAAGTTGGCTTATTTTTCACTATGCGCAAGTGTAGAGCAGCGGAGAAGCTCAATGTGTAGCCATCGCTCCCACGGCTCCGACGCAAAGAGCACCACTCAGTGTAGGGTTGCAAATGGGAAACACAGCAAAAAGACTACATTCTTCAATGTTATGTCCTTCTTCATCTCCTATGCATGCAGTCGTGGTAAGCAAAGTCTGCAAAGAATACAAAGAAGACATTGGCGCTTGTTTTATTATATTTGCTCCCTGCGCCGCACGGAGTGTACCGCTCATTGTGTCGATCGCTTTCTCACAGATTAGTTGGAAATGAGTGTGCGAAGTAAATGTCGAGTGTTGTGAGATGCATGCACAAAGTTGCTTTGCTAACGCTCTGATGTGCTTTCCAGCCCTGAGTGTTATGGGCAATCATTACAATTTATGACAAAAAATCTGCCATTTTAGATCTTGTATTTTTTTTTCGACATTACGTCTTTGACATTTTTTTCAATAAATTGTAGAACCAAAAGGTCATTTTTGATAGAAATGACGTCTGACACAAAATTGTTTAGAAAAGTAGAATTATTCTGGGAAAAATATTCCCGGTATTTTTTTAGCAATTTTGAGTAAAAATTCAGGGAAGCTTAAATATTAAAAAAATGCATTTTTTTAGCTTCTTCTAAAAAAAAAAAATAATTGAAATACTACATCCAAAATGGCCGAGTTTTTTTTTGCAAAAAACGATTGCCCATAACACACCATTATGCAAAGTTTTATGCCAATCGAAGGTCGAGTTCCTCCGATTCGTCATTTGGCGTGGGACTGCTCTAGAGTTAAAAGAAAATTGGGAGAAGAATTTCAAAGGAATCAAATTCTCAGAATAGGTTTCTAAGAAGAAGGATTCTATTAAAATTCTTAGATGGGATTTCAAGCAAATTCAAAAGTAATTACGAGAAGAATTTTCTAGTTAGTTTAAGCCTAGTAGTCTAGAGATAATTTAGAGAATTACAGTTCAATACTAATCGAGAGGAAAGGACAAACAGAAACGGGCACTATTATAAGATAATATGAACCATACACTGAGGTAAATAGACTTAAGAATTTCATAAGCGCGACTTATGTAAGATTTCCGTCTAACATGAGGTAGCTCTTATACGTCTTTATCCATTCCATCTCCCAAGCGTTTACAGACGAGTGGTCCAGAAACAGGACCCGTAATATCAACGTCCATGGTTCGGTTCCAGTCTGCACCGTTTTATTATTTTTTTGATGATGATAGGGTAGAGCGCTATTTCGTCGCAACCGCCCATTTCCGTTCTATCGATCAGAAAAGATCAATAATATCAATGATTTCACCATTCACCGTCAATAATATGTTTGTTCCGATGCGTTCATTAGCTACAACATAAATCCTATTAGAACGCATTGTATGAATATTTACGCTCATTGTTCTCAAAACAAAAGAAGAGCTCCTAGAGAATTTGCTTTTTCTACGTTTATCCGTAGGACGAAGGAAACCTTAAAGCGTTTCAATGCGTTGGGACGGACTTGAAACTCGTAGGACGAATTTAGAATCAAGAGCAGTATTAGATTTTTAATAATATCTCAACAATTTGTGACTCTTTATCAAATTCAACGGTACGCATGGAAAGGTGAATAAATATAGAAGTCATCTTTGACAGAAATATTCAATTTTTCAATCAAACCCGTTCATAAAAGGGAGGTAAAGCGCGGGCTGTGCTGAGTAAGACGGAAATTAGATCAAAAGCCCTATTATTTTTCATAAGGCAAATCAATGAAATTCATACGAATTTCTTGTGGCTAAAAATCATAAGTGGTGAATCTCTCTTTCCCTCTTAAGGGCTGTTCATAAACTACGTCAACACTTTAACGAAGATTCTACGGTCCACATCAATTTCCAAAAAATGTATGAGAGATTGCCTACGCGGAGGTAGGGGGTATAAATCTCTAAAAATCGGTCGTAGTTTATGAACAGCCCCTTATGGCTGTTCACGGACGGCCCTTAATGTGAATGATGTTTATAAAATATTGCTTGAGCATCGGAAAGTGCAATTTTCCTTTCATAAGATTTATCATTAACACCCCTTTCTTCTTACCCCGTCAATTACGAAGATTTAAAACAGGATTCTTGCTTCTTTTTTTTTCGGAAACCACATACAACTGGAATAGATTTTTAAACACACAGTTGACTAGTAAATTAGATATCAACATTTTGATATCTTGTTATAATTGAATTCTTAAAGTGACAACAAATGTTGTTTGTCATATCAATAATAACATATTGATTACTTATTTTGATAAATATTAGCGAAAATGTCAATATCAAAATGCCCAATGTTATCAGTAGAGATAGATTCGTTATGATTTTGATAATCTTCATATACCATTTAGATCATTTTTTTTTTATGATTACTGTAAACTCGACCACACTGTTGTCAAATTATGTTATGATAAACGATTATATCATAATATCAAATTATGTTTTCACTTTGTTTTCATTATCTACTCGGGTATTGAACACACCAGTACAATTTATTAAAAGCGCCCTAACCCCAATTTTTCCTAAATGCCATATAATTCCAAAGTGTTTTAAACAGCTGTTCATTCGGCAAAGGCAAATATTCTCAACAGATTGAGTAACCACGCGTCTCCATATAAAACCCCTCACTAACCCGTCACAATGCTTTCTACAAGCTATATTTCCTCCAAGACTAAATTAGTTTCTAGTTCAACGACCAATGTCACGAGAAAATCTGCGTTAATAATACCGCTTTCTCAACCTCATGAAATGTTATACAACCTGTCACCTTTAAAAACGATGTGTTTTATAGGTCATGAAAGAAGAATGAAATCATTACCTACTTTGTGTCAGCAGTATCATGTATCTCCCTCATCTTCACCGGATTCCACGCATAATTCTAGACAGTTTTCCAAGGAAAACCGAACGCCACTCATTAAACCACCTCAAATCGCTACTAATTATCTAGAGCTGCCCATTTCACTCGACACCGCCCACCCACCACTAGTGGGCAAGTTTTTCCTGCTCCATGCAGCAGACTATGTATGTTTCTGAAACAAAGCGCCCTCACCTGATCCACAGACGCCGACGACGTTTTCGGTTGGTCAGTGGCGGTAAAAATAGCAGCACCATCTTGCTTCAATGTCACACCCCCACCGTCAACGGGAAAATAATTACCGCTGACAGTGGCTCCATCCGATCCACGGGGAGTACTAAATTTATAGATCACCTTCACCGGTGGCCTTTGGCTGGATGGTGCCGGTGACTCACCTGCACCTGCACCACCACCACCGTCATTGCTATTGGTATTGGACGCTGCTGGATTGGACTCGGCCGAACCGCCTTCGGATTTAAGTTTATCACAGCTAGCACTGCTTCCCTGGTGCGAAAGGGTCAGCTGCGCATGCACTGTCCACTCGGCCGTAATCTCCGGTGGCACTCCGACGCCCAAACTGCTTGCCATATTTCGAGACTTTCAAATCGTCAATCACTATCACCAAACTATTTCTTCCTCACAAAAGGCTTCCACGGTTGGCATCCGTCAGTGTCATTCTTCGTGGAACCGCAAATCACACCAATAATAACAACAACAGCGACAACGGCATTCATGTCACAATGTTTTTCCGACAACGAAACACTTTGTGAATATTTTCATCACCATAGCGAGAGAGAATGAGTTGAGAGCTTCACAGAATGGGTCAACGTCGTCACGATTCCACACTATGCCACTATAATGCGAGAAGATGAGATGCACACGGTTTCTTCAAGGTTCCTTCGCTGCCATAAATAGGTCAACCGTGTCACGTCGCGTAACATAAGGGGATCTATGGTAAAACTTAAATCTACACACGTTCACACTTGGCAGTGACTTTATAATAATAATAATAATAATAGTGAATGAAGAACGCTCTCGTCGAAAACCGCACTCGCAATCACTCTGACTAAGAAGGTGCCATCATTTCCGGATGACGTTGATTGCTCGGGTTCATAGCACTTTCACTTGTTCGCAAAGCCGATCCCGAAACTGCACTGGGATGGCCTTTCCGTGAACGCCCGAATGGCCGTATTTTTCCTCCGATTTAATGCCACTGGCCGCGTGTGTATTGTTTGTTCTTTTAAATAGAAAGAACAGCGGGCGTGTATGCCCCGTCGTACCGTCGTCGTCGTCGTCGTCGCCGCCTTGCCGTGTGTTGTGTGTGTTTATAAATAGAGGAGGAGTAGCCTCAGCTAAAAGGAATCAATGAAATGATCGTCGGAGTGCGAAAGTCGCGAAAGTAGAGTAAACTGACCGACCGTTGAGCGACGGTGCGGCGGCGGATATAGCTCAGATGATGACGGTGGCCGGTGGAGTTGTGAACCGATTGATTTGCCTTTGTTGTCGGTAGAAAAGCAAACGGCTTCAAATGGGATTCAAGGAAGATTGATACGTGTCAAGCTCTGCTATTTTTTTGGTTGTTTAAATATAAGTTGAACCTATTGCAGAATGAACGAATGGCTTGAATAGACAATGACATGATATAACGTTTTCCAATGGTAGTAAATCAAAAAATCTAACTTTGAGAACTAATGGTCAAATTGGGGATGGCTCCGTCGTAGTGGTTAACATCCTTTTAACATACCTTGATTTTGGACCACCGTGAGTCATCTTTGCCAAAATCGAATGGGTACTGACTGTATGTATATTAGGTTATTTTGAATTACCGATTCAGGTTAATCGAATCTCTATCATTATTTTTTTCATTTATATAGTCACCGAGACTTTTTTTACGAAAAAAATCACGATGAAAATGTATGGGGGAAAAATGTCGTGACATTTTTTCCTCGTATCATTTTCATGACATTTACCACCACTGCTCATGGGTGACTTGTTCGATTTGAGTGATGAGATTTGAAATTGTGACTTTTGCGTGAGAGGTATGGATGTTAATCAGAACGCTGAGGCGGTCCCCTTAGTCGATTCCAAATCAGGCTCTAACCATGATCTCCCAAATTTGAGCTCATTCGGTGTGATCTCATATGCAGTGCTGGGATTTGTCATTGTCATTGACAGACTTTCGCGCAAAATTGACAAAATTGTTTTTCACTAGTCACTGACAGACTTAATCCTCAAAAAAACCACATTAATTTTTTCGTCAATTTAAAAGATTTACCTGGTAGAAAAAATTGTAATTTCATGCATTCTGCGTTACATTATTGTTATCCAAGCAGATCAATACGTAGATGCTTGTTCACTTTAACGGCTCCATGTAATTGTGTTGCTCAATTGATTTAATTTCGTTACAAATTTATTTAATAAAAAATGTTCGTCACTGACAGCATTGTCATTGACAATTGACAACGTTTGCTTTGACGATTACTGTCAGCTCAAATGAGTGACCAAAGCAGAATTGTCAATATCACAGTGTATTGTCGAGATTTTGCAGTACTGCTCATATGGCCTCAGTGGTTAAGTTTATTCGGCAATATACCTATTAGGACAATCTTTCGCATGTCAAGATTGTTGCTTATCGCATATTAGCTTATTGCGGTGCTCTCATCTTAGCTGTCTCGATGCACTTCCAAAGTTATTAATTGAGAGCTTTCGATGCTAGTACCATTATTGCATTAGTAAACTTGTGTGGCAAGTACAAGCATACTCTATGCCCAGGGAAGTCGAGAAATTTTCCAACTCGAAAAAATCCTAGACCGGACCAGGACTCGATCCCAGCCACCTCCAGCATGGTCTTGCTTTGTTGCTCCGCCTTAACCGACTGAGACTGAGGGAGGCCCTTAGAGGCGTAAAAATGAGCACTTGTCAAATGGCAGTAAAGATTATATTTGTTTTGAAAAACAAGAATGAAAAGTTTTTGAAGTAACCTAAGTCTTCAGGCCCACAAAGTTTCGTTGGATTCTAAACGGAAAGATTTTTTTTTTCAGTGCAGACAACAAAAAGTTGTTGTAAGAAGAGCTTTGTCGCTATAAACGCAATGTTTGAACCAACATTCCTTAAGCTTAAGATCATTGAAATGGGACAATCCTGTTCACATGAAAATCTACGAATCCCAAGTGCAGTGTGGCTTTAAATGGTGCCTTCTAATTAGAATTATCTTGCTTTGGTTCTCGTTCCCAATGTATTCCAATAGAACACCAAAGCATTAATCGAGTTTTGTCCCTTTAAATTGGTTTCCACGAGTATTTTTCCCCCCTTCCGAGAAACTTTGCAAATCGCATAACCTGTTTCTTGACAGACCTTGGTATGAACTAGTGTTTCCTACCCGGGACATCCCGGGATATTTACCAAAAACCTCGTTTCTCTGGGTGAAACATATCAGAACTTTCCCAGCAGAGTCATAAGAAACATCTAAGGATAAAGTTTGCAGAGACGTCCAGAGGAAGTCTAAAAATCTTCTAAGGGAAATCGGAAGAATACTCTAGGTGAAATCAGAGGAATTTTCTAAGGGAAGACAGAAGAAATTTGTATGGGAATTCCAAGAAAATAATTCAAGGAAATCAGAAGACATTTTCATGCGAAGCCGGGAGAAACTACCAGAGCTGTCGAAAAAACAGCTGGGGTCTGGAGTAGTTAAAAACGGTTTGATAGAAACATCCAGTGACATTTTGAGAAACTTGGATAAACCTACCAATGGAAGCCAAAAAAAGCTACCACGGAAGCAAAAAACTTCTGCAAGAAACTTCCTAAGAAATCAGATGAATATTTCTAGGAAAATTAGAAGAGACTTCTGGAAAAATTCTGTAATATTTGCTGAGTAAAAAGTAAGAGATTGCATCCGTAGATTTGACGTAGGATTACGTGCTCGGTATCAATATTCGGCGACTGTGTTAGGGAAATCACGTTTTCCCATCACGGAAACGCCTCGTTTTCTGATGACGAAATTACGCATTTTCGTGCACAAAACGCACGGGCTGTAGCTCGCCATGCGCTGAAAGCATTGCGCTGCTGCTGACCGATAGGACACCACTACACACGGTGATTGAATAAGCACCGTTCGGCGAGACCGGATGGAATTCGATTTTGAAATCTGTGTTAGGGAAAGCGCTTTTAGCAGGGAATCGGCGATAACTTTAATCACCATTGCAACAGTTGGACATTTGTGTAATTTTCAATAGTGACATATTGAAAATTGATAAAGTTTTCATTTTATCAGATCCGTAGAAAAAATTTCAATCGATTGACTTGTTTGGAGTTAAAGTCCATCCGCTATTGACAGAGTTATAAGTGGTCAAAACCTGACCACTTTTCGTAACACGGTCGATTTTGGTTTATTGAACTTGCACCCCCAATATGTTGGCAAAAGTCAATCGTTGGCAGCTCTGGAAAATTTTCCGATTGAAGTATTAAATTTAAGTGGTTAAATTATTTTCTATATTATAAATCGCCATACAGAAGTTATGGAATAAACATTCTGATGAATAAATGCCATGAATTCAACTTGTTTCCGGACTTTGAAGCCATCAGCTGTTTCCCGTTTCCCGGGAAGCTAAAACATGGGTGGGGAAATCGAAAATGGACGACTTGTAGACAGGGCCGGGCAAAGCAAATTATTTTCATTTTACGTTCAATCATAAAGTTTAGCTCTGAACTTCTGACTTAATTTTTTTTTTTCGTTGGCCTGCCAATATATCTGAGCTTGTTGGTCACAAATGGTTGAGTTGAGGTAAAAGATCTTTCAGCAAATCAGCTTTGATGCATTGCAAATGAAGGTCCTTGAGGACACATCGGTAACTGATGAATGGCTGAGTTCTTTTTGTTTGCTGAACATCCAAGGTAATGGTCTTAAGAAGATTTATATTGAAGAATTGACGTCTATATTGAAGCTAAATGTAGGCATCAATGCTTCATGATATGTGTGCTTGAGTTGTATTGTCTGTCTGTCTGTCTGTCTGTCTGTCTGTCTGTCTGTCTGTCTGTCTGTCTGTCTGTCTGTCTGTCTGTCTGTCTGTCTGTCTGTTTGTCTGTTTGTCTGTCTGTCTGTCTGTCTGTCTGTCTGTCTGTCTGTCTGTCTGTCTGTCTGTCTGTCTGTCTGTCTGTCTGTCTGTCTGTCTGTCTGTCTGTCTGTCTGTCTGTCTGTCTGTCTGTCTGTCTGTCTGTCTGTCTGTCTGTCTGTCTGTCTGTCTGTCTGTCTGTCTGTCTGTCTGTCTGTCTGTCTGTCTGTCTGTCTGTCTGTCTGTCTGTCTGTCTGTCTGTCTGTCTGTCTGTCTGTCTGTCTGTCTGTCTGTCTGTCTGTCTGTCTGTCTGTCTGTCTATCTGTCTGTCTGTCTGTCTGTCTGTCTGTCTGTCTGTCTGTCTGTCTGTCTGTCTGTCTGTCTGTCTGTCTGTCTGTCTGTCTGTCTGTCTGTCTGTCTGTCTGTCTGTCTGTCTGTCTGTCTGTCTGTCTGTCTAAGCTAGTTACTTATAATAATGAGTGGTTTAGTTTTTGGCATGTTTTAAATCTCAAATTGGAAAAACCTTTGGTGACCAAAATTGATAAACCCCTCAAATGACTTTTCATAAACTTGCTATGAGATATTCTTAATATTTATGGGTTTCCTAGATCCTTGTGCGAAATATATTTTCAGTAGAAATTAAGGAAAATTTATTTTTTTGAATGGAGTTGCGCCTAAATGTATGCATTTTTTTTAAATCACTTATAATTTCACAGAAAATCATTAATTTCTTACAATGAAAACATTTTTACTATAATAAAAAAATGATAGACTGACATTTAGTTCACTGAATATTGTCACTTTCATGCTAAGGACAGCAATCGTTCCAACCAGTGCTGTTAATTTTCATATCATTCGATTGAAGATGAACCAATACAACCATTCAATCAATTCTGTGAAAACGAATTCTCACTTGACCATAATTTGAAGAGCCCTTTTCTCATTCGAAGCTCATCGTCACTGTCAATTGAGTCAGTCACTTTCATTTGATATACGACAGTGAAGTACGGAAGAAACCCAGCAAAATGGTCCCAAACAGACAAGTCGAACCCGATGTCGGATCAATGTAAGTCAAATGTAAGGTCGATGTTGACCCAATGTCGTGCTGTTGTCGGGTTTATGTAAGGTCAATATCGGGTCAACATCGAGTTGGGGTTTGGTAGAAGTCAGGTTGGTGTCGAGTTGGCTTAGAATTAGCCATAAAAGGCTAGAACAAGAGTTAGTGCCCATGTCCCAACCGTCAGGGGAAAATGGAGCATCACTTAACCTGTCTAGCCTAGATGCTTCCAATGACCAACCAATCATACAATTAACAAAAACGGAAGGTACGGTACGAGATGTCCACGTTGCATCCATTAATTGGATTCTCGATTTTTCTGAATCATCTTGCCCCTTAAAAGCCGCACAGTAGGCCAGGCCGTTTTTCATACATCAAATAGACAAGACAAATGATGGACGTTTTTCCATCATTTTCCAGGATGCTTTCGAGAACTAGCGTGACTTTGGATGTTACTATAGATTGGATTATATTAGAACAATGTTACTTAGGACCATTTGAGAGAAAGGCAAAGTACTAGAATTTTCAATATTGTCAAACCCTTAGCATTCGACTCAAACGATTCTCTTTGTCAGCTCGCGACCATTTCTTCGATTCACTGTCCATTCAATATATGTCAACCAGATGTTTTACGACACAAATATAGACTAACGAGAGACACGTCCCATGATCAAACCATGTGGCACTTTCACTCATGTGGAAAATATTCCTCCGATGAGTCCTTTTCCGTTTCGATTCCCAAGCGGTGAATTATGCACCGTTTAATCACAGCAGTTTGTGTTTTTGTTTGCAAATTTATTATGTTGTTTTCATTTCCACTGACGACAACGTTCGACTGCACTTCGTACTACCGCCGTGTGAGGAGAAATTCGTTACACATTTGTTACTCCGAAACCAACGACACACCACCATCATCTTCTGCCACCCGTTCATTGCAGTTGTAAATTTTCGCAAATTTATACCACTTGATTCACACCACGGACCATGTTCTTCTAAAAGCCACACTGACAACCGCAACCATCCATCCCAGCAGATGGTGGTCACATTTTGGAATTTTATTGATTTTTCACAACTTCGCGGTCTGGGTGCACGCACGCACGGACGGACGCACGCTTTTCGGACGGCGATCTTGCCGAACGGAACAATTCAACTGATCCCGTGTTGAGATTCCCAGCTCGACGCTCAACACTCTTCAAGCGAAACCATTATGATCGAGTCGGAGAGAGCTCGACGAGAGAAAAAGGTCCTCTCGTAAGAAGACAAAACACATGCGATTTCTCGTGCCTTCGATTGTGACTGGGGCCGTATTCGGGTCACGATCTCACGCACGGTTTCACCGAAACAAAAAAAAAAACTTAAACAAATAAAAAGATCACATTATTCCTCGCGCTCGCACAGTTCGATCCGAATCGAAATAAATCTGTCAGCATGGGCGGTCAATTCCCAACCCGTGATGATCTAGAATTCACGATTTGAAATGGTGGATTAGGAAAATTTAATCACACGCGTCAATTTACGGACCTGTCGATTCGTGGTGGGGTTCGTTCGTTTTCGTTCGATCAACTGGTTGATACTGAGTTGAGCATTGAGAGACCGAAAGCGTTATAACCGAGGACGACGACGACGATGAAGAAAAAAAGCGGCATGTTGACGTCGGTCCGAAGGATTGTATGCGATGAGAGATGATGGAAACTGTTGCTGTTGGCTGGCGCGGAAAATCGCTCGCTCTGTTAGAATATTAAGTGGATTTTGGCACCTTCGGAATGTTGATGCTGAGGCAGAGGGGTGTGAGAGGTGGTCCCATTCATACTTTTGCCAGGAGGGGAAGGCTGGGCGAGGTAATTGCTATTGAGAATGAGAAATAGTAGGTGTCATAATCTTAAATTTTAGGATTTTAGAAGCAGACAATACAAACGTTTTAAGAAAAAAGTCAACAACGAAGTCAAGGAATGCCGAGGAGAGCAATTTAGCTAGGATTAGTTCGGACCGTGTAGTGTAGTCTACCATGTGGATGGTCGGGGGTGTAGGGTTGAATTAATTGGCTTATTTCGCCTAAGTCAGGAGGTTATAAATACTGAACATGTTTGTGTCGAGAATTTGATGTAGACTATAAGGCGCTGAGAATATGTTTAAATTTGTTATTAGGGGCTTTTCCTAAATTGTTACGCTACTTATGTGAGCGTTTTGCCTGTTCTCAACTGAGTGTCCTTAGAAGAGTTTCCACAGTTGTTAATTGAGAGCTTTCTTTGACAACCAATGCATGAATTTGTATATTGTGTGGTAACCAGAATGATATTCTATGCCCGGGAAAATCGATAGAGTTTCCAACCAGAAACATATCTAGACCGGATCGAAAATCAAACCCGCCATCTTCGGCTTGTTAATATGTGCCTTAACTGACTAATTTATCTGAGGCCCTTGAACCCACGACCTTCTAATCACTGAGTGGAAGCGTTGAGCACTACACTTTGACTGTGAGATACGACCATAACTTCAAATGTAGAATTGGTATTGATATGGATAAAATTATTTCTTTTAGTAAAAGTATCATGCAAATGAACTATGAAAATCAAACTAACTGGGCCAAACGCCAATCGCTGATCCAAAAACTATCTTTTCACTGACATTAGATCTTTGCCGTTCAGTTCTTACGTATTCAACTGAGTTTGCACTCAGTAGAGCACATTTTTCGCATTATCTCAGGTTCTCGCCTGTTTCGTTTTACTCATGGTGGCCTCAAATAGCCCAGTCAGTTAAGGCGCGGTATTACCAAGTCGGAAGCGGCGATTCCCGGTCCGGTCGAGGAAATCTTTCGGATCACCACTGAACTTCACAGAACTGCAAGAATGGCTTCGGAAAACGTCAAAGTAGCACTAAAATTAAATGATGAAGCAGCCATAAATGAAGCAAATCCATGCCAAATAGCGAAACAATAAACGAATTTTAGATTTTACCTTCCATGAAACTTCGCATAATTTTTTGATAATGGACCAAGTTTGTGCTGGAATTTGACCATATTGACTCACGTCTAATTTTTTTAAATGGCGTATTCAATATTTTTAAATAAATCATAGCGCGAAAACGGCTCACCTAATCAAAGCGACGTCTGATACAAAGTTCTGGGAAACTGGATTGCCTTTTCAGAAAAAAATACACGCTAAAAAAACCCAAAATTTCATAAACAAAATTTAAAAACAAGTAGTGTTAAAAACTTTAATAACAAAAACAGAAGATTTGTAAAACAGGGTGGCAAGTGAATTTTCTTTTTGAAATTCCCGTTTAGAATCTCAAAAAAATTCCCGGTTTATAATATTCAGCAAAAATCAAATTTTCGTAGTTATTTATGGGAAAATTATCTTCAATAGAAAAGCTGTATGTATATCATTGATCTGTACGATGTGATGATCGATCCATTATATACGTTTTACAGTCATGGGTCAGCTAACAATAATTACGAATCCGCCAGTCCAGCATGTTGTCGACTTTAAGTGTTCCACAAATGTGTAGTGATTTTATAAAATATGCAAAGAGTAAAGGATATTATCGGGATATTTAGAAAAATCAATTTGCATCTTTTTTTTCTAAGCTTGAGACCACTTATTTTTGCAAAGCCCCGGAACCAGGGCCTACTGAGCACCTGAGTCATGGAATATTTTTATGGTCTCTAGATAGAATGCTGTTGAGCTGAATGTTTCATTCAACCGAATTGTAAAGAATAAGACATTGAATTTAGAAATTGCGTTAGAAATGTTGAACATTATACAAATGAGGAATCACAAAAATAGAATTGAGAAAATTCTGTTTAAATTTTTTTTTTCAAGATTATAGATTTAGACAAAAAAAAGTTTGATTTTTAAATATGAGTTTGAGAAAAATATTCAAAATGGGGAATTTTGGAAAATTTACAAGATCTTAGATTAAAATAATACGGTAATGGATTTTGGCTGGACCTATTTATGGAATCTCCACACTGCGTCTAAATGTATGCCGTGTTTTTTCTATGAATATAACATACCTAATTCAAAAACTAGTTGAATGGTAGTCACTTGGAGGCCCAGGGCCACATTAGCCACACCTGGCCATGGTCAAAAACCATCATACATTGAATCACATTACAATTCAACAGCCAGTTCAATGGCAGTTATTGGGAATAGCCAGGATCACGCATTTTCCGGAACCCCAGGAAAGCGACCACTTTCAGACTTGGATCAAAAAGCATCATGAGTTGCTTCAAATCACATGAGAATTCATCTATTTCCTCTATGCCCTATGTTTAAGAAAATTGAAACTAGGAAAGTAATCATGTTTCCAAACTTTTTGTCAGTGTGAACGACAACCTGAGGAAGGTTTTAAAACAAACGATCAAACTGACGTTTGTCAGATAACGAGCAGACCCAACCTTGATACCCGATTCAGGTTGGAACTGCATAAGAATTCGCTTTTACTTTGTTCTGCTACGCTACGAGATAACATCGATTCAAATCTGCTGCTCGCTAAAGAAATTAATCATGTTACCATGCTTCTGCGTTAATATTCCTTTTGATGTCACTGCTGTTTTTTTACGATGACATCTATCAGAAATTACGCATACTTTTAGTTCCGTTAATTGCTAACAGAGTGCAGTGCGGTAAAAACATGTATGATACCTCTATATATGCATTTAGATTAACATCCGAAGCCCCTCCTTTTTTGCATATTCTACACAAAAACTACATCCAAAGTCCCCCCTTTTTTACGTATTCTGCATACAAAATACTTCCTAAACCCCGCCCTTAACAGGATTTTCCACCGTTTTTTTTATGAATGGGGCGGGCAGAAATTATATTTTACAGAATATGTAAATAAGGGGGGAGTTATGATGTTATTTTAAATGCATACATAGAGTGATGCCACATTTTTGGAATATCAATCTGTATTTTCATCGCAAAAAATCTTTTTTATCTGTACCTGGCTGACAAAAATCTGTAAAAAAATCTGTATAATTTATTTATTATGGTCTCAGTATGAATTTTCCTAAATCTTCTTGAGTTCATTCATAGTTCAGAAGGAGTTTGTTCAATGTTTAGAATCTTGAAAAATGACTAAAGATTGGTTTCATTGTCTTCTTTGATTTTTGTAAAAGTGATTTGTATCTTTTCTACAAGTCTGAAAATACAAAACATTAAGTACCAGTAGAAGTGAGAGACAAATCTGTTTCCGACTGAATATTTCCTGGGTTTGCTAAAACGGCTTGTTTACCGATTTGAACAAAAAATATTATTAATTAAATATCGTATCTGTCAGCATGTGACATGGTTAACTAAACAAAAAAAAGGGAAACTGATATCCCTTCCAACGAGAAACCAGAAAACATGAACATCAGAAATCCATTAAAAAGATTCCAAGTCCATTCAAAGATATAGTAATACAATCGTATTTTATTTAGTGAAAAATACGTTTTAGTTTTGATGATCATAGATTGAATTCAAGCTGCTCAAAAGGAAGAAACGATTATTTATCAGAATAAATAAATATAAAAAAATACAATTTTCTCCTTATTTGAAAAATCTGTAATCTGATATCTGTATCAAAATATTGGAAAAAAAATCTGTATGTTTACAGATAAATCTGTATATGTGGCATCAGTACCAGACATGTTTTGCAGAGTTCGAAATTTTCGCCTACTTGAGAAGAGAAACGTCATTTTTCACCTGCTAGGAGAAAAAGATGAGAATGTGAGAAGCGACAGAATATTATACGCTCACAGCAGTTTTCGCGAGAAAAGCAACAGCGATTTATTTTTTTCGGAGAGCATGAGCAGCAGATAAATCGTTTCTTTTTCAGTGAATTCTTGATGCCGATAATGATTTTTCACTTCTTTCATACACCTGAAAATTCACTTTCCGCACGCAAACGATGATCCGAAATTAAGAACCAAAACAACAGTTAGGGCACATCCATAAATTACGTAGAATCTGAGGAGTAATGGAGAGGGGGGTTCAACATTTTTAACGGACCATGCATAAGGTATAGAAAAAAACGCCACCAAGGGGAAGGAGAAGGTCTAAAAGTGTCAAGAAAATTGAATCGTCATTTATGGATGACCCTTATGATTTGACAGAAGGTATAAAAGGAAATAATAAAAAAAATCTGCCGGACTGGTTGAAACCAATGAAATGCAAACAGGTGAGGTTATGTGAAATCGTTGTCCCTTTCGTTCTGCCGCTGTTTAAATGGATAACACAGTATGACGTCACACTCCGTCAACCATTTAATAAGCGGAAGAACAAAAGAGACGGCGAATTCCCAAGCCTCAACTGTTTACATAACATTGGGTTGGAACCGAACAATTTGGGGTGGTATTTTTTTCGCTCTTGGTAGTTTTCAGAGCCAAATGGGTGATGAAAAAGTGTTTTCGTTGGTTTTTGAAGAGAGATATTTTCGGATTATGTATGAGAGAGGATAATAAATTTTTACATTCATTTACATTCATTTGCCCTTAAATTTTTGTATCAACAGAGTTCCGCAAAATGTTCATACATCAAAGCTTTTGTAGTTTTTGCTATAAGCTACAACTTTTGTTAACAACTCAAATCCGTATCTCTTATGCATGACGAACCAGAGCGAACAGAAGCCACTACTGTTTTTCAATGAATGTATTTTACATTCACTGAAAAACAGTAACATGTTCTGCCCGCTCTAATTCGTGATGCATAAGAGATACAGATTTGAGCTATGGGCAAAAATGGTAGCTAATAAGAAAACCTACTAAAGCTCTGTACATCATTTTGCGGAATGTTGTTGATGAAAAAAGTTAGAGGCAAATGAATGTAAATGAATGCATGGAATGAATGTAAATGATTTTCCATGCCTGCCCAAGAGCGTTAAAGTGACTATACTAAAAAAAAAAGATTTCTTTAGGCTGACGTTCACTTTTTTTGATCTGAATATGCATCGAAGGCGAATTATTCCCACTTCTCTCAACTTCTATATGAAGGTTTGTATTGCTTCCTTCCAGCGGTAGAGCGCCATCTCTGTGGAAAATGGCCTAACGATATAATGCATTGTAAACAAAACGAAGCGCACCTGGTGGTCAATGCAGGAAACAACTAGGTCCAACCATGATACAAATATGAATTAAGAATTTTGTCTATTATTCAAACGTTTTAGTAAAATTAATAAACTAATAGTGGTTAGAGATGAACTAGCCTAAGGCTAAAAATCTCTTTAATAAAGAAATTAAAAAAAAAATAAACTAACAGTCTGATAACATGAAATTTACAATTTTTAATACTGCACGCAAGTTTTGAAAATGTAAAACAAAACATTCCTCTTGTGGACGTTCTAAAGAGAGTCATGTTGATGAAAAAAAAAAGTTAAAAGAGGACTATTGTTAAAAACATACTAAAACTGAAATTATTTGAAAATTTCTTATAAAATATAAAGTAATAATAAAAAAGCTCCATTCTCTATAGTTATGAGCTTTTAGAAGAAGTTTATATTATATAGCATATGGACTAAATTAGCGCCAGTAAAAATAGGTCCACGCGAGTACTCGGTCCAGTTCCTTTAACTTTAAATATAAGACAGTAATAATGTAGAACGCAAAGAATAACTCGGCTCTGTAAAATTTATTCGATTGAGCAATTACAAAAAAAAAAAAAAAAATAGGTCCAACCATGATTCATTTTTGGTCTAACCAAAATTCATTACCCTTATCATTATTTTGGTCCTGGAAAGCTTTCACAGCTCTGCAACATGGAAGATTGTTCAGGACTCATTCAATTAAATAAAAATCTGTAAAATTCTGAGTAGAAAACCTGTGGAATTTTTAGCAGAACTTAAAATAAATTAAAGTCTTAATTCAAGAGAAATTCTGAGGAGAATTACTACGCAATTCATTTTTTAGGATATTTGACCAGCAGAATCATAAGATAATTCTGAGATAAGAGTCCTAAAGAATTCTGAGATGAATTCCAAGAAAGTTCTAAATTGAGCTCCTAGGTAATTCTTAGAATAATTCCATGACAGTTGTGAAAAGAACTTCAAACAGAATTCCTAGGTGATTATGAGGAGAATTTTATATGGATCGTAGGGATGGCAAGTAAATTTCAAGGATAGCCCCAAGAGAATTCAAAGAGAATTATGAACAGAAATTAAAGGGTGCTCTGAGGTTAATTTTAAAAGGATTAGACTGAGAAAGATTCGTTAGGAGAGTTTTGGTAAAAAAAAAATTGAGAATGTTTTCAAATTAATTGAATACTTAGGAGGAATTCTATACAGGATTCTAATGAAATTCTTAAGGAAATTCCGTAGAGAATTTAAGTAGAATAACATAATAGTTCTGAGCAAAATTTTTAAGAATGAAATTATACTAATAAACCATTTAGAAAAGTAACACAAAAGTTGATAAAATTTAAATCTTCATTACTTAGAGATCATGGTAATTTACGAAGTTGCCACAGTGGTCGGAGATACTAAAATCATGAACTTAATTGAATTGTGCATAAACAACTGACTTAATTGAAATAGTGTCTTCAGAAGAATTGTTCACATAAGTATTCCCGAGCATTAACCGATAGCTAATCGATAACAAATGAATATCTTAATGTGGTATGATACCAGATTTTGGTATGCTTGTGGTCAGAGGTGGCAACAGTACATTTTTTGAAAAACCATCGTCCAGAGCGAAACAAAACAGCCAGCACACGGGCGGCCGTTTATAACTACATTCCAAGCGAACAGCGGAGATAGAGAATAAATAAAATCTCGCAGCCTGATTTTTCCAAACAGTTTATTGTAATGAAATTTTAGCTGCAGGCTTGCGTGTGACAGTAAATTACCAACTCCCTTATTTACGCATAATTTTAACACCAATGCTTATGAGTGGTCAGTCTTCATTCTTATCTTTTAATTCCATACAATAAACATCAAATAAATGCAGCAATTAGCCAGAAATCAGCAAAATTCTACACGACATAAATTTATGTCGCGCGCGCCGCCGGTCTTGTCTGCTTCTTTGTGCGAAAATGTTCTGTCGCTGGCAGAAAACAGTTTAGAAATGTCATGACATTTTTGCCGCTTGCCAGTTTGCTTTTGTGTGTCGTCAAAATGGTTATCGCAAAAAGTATCAAATGTTAAGGAAAAAATGTTAAACTCCAGGACTCGTGCCAGCACTGCTTGTGGTATAAAACCTTGTTTTGATATTATTCAGTTATCGAAGTATTTTTTTTTAATAACAAATCAATACCAAAATAACAAAAAGTGATCTTTCAGTTTTTAGACAATGACACCTAAAAGAGTTATTGAATCGGTATTAGAAGACCTTCAAAATAACAAACTATGGTAATCTAGCATCTAAAAAAGCATCTGTTATCCGTTTGTTATTGTAATAACTAAATTATTTATTTATTCGTTTTCCGTAGAATATTTTTGAGGTATTATTTTTGGTATTTTACCTCTTATGTCAGCCTAACTAATACCATATTTAGGTTGCCAGTGATGCTATTTTCATGCCTGAATTTCGTATTAATAAGTTATTTTTTCCTGCTCGGGTTGCCCATAATTCTACAATTTCAAAAAATTATCATACCTCACTATGGAAAAAAAAACCGAAATTTTTACCCTAAAGTTGTAGAATTACTCAAAATATGAAACTTTGTACAATATACAAATTGTCAATTTCTAATAGTTTTGAAGATATGGACCGGATAGATTCCATCCCTCCTCTGAATAAATAAAAAAAAAACTCGAAAACGAAATTTTTGAGATTTTTTTAAATTTTGACATTGTTCAATGGTGCAAGCATTATCACGCATACGGTAGCGCCAACCCTGATTTCTGAGAAGATAAAAAGGATAGGAAAATAAACTCTAGCCCTAGAGCTTTTTTATCTTGTATGACCACTTGAAAATTGTGAAAACAGGATCTCATAATGAGAATATGTTAGAACCGGATTTCAATAGTTTTTACACCGTAACGCAGTCTCGAGAGGTTAAGGATTTGTAAACTAATTTTAAACTGAAAAGCTCTCACTAGGTTCCGCATTAGAATCCATGCCGTCAATCATTTTTTTTATCTCCCTACAGTCAACGGTGACACGAAGTAATTGGCAAATTTTGATGTTTTCCAGCTGGGCCTCGTGGCCAGCGAATCAGAAATGACAGTCCTTTACACCCTTTTCAAATAATAATGGACTGCACACGTAGCGATGAAAACTCGCATTTATAGAACTCACAGCTGGATTACGATCCGATAACGACACGATTTGCAATGGCGCACAATAACAATCGCTTCACAATACGTATTTAATCGTAATTTTTCATAATAGTCAGCTTCAAGATATGAATATACAGTCAACTCTCCATATCTCGATATTGAAAGGACCACCGAGATATGCAGAAATTGAGATATAGAACAAGAAAACCCTACTGGAACATTTGAAGGGGCTGAGATATCCATCGAGATAAAGAAACAAGTGCTCACATATCGAGATGTAGATCACCGAGATATGGAGAGTTGACTGTAATCACATTAATTTTATATGATTAAAAAAATAACATATCTCTATTTTTTTCGTATCATATTCTTCAAGTTGTACCCTTTCAAATGCTGGCATGAAAATGTGTGTGTATTTCCCCCATGATGAGTAATTCGACAGTGAGCATTAGACTGATGCAAAATTTGAAATTTTCGCTCCACAGTGCTCAAACGGTTTCAAATCAGGTCCTGATTAGTCTCCCAAAATTTAAACTCATTTGGTAAGAAACTGACTTGGCACAAACTATTCGAAGTTTATATGGAAATTACTATGGAAAAACCAAACTTTTTGTTCGTTGTCTTCTACCCATTTTCCATATTGCTTTTTCGAAAATTTCTATAATTATTCTCACGGGAAATTTTCTAAGCTACAACTTTGCGGAATATCGTTTTTCAGCCAAACGTCAAATTAAATAGTTATTAATTGTTTAAGAGATTGATAATCTTATGGCAAGATTAAGCAACTGTATTGTGGGCAACACTGTATTCTGCAGTGTGATATAGTAGCCATGATATTTGTGCTCTATTCTTCGCACCAGAAACACCAATGTTGCCTGCTGAACAGTTGAATGAGCATAATCATAAGACATCAGTGACTTGAATCATTAATAAATTTTGTTCCTTACATTTGATTGAAAACTGGTTTTCAACAAAGTTGTAGCTGAGAAAATTTTCTACAATTACTGATATCATTTTTAAAAGCATCGTGATGTGGTGAATTGTTAGATAGATATGAACAAAAACATTAGTTTTCCCATAATAATTCCTATATAAACTTGAAATGGTTTGTGCCAAGTCAGTTTCTTACTAAAGAAGTTCAAATTTTGGGAGGCTAAGCAGGACCCAATTTGGAACCGTTTAAGCACTGTGGAGCGAAAATTTCAAAATTTGCATCAGTCTAGTGAGCATGCATAAGGGCGTAAACGCGATGATCAATTCCAGTGGCGTTGCCCTAACCTCAATCTACCTGTTCAACAACTCTCAAAACGTAAACAAGCAAAATAATATTGGTTCAAATGGATACAAATCAGTCAAACTAGAAGACCCTGTGTCCTTTGAAACTGATTGGAATGTAAACGTAAATAACGTTTTCAAAGTTGTTGAACAGGTAAAAAGTGAGGTTGCGCGACGCCACTGATCAATTCTCTTCGACGATTTTCTCTTTTGTTATAACTCGCTAGAATTAACGTTTCTCGGTACGTTTGCTGTTGCTTTTGATAGCCAATACAACCTGTTACAACTCTGCATTGAATCTAGAAAATTGTTCAGTTTAGCTGTAGCAACGCAAAGAGAAAATCAATGAAGAGAATCGATCATCGCGTATACGCCCTTATGCATGCTCACTGTTGAATTAACATTTAAAAAGGACGTATTTTATATAAAAAATCGAAAATATCGCATGATCTTTAAGAGATATCAATTCGCTTTATTTGGCAAAAATGTTTATTTTAACAAGTTCCAGAGAACAGCTCATGACTGGAGAAAAGGAAAAATCAGTGCCAACATTTCAAAGGGGCGTAATTGCATTTGTAAACAACGGCTTTAGCCGTCGATTTCTCACGAATAAAAGCTCACTAATGAAAAATAATAACACCAGCAGGTAGAGAAATGTCTCCTCTACCAGCTAGCATTGTTATTTTGGAGAGATTTCATTCACGAGAAATTGACGGCTAAAGTCATTGTTTACAAAAGCAATTACGCCCCTTTGAAATGTTGGCACTGAAATCTGCTATTCAAAATAGGGCGCAGTCCGATCCTTATTTTTTTTTAAGAAAGAGATGTTGAAATTTTTTCTTATTTCAACAATTGTCAATGTCCCAGAGTGTTGAAATTTGTTTCAAATAATAGTCTAAGTTCAAACTTTGACTTTTATAAGTTTAATCTACCTAATGGCCCAACACACCTTAGACTTATACCATCGGTTTTTGAGCCCTTAAAGTTTAATTTTCTGTATTACTACGCTGTTTTCAAACAACTTTATAATAAAAAAAAGGCATAATAAACGCCTTTATAAATTATATAAAAAAGGCCCAATAAACACCAGATCTAATACTTACTTCGACGCTGATTATTCATAAGATTGAAACGCACGACGTTTGAGTTAACCATGCGGAGAATGGTTTGCTTTAATTGAGTAGGCAAAATTAATTAAACGGTGACCTCCATAATTCCACAAATATTCATCTTCATATCCTTCGACAGGTAATACTACACGAAGATGCCAAACATACGACTTCCCTCAGCATAAATCTACCCTCAAAATCCCTTGTTAATGCGATTCTATAGAGTGAGATCATTACATCTCGTAGACTCGATTCGCCAGTAAACAAAACGTAAATCTCCTCCAATTTTTTTTTTCCCTACACTAGCCGACGACCGACACGGCGGGATGATCCGGTCGGATCAAACAACAACAGCAACAACAACACTATACTCCTCTAAAACGATAAATAGTTTTCCGACACACAGGGCCAACAGATGACAAATGATCACGTGTACCGCCGGCCGCCCGATCGCTTTTCGTCTCTCGATTTCGCTCAGCAATTTTTCGGAACAGTAGTAAGCAGTAACAACGAAAAGAAAAATCACTGTTTTCCGAACAACAAAACGAGTAAATATTATTTTAGGCAAAAAGCATATGCGGCATAGGCAATAATAGCAAAGCATAACGGCCCGACTAGCGACGGCGACGGGAAGATACTAATTTACATCTGTTACAAATGATCTTAATTTTTTCCCGAAAAAAGATGGGATTTTAAAAAGAAACCGACTAATTTGAAGCCGATCGGCGGCGAAACCACCCATCAAGTCAAGAACGATTGTGAAAAAGCAACTACAGTCTAGTTTTAAATTCGACTTTAGTGGGGTGTTTAGAGAGGAAAATGGAAAGCATCAGTTACTGTCATGAGGAATAACCAGCCGGTAAATGGCGGCGTCCCAAAAACAGCTGATTTGATATTACGACCGGCGAGAACAGGAAACGGAACGCAACGAAAAATAAGGGTTTAAATTTAAACTGCAAATATCTTCTAAAATAAAATAAATCATTAAAAAAGAGACGTACGGAAGAATTGACACCAAGACGACGAAGGCGAAACTGTTGCAGTTGAAAGTGTTTGGATCAGTGCCGTGGTGAGGGGGGAAAGTCAGCACTTTGCTGAGAAGCGTTTTACGGATTTCAAAGTTTCATCAATGTTGGGGGTGATTAAAATATGAGGGTGGGGAGGGGGTCCGAGAATTTGTGACAGCCCTTTATTTATTTTGTCGATCATGAACAAAAAAGTACTTTAACCCTGACTGCGGCCCTGGCTTCCGCGCTTTTTCACCGAGGAAAGAAGGTTATTTTTGAATTTTTCGCACACCGAAACGCACCTTGTGACCACAAACAACCAACCGCAGAAAAAAAAACTAAGGTTACAGTTTCACTCTTCAACGCACAGATCACTAACCTCTTCATCGTTTCGCACAAGCGGTCGCACTTCGGAGGACCTACGTCGGCCGTTTGTCTTTTTGGAGGACTTGCGCCAGATCCAGTCCATGGTGGTTCGTCGTATCCGGACACCTGCCTGCGGCGAAGAAACTGCAAGCCTAATCCGACGTCCGTCGGAATTTGACTTTTAAGGAATGTCGCTCGACGAAATACACTCACGCGATCGTGCGAACCGTGGCTTCGACACCCCCACCACGCCAAAAGAACACTACGGAGCGCGTGGCCCCAGTGGCGACCACAACAAATGGCGCACGGATCGAACGAGATCGCGAACGAGAAATTTTCGCGTGACGGATTGCCGCCCAATATGTAATTCGAAATGGCAAAAACCGACTTCCTCTCTGTTAGGTCGTTACTACAGATTGTGGAACAAAAACAGCCAAAAATAAAGATTTTTCGTACTTTCGTGATAAACAAATTTAGCGAAAATGGTGGTGGCAGTGTTTTGGTATTTTAACGTTTTTGCCGAGTAGTCTGTCGTGGTTGATCGCTCTATTCCGGTGAGTGATTTTCCTGCAGCTGCTGATGGATGCTGTGTGGGTGCAGTTCGCCATCGGTTGATCCGCCGCGCATCCCCTGTGTTCATATCTGACGTTGTTGGGAGGTTTCGTGCGCACACTGACAGTTTTGATTTATCGCGAGATGATCGGTGTAAGCAATATTTGGGTTCATAAAACGGTTCGGCGTTTAAAATATGCATGTGCATTAGGGTGGTTCAAAATGTCGATTATGCTCCGTCAATCTAAAGCAGATTTTGATCGTTCTTCCAAAATTTGAGCTCATTTGGTTGCGATCTCATACTGCTCTCTTTGAAGTTTATTTGAGCTTGGTGGAGCAAAATCGATATTTTGAACCACCCTAATCGTGCATGTTATCTGTTCGCGAAGGCATCATATTAAAAAGAATTGCAACCAAGGGATAGTAGCGCAGTAAAATGAGCAAATACACAAACCGCTCTGCTGAGGTTGGAATATTTACTATCAAATTCGTTCGAAGAATTTACCTTGGTGTGGCATATGACGTGATTGTGCCTATCGTATAGCGACCGTATGGAATAGCGGGAGAGTTGCCAGTCTTCTTGATATGTTGTCTTTACTGTTAGTTAACGTCTGCTATATAGTCACGTATAGCACGTATAGCGTATGAAATTGCACAATAATTAGATCATCACTTTGTAGAAGAATGGAAAGTACATACCATCATGATGAAGAACATGTCTATTTAACATATGATAAGTAAGTACCAGTAGGAGGGAGAATTTGATACTGATATTACTGATTAGATACCAATTCAGTGTTCCTCAACGGGGTACACCCCATTAGGCTTGAGCGATTAGGCACAATGGTAGGTAGGTAGAAAAAGAGAGAGGCATTTTTTAGGTTATGTAAGAGTACACACTTAGCTTAAAAATTCATTTTTTTTTATATCTTTATTAAGGAGACTTTCAGCCCTGGGCCTTAAAATTCATGTATCTTTTTCACCGTAACATAATATTATAGTTTGTAACCTTGTCTATTTGGACACAATCCCTTGAAAAATATGTTAATTTTCTTAAATTGTTGACTTAGTATAAGGGTGCTGACTGCGTTCTTTTGTCGTCTGTTTTAATTGAATGAAAGCTTTCTAAATCAATTACAAACCAAAATTAGACTTTAGCTCATCATCTTTACGTTATTTAAGTTTCAAACACTATTTTGGATTTTTTACCAAAAAATACCTGAATTTTTTTACCGTGTATATTTTTCCTGAAAAGGGATTATTTTATCCTACAAGTTTGTCTCAGAAGAAATGTCGAGTGGAAGTGACGTTTTAGATATATGATTTGTTGAAAAATCTCAAACAAACATAGTTGAAGACAGACTAATTTTTAAACGATAGATGAGGAGATGAAAGTATAGAGTTGATAGTTCCGTTTTCATTTCTTGATTTGTTTTCCGTCGATCTTGTTTTCCGTGCTGAGCACCCAAGCTACCGACGCCAGGGAGGCAGCACCCACACCTGGACCCTACCTATCGAGTCATCAACTCATGAAATGGGGACCAACGCCTTTACTTCCCTTGCGAAGTAAGGCGTGATCAGAGATGTTATGCCTCAGAACATCCCGGCGGCACCGACTGGAATTGAACCCAGGTTTCAGGGTGAGAGGTAATCATGCTTACCACTACACCACCGGCCGCTATGTGAAAATTGTATATAGAGAGTAGAAAGCGAGCAAGGACAACTTTGAGGAAGGTACGAATCGGGTTGATCATCTCTCTTTACCAAACTCCCCAGTTGGAGTAAAGGGGGAAATACAAGTAATTTTTTTTATCGATTTTTTATATTTTACTTTAAAAAATTTTAAAAAATGCTACGAGCACGAGGAAGGAGTGATCTATGGCCTGGTATCGCCGATTAACCGTAAGTTCCAGAAATCATGTTTTTACACAACCCAAAACTTTAAACGCGTTTTTCTCGAAACGGTGTTTCCAAATTGGCGGGAAAGATAACTCAAAAATTTCTCATTCAAATGACTTGAAACCTGGCGCATCTTAAAGGAAATGTGAACCACTGATATCATGAAAAAATTAACAATAAATAATGTTCAGGTCTGCCTAAAGTGGAAAAAAAACAGTGAAAAATTAACTTTTTTTCAGATATTTTTTTCTAAATTTTTAATCGTTTTAGAGGTTCACATAGAACAACAATCTTTTCTGAATAAGGTCCAATTGATAAAAGTAAGTTTTGTCCATTTTTCAGGTCTCTAGAATGCCTGCCAATCACCAATTCCCACCGGAGGCGACCTCCTTACGATGTGACCCCAAGGAGCCACAGAGGTCACACACCAATGAAAATAATCTCAAATGCAGATTTAAGCAATGTAATGCAAAAAATCCCAAACGTTTGCGTTGTTTCATTTGCTCACAAAAAAAATCCGAAAATCGTCGAGTTTCTGACGTGTTACTTGTATTTCCCCCCTTAAATTATCGACAATAATTTAAAACTTCTTCAATAGTCTAGCCTTTCCTGGTGCCTAAACGATTACTGAATCTCTTTCAAGTGCTCTAGACTGCCCTGAATTTATCAGTATTTTTTAAGAACCCGCAACTTTACTGAAATTATGTAATTTGCCCTGAAGTTTCGAAAATGTTCCTTAAGTATTATAACCATTATTAACACTCGCTTTTCCCTGAACTTATCTATGTCTACCTGAGGTTCCCTAAATTTGTTTAATAATCCAGCAAATTTTATGATACATATTCATAATTCCCTGACGCGTCTGACGTTTTAGGATCAATCAAAGAATTCTTGGAATACCCTATTATTCCACGGAACTCCTTGTAAATGGTGCAAATTTGTTTGAATTAATGGGATTATTCTGAAGCTATCGGATCGTCCTTGAAGTACTCGGAACTTCGCTGAATATCATTAAACTATCTAAAAATATCTAAATTTAGTTCTCTGGAATTTCTTGAAGATATCGCTGCTTGCTAAAAGTTCTCGCTTTTTTTTATTAATGGAACTTCGTTTATGTTCTCTTATCAACTTAGCTAAATTTTCGCATTTTTTAAGTTCTTGAAATTTCCATGATATAAACCCTTAAAATATTCTCACATTTTCCGGATGTTCATAAAATTTCCAGGAATTCTCTCGTAGCTTTGCTGAAGTTTTCGGAAATTCACTGAGCTACACCTTTAAATTTCCCTGAAATTCTCTGGACTTCTGTGAAGTTTCTGAAATAGTTTTTGAAGTTTTCATAAATTCTCTAAAGGTCTCTGTACTTTCCTGAAATTCTCGGAACATCTTAAGGGATCTCGATTTGTTTTTCAGCACATCTGGAACTATCTTGATTTTTTTCTGAATTTCCGATTCAGATTTCTAAAGTTTTCTAAATTTCTCAAGATCGCTTGACACCTGTGAAGTTCTCTGAAATTCTAGGAACTTCTAAAAGTTCCTGAAAAGTCTCGGATACTAATAGAACTGCTTTGAGGTTCTTACAGCTTCCAGTAAGTTTCCCATATGTTCAGCGTGTGTTCCTGCAGTTTGTTTATAGAGCTTCACTAAAATTCTCAGCATTTCCTTTCATTCCTCAAAACTTCTCCAAAGTTCCTACAATTGTTGTAAAGTTAATGGGACTGCATTGAAGATCTCTAATCTTTCATAAAATTAATTACGAACTTGAAACAAATCATTTATTTTTTTACTTAATTCTGGCACTTTCAATATTTTCAATATCTTGAACTTGTACATGGAATACGAAACTTCAAGACATTGAATATTTTTAGACCTTGAACATACTTACTTGGAAAACTCAGGTAATTTTATGCAGAATAATGAATAGACATCCTGCACATAGAGAAAGACGATTAAACGTCACAACGTAAAGAATAACACTAGTTTACAAAACAACATAAAAAGTGTGAACTTTAGTGGTTGACCAACGTTTCTAATGCAAAATCCTACGCTGAATTCAATGCCGTGGTCAGAAAAAATTAAAGTAGAGCCATTTTTGAGATATACAAAAATTTTGATTTTTTGAATTTTGGACAAAAGTACGATTACTAAAATGTCAATATTTTTGGAACTAGTGCACCAATTTTAAATCTTTTTTTATGAAAGTGAAGCTAAATAAATTTGCTATCGTTTACTAGAATATTATGTCTTAATTAAAACTTTAATTTTGAAGTCATTTAAAAATTTACAGCATTTTTTTTTTATTTTTCCTGCGAATTTTCCAAAAAAATCTTGTTTTAATCAACATTTTTAATGGGATAAAAAGATTCAAAAAATCATTTCATAATTTATTCTTAAAGTCCATTAAAAACTGGAGAAAATAAGCCTTTAATGGATGAAATCGGTTGGAAATTGTCGAAGTTATGAAATTTTTTGTAAAATCATGGAAATTGAATGTTCCAAGATTGGCCGTTGTCCCGCTCCTAGGTTCATGCACCACTTCCAGTAAGCCTTTCTGCGGACGTGTACGCATACGGTGCGTTTCACTAACACTACCAGCTGTCACGCAAAATTAAATGGGATATTTTCAACAATATAATTTACGCTAGTGTTTGTGAGACCACTCGGCGAGAACCTAAGGCAACCAACTCAATTTGACAGCTTTCTTTCTTTAACATTGCTTAACGATGTATACGACAAAACGTGAATTCAAGTGTAAAAATGATCCTCAAAAGTTTTGTTACGCGTGTGGCAACTAAATATTTACAAAATCGGTCAATCTCACTGCTTCGTTGCAAACTGCATACAGGCTTTATTTTAAAATTGATCCTGGAGACTTTGACTAACCGTGGATTCCAAAAGTATTATGTAGTTCGTGCAAAACGTGCTTGGCTAGATGGATGTCAGGCGCAAGGTAAATTGATTTTTTGAATAACTTTCATATAAACAATTTATGTACAGCATGGTAGTGCTTTGTTCTTTCCTGATCGACATTATCTTACTTCATCTATTTTTGATAAGTGTTAATGTCTTACTTACTAACTCACTTATTTGTTATCTGTCAGTCGCTATTTGTCCTTTGACATGCCCACCATATGGCGTCGACCGTTTTGTCATGCAACGGATTGTTATTTCTGCTTGACAAAAGTTAAGCAACAAGGACGTCACAAAACAGTTGAGTATCCACAAGTGGCTTCTATGACAAAACCTGTTCCACATTCAAGTTCGGTCCCGTATCCTGTTTATCCAAAGCGGAAACGAGCGCCCTCTGTTGAATCGACCGTTACAAAAAGTGAGGAGGAATTCAAGGAGGAATGCGAGGAAGACTTCGAGGTGGAATTGGAAAGAAACCCAAAACTGTTTACACAATCCGAATTTAATGATTTGGTGCGAGAACTCGACTTATCGAAGGAGAAATCCGAATTGCTGGCATCACGCTTGAAAGAACACAACATGCTGAGCAAGGAGGTCAAAATTTCTTGTCACAGGAATCGTCACAAGAAATTTGACAAATATTATTCTACAAAGGACAAGGCATGTTTTTGCCATGACGTAAACGGCTTGTTTGAAGAGTTTGATGAGCCATATGATCCAGCTGAATGGCGTTTATTCATCGATAGCAGCAAGTTGAGCTTGAAAGCCGTTTTACTGCATCAAGGGAATGAGAAACCTTCTATTCCATTAGCTCATGCCGTTAATATGAAGGAAACGTATGAATCAATGGCTCTATTGCTCAATTTGATAAATTACAATCAACTTATGAGGATTATGAGGAAGCCCCGTCGATGAATTGCTCAAAAATTATGAGAAAATAGGTATAAATCAAAAATATTGTGTTTGTTACATATAATTAATTTCAAATCCTTTTATTTCACTGAACACAGGTGTGAATATGTCTTTGAAGATACATTTCCTACATTCTCACATGGATTTTTTCCCGGAAAATCTTGGTGACGAGAGTGATGAGCACGGCGAACGTTTTCACCAACAAATGAAGATGATGGAACGTCGTTACCAAGGGTTTTGGGATGAAGCAATGATGGGTGACTATTGTTGGTTTCTGATTCGAGAAACAAGTTCAAAACATCGAAGACAAAGTCATTCGATTCTCAATCATTTTTAAAAAAACCTAAATAAATTTCTTTTGTATCAACTCGGTTTTAAATCCTGATATGCCTTAATCAAATTGATATGTAGAGAAAAGAATCTCCCATGAAAACTTTACATGCGATTTGGATGCTTACAACGACACCTAGAAAAGGAACTCTAAAGCTGTTGTATTTCAGCAACATTTTTAAGTGTTTTACAAAAATGCTCATAACTTCGACAATTTCCAACCGATTTCATCCATTAAAGACTCATTTTCTCCGGTTTTGAATGGACTTTAAGAATAAATTATGGAATGATTTTTTGAATCTTTTTATCCCATTAAAAATGTTGATTAAAACAAGATTTTTATGGAAAATTCGCAGGAAAAATAAAAAAAAATGCTGTAAATTTTTAAATGACTTCAAAATTAAATTTTTAATTATGATATAATATTCTAGTGAACGATAGCAAATTTATTTAGCTTCATTTTCATAAAAAAAGATTTAAAATTGGTGCACTAGTTCCAAAAATATTGACATTTTAGTAATCGTACTTTTGTCCAAAATTCAAAAAATCAATTTTTTTGTATATCTCAAAAATGGCTCTACTTTATTTTTTTCTGACCACGGCATTGAATTCAGCGTAGGATTTTGCATTGGAAATGATCATCACCTTACCGAGTTCAAAAATGCTGTAAACTAGTGTAATCAATCTTGAAATAAATTTACGCTAAAAAAGTTAAAAATAGTGAGATATTACAAGAAAAAGTGACTTTAGTGACTTGGCCTTAAAAAAAGAGGCTTTTTAGTGACTGACTTGAAAATAGTGACCAAGTCACTAAAAAATGACTCGCTACCAGCCCTGCTCTTTCTGATAAAGTTCCTTACTCTCAACTAGATGTGGACAACCCTCCCTTACTAAATTTTGTGAAACTGTTAATAAAATATAGAACGTAAAACAGTAATCAGCGCTTTTCTTTAAGATTGCTAAGACGAAACAAACCATCAATTATTCATAAACCTTATAATATCCCAAAAATTTGATTTGAAAACTGAACTTACTGATAGTTGCTTGCAGCTTGAATGAACATATGAATGAACGAATCAGTTTCATAAATATTGTAGTAATTTTGTATTGTATTTTTTTTTGCAGTAATTTTGTATTCTTATTTTGAATTTTAATTTTGTATTGTAATTTTTTAATATGCTTTCAGCGAATTCCGAACCAATCGCGAATCCCACTCAAAATGCAAAATACCTATCAGATGTTACAACCGGGAAATTTGTTTAAGAATGTTGTTTCAGAGCTGTTCAAATAGGATCCAAATCGATGTAGAGCTGATAAACAATACGTAAACAACTCTTTTATTTTTTTTTATGATTTTACGTCAGAAGGGGTCAACCTCCCCCCCCCCCTTCCCCTCAGTTATTTTTGGCAGGATTTTACAAGACCAACCTCTCTCTCTTTTGCTTTATGTAATTAGTGTACGACCGCTAATGAACTTTTTGATTATTTAGGGAACTTTGTCAAGGAGAATCGAAAACTTCAGTTAAGTCAAGAGAAGTTCAAGATCAGTTTAAAGATTTTAAGGGATGTTCCATGACCTTATGTTTCGAACACTTTAGGAAAATTTAGGAACTTCTGATTAAATCAATGGACTTCTGGAAAATTGCGGGAACTTTTAAAATGTTCTGATAAATTCAGGGGAGTCTTGAGAAATTTACTTGAGTTTAGAGATCTTTAGGGCAGTACCAACAACTTCAGAGATGCATCGAAAACTTCTGAAAAGTGTAGACTTTTAAAGATCTTGAAGAATTATTAATTATGTTTGGGTTTCGATCCAGTGGTTGCGATCTTCGTCAGGGTTGGTTTTAGTAGATCGTACAACTTGACGGTACAGCTTCATGTCCCATGAAGAAGGTCAAGTCCGAAGACTGAAACGTCGGCCATAAAACATCGTAGCGTTTTGATCCAATTGAAATTGGAAATCTTGATTGCTGATTGCCCTGACTAGAGACAAATTTTACCCGGTATCTAGTTTTAAGGTGAGCACCATTGGTAGCACTGGTACACATACAAATGTATAATCCACACCTGATAAGTACTCCCAATTTTCCATTCTTTTTTGCTTATAAACTGAACTGGACAAGGCTACCTATGTTTCGTGTTCGAAGCATAGCCTTTTATCTAAAGCGCAGTGATACAATCGTGCAGTTTTATCAGCAAAAGCCTTAATATTCAACAGACACACACACCCAGCCAAAACACACGCATTCTCGAGCTAATTCCTTCCGCGATAGAGTTTCATCAATTTCAGCAAACGGTGATTAGCATCGCACCGCACCGCGCTCCACAAACAAGGGGCAACAAAAAATCACCCAGAACATATTTGTCTATTAATCGGAGGGAGGTCACGACGTCGTCCATTCATTCAATTCGCCGGCCCCCGACGTATGAAGCAACAAGTGTAGGTATTTGTGTGATTTTTATTCAAGGTAGTCGTCGATGAGAAGAACGCGAGAAAAGGCGTCCTCCCGTTCGTTCACGCAAACATTAATCCTATCAGTGGTGGACTGTGAAATGTACACCATGCTGTTGTCGTCGTCGTTGTCGTCTTCGAGTACAAATAATAAATCGAGATTCCATCATTCATGATGGTCCTGGTGGTAGTGTAAATAGTGTTTCATCGCGGACTGCCGAGAGCCGTTGAAACGGGACGCTGGTCGCGTCTTATAGTGACTCGTGGGCACGCAGAGAAGACGGTAGGTTAGTAAAGATATAGTGTAATTTGTGGTGATTTACAATGGCGTGGTAGTTTAATCGAATTCAACAAAAATGTAGCGAGCTAAAAGAGGGTGAAAATTGTGTAAAACAAGGGTTGAGCAATTGGCAATTGATCTAAATAGTTGGGATTCAGATTCAAGGAACGAACAGAAACGTGCACGTAAGGCGGTGGTTTGCAGATCACTTAAAAGATCATTGGTAGCATGACGTCATTCTTCTCATCTTTGCTTTTTTTTTACCAACGTTGTTGATCGGTTAGAAACAGGTTGGCGAACAAGTATCTCGAAAGGAAGCTGATGTTAATTGTTTGGTCAAGAGGATGCCGTTGATTATTATAGCTTATTTGAATTGTATTTACGAATTACGAATCATTATTTAGTTAATGAGAATAGAATGACATAAATACTCTTCTTTGAGAGCTCGTCGATTGCGTTTTTAAATGTAATCAAGCTTGTTTGTAACCGTTCTTGAGACCAACATTTGACGGAACATTCATGATTCGTTAAAAATAGGTCACTAACATTTCGGATTTCATAAATTAAAAAAAAAGCACTGGAAACTGGAAAATCCTGACTGGTTGAAATTTGAATTGCAATTATGAAGATCGAAAGAAATCAATGGCACACAACCAACTAAAGATAACACAATGATCCACGCCCACACAAAGAGCTGCAATCGTTCATTTCAAAACACTGCCCTCGATTATCACCATGAGCCTTATCTCACACACCCGTTATCATTCCAAACCCATTCTTATTCCTCAGGACGTGAACGTGATAAATTCACCTCACCGAGCGTTGATCAACCATTCCATCGATACCCACCGCCATCCACGGACTCCATCAATAATGGCAAGCAGTCGATTACTGTCGCTGCTCGTGATCGCCTTCTCGGGCCTGCTACTGATCAGCCTGCCTAATGGGACTGACTCAGCGAAAATCCTGTGCCTCTTCTCCACGGCCAGTAAGTCGCACGTCCTGGGCACTCAGGCACTGCTGAAGCACCTAGCCCAACGAGGTCATGAGGTAAGTCGGTGTCAATCAAATCATAACCCGTTGGTGGCGTGATCTAAATTAATTTTTCCCCTGCTTCAAGGTCACCATGGTCAGTGCCTTTCCGCTGTCAAAGCCGGTCAAAAACTACCGGGATGTGTACGTGCCGATTGAGGACTCCTTCGGTCCCATTATGGCCAGCTTCATGAAGGGTGACAGCCGGAACATGCTCAAAATCATGCCGGTCATTACGCATGCATCGCTCGAAAACACCAACTTCACGCTGAACTCGCCGCAGTTCCAGAAACTGATTAAGGAGGAGAAATTCGACGTTGCTATACTGGGGTTCTTTATGAACGATTTCGTCGTTGGGGTTCGCTCCTGGCTGAACTGTCCCACGATTTTGTACTTTTCGGCCGGCTTCAGCAGTATGATCAACGTGGTTGGAAATCCGACGGAGATTTCCGCCGTTCCGCATTTGCTTCTGGGCAACAAGAACCCGATGAGCTTCTTCGACCGAGTAAAGAACGCGCTGATCTACACGGTTGACTATGTGATTACGAAGTTTATTAGCTACAAAACGCAACCTTACTACGAGTATGTCTATTTGATCATTTATCGATGTGATTAACAACCACAAATCTATCATTTCAGCTACAACTTCCCTGCGGAGAAGGGATTCCCCTCGTACGAAGAAGCCAAGCGTAATGTATCGCTGGTAATGTTCAACTCGTACTTTACTCAAACCGTCCCAAGACCGTACTTGCCGAATATGGTGGAAGTCGGTGGTCTGCAGATCAAGTCCAAGCCCGATCCCCTGCCGGAAGACATCCAAGCATGGTTGGACGGAGCGAAGGATGGAGCCATCTTTCTCAGCTTCGGATCGAATCTCAAGAGTTCCAATCTAAGACAGGACAAATTCGATGCTATCATTGCCAGCCTTTCGAAGCTAAAGCAACGCATCATCTGGAAGTGGGATTCGGAAGATATGCCCAGCAAGCCGGCGAATGTCATGATTGGAAAGTGGTTGCCACAGGACGACATCCTGGCTCACAAGAACTTGAAGCTGTTTGTGACACACGGTGGGCTGGGAAGTATCACGGAATCGATGTACCACGGAGTTCCGATCGTGGGAATGCCCATGTTTGGCGATCAGGATACTAATGTGGCACAGGTGGTCAAGGAAGGATGGGGCGCATCGGTTTCGTTCGATGATATAACGGAGCAGCAGTTGACGGGAGCGATTCGGGAGGTATTGGAAAATCCGAAGTACGCCGAGCAGGTACAGACCATGGCTGCGTTGTACAAGGACCGACCGCAGTCGTCGATGGATTTGGCAACGTATTGGGTGGAATATGTGATCCGCCATAAAGGAGCGCCACATCTGCACTACCAGGGCTCGGATTTGAATGTTCTGCAGCGCTACTTGGTGGATGTGATGGCGTTTTTGGGCGCCGCGGTGTTTGTGGCCCTGAAGGTGGTTGGTTTTGCGCTGTGTCGAATCAAGCGGATGATTTGCGGCGGAGGGCAGAAGAAGCAGAAGCAGAAGCAGAAGCAGAAGAGACATTAGATTAGAGGATGAAGGTAGGTTAAGGCTCACACGGGTAAGGCAACATTGTGTACTCAGGGAATTCAACGATGATATTTTTTTTTAGACACTTCCAGATTTTGAAAATTATTAAAATAAGATTCAGAAAATGTACGTGTCATGGTATTGAAAGAAATCATAAAACAGTCCACTGTTCTTCGAGAAATCAAAGTTATTTTCGAGAAATCAAAATGAAACTTAATCTCGCCACGACATGACGTCTGAGACAAAGTTGTAGGATAAAATAATCCCTTTTCAGAAAAAATAGCCAGTAATTTCAACAAGGCCCCTTGTAAAACCCACTTTCCTTTAGAGCGTGACGTACTTAATGAATGCTCCCTTGGTTCAGAATTGTTCAGCATATTCTAGCAACTATCGTGATGGCCTTGGCAATCTTCTCGCAAGCATAGCCAACGTGGCTGTTGAAGTTGAGTCGGTCGTCAATCATCACTCCTAGGTATTTCAACACGCACTTTGAAGTTAAGGAGCACCCGGACGAAAATGTACACGGTCCCCACAAATAAAAACAAAAATATATACACTATTCGTCATAAGTATGGACTCACATAGAAAAGAATTGCAACACTCATTTGAATATTTCATCCCCCCCCCCCCAAAAGTTTGGCATCACCTAAAAAATGATGAAAAAGCTGACAAACGTGCTGAATACGCTACGGGGGGAGATATATTTTGCGTCTTTGGAACTTCAAAAAGTACTGATTCACTTCAGAAAAGTCCGAAATCACATCGGAAAATACTGATTAACTACAGAATTGTTCCGAAATTCTGAAAAATTCTGAAGTGATTCAGTGCATTCCTAAGTCATGCAGTTCTTGCGGAAGTGATTACAAACTATCTGGATTGATTCTGTACTTCCGGAGGGATTCAGAACTTTTCTGAACAGATTCAGTACTTTCTGAAGTTATTCCGAATTTTGCTGAAGTGAGTCAGTAGTTTCTACAATTATTCAGTACTTTTCGAAGTGATTATGAACTTTTCTTAAGCGATTCAGTACTTCAGAAGTGATTCCGAATATTCACCCCTATTCTGTATTTCGTTTCGAACGAAATTCTCATACAAAAAAATATTTTTTTGTATGAGAATTTTGTTCGAAACGAAATACTCATACGAATCACTTTTCTAAGCTATTCAAAGTAAATTCTGAAGTAATCCCAATTTTTTTCCGAAGTGATTCAGTACTTTCCGAAGTGACGCCGAACATTTCTAAAGTGATTCAGTACTTTCTGAAGTTATTCAGTACTTTGTGGAGTGATTCCAAACTTTGCTAAAATGATTGTGGAAGTGATTTAAATTTTTTCCGGAATGATTAATTACTTTCCGAAGTGAATCCAAAATGTTCTGAAGTTTTTCAATACGTTACAAAGTGATTCTAAACTCTTCTGAAGTGTTTCGAAAAAATTTCAATAGCAACCAAAAATATCCATTCGTGTTCATCTAGATAAAATTGATAAATAGCAGATTTTTAGCGATGGCCCAATCTTAGATCCATAGGCCAACATTAGAAACATTTACCCTACCTGTCAGATGTTACAACCGTGAAATATGTTTAAGAATGTTGTTTCACAGCTGTTCAAATAGGATCCAAATCGATGTAGAGCTGATAAACTATACGTAAACAGCGCTTTTAATTTTTTAAATGATTTTACGTAAGAAGGGGTCAACCTCCCCCCCCCCTTCCCCACAGATAATATTTTGCAGGATTTTACAAGACCAACCTCCCTCCCTTTTCCTTTATGTAATTAGTGTACGACCGCTAATGAACTTTTTGATTATTTGTCAAGGAGGATCGAAAACTTCAATTAAGTCCAGAGAAGTTTAGACATTTTAAGGGATGTTCCATGACCTTATGTTTCGAACACTTTAGGAAAGTTTAGGAACTTTTGATTAAATCAATGGACTTCTGGAAAATTGCGGGAACTTTTAAAATGTTCTGATAAATTCAGGGGAGTCTTGAGAAATTTATTGGAGTTTAGAGATCTTTAGGGCAGTACAACTTCAGAGATGCATCGAGAACTTCTGAAAAGTGTAGACTTTTAAAGATGTTGAAGAATTATTAATTATGTTTGGGTTTCGATCCAGTGGTTGCGATCTTCATCAGGGTTGGTTTTAGTAGATCGTACAACTTGACGCTACAGCTTCATATCCCATGAAGAAGGTCAAGTCCGAAGACTGAAACGTCGGCCATAAAACATCGTAGCGTTTTGATCCAATTGAAATTGGAAATCTTGATTGCTGATTGCCCTGACTAGAGACAAATTTTACCCGTTATCTAGTTTTGAGGTGAGCACCATTGGTAGCACTGGTACACATACAAAAGTATAATCCACACCTGATAAGTGCTCCCAATTTTCCATTCTTTTTTGCTTATAAACTGAACTGGACAAGGCAACCTATGTTTCGTGTTCGAAGCATAACCTTTTATCTAAAGCGCAGTGATACTATCGTGCAGTTTTATCAGCAAACGCCTTAATATTCAACAGACACACACACCCAGCCAAAACACACGCATTCTCGAGCTAATTCCTTCCGCGATAGAGTTTCATCAATTTCAGCAAACGATGATTAGGATCGCACCACACCGCGCTCCACAAACAAGGGGCAGCAAAAAATCACCCAGAACATATTTGTCTATTAATCGGAGGGAGGTCACGACGTCGTCCATTCATTCATTTCGCCGGTCCCCGACGTAATAAGTGTAGGTATTTGTGTGATTTTTATTCAAGAAAAAAAGGCGTCCTCCCGTTCGTTCACGCCAACATGAATCCTATCAGTGCACTGCAGTGGTGGACTGTGAAATGTACACCATGCCGTCCGTCGTCGTTGTCGTCTTCGAGTACAAATAAGTTAATAAATCGAGACTCCATCATTGATGATGGTCCTGGTGGTAGTGTAAATAGTGTTTGGTCGCGGACTGCCAAGAGCCGTTGAAACGGGACGCTGGTCGCATCTTATAGTGATTCGTGGGCACGCAGAGAAGACGGTAGGTTAGTAAAGATATAGTGTAATTTGTGGTGATTTACAATGGCGTGGTAGTTTAATCGAATTTAACAAAAATGTAGCGAGCTAAAAGAGGGTGAAAATTGTGTAAAATAAGGGTTGAGCAATTGGCAATTGATCTAAATAGTTGGGATTCAGGTTCAAGGAACGAACAGAAACGTGCGCGTTAAGACGGTGGTTTACAGATCACTTAAAAGATCATTGGTAGCATGACGTCATTCTTCTCATCTTTGCTTTTTTTTTACCAACGATGTTGATCGGTTAGAAACAGGTTGGCAAACAAGTATCTCGAAAGGAAGCTGATGTTAATTGTTGATTATTATAGCTTATTTGAATTAAATTTACGAATTATGAATCATTATTTAGTTAATGAGAATAGAATGACATAAAGCTCGTCGATGGCGTTTTTTAAATGTAATCAAGCTTGTTTGTAACAGTTCTTGAGACCAACATTTGACGAAACATTCGTGATTCGTTAAAAATATGGCACTAACATTTCGGATTTCATAAATTAAAAAAAAGCACTGGGAATTGGAAAATCCTGGCTGGCTGAAATTTGAATTGCAATTATGAAGATCGAAAGAAAACAATTGCACACAACCAACTTCTTTGCTAAAGATAACACAATGATCCACGCAAACACAAAGAGCTGCAATCGTTCATTTCAAAACACTGCCCTCGATTATCACCAGGAGCCTTATCTCACACAACCACCTTACCCACCCGTTATCATTCCAAACCCTTCTTATTCCTCAGGACGTGAACGTGATAAATTCGCCTCACCGAGCGTTGATCAACCATTCCATCGATACCCACCGCCATCCACGGACTCCATCAATAATGGCAAGCAGTCGATTACTGTCGCTGCTCGTGATCGCCTTCTCGGGCCTGCTACTGATCAGCCTGCCTAATGGGACTGACTCAGCGAAAATCCTGTGCCTCTTCTCCACGGCCAGTAAGTCGCACGTCCTGGGCACTCAGGCACTGCTGAAGCACCTAGCCCAACGAGGTCATGAGGTAAGTCGGTGTCAATCAAATCATAACCAGTTAATGGCGTGATCTAAAATAATTTTACCCCTGGTTCAAGGTCACCATGGTCAGTGCCTTTCCGCTGTCAAAGCCGGTCAAAAACTACCGGGATGTGTACGTGCCGATTGAGGACTCCTTCGGTCCCATTATGGCCAGCTTCATGAAGGGTGACAGCCGGAACATGCTCAAAATCATGCCGGTAATTACGCATGCATCGCTCGAAAACACCAACTTCACGCTGAACTCGCCGCAGTTCCAGAAACTGATTAAGGAGAAGAAATTCGACGTTGCTATACTGGGGTTCTTTATGAACGATTTCGTCGTTGGGGTTCGCTCCTGGCTGAACTGTCCTACGATTTTGTACTTTTCGGCCGGCTTCAGCAGTATGATCAACGTGGTTGGAAATCCGACGGAGATTTCCGCCGTTCCGCATTTGCTTCTGGGCAACAAGAACCCGATGAGCTTCTTCGACCGAGTAAAGAACACGCTGATCTACACGGTTGACTATGTGATTACGAAGTTCATTAGCTACAAAACGCAACCTTACTACGAGTATGTATATTTGATCATTTATCGATGTGATTAACAACCACAAATCTATCATTTCAGCTACAACTTCCCTGCGGAGAAGGGATTCCCCTCGTACGAAGAAGCCAAGCGTAATGTATCGCTGGTAATGTTCAACTCGTACTTCACTCAAACCGTCCCAAGACCGTACTTGCCGAATATGGTGGAAGTCGGTGGCCTGCAGATCAAGTCCAAGCCCGATCCCCTGCCGGAAGACATCCAAGCATGGTTGGACGGAGCGAAGGATGGAGCCATCTTCCTCAGCTTCGGATCGAATCTCAAGAGTTCCAATCTAAGGCAGGACAAATTCGATGCTATCATTGCCAGCCTTTCGAAGCTGAAGCAACGCATCATCTGGAAGTGGGACTCGGAAGATATGCCCAGCAAGCCGGCGAATGTCATGATTGGAAAGTGGTTGCCACAGGACGACATCCTGGCTCACAAGAACTTGAAGCTGTTTGTGACACACGGTGGACTGGGAAGTATCACGGAATCGATGTACCACGGAGTTCCGATCGTGGGAATGCCCATGTTTGGCGATCAGGATACTAATGTGGCACAGGTGGTCAAGGAAGGATGGGGCGCATCGGTTTCGTTCGATGATATAACGGAACAGCAGTTGACGGGAGCGATTCGGGAGGTATTGGAAAATCCGAAGTACGCCGAGCAGGTACAAACCATGGCTGCGTTGTACAAGGATCGACCGCAGTCGTCGATGGATTTGGCAACGTATTGGGTGGAATATGTGATCCGCCATAAAGGAGCGCCACATCTGCACTACCAGGGCTCGGATTTGAATGTTCTGCAGCGCTACTTGGTGGATGTGATGGCGTTTTTGGGCGCCGCGGTGTTTGTGGCCCTGAAGGTGGTTGGTTTTGCGCTGTGTCGAATCAAGCGGATGATTTGCGGCGGAGGGCAGAAGAAGCAGAAGCAGAAGCAGAAGAGACATTAGATTAGAGGATGAAGGTAGGTTAAGGCTCACACGGGTAAGGCAACATTGAGTACTCAGGGAATTCAAACGATGATATTTTTTTAGACACTTCCAGATTTTGAAAATTATTAAAATAAGATTCAGAAAATGTACGTGTCATGGTATTGAAAGAAATCATAAAACAGTCCACTGTTCTTCGAGAAATCAAAGTTATTTTCGAGAAATCAAAATGAATCTCGCCACGACATGACGTCTGAGACAAAGTTGTAGGATAAAATAATCCCTTTTCAGAAAAACAGCCAGTAATTTCAACAATCGAAAATAGCGTTTAAAACTTCAATAACAAAAAGCCAGTTCAAGAGGAACTAAGGAAATTCATTTATTAAAAAAATAATAATAGAAAAATTGACTTAAAATTCAGATCTACGATTTGCCATTTTTGTATTAGTATAATTTTGCAGCAAGTACAATCATACTCTATGCCCAGGGAAGACGACCCGAGTAGCACATTTCCGTCACAATAAGTTGCAGCAACTTGTTTATGACTGATACAAGTTGTATAGAAGTTGCCACATCCGATTTATGACAAGCGTGCTACTAAGGGAGAAATTTTCCAACCCGAAAATTTCCTAGACCGAACCGGGAATCGCCACCATGGTCTTGCTTTGTTGCTGCTACCAACTGAGCTAAGGGAGGCCCCTTGTAAAACCCACTTTCCTTTAGAGCGTGACGTACTTAATGAATGCTCCCTTGGTTCAGAATAGTTCAGCATATTCTAGCAACTACCGTGATGGCTTGGCAATCTTCTCGCAAGCATAGCCAACGTGGCTGTTGAAGTTGAGTCGGTCGTCAATCATCACTCCTAGGTATTTCAACCCGCACTTTGAAGTTAAGGAGCACCCGGACGAAAATGTATACGGTCCACACAAATAAAAACCAAAAAATATACACTATCCGTCATAAGTATGGACTCACATAGAAAAGAATTGCAACACTCATTTGAATATTTCATCCACCCCCCCCCCCCCCCCCAAAAGTTTGGCATCACCTAAAAAATGATGAAAAAGCTGACAAACGTGCTGAATACGCATAAGGTTCAATTTACTTTGACGCATTTTTTAAAAATTTAAAAGCAGTTTTTTCGACGCATTATTTTAGATTGCAAAAAGTTCGCGTCAATTTGTGTAAAATAGCAAAAGAAATCGAATAGTGCGAGCTTTTTGTAATCTGAAATAATGCGTCGGAAAAAAAACTGCTTTTGAAATTTTCCAAAAAGCATCAAAGTAAATTGAACCTTAAGGGGGAGATAGAATTTGCGTCTTTGGAACTTCAAAAAGTACTGATTCACTTCAGAAAAGTTCGAAATCACATCGGAAAATACTGATATACTACAGAATTGTTCCGAAATTCTGAACAATTCTGAAGTGATTCAGTGCATTCCTATGTGATTAAATTATTTTCAGAGATGTAGATCTCGTGGAAATGATTAAAAACTTTCCGCAATGATTCAGTACTTTTGAAAGTGATTCCGAGTTTTTTTTTAAGTGATTCCGATCTTTTCTGAAGTTATTCAGTACTTTGAGAAGTGATCCCAAACTTTTATAAAATGATTAAGTTATTTTTGAAGTAATTCAACACTTTGCGAATAGTTTTTAAACTTTTTCAGAATGATTCAGTACTTCCCGAAGGAAAACAAAATTTTCTGACGTTTTGTAGTACTTTCCAAAGTGATACTAAACTCTTCTGACGTGATTCAGTAAATTCTGAAGTAATTCCAAACTTTTCCGAAGTGATTCAGTACTTTGTGAAGTGATTGCATACTTTTTTAAAATGATTCAGTTCTTTTCGAAGTGATTCAGAGTTTGCGGAAGTGCTTTAAAACTTTTCAGGAATTATTCAGTACTTTCCGAAGTGAATCCAAAATTTTGTGAAGTTTTTCGGTACTTTCCAAAGTGATTCTAAACTCTTCTGAAGTGATCCAGTAAATTCTTAAATAATTCCAAAACTTTTCCGAAGTGATTCAGTACTTTCCAATGTGAGTTATTCAGTACTTTCCAAAATGTTCCCGAGTTTTTCTAAAGCGATTCGGATCTTTTCTAAAGATATTCAGTGCTATGTGGAGTGATTGCAATCTTTTTTTTAAATGATTCAGTTCTTTTCGAAGTGATTCCGTACTTTCCGAAGTGAATTCAAAATTTTCTGAAGATTTTCAGTACTTTCCAAAGTGATTCTAAGCTATTCAAAGTAAATTCTGAAGTAATCCCAATTTTTTTTCCGAAGTGATTCAGTACTTTCCGAAGTGACGCCGAACATTTCTAAAGTGATTCAGTACTTTCTGAAGTTATTCAGTACTTTGTGGAGTGATTCCAAACTTTGCTAAAATGATTGTGGAAGTGATTTAAATTTTTTCCGGAATGATTAATTACTTTCCGAAGTGAATCCAAAATGTTCTGAAGTTTTTCAATACGTTACAAAGTGATTCTAAACTCTTCTGAAGTGATTCAAAAAATTCTTTAATAATTATATATGTACTTTTCCGAAGTGATTCAGTACTTTCCGAAGGGACTCCGGACATTTCTAAAATGATTCAGTACTTTCCAAAGTGATTTAATTTTTTTCCAAAGTGATTCCGATCTTTTCTGAAGTTATTCAGTACTTCGTAGAGTGACTGCAAACTTTTCTAAAAAGATTCAGTTCTTTTCGAAGTGATTGAGTACTTGCGGAAGTGATTTCCAACTTTTACGGACTGATTCAGTACTTTCCGAAGAAAATCCTAAATTTTCTGAAGATTTTCATTACTTTCTAAGTTCTTCTGAATTGGTTCAGTAAATTCTGAAGTAATTCCCATTTTTTTCCCGAAGTGATTCAGTACTCTCCGAAGTGAATACGAACATTTCTTAAGTGATGCAGTACTTTCTGAAGTTATTTCGATTTTTTTTTATGTTATTCAGTACTTTGTGGAGTGATTCCAAACTTTTCTAAAATGATTCAGTTATTTTTTAAGTGATTCAGTACTTGCGGAAGAGATTTAAAATTTTTCATTACTGAACGATGAACGATTCATTACTTTCCGAAGTGAATCCAAAATTTTCTGAAGTAATTCAGAAAGTTCAGAAGGTATACCTTACTTTTCCGAAGTGATTCAATACTATCCAAAGTGACTCCGAAAATGTATAAAGTGATTCAGTACTTTCCAAAGTGATTCCGTGTTTTTCTTAAGTCATTTCAATCTTTTCTGAAGTTATTCAGTGCTATGTGGAGTGATTGAAAACTTTTCTAAAATGATTCAGTTCTTTTCGAAGTGATTCAGTACTTGCGGAAGTGATTTCAAACGTAAACGGAGTGATTCAGTACTTTCCGAAATAAATCCAAAATTTTGTGAAGATTTTCAGTACTTTCCAAAGTGATTCTAAACTCTTCTGAAGTAATTCAGTAAATTATGAAGGTATCCCAATTTTTTTCCGAAGTGATGCAGTACTTTCCGAAGTGACTCCGAACATTTCTAAAGTGATTCAGTACTTTTTGAAGTTATTCAGTACTTTGTGGAGTGATTCCAAACTTTTCTAAAATGATTCAGTTTTTTTTCTAAGTGTATCAGTACTTGTGGAAGTGATTTAAAAATTTTCCTGAACGATTAATTACTTTCCGAAGTGAATCCAAAATTTTCTGAAGTTTTTTACTGATTTACAAAGTGATTCTAAACTCTTCTGAAGTGATTCAAAAAAATCTGAAATAATTATAGGTACTTTTCCGAAGTGATTCAGTACTTTCTGAAGGAACTCCGGACATTTCTAAAATGATTCAGTACCTTCCAAAGTGAATAATTTTTTTTTTTCAAAGTTATTTCGATCTTTTCTGAAGTTATTCAGTGCTATGTGGAGTGACTGCAAACTTTTCTAAAATGATTCAGTTCTTTTCGAAGTGATTGAGTAGTTGCGGAAGTGATTTCCAACTTTTACGGAACGATTCAGTACTTTCCGAAGAAAATCCTTAATTTTGTGAAGATTTTCAGTACTTTCCAAAGTGATTCTAAGCTCTTCTGAAGTGATTCAGTAACTTCTGAAGTAAATCCAAAGTGATTCAGTACTTTCCGAAGTGACTACGAACTTTTCTAAAGTGATGCAGTACATTCCGAAGTGATTTCGATCTTTTTTGATGTTATTCAGTACTTTGTGCAGTGATTCCAAACTTTTTTAAAATGATTCAGTTATTTTTGAACTGATTCAGTAGTTGCGGAAGTGATTTAATTTTTTCCGGAATGATACATTTCTTTCCGAAGTCAATCCAAAATTTTGTGAACTTTTTCAGTACTTTACAGAGGGATTCTAAACTCTCCTGAAGTAATTCAGAAAGTTCAGAAGGTATACCTTACTTTTCCGAAGTGATTCAATACTATCCAAAGGGACTTTGAAAATTTATAAAGTGATTCAGTACTTTCCAAAGTGATTCCGGGTTTTTCTTAAGTGATTCCAATCTTTTCAGAAGTTATTCAGTGGTATGTTGTGGAGTGTTTGAAAACTTTTCTAAAATGATTCAGTTATTTTCGAAGTGATTCAGTACTTGCGGAAGTGATTTCAAACTTTAACGGAGTGATTCAGTACTTTCCGAAGTGAATCCAAAATTTTCTGAAGTTTTTCAGCACTTTTCAAAGTAATTCCAAACTCTTCTAAAGTGATTCAGCACTTTTCGAAGTGATTCTGAACTATTCTCAAGTGATTCAGTACTTTCCGAAGTGATTGAATTATTTCTCAAGTGATTAAGTACTTTTCGAAGTGGTTCGAAACTTTAATGAAGCGATTCGGTACTTTTCAAAGGGATTCCGAACTATTCTCAAGTGATTCAGTACTTTTCGAAGTGATTTCGTGCTTTAGTGATGCGACTTCATACTTTTCCAAAGTGATTAAGTACTTTCCAAAATGATTCAAAACACTTCTGAAGGGAGTGAGTTAGTGCTTTCCGAAGTAATTCCAACCACGTTGACACGTTTTCTTTGAGTTATGGTAAACTTGTCAAGGTGATGCAATATTCAAATGAGTGTTGCAAAACTATTCAATACGAATCCATACTTATGGCGGGCAGATTGTTAGCTACCCCGATACTCACTACACCTCGTTAATATAAATCAGTGATTCTCAATCTATGAGTCGCGGGCTCAAAAAAAAAAAATTCAGACATCTTGGTCATAAGTTTTTTTTTAATTAGTGCAAAATAGTGTTCAGAATTATGATAATCCAAATTAAGCTACAATAACAATAATTGAAATAACATTTCAAAGCCAGTTTTAAAAATCTAGGACATTTGACTTTTTTGGATCAGTTTAGGTATTTCGATGACCATTTCGATGTTTTCAAGATATTGGCATTATATGGGCTGTGAGGTCGAATTTAATGATGTTAAGGCCATTTTGACGTTTAAAAAAATGATTTATATTAGTTGGTAAACCAATTGTGTGGACAATTGTATTGTTTGAACATTTTTAAGATTATTTAGGCGTATTTTGAAGAATTTCAGAACGCTTTTAATAGCCATGTCAGTATTTTGAAATATTTAGGCCGAGTGTTTGGACTAATTTAGGGTTGTAGTGCAATTTAGTGAATGTTACCCGTATTAACTTGTTTGAAATTATTTTGGATATTTAAGCCGTTTCAATGCCAATTTGTTTCTGGATTTCAAGCAGTTTGAAGGCATTTTTGGCACGATAAGCCATTTTGAAATTTTTCTGATCATTTTGGCCCTAAAACACCGGTATTCAATATTGATGGGTAGCGAAATTATGGAATTTCATAAAGTGGGTCGCAATCGACAAAAGTTTGAGAACCGCTGATTTAGATTATTAAACCTACCAGCGTTTGATTGTTGATGTGAAGCAATTTTGGTTCTATGAGTTCCATTTTCCTGCAAATCATAATCGCTTTAAAAAAAAATGCTGCGTCATCTATAGACGATTGCTTTCGGCAATCGGGTGCCTACCTTTTATACGACAAGTAAGGTGTCTTCAAGTGATAAGATAGCAGAATGGGCCATTACAAAAAACTATCCCGCATTTTTCGATGACAATTTAAAACATACAATCTTCACTACTAACTATTTTAGATTTAAAAAAAAATTACCAGATTTAAAAAAAAAACACAGTTTTGTAAAGCAGAGGAAATGGCGGCTTTGGCACTTCTTTACCTATTATAGTTAGGGGGATAAATGAAGTCCTTGAGTGCTGATTTCTAGCATGAAGGTGCATCATATTTGACAAAAAATGAACACTCTTAGACTTCATTTGCCCCTGGTGACAATAGGCAAATATGTGCCGAAGCCGTCATTCCCCCTACCTATTAATGGAGTTAAGTTCTGTGTTGAACTTGAAAAAACAACAAATTCATCTTAGCGACAAGTTTACCTCCTCCTACCGTAATTTTAAAGCAAACTCACATCTCACAGACACATCACCACCAATCACGCAAACAATCAGCATCCGTACGGCATACCAACCACTTCGATTCAATCGCGCGGCAGGTCATCCTTCGAGTCAATCGTTGTTAGTCGACAGTAGACTCCAGACGAGATAAGTTAGTTGTACAAGTGTCTACCTCCACTATCCCCAGTCTTGCGCCATTGGACATACAACAATGACGGGCAAACTTTGCTTGGTGCTGCTGCTGGCACAGATGCTAATTAGCAGCAACCGGTACAGCGTAGTAGAATCGGCCAGAATTCTATGCGTGTTCCCCAGCCCCGGACGGTCACATGTCCTCGTGGGGCAAGCCCTGCTCAAGGGACTGGCCGAACGTGGTCACGAGGTAAGTCGTACGTTATCTCAATAGATTCAGTACCAATCTCATCAATTGCACACCCATTTTAGGTAACAATGGTGAGCCCATTCAAGCTGCCGAAACCGGTTAAAAACTACCGAGAAATCTACATTCCAGCGGATGATTTCGTTCATAAGCTATCGAAAAGCTTCCTCGAGAAGCCACCAAACATAATTAAGACTATGCCGGTGATGATACGGCATCTGATGAAAACTACGAACGATACAATCAATGATCCAAAGTTTTTGGCAATCAAGAACGAACAGTTTGATCTGGTCATAACGGGACTGTTCGTGGCGGATTTTATTCTAGGATTTGGACCGCATTTCAATGCTCCCACCGTGGCACTGTGGAGTGCCGGTATGACAAAGTTGACGTCCGATTTGGTTGGTAATCCAAGGGCCTTGGAGGCTGTTCCACATTTAATGATCGGACCACAGGAGCATATGGGTTTCGTGAGCCGTTTCAAGAATTTTTTGGTTGGTGCTGTTGAGAATGCCATGGTCGAGTTCTCCATATACAACCAACAAAAATACTACGATTTTAACTTCCCTTCGAATAGATACCCAAGCTACAGGGACGTTCGGAAAAACGTATCGCTTGTGCTATTGAATGCCCACTTTTCTACATTTGGATCGCAGCCCTACCTTCAGAACGTAATCGAGGTAGGTGGTTTGCAGATCAAGCCCAAGCCTGACCCGCTGCCCAAGGACATCCAGGAGTGGTTAGATGGAGCCGAACATGGTGCCATTTATTTCTGCTTGGGATCAAACCTTAAATCATCTGATCTGCCACCGGAAAAGCTTCAGATTTTCATCAAAAGCCTAGGAAAGCTGAAGCAGCGAATACTCTTCAAGTGGGAAACGGATAGCATCCCCAACCAACCGGCTAACTTCCTGACTAAAAAGTGGCTCCCTCAGGATGATATCCTAGCTCACAAGAAAGTAGTTTTGTTCATTTCCCACGGTGGACTGGGAGGAATGGCAGAATCTCGATACCATGCCGTTCCGATACTGGGAATCCCGATCTTTGCCGAACAATCGACCAATCTGCAGCTCGTAGAAAAGGAAGGCTGGGGTAAAGCGGTGGAATACTTGTCCATAACGGAGGCATCGTTCGAGGAACCATTGCAAGAGATTCTCACGAACCCACAGTATCGCCAGAAGGCAAAAGAACTGTCCGATTTGTATCGAGATCGGCCGCAGAGCGCCATGGATTTGGCTTGCTACTGGATCGAGTACGTGATCAGATACAAGGGAGCTCCTCACATGCACTACCAGGGAGCAGACCTGAACTTCTTCCAGGAACAGATGTTGGATGTAGTAGCCGCACTGCTAGTCGCGGTCTACATTGTGTTCAAATTATTCAAACTCTTGTTCAGAGCCTTGGCGAAACTCCTCTGCAGTAGACGCAAAAAGCAAAAGACAAACTGATAGCATATTATTAAGCAAGATAACACTCTATCTCGGTGTTTACATTATAGAAAAGTGCTCCACAATTCAAACAAGAGATACTGAAAATAAACCACTTACCTCTTGCAGTGCCTTCTTATCGATCGTTTTTGTACTCTGCAGCGTCCGAATGACATTCTTCGCGCCGTCTACCACGGCCGCCTCGATCCGCAACCGGTGCCTCAGTTCGTCGATCCGGTCCTCCAGTGACGTTTCCCAGTCCCGGGGCCTGTTTTCGCCGTTCTCTTCGGACACTTTGTTGTTGAGCTTGTACTGTCGGACCTTCAGTATCCGTAACCGGAGGAATTCGATTTTGGCTTTTGAATCGGCAAGCATCTGGTGCGCTTCGGCCAGGAGCTTCTTATCACGCCCGTGGTGTCCGCTGGAGATCGATTGGATCATGTTTTCCGCCCCGTTTTTCACCTTGGTTTCTATACTGAGCTGCTTTTCCAGCGAGATGAGCAGTTTGTCGTTGGGGGTGAGCTCGGCCGGGCCGCTCGGCGTGACGGGCGAGGGGATCATGTCTAAAATGAAAATGGAGAAATTAGAATCGGAGGGAAAATAGTGTCTTTTGCTTAGCAATTCTACTTCATGTGAATGTATCGAGCTGTCAATCAACGCGATTCACACGTCACCATCGTTGGATGTCTTATTTGTGTTGCATTTGGAATTGTAATCACCCCACTTCCCGGCAAGCGCCGGATGCTGCCGTGCGACTTTTGCGCCCTTGGTTGTCAAGAACACGTTCAGTAGATTCAATTTCGTCGGAAATTATATTTTCAGGACTGAGGAAAAGATGTCAATCCGGCGGAGGCGAGAGAATTGTATCGCAACATAAATAGAACAAGCAAGAGATATCGGTTCGATTGAGTGGGGCGCTACCGGGCCTCTGCTGTGGGAGGCAGGTGGAAATTAAATTTGCAACACTCTAAGGTTTCGATTCGAAGGTATCTTGGGTAAGCGAGATATTTTTCAGATCATTAAGAACGGAATTGATGATTGAAATGTAGCATCACCCAACAAACATTGGAAGCAGATTAGCAGCTTCTTCATGCAAAAATATGCTTCTTCAGCTAAAAAATTGCTTATTCAGATTTCAATCAGCACAAATTGTTTGTTGGGTATGATTTTAGCATGGCGAGATTTTAGATTCTATTGATCAATGTAGGGGAAATGGATATAATGTCGGTCTAAATGCCCCTAATTAGGGTCCAACAATCGACTAAATTTTCATTAGTCAAAAATATCGATTAGTATCGTCCCAATGACGCGTTCAACTAGATAAAATTGATAAATAGCAGATTTTTAGCGATGGGCCCAATCTTAGATCCATAGACCAACATTAGAGACATTTCCACTATAATGGCGCTTTTTCAAGCAGGAAAACGATACAGCGTTTACATTGTAAGTGAGACTTGTAAAGCCACATTTCACAAGAATAAACAGAGATTATCAAATCAAGAGCAAGTTTTACTATTATAATTGGGGAACAGAGAATCACAAATTGCTCTTTTAGATTGATTGTTATAAGGTAAAATATCAAAAATTATATGGGCCCATAACTGCATAACAGACTCATATGGATTTTTTTTTCAAAAATGAATGAACTACTGGCATTCTACACTGTGCACTAAAAGTTACATGTTTTACATAGTTAAAGATGCTAAGTTTCAAATAACAGACTTAAAGTGGTCATTTTATACGATAGATGAGGAGATGAAAGTATAGAGTTGATAGTTCCGTTAGAGTACGGCAGTGTGAAAATTTTATATAGAGAGAGTAGAAAGCGAGCAAGGACAACTTTGAGGAAGGTACGAATCGGTTTGATCATCTCTCTTTACTAAACTCCCCAGTTGGAGGTGGATGGTGAGGGGTATCCAAAAAGAGATGATCACCGATTTGCTCATGTACCGAAAATGTGTTTGAAACAGTTCTATCGATTGTCGGTCTCACTGTTTTACCGGTTCACTGACCACCCTGTCATACAATTCATAACAACTCAAGCTAAACATTGCATAAGGTCCTAAGTAACATTGACAGATTCTCATTAGATGTTGGATGCAGATTCCACTCAGATGATCGCTACATATCGAATAGCAGAGGAAAAATCTATGTTCATCAAGTTCAACACAGAGGATTCGATGCTTTATTGTTTGCTAAACAACCGTGAACAATTAATTTTCCATTATGCCGGTGGGAAGTCAGTCGAGGTACGCAAGTCGCCTGTTTTCTAGTGCCAAAACGATGCGTATTTCTACTACAAATTAGGGATAGTGGACTATACCGAGAAGAAGTGGATAAAGAACGAAGAGGAGGCCAAGCGGCTGGCGCTGCTGAAGGAAAAACAATTGGCAGAAGCAAGGGAGTCCTCCAAGGAAGAGTAAGAAAAACTCATAAACTATGTCCCTCTTAATACTTTAATATTAAATAACACTAGTTTACAGGCATATCCGGAGTGATTTGAGATTTGGGCGTAATTACTTTTGTAAACAAACACGTCAATTGCTGATTTATCTTGAATAAAAGCTCAATATCACAAACAAACTATACCAAATGATAGAGGAATCATTCCTGTACCTCATAGTGTTATAACTTTTCGAGATTGAGCTTTTATTCGCGAGAAATCGGTGATTGATGTGTTTGTTTACAAATGCAATTACGCCCAAATCTCAAATCACTCCGGATATTTGAACTTTGTTCGCTAATGGTCATTTCCCATGTAAAATCGTGCGCTGAATCCAAATATGTAGTCAGAACAAACTCAGTAGGAGAGTTTTCTAGATACAGGCATGGTAAATCATTTGCATTAATTTCGAGCATTCATTTACATTCATTTGCCCCTAACTTTTTTCATCAAAAGAATTCCTCAAAATGATGTATGGAGCTTTTGTAGGTTTTGTTATTAGCTAAAAGTTTTGTTAGCATTTTAAATCCGTATCTCTTATGCATGACGAACCAGAGCGAACAGAAGCCACTACTGTTTTTCAGTGAATGTATTTTACATTCACTGAAAATCAGTAACAAGTTCTGCCCGCTCTAATTCGTGATGCATAAGAGATACAGATTTGAGTTATGAACAAAAGTTGTAGCTAATAACAAAACTTACTAAAGCTTTATACATCATTTTGCGGAATACTGTTGATGAAAAAAGTTAGAGGCAAATGAATGTAAATGATTTTCCATGCCTGGCTACAATTCAATTATTTCAATGCCAAATTAAAAGCGAGAAAATTTACTTTCGATCAACTGGATACTGTTTTTCAGTGAGATTAGTGGTATTTTTGGCACAACCACTACAAACCTTGCTTAAAAACTTTGCTGAAATCCATTTTTTCTTGGAAATATGCAAAACATAAAAAAAAAAACAAACTATTAATTCACAACAATACCACTAATCGCACTGACAAATGATGTTCAGCTGATTGAAATAAAAATTCACACCTTTAATTTGGCGTTCAAATAATTGATATTTGATCAATAAACTTTTTATTAGTAAAATTTAATTTTAAGTTTTAGCTAGAAAACAGGGTGGCCAGTGAATTTACATTTTGAAATTCCCGGTTTTTTCCCGGTTTAAATCTAAAAAAAATCCAAACAAGAAAACCAAATTGAACGCATTTTTAAGAACGCTCTGAAAGGAATTTACTAAAAGGACAAAAAATGTGATTTAAGAAGATTCCCAAGATTCTGAGGCTTTAAAATTTAAGTAGTGTCTGAAACTAGAACTTATTTTTTCAAAATTTGTGATTTCTAACAATCTTTGTGATGCAAGATTTGGAGTAAAAATAATTAAAATGTGAGATTTTGGAAAAAATTCAAGATCACAGATATGAAAAATTAAATATATATCATACTTATGAGTCGTGGAATCATAATTGTCACGCTCTGAGACTTGGAAGCATTTTTAAGGGTTATAACAAATTACATAACAATCTATAGAATCTAGCGGACAAACCCTGGAATTCAAAGTGTTGATTTCAAACAAATATTGAGAAAGATTCCCACACAGTTTTCGAAGGAAAAGTTTTGAGCAGATTCCCAGAATTATTCTGACATGAAAACCCTAATAATTGTTAGATGAATTTGGAAGGATTTCTGTGGAGAAGAATGCAAATTCTAAATTAAATTGTTAGATAATTTTAGAAGATTTAAAAAGGAGTTGTCAAAACAAAACATTGCGGAAAATTCCTACGTGATTCTGATGAGATTTGTATGGGTATCGTTAAGAAAATTAGAGATGAATTTTAAGAAGAATTCCAAGAGAATTATGATCAGAATCCAACAAGAAACAGAGTTCTTAGATTGTGCTGGCAATAATTTCAACCCTAGTGCGAAAGATTCATCACAGAACTCCAACAAAATTTATTGCAAAAAATTCTGAGAATTAGAAAGAAATTCTTTAAAATACTCCAAGGGATTTCTAAATAAAATTTCGAAAGATTTCTGCTATTTTGAATAGAGTTAAAAGAAATTTTTGAAAATATTTTCAAATGAATCAAAGTCTCCGAATAGGCTTAAGGGAATTCTAAGAAGCATTCCAACTAAATTCTTAGACGGGGTTGCAAGGAAATTCCAAAAAGAATTCAACGGCAATTATTACGCGGAGTGTCTTCTGGCTTATTTCAAAACAATTTCAAGATAATTCAGAGCCGAATTCCAAGTTAATTCTGGAATTCATGTCATGAGAATTTTGAACAACGAAAAATTAAACCCCCGGAAAAGAATAATTCAGTTTCGGTTTTTACAAATATTTGTTTTGAAAGTCCAGCATCTTCAATATTTTCTTTTAAGGACCATGCACTTTACATCTGAAATTGAGACGACAAAAATCAATTCTCAATATTGCTGAGTGATTAAATTCTAAAAACAATAACACGGGAAACTGAAAAAAATTATGCAGCAAATAGAGCAAGACATTCATTTGGTAAAGGATAACTCTGTTTCAATGATTTATTCTGAAATTCTGGTGTAAAAATTTGTTCCTATGGTATGGTTAATTTATTTTCCCGGTTCTCTCACCGAATTCCCGGGTTTTTCCCGGTTTTCCCGGTTACTTTTCAAATTCCCGGATATTTTCCGGTATTCCCGGTTTTCCCGGTTTGCTGGCCACCCTGAGAAAACTATCCTACTGAGATTTTTTCTGACTACATTTTTGGATTCAGCGCACGATTTTACATAATGATCATAGGTCAAACATTGAAGTTATTTGTTTTTACTTTTATTTGTAACCTAGTGTTATTAAATGGTTCTCGGCTCCGTGGATCCTTTTTGACAATTGAGCCATAAACTATTAAAAAAAATTATAAAACAAAAAAAATATAAAAAATAAAGCTTTGAAGCATTTTACCACAGTTCGCACCAGATTGGAGGGCATAACTTCAACTTTCTTCAGAACAAGAATCGAAGGGAGGGTTTTTTGAGAAAATTCTACATTTAATTATTAAACACGACTGTACAGTGATTTTTCTCTCAGTATTTTTTTTCACGGATAAGTTGTTGATTTAAATAAAACCCATTTTTTTATACAAGGATTTACATTTTTTATGGAAAATGGCATCTTGGGCAGTATCTAATATATGTGCAAAGTTTCATTCAAATCTGTAAGAGTCGGGCAAAATGGCTTTATTTTGTTTAGCTTGAAATGCTATACACCGTAGAGAACCGTTAATTTGATTAGCTAAATTGGAAGTTAAACGGCGCTCATTTAGAATTTGTTTAACTGGTACCCCTAAACAGGTGCCCAACAGCGTTACGCATGTGTGTAGTGGTACAAGTTAAATCAATTCTAAATGAGCACCCTGCACCACTATTTCAAATTGAACATAATTTTTAGACAACTATAACTAAAATGCACCCAATTGCGTCAATACGGGGTTGGTACTGTATGAAAGGGGTTTTAATTACTTTTCTAAATATCCATTCCACATTTTGCTCAAGTTTGTGCTTCTCTTTAAAAATTAATAATGTTCTGGAGATCGATTTTTACGATTATATTTAGGAGCCACCAATTGTGTCGATTTGGTCTTGATCTAGAGCCATAAAAATGTGTGTGGATGTTAAAACATACCTATACTGCCGCTAATCGTATAACAGTCCCATCATCACTTTTGAGTTAACCTCAGAAATGGTGTTTATTTTTATCGTAGTTTCAACATCTCTAATCGAGATTTGGAGGGTATTTTGGTGGTCGAAATTTGTTTTCCCCGAAAATATGACGATTATTTTTAGGCTGGCAGGTATGAAAATCTTTAAATCGATTTATCTCCGCAAATATAGCTCTAATCGAGGTTTGGTGGAATTTTGGTGGTCGAAATTAACTTATGTTACAATTATCAAATTATTGTGAATTTTAATTGCTAACAACCGATAGGGGAAATGTATGTAATTTCGGCCTAAATGCCCCTAATTTGGTTAGATCATTTACTAAACTGTTAGCAATCGCGAGCTTTCTGCAGTGTAGGAGATTCATGACGTGCTGCAAAAATAAACGGCTTTCGCCGTACGGAACACACATCTATTAACTTGATTTTGTCGTATCCATTCATCGCGAGCGGAGCACCCAGACCAGACTTGCATTCGGCTTAACAGTGCTTACACCTTACACCACACCTCGGTAATCAGCAGTCGGTCCAAATGAGGAGGAAACCAATCCAAAATAGAAAAGGCAAACAAGTTAAAATAATACAAATTCTTTCAGTGTGGAATGCGCTCTCCGAGCCGAACACAGCCAGGCCGCCAGCCAAGCAGGGAAGCGCACGGGGCCACATTGCATTGCTCCACATTGAGCGATTTTTTCCTTCTATTTTCCCATTCCAATCCTATCCGTATGATACGGACATGGACACGGGAAAGAAGATTGATTTGGCATAATAAGGTACGGAATCGGAGAAGCACTCGGGATAAGGCGCGACGCGGGATAGACGACGATAAAACAACAATAAAAACGGTAATGAACGATGTATAAAATAGAAAATGAAAAATCGCATTGTTCGGTTCTGGTGGGTGCAACAAGGAAGAGAGAGAGAGGGGGAGAACGAGCGCGTTCCGCTTGTGCAATTTTTATGCGCTCTTTACCGCGCCTTTTGCTATACGGTTCCCTCCAGCCAAAGCTGTGCAGTTGCAAGCCAGCCGCATTCTGCTAGCTCTCGCGTCGTCGCACAAAGGGGCATTTAGTCAATCTAGCTGGCCAACATTAGTTTTGAGTTTTGCAGTTCCACGCCAAATGACGATTCGGGAAAAAAAACTCGACCGTCTCCGAATTGCATGAAATTTTGCATAGGGTAGTTGTTCCTGTAATAGTGGTGTATCTATAGTTGAGGTATGGGGGTTGTGCGGGAATAACGAGGAAAAACTGGATAAGGTTATTTTTCATTAATAGATCTCCTATAATAAAGCGGATTTGCATTTTTCAATCTTAAAATTAGTTCAAACATTACGGAAACCATTGATTTTCCTTTAGATGTTGACTCCTTTGCACGTATAGTTGCGGTTGTGTTCCTATAATAGTGGATCCAATAAGAAACCAATTTGTTCCACTATTATAGGAACCAAAGTTAGTAACTACCACTACTACTGGAACAGTGTTCCTATTAATGGAGGAGAAGTTTTCGAAAAATGTATACAGTTTAATTACGATGTAGTATTTTTCTAGCAAAAAAGAGATTGAAAGCTATAGTTTGACGTTCGGGGAGCTCCGTCGAACTTCAAGTCGATCGGATTCACGTCGATGTTGTCCATTTCTCAACTTGTCACTCTAAACATAGTTTACTCATTTTTGGGTAGCTTCAGTTTTGACCGATCTGGGTGAATTCTACCCAAATTAGGGTAGTTTTTTAATAGCGTGTACGAAATTGATCGATTTTCGCGGAAATACTTACGGAAGTTTTCCTTTTTCACGGAATTATACGATTTTTTGTGGTTTTCTACATAATTATACGGATTTAAAAAACATTATACGAATAGGGACCCATCATATTAATAGTGGTCGTCCTCCAAAATCCCACTCCACACTTTTGAAAGTTAAGAGCATGGCCCAACAAAGTCACTTTCAATAGAAAATCGTCAAGCGACGACGAAGCTGTCAACCATCACTTTCAACATCAACAGAACTACTTTCGATCAGTTTTCATGCTGTCTGTTTTGGCTTGACTCGTGTTCATTTCGCCTTTCATTGTCAAATGAACTTACTTTCGCATTGAAGCGAAGCTGTTCGATCCAAATTCATGTAGTTTTTCTGACTTTAGTTGATTGTTCACTCGGATCATTTAAGCGTATGCCCATAGATCTGTAGATATCATATTTATCATTGTCGGGTGGTTTGTTTTCCCATCAATATAATATGGGTATTTTAGGAATTTAGGTCTAGAGGCCGGAAATCGATGACCGACGCCATTTTGAAATCCATGCAATTTCAGATCAAATGAGAAATACTGACGCCGACCCATCAATATGGGTATTTTTGGAATCGGAGTGACGTCTAAAGATCTAAAATCGACATGCGATGCCATTTTAAAATCCAAAATGACGGCTTTTCGTTAAAAAAAAATGAGGAAAATACTGTCAAATACCCATTAATACAGGTATTTTTGCGTCGGGATGATGTCTAGAGGCTGAAAATCGATATCCGACGCCATTTTGAAATTCAAGATGGCGACTTCCGATTTCAGGAAAGTGGGAAATACTCACGTCGACCCATCAATATAGATATTTTTGGTATCGGGGTGAAGTCTATAAATCGAAAATTGATATGCGACGCCATTTTGAAATCCAAGATGGTGGTTTCCGATTTCAGACAAAGTGTGGAAATACTGTCAAATACCCATCAATATGAATATTTTTTAGAATCGGAGTGAATCGGAGTGACGTCTAGAGAATGGAAATCGATATCCCAGGCTATTTTGAAATCCATGGTGGGGGCTTGCGGTTTAAGAAAAAAATAAGAAATCGAATAAACTTTACAGAGCCAAGTTACCATTTTCTATATACATTATAAATGTCTTAAATCTAAAATTAGAGGATTTGCCCGATTACTCGCGGTCTTCTCGAGGTTAGGGGATGACCATATTTTGGATCGGGAGAGGGAAAAGGAGATTTGGAATATGATTTATGATTCAAAAATTTCACTGTTTCTAAAACATGTACTTAATCTTATCGACGTTATATCAACTCTGCTCTAATCAAATATACAAAAAAAAAAAACCAAACACACACACAAAATATAAACTAAATAAAGGTTAATCAAACTTACAATGTATTGTTGATATTCTTAAAAAAAAAACATATATGAGTTGCATAAACTCCAGATCGCGGTCTAGCCAAAATATCCCGAACTGGGACATTAGGTTGTCTACCTAACATTTTTGATAAAATTCGGATATTTTGAAACTTGATTTTTTTCAAATGAGCGCCTTTTAAATTTTTCAAAAATATGTAGAATGAAAACGGCACTTCTGATCGAAATGACGTCTGAGACAAAGTTGTAGAAAAAATAATGTGTTTGTGGGAAAAATATAGTTTGCACTTAAATATCTCAAAATGTCCTTGTCTGATTTAAAAAAAATGCAAACTTTTGAAAGGTTTACAATTATGGACACTTAAAAATTGACAAAAATCGCAAAACAAAACTTTTCGTTAAATTTTTCAACTTTTTGTTAAAACGTTTTTAAAAGTAATTTATACTCAAAAAACAATATACAAAAAAGTGTACTAACAAAAACTTTAAAAAATTGACCATTAGATCTTGTCATACGATTTTTGTTAGCTTTCAAGTGTCCAAACTTCTCAACATTTCAAAAGTTGGCATTTTTCATAAGATATATGAGATTTTTTTTTATTTTTACTTGAAATCGCTAGTAACATTGTTTTTGTATTTTTTCCAGACAAGCAATATTTGTTGCTACAACTTTGTCTCGGACGTAATTTTGATCAGAAATGCCGTTTCAAACCTATAATTTTTTAAAAAACTTCGAAGACATCATTTTGAAAATTCAACAAATAAATATAACAAGCAATTACGCAAAGTTTCATATAAATCGGTGAAGGTCGATTACCAGTTTTGGTCGTCGGTGTTTCTTTAGGCCACCGTAGGATGAATATGCATATTTTTTGCCATATTTTTTAAATCAATAATTGAGTATATTACCTCAAAATTCAAAAATTGTACTATTGATTAATGTTCTACAATTTTGGTCAATATTGAAGTGTCCATGGTGTATATTTCTTAAAAATTTAGCATTTTTGATATACTTTCAAATAAATATAAGCCTAAAAATCTGAAAAAAATGAATGTGCTTTTTTGTTATTGAAGTTTTTACCAGTATTTTGTTTAATTTTTAACGGAAATTAGAGGGTTTTTTTTTCAGAGTGTATTTTTATTCTGAAAAGACTTCCTACAACTTTGTTTCAGACGCCATTTCGATGAGATGAGCCGTTTTCGTGCTATGACTTATTTAAAAATATCGAATACGTCATTTTGAAAAATCAGGCTTATGACAACATTGCCGAATTCCGGCACACACTTTTTTCATTGCCCCTAGTGAGTGCGAAGTTTCATGGAATTCTGATTACCCTTACCCTTTTTATCGATTCGTCCGTAGGCTTGGAACTGCTAAACTCAAGGATCTCAAAATTATTCTGGAGTTCCGATCAAATGATCTACCAGATCAACAAAAACTGACACATTGCCCTAAGTTACGAAACTACTCCAAACAGTATCATACAGATTTTGCACATGATTTATGTTTTAATTCCATTTACATAAGGTGTTGTAGGTTCTAAAAATTGTCCTACTATCTGATCTACTGGATCACTCAAGGCCTGCACGAAGTTGTCAGTGATGGCACATGTCCAAACATGTTCCTAGAGTTTTTTGTGCATCACTTATAATGTCTATGAACTGAGTTCCTAGTTGGAAGTTCATTAAACTAACGAACGAAAATCCAAGACGGTACATCTTCAAAGCACACGCTTATTTGCAATTCCGCACGGTGACCTTCGAGGAGTTTAGTTTCAACTGCAAAACACAATAATCAGAGTGACCGGGAACACCGGAAAAGGCCGGAAATTCGATGTCGCCGGAAAAAAGACCGGGATAAACCCTTGATCTTCGATGCCAAGTTGGAAAAAGTACTTCTTCCTCTCTTTAAAAAATGTCAAGACACTTGGACTGGACTACATTTTCAGGATATAGTCATTTTGAATTAATGTTTCGAGAATTTTTGGTTTTTTCCTTAGCAATTTCGAACATATTTTAGAATGGATTTTAGAAATACACTCCAAAACAAAAGTTCGGCGTCACAAAAAAAAAGTTTTTGTTTATATTCTCTTAACTTGAGCAGAAAATCATGGGTAGTATTATATTCTTACTTTGACTATATGGGTGAAGTCAACGATTTACATAGTTGAAGATGCTAATTTCAAATAACAGACTGAAGTGGTAATTTTAATACGATAGAGTGAGGAGATGAAAGTATAGAATTGATAGTTTCGTTTAGAGTACAACAGTTTGAAAATTGCATATAGAGGAGTAGACAGCGAGATAGGACAACTTTTAGGAAGGTACAAATCGTGTACTCCTCACTCTATCGTATCAAAATTACCTCTTCAGTCTGTTATTTGAAATTAGCATCTTCAACTATTATATTCTTATATTATACATATTTTCAAATAAACATATAAATTCATTGGGTAGGGATGGGACCATCCCTGATTGAAGGATTGAAGCGGTTTTTATCGGGAAAGTGGAATTGCCAACTCCCTGTTGTTAACATTTCGTGAATTTTAGGTGGGCTCTTCTCCCCACTCAATGGGACCTCCTCTCGTATGATGGCTTGTTTTGTATAGGGTTGGAACATTTTTTATCATTGGAAGGACTCTATGAACATTTTTGAGTAGGTATCATCACAGAGGATATCGTGCAGGCCTTGGTTGACCCAGTACATCAAATAATATGAACTCGAAGACATCAAGCATTGTTGATCTGGTAGATCATTTTAACTGAATTCCAGAATAATTTGGACGTCCTAGAAAATCAACAAAAAAAGTTCTGGTTATTTTTAGGTATTTGTACTTAAATATCCACATTCTATTAAAAAGCGTTAGTATTTCCTTAAAATATGCTTTAGAAAAAATTGAGACAGAAAGGGTTAAGGAAATAATGAGTTTTGCAACTTTGAAGAACATCTTAATGTCGTAAACAGTCACACACAAAATTTAAAATTTTTAAATAGCATTTTGAGGAATTTAATGCATTGACGAGCCCTGCGTTTTTATCGAACTTAAAACTCCTCCGAAAAAACTTAAATGCTTCTGTGTGAGCGCTGCAACAGTTAAAAAATGATGACATTTGCGTAAAACTAGTGTATTTTGGTGCAATTTTGTTATTGCACCGTCGATGTGGGGGCCTCATAGCCTAGTCAGTAAAGACACGGTATTTCCAAGCCGGAGGCAGCGGGTTAGATTCCCGGTCCGGTAGAGGGAATCTTTCGGTTTGGAAATTTTCTCGACTTCCCTGGGCATAGAGTATCGTTGTGCTTGCCACACAATATACAAATTCATGCATTGGTATTGGCATCGAAAGCTCTCAATTAATAACTGTAGAAGTGCATTTAGAACACTAAGTTGAGAGCACGCAATAAGTTAATATGCACTACGTAATAAGCTTGAAATGCGAATAAGAAAAAAGAAGACCGTTGATGGTTGTGATTTAATAATGATGAACGTCAACCAGGATTGAATGTTCATAAGGACGTAATTGAATCCTTTATTCGATGAATTTGAAAACAGCAAACAACCGAACCGAGGCTCTATGTGGTTGCTCTACAAATACAAATATTTTGGACCCTAATTTAAAATGGTTCCGCTCATCAAACTTTTCTAATGGATTATAAAAGATGGACAAAAACTCTATGAATATGTTTAAATAGATGAGGACATCGCGCAGGCCTCGGTTGATCCAGTAGATTAAATAGGCTGAACTCCTGGGCAATTTTGAGAATCTAGAACATCTTATACATATGGAATTGAAATCTAAATGATGTACATAATTTCTATGAACCTGTTTGGAGTTGTTTCGTAACCAAGGGCATTGTATCAGTCATTGATCATCTGGTAGATCATTTGATCAGAACTCCAGGATAATTTGGAGAACCTTGAACATCTAATGTACAGCAACATGTATTCTAAGTGATGCGCAAAAACTTAATGAACATGGTTAGGTCGTCACTGAGAGCATTGCGCAGGCGTTGGTTGATCCAGTATCATTCCTGGACAATTTGGAGTATTTAGAACATGTTGCATCCAAGCAAATTCATATATTGCTGCATGCGTTGCTAGCGATATGTCTGTCTGTGTTCGAAAACATAATAAATTCATAAGGTTTTGGAGATTTAGGAGCGATTTTTCTTTTTTTTTCGCGTGAGTGATTTTCCGGTATTGAAAAACTTTATCAGTAGTGGTTATGTAAACGTTCGTTCGTTTGTTTAGTATAAACTTGAGTAGCGTTTTTTTTAGGTTGGAGGAGGAAGAAATAATAAAGGAAGGGTTTGGTTGTGAAGGGTTTGTGGTTCGATATCGAAAAAGTAAAATAACAGTGGGAGCGAGAGAAAACCCGAGCAAAGTCCAGCATCGAAATGACAGCAAATTGAAATCAAGTTTTGATATCAACATCAAACTGAAATCCTAATTTGTTTCCAGTTTATGCAATTGATAAATTTTGTTTTCATTTTGCTGTACATTTGGCCTTCAAAAATATGTTGTTGCGGGTTTGTTTTCATTGCCTTAGCATAACATCAAATTGAATACTTGTTTTGTTATCAACAGCAAAAAATGATATCAAATTGAGTTTTCAGTTTGCTCTCACTGATAGCAGAAATAGTTTTCAATGTAATGTCACAGGAAGATTTTTTTGCTCTCAATTTTGATATTTTAACCGTTAAAACGACCAAAACGACAGTAACCTAAGTTATCGTTATCAGCGAAATCACAACATCAAATTTAGATTTCGATTTGATCTCAGACTTTGCTCGGGAACCTATACTGTTTGGACGAAGGAATTTTGAAGATGGTTTCAGAAGTCAGCACTTCAAAAGGGAAGGAAAAAGCAAAGATCATGAGGGTAGTGGAAGTTAGGTTTATGGAATCGGTATTGTGAATGGAAGAAGGGTATAGAATTAAGAAAGAAAATTGGTGAAAGCGGGCGGTCAGTATAACATTACATTATGTTTGGAAAAGAATAGGCACCGGATCAACATTTTGTGTGATCCATCCACTTAGTAAAAAATAAATTTATTTCAGTAGGGGAAATGCAGGTAATGTCGGTCTAAGTGTCCCTAATTTGGGTCCATACGTAAATTCAGCAATCGACTAAATTTTCAATAGCAACCAAAATATCCATTAGTAACGTCCCAATAACGCGTTCATCTAGATATAAATAGCAGATTTTTAGATTTTTTAAGGGACCTCCCTTAGCTCAGTCGGTAAAGGCGCAGCTACAAAGCAAGACCATGCTGGAGGTGGCTGGGTTCGATTCCCGATTCGGTTTAGGAATTTTTCGGATTGGAAAATTTCTCGACTTCCCTGGGCATAGAAGTATGATTGGACTTGCCACACAATTATACCAATGCAAAAATGGTACAGGCATCGAGAGCTCTCAATTAATAACTGTGGAAGTGCATCTAGAACACTAAGTTGAGAGCACGCAATAAGCTAATATGCGATATGCAATAAGCTTGAAATGCGAAGAAGAAGAATAAGAAGAAGAAGATTTTTAGCGATGGACCCAATCTTAGATCTATAGGCCAACATTAGAGACATTTCTCCATATTTCATAAAATGCATTTATAAATGCAGCAATATTCAAAAACTAAATACGACAAGGCACCGTTTGCTGCCTGTTACCGCGGATATTGTAGGTTTCCCAGGTACCTGGTTCAAGCTTCAGTTGGCTGCGTTGGCTATTCTTTTCTTTCTATTCCTGAATAGATAGTGCGAATAAGGGCGTCTATGTGATGTTTTGCTGTACCTGTTGTGGACATTAGTACATCCTTTTCCATAAACTTTTTTATGGAATTTTTCTTCTTCTGCAAAAACACTGCAACTTTTGTTTTTCTTCTTCTGAAAAAACACTGCAACTTTTTAGAAGATATAAACACATTATATAGTAATTCTTGGAAGATACAACGTTTATTTCCACAGTTCAATAGTAACTTCAATTGCACAGAATCAGCTTATTAGCATGTATTAGCAAAGTAAAAATCCACAGATATTTTTTGTAGAGATTTATAAACGAAGAATTCACTGATTCATCCTTACATTTTTCTACATTCTCCTGAATTCTTCTTAGTTTCTTTATTTCCATGTAATTCACTTCAGAATTATGTTAAAATATTACTCAGAATAATCTTGGAATTTTCCTCTAAATTCTCCTTAAAATTATCTAGAAATGCTATTAGAGGTTCCCTTGAAATTTAATTCGCACAATGCCTGAACTCACAAAATTGACTCTCTCTTAGAGTTTATATCAAAACTCTGCAGGACATTTCCTCTGATATAAGGTACACGTACCGTTTCAACTTCCCCACGCGTAGAAACTTGCCACCGTGTACCTTACTTTGGTGTTAACTCTAGAATTATTTTTAAGTGACTGTATCCTGCAATTCCTGAATCCGTGACTTTTTCCCCTTTCACTGGTCACTTTGTAATAAGCAAAATATGATGTTTAACTATGAATAAGACGTAAAATATTTTTAATCAAATGTCAAATGCTTAATGGTTATACGACGATCCGATAATTTTGAAAATTGTTTTTCTGCCAGATTTTTCAAACATGGACCACTGTGCGTCGATCCGCTCGTCGCTTGCATCTATTGTGTGAGAGCGGTGCCGTAGTGATGTTATTTTTTTTTTATTTAATTTCTGTGTTAAAAGTATTACAACAATGCGATAATGTGCGGTTGCATTACCACTTCCACCACCACCAACGGACACCATCCTAAAGCCGAATTGAGGATGAGTTTCAAACCGCTAAAGCCACCCATTATGGCAAGGCAGCAGTGCCGGCAAGGTCGACGAACTGACAGGCACGTCCGATATTGACCGCCGCCGCGCCGCCCCACCGCGTCGGATGCATGTTCGTATGCGACGGATGCAACGGATAAGATTAATGGCAATTGCGAGGTCGATCCCACACCACACACACACACGATTGCGTTGGTGCATCGGTGTCGATTTTTAATATCGGCTCGCTTCAAATCGGTCATTTGTCATTCGCCGCATTTGTCATGTTGGGCAATCTCCGAAAATGTACGTAGTTAACATGTGTTGAAAGCTTCTGCACTGCAATCTTGTTTCCTTATCGTCTACTCGTTTGTCCTTAATGGAATCGTTAACACAGTAGTTTAGTCTGCTGGAATGATTGCAAATATATGCTTTTTCCCAGGGTCTTTACATACAACAAACAATGGTCAACTGTTGCATAATGTATCTGTTTACAAGTCGGTAGGCTAGACTGCATAATATGTAGGTAGCACTCGTTCGATGTTGAGGCAAACCAGCTTATAGTATAGCCGAAGAAGCATTCTCGCACAGCAAATATTACAATTCAGTGTCGTAGTAAGAGTGGGTTTCATTTTAGCTGACAGCTATCATTTTCAAGACTTATTTCGAAATAATCGAGTTTAGGTGGTGTAGTGGTAAGCGTGACTCGCTCTCATTCCAAAGGGCCTGGGTTCAACCCCGTCGGGATTTTCTGAGGCATAAAATTTCTGATCACGCCTTCCTTTAGAAGGGAAGTACAGCCGTTGGTCCCCAGTCCATGCGTTTGATGGGTCGATAGGTAGGGTCCAGGTGTGGGAGCTGTCTCTCTGGCATCGGTAGCATTGGTACGGATAACAAGATCGACGGAAAACAAATAAAAGGTCAGCACCAAAGATACATAAGAAAAATCACTGTAGCCTAGGGCAACATTTCTCAATCTATGGGTCGTGACCCACGGTTGCGAGTTGCGGGCTGTCCTTAGGTGGGTCGCAAGAACCATCATGACGGCCATTTGTGGACTCTTCAAGTAATCGCCTTAATTGGGCTAATGAAAGTAGAGCTACACATTTAAGCTAAAGGTTTTTAATTTATTTATTAAATGTAGTTTATGGAATGTCTCAAAGTGGGTCGCAACAAACGAAAGTTTGAGAACCGCTGATCTAGGAATCTCAGAAAAACTCTGGGAACCTCAGGGATTTTTAGGAGAGTTTCAGAGAAGATTACAGTAGGTTTAGAACTACTCTTCAGAGGCGTCCAAGGGAACCTTCGAAACGATCAGGAAAACTTTGGAGAAGTTCGAAGTCCGTTGAACCAATTAAATAGTTCACCGAACCTCTTAGAATTTTTTCAAGCTACACAAGTTTTTCTTTGTCAAAAGATCCTCATCCTCGTTCTTTGAGCAGCTTAGAACACTTTAGAGCAGCGTTGCATATTTGCGACAACTTGGTCGTGGTGTTTAGAATTTCATGAAAAATTTATCTGCATTCAAAATTGTGTTGGGTTAATATAAGTAGAGCTACCAATAACAATTGAATAATTGATTTTTTAATGTAAAAAATAGAATGCGAAAATTAATGCAAATTTTCATCTAAATTGAAAAGAAGCATTGTAATTTTCGCATTAAACTTCTAAATAGAACCTTAATTTTTAAAATATGATGACGTTTTAAAATCATTCAAGAATTTCAGTGTCAGTTTTGTTATAAATAGGTTATTTAGTATGCGTGAAGTATTTTGGCGACTTTTTTGGGCCATTTTAGGCATTTTTGAGACCTTTTTAAAGTTTCAAAATTATTATGAGGGTTGTCGCTCTCAAGATTGTTTTAAGAGATTCGTAAATAGCCATTCTATGATTTAAGGCCATTTTAGCGGTTTTTAAAGCAATTTAAAGGCATTTTGGTAAATATAGGCTAGATCACAGTGGTTGTGAGGCCATCTATAGTGTGTTGAGGTTATAATGGTTAATTCTGGACGTATTAAAGATTATTTTGAGGGTTTCCAGGACCTCTGTGAAAGCCATTTTAGCGTTTTAAAGACCATTTTAACGTTGTAATATTCCCGGAGTTTTACCATTGAATTGTTTTGAAGTACTTTTCTATTTAGCTTGTCGTGCCTTCTTCTTCTTATTCGCATTTCAAGCTTATTACGTAGCGCACATATGAGCTTATTGCGTGCTCTCAACATAGTGTTCTATAAATGCACTTCCACAGTTATTAATTGAGAGCTTTCGATACCAATACCAATGCATGGATTTGTATATTGCGTGGCAAGCACAATGATACTCTATGCCCAGGGAAGTCGAGAAAATTTCCAACCCGAAAGATTACCTCGATCGGGCCGGGAATCGAACCCGCCGTCTCCGGCTTAGTAATACCGTGCCTTTACTGACTAAGCTATGAGGCTTTTCGTGCCTATTTTGACGATTTAAGACTTTTAAATGTCAATATGTTCTAGCGTTTTGGAAATCATGATTTGATGGCTTTGTTTGTGGAACTGTTAAGCCATTTCGAAGTTTTCATATACATTTCGGCCTTACAAAATTTGCATTGAATATTGGTGGAGCTTATTGATTTTTTCAAAGTTGGTCACAATCGACAAAAGTTTGAGAACCGCTGCTTTAGAGAAGTTTATAGCTTTTTTTTTAGAAAGCATTACCGTGAAGTCTACAGAGAAATTCAGCGAAGTTCAGGGAAATTAATTGTAGTCTATGCAATCTTAAAAATACTCAGGGTGATATGTTAGTTAAAAATACTCAGGGTACTATAGAGGAATTTAGCCGGCGCCGGTGGTGTAGTGGTAAGCGTGACTACTTTCTAACATCCCAATGGGTCTGGGTTCAATCCCAGCCGAGGTCGGTGGAATTTTTCTGAGGTATAACAATCTCTGGTCACGTCTTCCTTCGGAAGGGAAGTAAAGCCGTTGGTTCCGGCCCATGTGTGTTGAATGGGTGCGATATCCTACGCAGGTGTGGAAGCTGCCTTCCTGCACATTCGATTGCCGTCAATGGATGGCAATCGATGTCCGTCGGTGATTGGCACTAGATTGCGGAACAGAGACCGACGTTAAATAAAGGAATGAAGAATGAAGATAGATGAATTTAGGATCGCTTCATAAAGTGTCAGGGAAGACATAAATATACTTTTCAGAGGCGCCCAAGTAAACCTTCGAAAATATCAGGAAAGCTCTAGAGTAGTTTAGGGGAGCCTTAGAGCAGTTCATTGTCTGCTAAACCTCTCTGTAGTCTATCGAACACCTCAGCACTTCTCCACAGCTTTTTATTTTAAATAGACCATACCAAACAATATTTTAAAAAGAAAAGAGCTGTGAATTTTAAAGAATTACGTTGAAGTATTTTGTTTTCAAAGAAATTCAGAGAACCGTATAGTAGTCGGAATGAACATTTCAGATAAGATTGGGATCGATTCACACAATACTCTTTAGTGGCATCCAAGGGAACTTCAGAAAAGACCATTTTAGTGTAGCTCATGGAGAACTACAGATAGGTTCAGTGTTCATCTATAGGATCACTGAACCTATCTGTAGTTCTTCGAATCTCTCAGACGTTATCCGAGCTTCATAGCTTCATTTTCAGCAACTCTTCAAACTTATTTAGAAATTCTCTGCACTTCTCATAGTACTTGAAAGAAGTTGAAAGAACATTAAAGAAGATAAAATAAAAGGCACTTCAGATCAGTTTAGTGAGCTTCACAGTAGAAGACTAGTTAATTTTGGAGAAAAGGACAGTGAAAGTCAGTGAACATCAGCGAACTTAAATGGAATCATCTTTAATCATTTATTGTAGCATCTCAGAAACATTCAGGGAACTTCAGAGAAGAGAGCTTAAGAGGAGGCAAGGAGAACCATAGAAATACTCTTCAGAGACGTTTAAAGGGACCTCGGGCTAACTTAAAAAGTTTAAGGGAATCTCAGAAGACTTCAGGGAACCTCAGAAAAGATCAAGGAACTTAACTAAGAACATTAATAAAGTGCATGGTTGAAACACAATGTTCAGTGAACTTCAGAATTCTGAGTACTTCAAACATTAGAAAAGTTCAGAGAAGTTCCGGGAAACTCATAGAACTTCAAATAGGTTCAAGAATGTTTAAAGAAAGATTGACCCACATCAACCAAGATCACCAAAACTACTTAGAACACCCTCATGAAGTCTGATTACCTCCTATCAACCAGAAATGGTCAATGTAATTTTTTTTATCATGATTGAACTGCAATTGTGGCATGAACAAAAGCCAATTACAAGTTTTTTTTATCGAATTTATTATTCCACACAACCGTCACATACCTAGACGATCTGAAACAAAACATACAGGTTTTTTATAACCTCGCAACCGGTCGTCTCTCTCTCTCTCTCTCTGTGTTCTCTCGATAGTCATAGCAAGCGAGCACGTGATTGGTTGTTTGCGGCCCAAAAGTTTAGTAAAGTTTCAATAGTTTACTAATGGTGTCTACTCAATCCAAGGAATCCAATTCCCTGAGTTTTCCAGGTTTCTCCAGGTCGGATGAAAAAAATTCCAGGTGCATACAAATTATACACATTATTATTTTATCGAACCCCCCTGTTTGCTGGTGGTTCACACTGCTTGCACATGTCGAAAGAACTGTCAATTTAGATTTCAAAACAAAACTGTATCAGGAATCAAAAGTAAATACTTCCATCATGAATTACCGGAAAATTGCTCTAGTTTCGGCAGACGTATTTGCTTTTATTATTATAAATAAAATGAGAAAGAGAAGGTGAACTTTGTGGAGTAGGAAATGGTTGCTCAGGAGGAACACCGGCAGGGATTTGGCTCATCTTGTCCATCAAGAGTTGCGATATGAAGATGAAAATGGATTTCAAAACTTCGCCAGGATGTCGATACCAACTCTAGACAAGCTAGTGGGAAAAGTTCTCACTAGATATACATGATTCCTTGAGTTCTGAAAATTTCTGTTAACAACTCAATTCTGCAAGGTCTTCTAACCTTCAGACGTCCCTGAAGTTTTGTTTCTGTTCTCCGGTAAAATTTACTTAAAAATCAACAATCTTTCCTGACAATCTGCAAATGTCTCGGTAGTTCTACAGATTTCTTTGAAGTTCTGTGTGTTCTTCAGAAATTCAGCAAATTTTCCTAAAAACCTACAAAGTTCCTGAATCCCTGAAGATTTAAGATCCTTGAAGATCAACAATTATCTCTAATGTTCACAACATTTCTAATAATCTACAAACTTCTCGAAAGTTCTGTAATTTTCTCTGCAAATTTTCTATGATTCAATAAATATCTGCAAATATCTCTGAACATCTATACAATTTTCTAAAGAATTAAAAGATTATTTAGAAATTTTTGAACTTTCCGGAAGTTTTAGGAAGTATTCTAAAGTTTTTCTAATTTTTCTGAAGCTGTGCAAATATCTCTAAAGATCAGCGAACTTACCTGAAGCTCTGTGAATGTCTTTCAAAATCCAAGAACCGCAGTAAAATTCTGAAAATTTATTTAAACATCTGCTAATTTTTGAGTAGATTTACGATCTACCCTCTGAACTTTTCTAAAGTTCCTAAAATTTATTTCAAATTCTGTAAAGTTTTCTGAAGTACTGTATTTCTGCTCTAAAGATCTACGAACTGCCCTGAAGTTCAATAAATTTCACAGTAGATCTCCGAACTTTTCTAAAGTTATTTAAATTTCTTTGTGGATTCTTGATCTAAAGATCGGCGAACTTTCCCGAAGATCTGCGAGTTTTGCTGAAGGTTTGCAAATTTTTCTAAAAACGTAAGAATTTTCTGACGTTCTACAGACTTCTCTTAAGGTCTACGGACTTCTCTGAAGTTCTTTAGATTTATCTATTTCAGACTTCCATGGAGTTCTGCAAAATATTGTACTTTTGTACTTCGCTGCGATTTGTTTTTGGAATTGAGATGCTTTTCTGACATTTAACGAATTTTTCTGAAGTTCTCACATTTGTGTGAAACTGTGAAACTTTCCGTCAAATTCCTGCAAATATCTTTAAAGTTCTGTAAAGTTGTCTTAAGCTCCGTAGGTCTATTCCCAAGATCTACAAAAAAAAACTTGAGGCTCCATAAATTTCTCAGTAGATCTGCAAACTTCTCTGATGTTTTGTAAATTCCTCTAGGGTTACCCTGAAGATTTGAAAATTTCCTTGAAGATTACCTAAAGTTGTCAAAATTTATCAGAAAATATTTGAGCTTCCTTGAAGTTTTAAATGTCTCTCTCAAGATCTACAAATTTTCCTGAAATCGTGTAAATATTTATTTTTTTAAATCCCTGAAGTTCTGCAATTTTTACTGAAGATCCATTAACATTTCTGAGATTCTTGTGATTTTTTCAGAAGTCCTGTGATTTTTTTCAAAGCTCTGTAGCTTTGTTCTGAAGATCTACGAACTTTTGTGATGTTGAATAATGTTTCGAGGATCTCCAAACTTCTGTGAAATTGTTTCACTGTAGATTCTTGGACTTGTCTGAAGTTATGCGAATTTCCCTGAAGATTTGTAAAATTTCGCTTATAGTTTTACAAATTGATTTGAAATTATTTTTGTTTGCTTGAAGTTTTGAAAATTTCTTTGAACATTTATCTGAAGATCTACGACCTCTCTTGTGATTTTGTTTTAATGAATTTCTGTTAATAACTTTTAATTTGTTTGTAGATCTACGAACTACCCTGAAGCTCAACAAATTTCTCAGTAGATCTCCGACCCTCTCTGAAGCTCAAAAAAAAAATTCTATTTTGGGTCTCAGACCTGCTATCTGGCATGCTTATTCTTATACAATACATGCTTCGTATGCTTCCTTTTGACGGTTGCCAGTCTCTCTTTTTCGGCTGTTTCCTTTTACGACGGTTTTGATCCTCCACATACAAATCAGCGAAGAGCGAGCGTGACAAGACTCTCTGAATGAACTTGTCTCGTTCGCACACGTTGTCTTAGCTGTCAGATGCTTGTCAAGTTCAGTGTCCTTCAGAAACGTTTCGAGAAACTGAACGAAAAACTTCTTTTGAATTACGAATGAAGTGATAATTGGAAAATTCCTCGAGTGGAACCAAAATTCCCTGAATATTCCAGGTTGTTCCAGAAAAAATAAAATTCCCTGTAAATTCCCGGTTTTCCAGGTTTTTTTCAGGTAGTAGACACCCTGTAGATTAAAATTACTATAATCTGTATACCAAACAAATCTCACATCAATTTTGAATCAAAAGGTGGGAAAAGAATTTAAATCCATAAATAAATGGCCAAGATATAAGCTTATAAAACCTAACACTATTTCGTTACACAATTTTTTGCTTTACACAGTCCACAAAGACGCAATCGCTATGTAAAAAAAAAACGCGTAAAATACCGTGTAAAAAAAAAAGACTTATTATTTTGTGGAACAATTCAAATTCTGTGAAAGGATCACATCGGGTATGATAGTGGTCAAGCCGACATTTTTTGATTAATTTTAAATCAATATTAAAATTTACAAAACTTCTACCATATCTAAAATCCATTCATCCACATTTTACCGTATTCGCTCCATTCTCGCAACCCGTAAAACGACCGTATTGCAGGCTGTGTGCAAAGCGATTCGAATTATCAGTGTTAATTGTTTGTTTTCCTGTTATTATTAAATCAGTGCCACATTACAGCATACTGAACTGAAACAAAAGAAGAAACATCGCTTTGAAAATTGCCGATAATTGGATTGGATTATCTTTGGCGCTGCTTTTCTGCGCTTCTGGTCGTCGTCCGTCCGTCGGCTCGGTTGCTTGCATATAGCTCTCCTCCGTCGTACGAGTGGAAAAGTTCAACAACACCACCCCCGCTGACAGTGGAGAGATGTGCTTGCGATATTTGCACCGAAAATTCCAAACAATCATTATCGCACACACATAAAAGCGTGATGCGGTGTCGTAACAGCCGGCATGGCGTCAATCGCTGGTGGCGGCATGCAGAAATTTATAAAAATTACCCATGAGTGAAAGTGCGCGAAACTTACCCTGTCCGTTGCTGCTGCTGACGCTGTTGCCCTGCGTCAGTATGATCTGGCTTTCCAGCTCGTGTAGTTCGGATTTGAGTTCTGCCAGCTTGTTGTTGCTCTTCTTGACTATGGAGGCCACGTCCGAGAGCGAACGGCGGTCGGTGGCCACTTCCCGGAGTTTTTCCGCACCTTCTTTGATTTTGAGCTCCTTGCGAATCTCCCGCCGGATGGCTTCTTTGATCTCTTCCAGCCGATTGGGCAGTAGGCTCTCCGGTAGGTTGTCTGCGAGTCCATACTTGTGACTGAGTTCGTACAGTACCGGGTGTTTGATGTATTCGCCCTGGAATTTTTCAGAGGAGAAAAGGAGAAAATTAGTCTTTTTTTGAGCTTTCGAAATAAAGCGAGTCATTTGAACTTGAACTCCGTGCCGTCGGGATCGAAACAACGGAGACATGGCATTTTTCGGTGAAGACTTTGCGTGCGCCAAATTTAGTAGCTCAGTGGCGCACGTACGGTGAATGATAATTTCGTTGTCAACAGACGGAACGCGCGAAAGTCGGTCACCTGCCGTGCAGACGGAATCCGAAGGGAAGAGGCTTTCGGTCGGAACCCAATGCAAATTATATAGCTCAGCGGAAAATGACTAGGTTGATTTTCGGTCCGGGCGACATGCATGCGAAAGAGAAAACGATAATTTCGGGTAGTCAGTGAACAATTTTTTAGGCTAAAGTCACATAAATCACCCTTCCTGCCTCCAAAAACCGGGTCAAATCCGAGCGCTGGGAAAATGTCAACCGTTTTATTTTGAGCCCAAACCGAAATGCATTCGTTTTAATTAAATTGAGCCATCAAAACGGCACAAATTGACTCACAAATCAGATGTAAATCAAACTATAAACTGACATAATCCGACACCTTTTAAAAAAGCAGCAGAGGGATCACCCTTTGAAATTCAAAGCGATATCGAATCGAAACTAGGTGGAGCAAGTCCATTCCCCACTGAACGGCAGCAGCATTACCGTTATACGTCTTACCAAATAAAACTTCTCCTACAGTGAAATTGAATTTTAAATCACTCGTACGTAGAGGTACTGAGATACCGATTCCGCTTTCAGCTCAACTCTTCTTGAGCAGTGGGAAGTGCAAAGCCAAGGCACCAGCCAGCAGCACTTCTGTGGAATGTAAAAGCACACACATTTGGGAAGCACACTTGAAGTCGATGGAAAACACAATTTGCATGAAATTATCATACACCTTCTCACTCCCGGCGTGCAACTGTGAGGATCATCAACACGTAAGGAGAGGGGGGGGGGGGTATCATGCATCAGTTCAGTTCAATGTTCGTGTGAAGGTGCCAAGAAGTGGTTCACCGAGAGACTCTCCCTCTCGGGGGAGAAGAGTTTGAAGCAGCTTCTCGCTTGATGGTGGTTGGTAGCTTCTAATAGCGCATCCGTCAATTCCCTAGCAAGTGTTGATGGACGATGTGCTGAGAATTCGGAATTGGAACGAACTGGGACATGGAGGCGATGTCCGATGGGTTTTATAATGGCTATAGCAGCGGTTCTCAAACATGCGATGATTGTGAATCATATGGAGGAATTTCATAAACACGGTACCCACCAAGGCCAAAATGATCTTAAAAGGTATACATAGCTTAGAAATTCCAAAACAGCGAGAAAAAAAAAATCAAGATGAGTTTAAAAACTAAAAAAAAAAGCCTAAACAACGCAAAATGACCTGAAACTTGCCGTAGTAGTAGCCACAAAATCAAATTAAGCAAATCAAACCAAAAACGGCATTGCGCGAAAATAGTCTGATAAACCAAAATAGTTATCAAAACAATTGCATGACTCTAATATAGTAGAATTAGAATAGTATTGAAAACACTACATAATTTAGCAAACCCAAAATGACGTTAAAAACGATAAAATAATCAAGGCAACTTGAAAATCCTTCTTTAGGCGTCAACATCTTTATAAAAACGGTAGACCAGCGGTTCTCAAACTTGTATGTATTGCGACCCACTTTAATAAATTCCATAAGCTTGCGACTCACCAATATTGAATAGAGATGTTGTAAGTCCAAAATGATTACAAAAAACTACAAAATAGCTTTAAGTTAATGGCAGAAAATAATTTGAAAATCCTTAGTCATCGGAGAAGTATAAAAACTACAAAATATTATTAAAACTAATTAGGCGCCGGCGTAGCGATTAACAGGCTGGCAAATGACTGGAATAATGCGTACCACCGGTACTTCGCGTACTTGAAGGTTATAAAATAGACCCGTCACGCAAGTGAAAGTGGTCCTAGCCTCTTGCCCAGTAACTGCTATCCCTTCCTCCCCGCGGCGCCGGCTGGGGTACGAGTAACCAACCCCGGTGGGAACTTTGGTCGTATGCTGACAGGGAAGGGGGAGCTGCATCCTTTTCGGAGGATGTGGCTTCCAAAACCCGAGCGTCTGTTCTCCATGTTAGGGGTTGAATACGAAATGCTTCTCCCCGAAAGCTATACCCAAGATGGCAGTCCCATCACGGCGGATAGGAGAGCTTAGGCCAACCACCTACTGTCTCCGAAACCTTCAAATTGTTACAGAAACCTATAGTGAAAGATTACGAACTGATTTTATGGCAACGACTTTTAGTGCTAAACAACGGACAAGAATTGGAACATGTACTGACGCTAGCTCAACAGGGTGAACTGGAACAGCTCGCCAGTGAGGCTAGAAATCCTGGGAGCTAGAATCCTGGGTATGAGCTAGAAATCCTGGGATGAAGCTATAAATCTAGGACTCCGGTCGACTGGATGCAGGGCGTCTTGGTAAAAGTCGCCAAGAAGGGGGATCCAACTGCATGCGACAACTGGCGAGGCATCATGTTACTGTGTATTGTTTTCAAAGTTCTGTGTAATGTTATCCTCAATCGGATACAGGAGAAGATCGACGCGACTCTCCGGCGACAGCAGGCAGGATTCCGTGCTGGAAGATTCTGTGTGGACCAAATTGTCACGCTCCGCATTATCTTGCAGCAGGTCAATGAGTTCCAAGAGTCTCTGTACTTGGTATTCATTGACTACGAAAAAGCTTTCGACCGACTAAACCACGAAAACTGAGGGGCACTCTGATACGCAAGGGAGTCCCTTTCTCATGCAGAGTGTTGTACAACGGAGCTTTGTCTGACCCGATTCGGGTAATCGCGGGTGTGAGGCAAGGATGTATATTATCACCGCTACTGTTCCTCATCGTAATCGACGAGATCATGGTTGGAGCTGTTGACCGTATACCGAACCGTGGGTGGCTGTGGCAACCTATTACCAAGGAGCATCTCAACGACTTCGATTTGGCTGATGATGTTGCGTTATTAGCACAACGGCGCTCTGACATGCAGAGTAAGCTCGACGACCTTGTGGAACGCTCCTCTGAAGCAGGTCTAACCATCAACGCCATCAACGTCAACAAGACCAAATCGTTGGATGTCAACACGGAAAACCGTTCCAATTTCATGGTAGCTGGGCAGGCAGTCGAGAAAGTCGAAAGCTTCCAATATCTTGGCAGCCAGATAGCGTCGGACGGCGGCACCAAGAGCGACACAGGTGCACGGATTAAGAAGGCGAGGGCTGCTTTTGCCAGTTTGCGAAATGTATGGAGAGCGAAACAGATCAGTCGACGCACCAAAATCCGAATTTTTAACTGCAACGTGAAGTCTGTGCTGTTATACGCCATAATTCGTGCCTGGTGGCCCCACAATTGGATCTCAAATTCCGAGCTTCATCGTTTGTGCCATCAAAAGCCGATAGAGACAGAAATTCGTGAACGGAAGTGGAGGTGGGTTGGCCACACACTTCGACGGGGCGGAAACGAAATCTGCAAGAAAGCACTGGACTGGAAACCAGTAGGACAACGCAGCAGAGGCAGACCCATAGGCTCGTGTCGGCGGAGCCTAAATAGTGAAATTAAGAACGTTGACCGAAATTTTACTTGGGCACAGGTCAAGGCCAAAGCTAGTAATCGCCCAGGATGGAAATCTTTCACAAAGGCCCTTTGCACCCCTGGAGGAGCGCAGGATCGTTAAGTAAGTAGTGGTTAACATCCATACCTCTCACGCCAAAGTCACGAGTTCAAATCTCACCCCCGGTCAAGTCACAAATGACCCAAGAGTGTTAAAGTGACTATAATAAAAAAAAATAGAAAACCATGGAATAATGGAGCAGTTCCGGACAAAATGGCAAAACATAAATTGAATGTTTTAATCAACCTTCTCTGATTTGTATGATGCTTCGCGTAATTGTTTGTTAGTGGCTTTGTTTATGCCATTTTAGATCTTATAAAATTTTCAAAATGTCGTCTTTGAAATTTTTCATAAAATTGTAGCTGAAACGGCATTTCTTATCTAGCCCTTATTTTAAGTAAAAATCACAAAAATATGAAACGTTAAAAACCGAAATGACTCAAATGGCCTTCTGATTTTTGAATTTTTTTTTAAAGATGATTAAAAATGCCAAATTGTTTGATCTGAGATGAATTCCAATGGTTTTCTGAGGAAGAAGAAAGGAAGTGCTGAAGTGAATTCTTAACTATGTACATTGATTGATGAGCGTTGATATATCTTATAAGGAATAGAAGATAAGGGTTTTGAAGAAGTTTGCAAGTATTAAACGAAATACGTATCTGTTAAAGATTTTTAAAAGTGATAGTGAAAGTGATACAATAGTAGTAGAATTAAATGAACTCCTATGCTATTATTAGAATAATTCCAAGGGAGTTGTGGGGAGAACTTCATGGAAGGATCTTGAGGAGAACAGTGGGACATTTAATTTAATTAAAATCCCAATAGAATTCTTACGAGCATTCAAAGAGAATTATTAACAAATGTTAAGGCAATATTTTTTTTTTCCTTTATTTTAGAGATTTTTAGCCTTAGGCTAGTTCATCTCTTGTTAAGGCAACAGTATTTAAAGGAACTCAAAGAAAAATACCAAAGAAATCGTAATCTGATGTTAATTAAAAAAAATGGAGAAAACGTAAAAAGACATTCTAAGAAAAGGTTAAAGAACAGGACAAGATATTTCTGAGAACAATTCAAAAGTTTTTCTGAAGAGTATTTCAAAAGATTTCTGAGAAGAGTTTTGGCTAGAGTTCAATTAAAATTTTTGAGAATTATTCAGAAGGGATTGAATTCTCACAGTAGTTAAGAAAAAAAAACTAAGAAGGATTCCATGGAAATTCTTAGGAAGGTTTCAAGGGAGTTCCATGGTATTACAAGAAGAGTTTTCTGGTTGCTCTGGTTCACTTATTGGCGTTGGTGTTGGGAAAATAGGAAAGATTAAGCGTGTCATTCGGGAGGGATTTCTGGCGGAGCTGGACCACGACATTCACACAGGTGTTCGAGGTGTATACAAGAACGTCGAGAGATACCAGGATAACCAATAAATTCAATAAATTAAATTTTCAGTATCAACCGGTTATCCAGCAAATTTTTATTGGTTTCATGTAAACAGCTTAATGTGGCATGATTAATGTCAACAATAAATGTGAATGGAAAAAGGCCTGGGCATTTTATTTTAAATACATAAACCGGAGAAAAACTCCATGCCCCTCTATTGAGAAATAAAATGAATTTTCGGTTTTTTTTTTTAATTAGTCAGGTTTTACGATTGCAACAAATTATCACATTATGTTAAACAATTGAGATAATTATTTGATGTGTGAAGAAATGTTAAAAATTTTTAAACGATTTAGAATTTTGAAATTTTTCTAAGTTACATGTAAATTTATTCGAAGGGCACTAGGTCAAATTGATAGACTGGTCATAGAAATTCTTAAAGAAAATAATTAGATCTATGGAATAACATTTGATTTTTTTTCCCTTGATTTGTTTTCCGTCGATCTTGTTTTCCGTGCTAAGCACCAATGCTACCCACACCAGGACCCTACCTATCGACCCATCAACTCATGAACCGGGGACCAACGGCTTTACTTCCCTGATCAGGGATCTTATGCCTCAGAAAATCCCGGCCTGCTGGGGTGAGAGGTAATCACGCTTACCACTACACCACCGGCGCGAAAATTTTAAGGAAAACTAAGTTAGTTCTGAAGAGACTAATATGGGGATTGTGAGTAGAATCGAAGACAACATGTCAAGAAGACTGGCAACTTTGCCAGAATCCATCCAGGCGATAGATACAGTAGCGCTGCGCTTGGGCGAAGGTGGAAGCAATGTATAGAAGAATAAGCAAATACACACACACACATTTCTTCTATGGCTGGAATCATCGCTATAACAGTCGATCGGTGCATTTACCTTTGAGCGGCAGATGACGCGATTGTACCTGTCTCATAGCGGACGTATTGAAAATTGGAAGAGTTGCCAGTCTTCCTGATATGTTGTCTTCGGTAGAATTTAAAGAGAATTAACTAAACGACCAAATAAATGATGCTATAACTATAGTGCTGAAACTACGCCTAATAATGACCAACGGCTGAAAATCTCTTAAATATTGATCAATCAATTAATCAAAGAGAAATTCTGAGCAGAACTGCTAGGAAATATGGACGACAATGCAAAAGGGATTTTATTCTTTTTTTCCTTTGGTTTGTTTTTTTCCGTCGATCTTGTTTTCCGTGCTGAGCACCAATGCTACCGACGTGCCAGGAAGGCAGCTCCCACACCTGGACCCTACCTATCGACCCATCAACTCATGAACCGGGGACCAACGGCTTTACTTCCCATCCGAAGGAAGGCGTGATCAGAGATGTTATGCCTCAGAACATCCCGGCGGCGCCAACTGGGATTGAACCCAGGCCTTCTGGGGTTCAAAAACTAATTGCAGAATTTCAAGCTAGTTTGAAGATAGTTTCAAGAAGGTTCCTCCGAGAATTAATAAGAATTTTGGATGATTTTTAAGGGGTTTCCGGGAGGGTTTAGCAGGAAATTTTGAGCATATTTTGAAAGATTTTCTGAGTAGTGTTCTAGGAGATTCTGATGAAATCTGCAAGGGACAGTTTCAAGCTAATTCCAAGAGATCATTTCAGGGGTAGTTTTATTAATGAATATCAAGGAAATTCAGAGGTGAAGTCAAAGGAAATGTTTGATAACACGTTTGTAAATTACAGTGTTCACTCGGCTGTCGACAAAAGCAGGCCACTCTCGATGTGTGCCACGCGATCGTCTGTTTTCTTGGCAGCAACTATTGTGTGGTCCTCCTCATTGTTCTTCATCAGCAGTTCTTTCGGTCGATGTGTCGTTGACTTTGGAAAGCAACCGTTTCGTGATAAGTGTGTGAGTGCTGACCACGTTTTGCGCCCATTACTGCAATGGAAGCGCTCTGACACTTGTTGGCAATACTACCATAAAATTAAACCACTGGAAGTGGCTCCCGTTCTGAAGGAGGAGGCTTTTTGGATAGCAGAAGATAAAGTGTTTATTGTGTTGTACCTTTTGACTATTAATATGTATTGTATAGTGACCAAGAATCCTCGGCTCTGTAAAGTTAATTCGGTTGAGCCTTATCAAATAAATTAATAAACAACAACGTTTCTAAATTATTAGTTGCATAGCAAGAGATTTTCAAGGAACGTTTCAAGCGAATTGTAAAGAAAATTATGGATAAATTAGAGAAAATTTTAACGACAATTATTAAGAATGTGTATGTAAATGTAGAATGAATTCCTACAGTTTTTTTTTTATGAAATTCCTTAAGTTTTCTGCACCGAATTCCGAGAATGTTTATGAAGAAAATTTATAATTTCTAAAAAATACCGAACATAATTATACGATTATTGAGCACAATCCTGCTGAAAGTAGAAGCAATTCTAAATCCTAGCACGATCCTAGCAAAATATTTGAGACATTTGCAAAGAGATCCTGAGCAGGGGTTGAAACCGTTGACGTTTTGGACTACACTCGCTTCGTTTTCGTGCGTAACCATCTGTTTGTATTCGTACACTCATTCCCTACCGTCGTCTTTCTCACACAACACAAACGGTAGAACAACATTCGAGCAAAAAGAGAATAATTATCAAACAACTATCATAACAGCCATTCCATAGCAAAACAATATAGTGGTTCTCAGAATTTTGTAAAAATTGGTCCAAAAAATATTTCTTTTTTTCAAAAAATCATAACTTTTGAACACAAAATTGCGTCATGGTCATGTTACAGTCGCTATAAATCAATGGAGTAATTTGATTTGCATAGGAGTATTGAGCGAAAACCCAAAACTTGATAACTTCAAAAAAATATAACTCAAGAACAAAAAAAAAAAAAAACACACATCGCTGATTTTTTTATATGCTGTGTAAAAAAGCCTTCATTTTCACAGGAAAAATATAAAAACATATTGCGCTCTCTGTCTACAACCATGAAAACCATAAAAAAAAACAAATACCAATAAATGTTTTTCAATTCAAAATCCCAAAATTATTATAATAAAATACCATGATATTTTTCCTAAAAAGTTTTTAATTAGTTTTTATTTGATACTAGCTGAGTGTGCCCGGCCTTGCTCGGGATTCAATATTAGCTTGGGTTTATGCGCCCATCATAAGAACCTTTCCCTGCCCCAGACAGACACACAGATCAGAGGTCCAACGATGCCGGTTGAAATGTGCCCCAAACAAGCTGAAAGCCAACGTGGAGGGACTTTTCCCACAGCATGACCCAACGAACTGGCCACCTACACCATATGGCGAGGTAGATGAAGACAACGTTGAACAAGTCTCCAACGAAGAACTCATAGCAGCAGCGAAAGGGTTGAAAGCGAATAAAGCTCCCGGCCCGGATGGAATTCCCAACGTGGCGTTGAAGGCGGTGATCCAGACGTTCCCGGACATGTTCAGGATGGTGCTGCAGAAATGTCTGGACGAGGGTCAGTTCCCTGATAGGTGGAAGGTACAAAAGCTTGTGCTGTTGCCGAAGCCCGGAAAACCGCCGGGGGATCCTGCATCGTATAGGCCAATATGCTTGCTGGATACTGTAGGAAAACTCTTGGAGAGGATCATCCTCAACAGGCTGATGAAATGCACGGAGAGTGAACACGGATTGTCGGAGAGACAGTTTGGATTCCGGAAAGGGAGATCGACGGTGGATGCAATTCGGACAGTGATTGACAGAGCCGAGAAAGCTTCCAAACAGAAGCGGGGAGGAAATCGATACTGCGCCGTGATTACGATTGATGTGAAGAATGCATTCAATAGCGCCAGCTGGGAGGTCATCACCAAGGTTCCAGAATACCTCTGCAGGATTCTAAGTAATTACTTCCAGAACCGGGTCCTGGTCTACGTGACAGACACGGGGCAGAAATCGCTTAGAATCACGGCGGGAGTTCCCCAAGGCTCTATTCTAGGTCCCACACTGTGGAACGGAATGTACAATGGCGTGCTGACGCTCAAGCTGCCCAAAGGAGTTGAGATCGTTGGCTTTGCGGACGATGTCGTCTTGACGGTAACCGGTGAGACGCTGGAAGAAGTGGAAATGTTGGCAGCCGAGGCGATAGATACGATTGGTAACTGGATGCAAGGAGCGAAGCTGCAGATAGTCCACCACAAAACAGAAGTGATGTTGGTCAGTAACTGCAAAGCAGTGCAGCGGGCAGAAATCACCGTTGGAGAGCACACCATTGTTTCGAAGCGCATGCTAAAGTATCTGGGAGTGATGATCGACGACAGGCTAAACTTTAATAGCCACATCGAATATGCTTGCGAGAAGGCGGCGAAGGTCATCAACGCAATAGCCAGAATCATGCCGAACAATTCTGGTCCAAGCAGCAGCAGCAAGAGGCGTCTTCTGGCTAGTGTGTCCTCATCGATACTAAGGTACGGAGGTCCAGCCTGGATTGAAGCGCTGAAAACGAAGCAGAACCAAAGGAAATTGAGCAGTACGTTCCGGCTCATGGCCATGCGAGTCGTGAGTGCGTACAGAACCATTTCGATGGAGGCAGTATGCGTTATCGCCGGTATGATCCCAATCGGCATCACCTTGGTGGAGGACTACGAGTGCTATATGACGAGAGAAACCAGAGGAGTACGAAAAATGGTGAGAACGGAGTCGATGGCTAAGTGGCAGCAGGAGTGGGATGCAGCAGAGAACTGTAGATGGACACACAGGATAATACCGACTCTTTCGACCTGAGTGAACAGGTAGCATGGAGCAGTCAACTTCCACTTGACGCAGTTCCTGTCTGGACATGGCTGCTTCAGGAAGTACCTGCATCGGTTCGGACACACAACGTCACCCTTCTGTCCGGAGTGTGGGAATGTGGAAGAATCACCAGCGCACGTGGTCTTCGCATGTCCTAGATTTGATGATGTTCGAGAGGATATGCTCGCCCTTAGCACGGAGAATGTCGTGAAAGAAATGTGTCGAGAGGAGGGCACATTTAACGCCGTCAACAGAGCAGTAACGCAGACCATGTCAGCGCTGCAGCGAAAATGGCGAGAAGACCAACTAGAAAGTAGTAATGTGCCTACACAAGTGCGAACTGAAAGCCGAAACCGGGCGAACTCTCCGTCAGAGTAGGCTGTATCCACCACCGGGGATAACCGAGTAGAACGTGACGCTGGGAGCTAAATGGCTCACAAATTGGAGAGACGATCAGCGAACTGGAAGCGCCAATTAGCGTAATGCACGGCCCCCTCCGAAGTAATACGACAAGTGGTTCCGGGGGAAAAGGGCAAGGCGTCTAAAGGAGGTTTTAGTGCGGTAAGAATCCCACACACCGTGTCACCGCGACTGTGCGCCCAGTCGTCAAGCGGTGGCACGATGGCCTTTTTGAAGGTTTCCTCCTTGCCAAAAAAAAAAAAACCATCGAGATGGACAATTGAGCAGTTCCACCAGATGCTAGATGGGCTCACCGGAGAGCTCATTGGACGGAGACCAGTCGTCATCGCAGGAGATTTCAATGCTTGGGCAGTGGATTGGGGGAGCAGGTGTACCAACGCAAGAGGGTATAGCCTGCTGGAAGCTCTGGCAAAGTTGAACGTCAGTCTGGCCAACGTAGGAACCATCAGCACCTTCCGCAAAGATGGTAGGGAATCCATTATCGACGTTACTTTCTGCAGTACGTCGCTAATGGCAAATATGAACTAGAGAGTGTGCGAAGAGTACACCCATAGTAACCAAAATAGGACGAAAATAAGCGAGCGGAAGTGGAAGACGAAGGCATTAAATAACAATCTCTTCATCGAAGCTCTAAGGGTAGACAGCAGCGTCCTGGGCCTAAGCGCGAACGAGTTGACCGAATCACTAGCAAGGGCAAAAAAAAAATAGACGGGCAGACATAAATTCATCATCGATTTACCCAGTGATTGAAAAAATCGATTTTTTGAACCACTCTAACATGGAAATGGTCACCCTAATGACAAAATACAAAAATACGGGTCTAATATTTTGCTATAAGCAACAAAACTACCAATTTTTACGAAATTCTAGGAACCACTTTATAGTTTTGCTATGGGATGGCTGATATGACAATGTGTGATATCGTTCTAATTTCTCAATTTGGTATAAATTAAACCATTTCTGATCAGAAATTTTATTACTAGGACATCGTTGCTTTCTATTTTCAGTAATCAAACAAGCACAACATTAGTAGCTCATTTTATGAGAAAAACTAAAATACATGCATTCGTGACGGTCTTCGGCGACAGTGGTTAAGGTAAGTGGATGTCTCAGAGCACCTAAATTTAAATGCATTTGTGTGTATGAATCGGTAAAGGATCAGGGCATCAGGAAACTTTTGAGTTCCGAAATTTGAATTTTTAAAATAGGTTTTCAACATATAGAAGAACATTCGTAGCTTTGATTAGTTCTTCTAAGTAATCCTACATTTTATTTTATTTTTTCAAAGTTCAAGTTTTTAAAGATTGTTTATCTCCTTTTGTAAAGAAAGATTTAAATGGTAATTAGTCGAAACTCTTAGCTCGTCCACGTAAACTAACACCACGTAAAGTTTCGACAAATCAACGTTTGAATCTTTGTTTACAAAGGCAGATATGGCTATTGGAAAATTCACTCTTTAATTATAGGTCTTGATTTTTGTTTGTGAAGCAGTTTTAAAAAAGCAAAGCCATAGAAATGTTTTGTCAATTTAATGGTATCATAAAATCACCTTTAAAATCAATATTGAGTTTAATCATAAATTCGAGCAGCACAAGGCCAGTGCAGAAAATTCTCCACCAGTGCACAACTAGTTCATCGAAGGCAAATTATTCAAATTATCTGATCCAACGAAACAACCGCCAATTACCATCGATAGTACACATACCAGCGTACAACTGATGCAAGAGCATCGAATGCTTTTGCAGGCAAGCGAGAAACAATGTAAGCAATTTTCAAAGTCGAACAAACATTTCGCATTTCTAAATCCGCTAAACGTTGCCCGAGCAACAATTACAACTAGCAACTATGTAAGCACAGGGTCGAACCAATTCCCAACCCCCTCCAATGCTGAAAGATTGGACAAACAACGAAATCGAACAAAAACAGAAAACGCTAAAGCAGCTAAAACTACACAACACAAACAGCACAAGGGAGATCATTACGCACGATTCCGTTACGCAGCATTTATTAAGAGACGAAGAACAAATACCTTATCTGAGGTGGTGGCGGCGCTAACACAGGTGCTAAAGACACGGCTTCGTCTCTTGCGCTGGCGGTACTCGGCAATCTGAAGATCCATAGTCAGGGAGGTGCTGCCCCGGCCCGATATGTTGTAGGTCTAATTATTATCTTCACTCTTGGTTCCTGTTTTCGCTCACTGGCACTTACGCACAAACTCCGATAGGATGAAGATTCGATACTTATTCTTCTTTTTTAATGTTGCTGTTTCATGTTCCAAGTAGCAATTTTGCTTCCACTCTTACACCGATGATTTGTGTTCGGTGTTGCTGGATAATACCGTCGCCGCAGTCGCCATACTAGCTCGGGGCATTTCTCTCGGTCCGGATTTACACAGAGCTGGTTTATAAGGATTGCTACTTCGAACAACACGACGACGATTGGTTACACACTTGTATCCCGCTGCTTCTTTTGGTGCTACTGCTGCGTGAAAACTCCCTGCGTGCTGCACTTTGTTTTCTGCTCGTTATCTGAGCACTGGAAGTACAGTGCACGGTGGGAAATTTGAAATCATGTTTAAGTACACTTCAACGGATTTGAAAACATTTATAACAAAATCATATGGAAACCGTATTTTATAGAATATTAAAAAAAAAATCAGTGAAATGCAGAAAGGTCAGTTCTGATTTCTAGTTTTGAAACTAAAATTAACAAATTAAATCTTTGTGGAACCTATTTTCATCGACAGAAAGTCCCACTATCCTGCGCCGGATTCTGCCATTTCTTTCTCATCGATAAAGCATAAAGCTGCCTGCGGAAGACAATTTATTGGTTCCAGATTGGTTTCACTTTTGCATCACGCACTGCAAGCGGTGGCGGTGGCAGTGTCACATGATTACCATCGCATCGGTACTGCCTACTGCACAGAGATGAAGGAATCGTCGATGGACACAAGGCCCGGCAGCCAGCACAGCGGAAGTGTGTCCACAGCAATAATGCAGTCGGTGGCTTGGAGTGGACCAATAAAATTAAGTCTCATTAGGTCGTCTAATTTGGTACCGCTACCCGTCGCTTGTTTGTCTGGGTCAAGTGATGATGATGATGATGATGATGATGATGATGATTGCGAGGAAGGCGATGTGCTGCGGTGGGCAGTTTGTTGATAATTACGTGGATGTATCGCCAGGAAATATTAATTGATCCGATGTTTTGAACACACGGTTGATATTTTATTGACGTGGATTTCCAATGGTTTCTCCAGTGTCTTCAATTATTTTATGTACTCTCATTTCACACTTGTCATTGTCATAGGGTGACGGGAACCGACATTGACCCTATGTTCCTACTTACATGTACTTGGGACAAGAACAGTGGGCTTTCCCACCATTCTTCAGTTACTAAGGACTAAACCTGGAAGATTACGATTGAAGTTTTCTGGACATGAAATCAGGTTGCGTTGGATTTTCATTCCTGTCTTTGGACCACTGATCAGTAAGCTGATCATAAATAATTTGTAAATAATTACAGCAGAAGCGTGCGGCAGCTAACCCGCGTTGTTTATACCCGTCTCTTTGTCTGAAACAATTAATCTTAATGTGGTACAGTGCACGGCAATCTAATCCAATTTCATCGGGCAATTCCGAAATGATCTACAGCCAGTGACCGAACCGGGAAGTTCCGTCGGTCGATAGATCATGAGTGTTTTAGTGAATGGTCTGTAGAACCATACATCAATCGTGAGCGTGATTCGTGAAACCGAATCCCACGGTGATAGTGCGTGAGGAAATTTTGCTGTGTGAAGATCAGTGCTACTTAGGTGAAATTTCGTATTCCCAGACTTGTGGCTCCGTTGTTGGATAACACTTCTTCTTCTTCGCATTTCAAGCTTATTGCATATCGCATATTAGCTTATTGCGTGCTCTCAACTTAGTGTTCTAGATGCGCTTCCACAGTTATTAATTGAGAGCTTTCGATGCCTGTACCATTTTTTGCATTGGTATAATTGTGTGGCAAGTCCAATCATACTTCTATGCCCACGGAAGTCGAGAAATTTTCCAACCCGAAAAATTCCTAGATCAGACCGGGAATCGAACCCAGACACCTCCAGCATGGTCTTGCTTTGTAGCTGCGCCTTTACCGACTGAGCTAAGGGAGGCCCCATGTTGGATAACAACGGGTGGTAAAACCTCCAGTGGCCGGCAATTAGAACGCACGCTCGGACAACCACTCTGTGCATTTCCATCTTTCTCCAGAGTTCATCCAACCCGAAATTCTTTTGGCCAATGCACTGTGTTCCAAAACGACAATTTTGCGGGAAAACATATTTACTACGTTTTTGTTTATTTTTATTTCTTCGTTGAAGATGCATATAAATAATTGTGCTTTATTTTTATAAAACTGATGATTAGGGTGTTTCTCATTTTATTTTATTTTATTTTAAGCTTTAGGTGGCTAAATTCTGTTAGCTTTTTTAGGTGGTTAAATATTGTAAATAAACAAAAATATTTCAAGCGACTTTGCTGAAAACACTATTTATCTAGCTCATAATTTGACTATGCTAGAACTAGTTTTCTGCTTTAAATTAGGGTGACCCTAAAAAAATTGTTTTTTTTTTTTAATTCTTGCTTTTTTGTTTCAAAAAGTGGTTTTGTTGAACCAAGTATTTAGGTATAACTTTAAGTTTTTCAACATTTGGAAAAGTAGAAGCAAAGTTAGAGCGATATAAATGATTTTTTAAATTCTTCCATAGTAATTCCCATACAAATTTCAAATCATTGGCTTCGACCTTCTTTAATCTTTACCAATTTTTGCACAGGTTCATATTATGGAAAAGGTGGCCCATCTTTTTTTTCAAAATGAAGCACCCTAGTAGACATAGCGCACCAAACGCTCCGAGTTATGCAAGAGTGAATGTAACAAGAATATGTGATGTATTGAATGGTGAATACAATATACTATTGGGTAAAATTCTCTTACATTTATACATACTTTCATGAATAGTAGCGACGCCTAGCGGTAGCGGGCAAGATTTTTAAGCGGACAATTTGATTGTTAGTTTTAGACAAACCAACTTGTGTAATTTATGCATCAACTATCAAACAGAGTTGCCAGGACCACGATTAGTAGGTACAATTATTTCGTTTGTAGTTTTGTGTAGTAGCTCGTTGGGGTTGAAGCGTTAGATCGAGACTAGAACGATTAGACACTTTACAGTTTATCATAAATTTGTTATACAGTCCCTAATAAACAAATACCATAAACGAACTGTATCCCGGATGGGTAAACTATCCCACAAATGGTTTGGATGATACCCCGAACACGTCGTTAAGCTCTCTTTTATGATTATTTTTATTAGGGGTGGCATATATCATACTACAAGTGACAGCTGACCCGAGATACTTATCGAAATTAAAGTAGTAGGCGAGGTTGTAGGCTGGGTTGCCAGATATACTTTTTAGATTTTATACCGATATTTTTTAAATAATCAAAATGATTGCCTGCCCGCGCAGAACTGTCAAAACCATTTTGAGAGACTTTTATCTTTTAACTTATTCATCAAAAACGTCTTAGGCTTGATACTCTTTCAACTGATTCCTATTTCCTCGCCGTTTTTGGCTACCCAGGAAACGAGAAACAACTGATGAATCATCCCGGTAATTCCTGGGAATCGGAAAATACTTTCATTCAGTGAATAAATAGGTCCATCAAAATGGTAATTTTTTAACTTCCTGACCTTGAAATTTTGTTCCACCTCACCCCATAAGTTATTTTCCGATTCGCTTGGAAGATTCTCCTGACTTCGCTCGAAAGATTCTTCCGTCTTCTCCTGTTAGTATTTTTCAACTTCCTCGGAACTTCAGGGACGCTGTAAGTGTTTTATTGCGGTTCCATTTTTGCTTCAGAAAAACTGCAGGAACTTTTAAGAGGTTCTGAATCTCTAGAATAGTCCAAACTTTTGGAAAAGTATAAAGATCTTTCAGGGAAACATCCGATAAATTAAAGGAAGTTTAATTAAATTCTGTTAAAATTCGAGAACCCTGGAAAGTCCAGAGAACCTTAATGAACCTAAGGAAACATCGAAAATATTTTAGAAACTTCACAAAGGCAAAGCACTTCAGGGAAATTTAATGGTTTTCAGGACTGTTCATTTTTTCCGGGGGAATTCAGAGAACTTAGGGAGGCTCTGAGAACATCAGAACAGATCAATTAATTTAAAGGACATTGCTGAATCTCGGGGAATTTCCGAAAACTTTAGCAAAGTACCGAGAGGTTCATGAAAATTTTGGAAACGTAAGAGAAGTAACATGAAGATTAGAAAATTGTGAGATCACATAAAGGAAAGTTTCGATAACTTTAAAAAATTAAATAAATTTAGAAGATCAGTGAACTTCAATGCTGAAATTCCATTTATTTCAAGAATATTGTGAGGAATGTTCTGGAAACTTCATGGGCATTGTTTGGTCTTCAGGGATGTTTTATAAAAAATATGGAAAGTACTCAGGATCATTAGAACATGTAAGGAACTTCAGAGAATGTTGTGTTAACAGCCCCAAGAAATCTCTTTCTTCCGATTTCCCCCCCCCCCCCCCCCCCCCCATTTCTCTTGAAGTTTATTTCGTCTGATCCTTACATGGAGACTTCCGAAGTTTCTTCAAATCTACCTTAGGAAGCGTCTCCAGAAAGTTTCTTCCGTTTTCTCCAGGAAGTTCAATTAAACTTGTACCAAATGTATATCCCATAAATTCCGTTCGCCTTCTTCTGGAACTTTCTTCACAAGTCATTCTACGTAGGTTTTTTTTCCTTCTAAGGCCTGTACTCGAAAAAAAGCACCAGACAAAAGTGTTCGCCAAAAAATTATTTTAAGTCGGATTTTCTTGAAACTTTCAGGGAATGAACTAATACATATGGATTATGTTTCGGCATAATTACTTTATTCAATTTCCTTTCCAACGCTAAAAGCCTGCACCTTTCCCTTAAGACCCCTCATTACATTTTGTGCAATGGTGGAGCCGACCTTTTTGGTCACTTTCATCCATTCTTTCTTCAACTCCAGCTCGTTCTTAAACACCTTGGACGATTTTCGAACTTTGGCCTACATTATGGCATAAAATCTTTCCACCGGACGAATCTCTGGTGAATTTGGGGGGTGGCGGTTTTGGTACAAAAACAACGTTACTGTCTCTGTACCAATCCAACGTCGATCGCGCGTAATGGCATGATACCAGGTCCGACCAAAATAATGTCTCGCCTCCGTGGGACCGCAGGAATAGCAACAGACGCTTCTGGAGGCACTCGGTGCGGTAAATTTCGCCGTTGATGGTACCCATTGTGATGTACGGTTTACTCAGTTTACCGCATTGGCATATGGCCTGCCAGATCAAGTATTTTTTGGCGAATTTGTCCACTTTCTTCTTCCTTATGTCTTCCGGAACATCAAACCGTGATTTGAACACAGAACTCCAGCCCCGGTATCTGCTTTGCGTCTGCCTTGATGTAGGTTTCGTCATCCATAACCACACACATCGGTTTCGTTAACCACTCTCGATACAGCTTCCTTGCGCGGGATTTGGCCGCCGTGTTTTGTTGATCACGCCGGTTCGGTGCCTTCCGGACCTTGAATACACGAAGCCCAGCTCGTTTCATGGTTTGCTGAACGAACCAGGCGGAACACTTTGCCTTCAGAGCCGCGTCGCGAATCGAAAGGTTCGCATTACGCTTGAAATAATCCAACACCTTCCGGGTCTTCACAGGGTCAGCTGTCTTCGATTTTCATCCACTTCCAGCCCGCCGCTCGGTCGTCTGGGAGTCCTTAAACGATTTTACCACCCGAGACACAGTTGTATGGGTGATTCCCAGTTGTCTTCCGATCCATCTCATGGTCGCAGTCGGATTTTCCATGACGGCGCGCAAAATTCTCCGCCGATTTTGTTCTTGTTTCGATGACATCTCAATAACCACTGAACCGATTGTTATGAAATTTTGCACATGTAAACAATTCACTCCAAACTAGTTATACCCAGATTTTCACCCACGGATAAAAAAGTTACACACGGATAAAAATGGTGCATTTTTTCAAGTACAAGCCTTACTTAAATTTGGTGTTGTTCAGCATGAGGTAAGAGGTAAAATACCAAAGAATAATACTAAAAAATACATGCAAAATACTTTGTAAATACCGAAAATTGATATTTGGATACCAAAAGACTACATTATTTTGGCCGGACCTGGCATCATGTCATTACGCGCGACCGAGGTTGGATTGGTACAGAGACAATAACGTTGTTTTTGTACCAAAAACCTCCAACCCCTCAAATTCCCCAGAGATTCGTCCGGTGGAAAGATTTTGGACCATAATGAAGGCCAAAGTTCGAAAATCGTCCAAGGTGTTTAAGAACGAGCTGGAGTTGAAGAAAGAATGGATGAAAGTGACCAAAAAGGTCGGCTCCACCATTGCACAAAATGTAATGAGGGGTCTTAAGGGAAAGGTGCGGGCTTTCAGCGATGGAAAGGTAATTTAACAAAGTAATTATGCCGAAATATAATCTATATGTGTTAGTTCATTCCCTGAAAGTTTCAAGAAAATCCGACTTAAAATAAATTTTTGGCGAACACTTTTGTCTGATCCATTTTTTTTTTGAGTACAGGCCTTATCAGGTCAGAATTAGGTATTTGGAGTGGTTATTTTCTCCGGCTCGGGAGGTGACCACCCTGTATATGGTAACATATAATCCTGATGAATGTGGACGTCTTATTGAAATACCTGTATAAAGAGAGAGAGAGAGAGAGAGAGAGAGAAGGATTAGTAATTTCTATTTAATTCCACTATCTTATTTGCTTATCCTTGACAAATAAGATAGTGAAATTAAATGGAAATACCTAATCCTTCTCTCTCTCTCTCTTTAAACATATAATCGTCTACTTGGAAAAGTTATACGTTAACGGGAAGTTTATCCACCCGAAAAAATTACAATCTGAGACGTTTAGATTTTTATAAAAATATTTGAAAAAGATATCCAAAATCTAAGAAAATTAGAAAACTCAAAGGTAAATTTTTGCAGCTTTTTTAGTGACGCTCTTGTCAAATCTCAACAGTTCGGTAAAACTTTTACCTTCATTTTAAATCTATTTTGCTCGGAAATTATTTCAAAACGCGTTTAATCTTGCTCAAACGATCAAATCTTGTAATTATAGTGGAGATTTCGTTTTAAAGTAGTTTTAAAACAATTAAATTGAATTGCCTAAATTTTACCGAACAGCTCAGCTGTTGAGATTTCGATTAAAATTACCGACGTCGGCAATAATTTCAGAATGTTTCACACGTATTTATTTTTTTTTTAATTTTTAAATGGAGAAACAAAAACTGATTTTTTGAAATTTTTAAAATCTTTTACCAATATTCTTGTACAAGTCAAAACGTATTTTTTCCCGGGTCACTTAATGCTTTCGTAGAAGTATTTCGTACCTTATTTGGAACTGTAAGCTTTGTAAATAAATTTGCATTTTACACTAACTTTGGTTGAGCTAGGACTAAAATATGGTCGAGATGTAAATTAGTATACTTGATTTGTAAAAGTTTTAAAACGCAATCAGAAAACTGGATATGTTTATGCACCTACACACATGGAAAAAATCATGTAAGTTTAGGTGCTCTGAGAGTGACATATACGAGCGTCAATTTTGACATAAAGTTGAGTCATAACAGAAGCGAAATAAACCTCAATCAAACGTACTTTTCGTCGAGCAATGAACTTTTCAGTCTCGGAGCACTTAATATTACATGACACGTTTGTTTACGTCTCATTCTTTATGTCAAAGACGGATTCCGTCACGTGTAAAATTAGTTATTTCTAAGTGTGTATCTTAGCTAATCTTATTTTGTTGCAAGGCGATTTTAATAGTGAATTTATAGAACTCTGAACATGTACACGTCTTTTCTGGGTAATATAAAATCCCGACTCTTTCCGGTGTAAAACCGCGAAGAAAATTACGTTACATAATTTGCCGCAAAAATTCAACAGCAATTTCATAAAAAAAATCCTATGGTCATTAAAACTCACTACTAGAAAGCCATGGTCCACCAAACCGCAACTAGCAGCATAATCATACTCAAACTCATCAAAAGAAATGGCAAATAGCTTCCCGGGGACCATGCCAGACGGTAGTCACCCATTTTTGCGATAACCATAAGCACTGCCAGCAAAAGCAGCAAACAATCTGATAATGTCCAGTAACAACGTGGGACGGCCGAAGAAAGCGAAACAGCGAAAAACTTCTTCAAAGGAATGAAGTGAAAGTTTAGATGCCTTTTCGACCAACCAGCAGCAGCAATTACGTGCGAGCCTTTGGATCTAGGTACTAAGCGCTGCTGCAGTGTGAGCGCACATACCATCCCGACCCGTTCGTCGGTACAATGCGGTGCGGCGAAATGACTCACACACAAAACCGCGTCTTTTTGCCTTCTAATCATAAAAATAATAAAACAACAAAGTTTCAAACTTTTTCCTTCTGCTAATACTGCTGTTGCTGTCGTCGCCACGACTCTCTCTATCTCTTTCTAGCTCTGTACCCGAGTAGACAAGAATATCAAATCAATAGCAAGTTTTACTATTTGAATTGGAGAACAGATCATCAAAAATTTCTATTTAGTTTGATCAAATCTATGAGACCGGGTGATAAGCAAAGTCATTTGTTGCCAAATCAAAGGAATAGCAAAAATCATAGCAAATTTATATCACATGTTGTTATAGTATCTCATCAAGCTATTGGTGTGTCGTTTAATTTAATAAAAAAATCTGCTATTTGGTCAAAATTAGCTCTTGAATTAAGGATACCAACATATAATAAAACTAGAAAATTATGCGTTGATAGCAGAATAAGTTATTGACTTGTTATAGCGCACAACTTATCAATGACATAATGAGATATTGAAAGTAAAATTTGATATTATTTTGCCCTGGTTTTGCTATTCCCCTCTAACCGGGTAGGCTCGTTTTTGCACAAACATGACGAGCTATGCCGACGAATGGCGCTGGCTTGAGGAAAAGAATTTGCACACTCCAGCGCACCCAGCTGTGCGGAAATTGGGCAGAGCACTTTCGCCGACGCCGCCGTCGTCGCAAGGAGCCCCGGCGATGGTTGTAGGCTAAGTTGATTGACTATAGTGACGCATCAGTTTACATAGGATTGTGTGGAGAGTGAGATTTCAGATTGTTGGAGTCTTACGAATCAGGCTAAGGCCATGATGTCCTCAGCCGTCCGAAAAAATCGTCTCCACTCTACTCGGTCCATGGCCACACGTCACCAGCCTCATAGTCTGCGAAGGGTCCGCAGGTAGTCTTCTACTTGGTCGATCCACCTTGCTCACTGCGCGCCTCTTCTTCGTGTCTCTGTTGGGTCGCTTTCGAGAACTAATTTCACTGGGTCGTCGTCCGGCATTCGTACGACGTGCCCAGCCCACCATAGTCATCCAACTTTTGCAGTGTGGACGATGGATGGTTCTCTCAGCAGCTGGTGCAATTCGTGCTTCATTCGGCTCCTCCACGTTCCGTCATCCATCTGCACTCCACCATAGATGGTACGCAACACCTTCCGTTTGAAAACAGTTGGTCTTCCACGAGCATAGTCCAGGTTTCGTGGTTGTAGAGGACTACCGGACTAATCAGCGGAATCCAAAGCAGGCACGATTTCCTGCCATAATGCATCTTTGAAAACACGAACTCGTCGACCACTTCTATTTCGTCTCCGTCAATCTGAACTCGGAGTGGGAGGCTAACATTATCTTTCCTAGAATCTCCTTCTCTCATGTATTTCATCTTCGATGCGTTGATGGCAAGTCCAAGCCGCCTAGCGTCAGTCTTCAGTCTGATGTACGTATCCGTCATAGTCTCAAAGTTCAGTGCCATGATGTCGATTTCATCGGCGAAGCCAAGAAGCTAGGTGAACTTTCTGGAGATCGTGCAACTCGTGTCTATCCTAACTCTTCTTATCACACATTCTAACACGATTCCTCTATGACATGCCCAGAATTCAATGATCAAAAAGGAAGGGCAAAATCGAGAAGTTATTCCGAGTCAGCTCAGAAAATTTCTAGATCTAGTCCTATACAATAGTCAAAGGTCGATAGTTTACAGGCATACGACGGCAAGTACAGGTGTAAAAAGTACTGTAAAATTCTCATGGATAGATCAATTTTATTTGATTTATCGATTGAAGTTCGTAGGACTGGGCCTAGTGTTTCCCAGAACTGGTTCTTTGTTCCTGATTTTAGTTTCTCAAAAAAGTCCTCTTTACTGCGCCTAAGAGTTCCTCTAAACGTAGTCTAAGAAAGTTCCCAGGGACTTACCAAAACGGAACGGCTTTTCATACAAGCGTTCATACGACAAACGCTTCGTTTCGACTTCCCTACACAGAAAAAATTCTGAATTTTAACTATCGCGTAAAATCTCCCTTCGTTTAATTTTGAGCTATACTTGGCATAAACAGCGAAATCGTTTACAAGCTTGCATACAATATTGCTAATTTATGCAATATTGCGCTTAAATTTATACGAAATATTGCGTAAATTTATGCCAAATCTAGCGTTAACTGTATGTACGCTATATCTCGCAGAAATTTACATGAATTTTTCAAACGGTGTAATCGGACCCCAAATCTTTCCAGTCGAAAGATCACAAAATTCAGAAATTCACATATTAAGAATAGTTAGACCTTTGCCGGCGCCAGTGGTGTAGTGGTAAGCACGACTGCTTTCTCACTCCAATGGATCTGGCTTCAATCCCAGCCGAGGTCGGTGGGATTTTTCTGAGGCATAAAAATCTCTGGCAACGTCTTCCTTCGAAAGGGAAGTAAAGCCGTTGGTCCCGACCTATGTGTATTGTGAATGGGTGCGATATCCTACGCAGGTGTGAAAGCTGCCTTTCTGCACATTCGATTGCCGTCAATGGATGGCAATCGATGTCCGTCGGTAATTGGCACTAGATCGCGGAGCAGAGACCGACGTTAAATAAAGGAATGAATGAATAGTTAGACCAAACCGCAAGACCCCTACGGAAAGTCTGAAAGTCTTCTAGAATGAGTTCAAACAAATACAGAGGTCTTGGGTGGGTTAACTTCTTTGGAACATGGAATACTTTCACAATAGTTGAAAAAACTACTTTCAAGAGCTAGTTAAGAGGTCTTCATTGTACTTCAAAAGTGCATCTTTGACGACTTCAAGTATTAGCTAAGAGTATTTCTAGAACAAATGCCGTTGTTTTCAATCACAGGGCGGCCAATGAATTTTCAGTTTGAAATTCCCGGTTCAAATCTCAAAATATAAAATATTCACGGTTTTGAATATTTAGTAAAAAGAATATATATCAATTTATCACAATATCATGTTATTTTCGAGACACGTAGAATCAATTTAAATAACTTTTTTAAGACTCGAGTTCTCTTATGGTTTAGAGAGATTATATAAAGAAATTGATTTAAAAATCTTGAACTTGAAACGAAGCAAGATTTTTTTGTGTAGCGTGATCTGTACTAATATAAATCAGAAAAACAAATTAATTCTTAAAAAAATTAAATTTCTACGATTCTGGAATTAGATTTAGAAGAAAAAAACACACGGTGGCCAGTAAATTTTCATTTTGAAATTCCCGGTTCAAATCTAAAAAAATCCAGGTTTATAAAAGTGAAACTATTTCATGATTTATTTTTAATCGTGACCAAATGCAAATCTGCCATGATATTTGTAGGTAAATTAGCTTCAATAGCAAAACTACAGGAATAATTTGTCAAAGATGAAAGATATTGAACAAAATTACTCGAATATTATAAAATAAACCATTGATCTATAATAATATTCTTTACAATGTTTTGATCCATTACACATATCCATTGTGGAATGAATGACCAGCTAATAATATTTATGAATCTGTAAGCCCACAATATAAGTCAACTGGAAGTGAACCTCAAATGTGGAGTGATTATAAGAAATATATCAAGTATAAAGTTATAGCGGCGCCGGTGGTGTAGTGGTAAGCGTGATTACCTCTCACCCCAGCAGGCCTGGGTTCAATCCCAGTCGGCGCCGCCGGGATGTTCTGAGGCATAACATCTCTGATCACGCCTTCCTTCGGGGCGTGAAGGGAAGTAAAGCCGTTGGTCCCCGGTCCATGAGTTGATGGGTCGATAGGTAGGGTCCAAGTGTGGGAGCTGCCTCTCTGGCGTCGGTAGCATTGGTGCTCAGCACGGAAAACAAGATCGACGGAAAACAAATCAAAGAAAAAAAAAAGTATAAAGTTACCTCCAGCAAGAGAGAGAGCAGACTAGACTTGTCACTCTGTTTGAACTCACTATCATTGGATTGCATGTGGGAGGTAATCCAAGACCCCTATGGTAGTAATCATTTGCCCAACAAAATTTAGATTTCTTCACAGTGTCCAATCAACATCGCGTACGATCGCACGAGAAACATCAATTGGGAAGAATACGCGAACGCGGTCCGTGACGGTTCAGAATCGGTCGACGTTCTCTCTCCGTTGGATGAGTACTCCTTCCTATCGCGGTTCATAGTGGACTGCACGCTTCAAACACAAACGAAGCCTGTTCCTGGCATTACCATTCGCAAACGTCCTCCCACTGTGTGGTGAGACCAGGAATGCACCGACGTGAATAACGAGAAGTCTACCGCGGTCAAACAATTTCGTAAATACGGTTCTCGCGAATACTTTGAGCGGTATACGGAGCTAGAGGTTAAGTTTAAGAGCTTGGTCAGGGCCAAAAAACGCGGTTACTGGCGTCGGTTCGTCGATGGGCTATCGCGAGAGACTTCCATGCAAACGCTCTGGAATGTCGGTCAACGGCATCGTCGGTCAACGGCATCGTCGGTCAACGGCATCGTCGGTCAACGAGGACAAGGAGTACTCTAACAAATGGATTTTCGATTTCGCGCGTAAGGTTTGTCCCGATTCGGTTCCGGTTCGATGCAACACTCGCGATCCGCCGCTGGAAAAGGATGACATGGATTCCCCGTTTTCGATGGTAGAATTCTCAATTATTCTTTCATGCAATAACTCGGCTCCGGGAATGGATCGAATCAAGTTCAACCTGCTCAAGAACCTCCCAGACGTCACAAAGAGGCGATTGTTGAACTTGTTCAATCGATTCTTGGAGCTCAACGTTGTTCCGGATGATTGGAGACAAGTGAGAGTTATCGCCATCCAGAAGCCCGGTAAACCCGCGTCGGATCATAATTCGTACCGTCCCATCGCGATGCTGTCGTGTATTCGGAAACTATTAGAAAAAATGATTCTTCTTCGTCTGGACAAGTGGGTTGAAGCGAATGGCTTACTCTCAGATACGCAATTTGGATTTCGTAGGGGCAAAGGGACGAACGACTGCCTTGCGTTGCTTTCAACTGAAATCCAATTAGCCTATGCTGAAAAACAGCAGATGGGTTCAGTTTTCTTGGACATTAAAGGGGCGTTTGATTCTGTTTGCATCGACATCCTTTCGGACAAACTCCATGCGAGTGGGCTTTCTCCGATTATCAACAATTTCCTGTTTAATTTGTTGTCCGAGAAATGAATGAGCTTCTCTCATGGCAACTCGGAAATTGCACGAATCAGCTACATGGGTCTTCCACAAGGCTCATGTTTAAGTCCCCTCCTGTACAACTTCTATGTCAAAGACATTGATGATTGTGTGGCCGAAAATTGCACGCTAAGGCAGCTTGCAGATGACGGCGTGGTTTCCATGGTTGGACCAACAGCACCGAACCTGCAAGGACCATTGCAAGATACCTTGGATAATTTGTCTACTTGGGCAATAAATCTGGGTATCGAATTCTCTCCGGAGAAAACAGAGATGGTTGTTTTTTCTAGGAAGCTTTATCCAGCACAGTTTCAGCTTCAACTTATGGGTAGAACAATCACTCACAGCATGTCGTTTAAGTATTTAGGTGTCTGGTTCGATTCCAAGTGCACTTGGGGAAAACACATAGCGTATCTGCGGCAGAGATGCCAACAGCGAATCAATTTCCTTCGTTCCATTACCGGCACTTCATGGGGAGCCCATCCGGAAGATCTGATAAGACTCTACAAGACCACCGTTCTCTGGATTTTGGAGTACGGTAGCTTTTGCTTTCAATCGGCGGCGGGGACGCACATATTGAAGCTCCAAAGGATTCAATATCGTTGCATTCGAATCGCGCTAGGTTGTATGCAATCGAGTCTTGAAGTTCTTGCGGGCGTCCTCCCCTTAACAAATCGTTTTGCGGATTTATCGTTCCGGTTCCTCATCCGCTGTGAAGTCATGAACCCGATGATGATCGAAAACTTTGAGAAGCTACTAGAGCGGAATCCTCAAACACTATTCATGAGCTTGTACTACGAGTACATGACTCTGGACATCGGCCCCTCCTCGTTCAACCCCATCCGCGCTATCTCCCATCACATCATTTCAGTTGTTCTTCCGTGAGATTTGATCTCACAATGAGGCATGAGATTCAAGGAATTCCAGAGCCTCACCGTTCCCTGATTGTCCCAACTATTTTTGCGAACAAATACCGCCACGTCCCCACCGAGAAGAGATTTTTCACAGATGGGTCGGTGATAAATGCGTCCACTGGTTTTGGAGTATTCCACGATCTTCATAGCACCTCATACACGCTTCAACAGCCGTGTTCGGTATACGTTGCTGAACTAGCAGCTATATCGTACACGTTAGAGCGTATTGTCTCACTTCCGCCTGACCATTATTTTATTTTTACGGACAGCCTAAGCTCCCTGGAGGCTATGCGTTTAATGAGGCCGATGAAGCACTCGGCGTATTTCTTCCAGGAAATACGATCGTCATTGAGTGCTTTATCAAACAGCTCGCATATCATCACCTTGGTATGGGTCCCTTCTCATTGCTCTATCCCGGGCAATGAGAAAGCGGACTCGCTGGCCAAGGTGGGCGCTATGGAAGGCGATATTTACGAGCGACAAATCGCCTACCACGATTTTTTACGATTTCTGATGGTGATAAAGGAAGATGGCTACATTCTATTGTCCCACAGGTGTCGATCAAATCCTGGTTCGTGTAATGTCCAGGCTCATGTCCAATCACTGTTCATTAAACGCCCACCTCTTCCGTGTTACGCTTGCCGACAGCAACTTGTGTACCTGTGGAAACGGTTATCACGACATCGATCATGTTGTTTGGTCCTGCTCCTTGAATCATGAGGCGAGATCCGTTCTGTGTGATTCCCTTAGGGTCCGAGGAAAACAACCCTTTAAGCCAATAAGAGACGTCTTGGCTTGCCGTGATATCGCCTTTATGAAGCTTATTTACGACTTTCTTAAAGCTGTTGATGTATGTGTTTAATATTTTGTGTTTTAGTCATCCTTTACGTTTAAGTTTTAAATTAGTTCAAAATGCTTTCTCTTGTCCTCCCTCCACTAAATGATCAATAAATGTAATCCCTAATCGCGAGTAAGCCGCGAGTAATCGGCCCCCGTTCTACTAACATTAGTTGTAAGAAATTATATTAATGTAAAAAATATTCGGCTCCGCAAAGCTAACGCATTTGAGCCTTGACAAATAAATGGATTATAAAAAAAAGAAAAAAAAAAGTATAAAGTTAATGATTTCTTAAACAATTTCTAAATTCAATCTCTCACTTTTTACTATTCGGTCTAATGGACCCGTTCAGCTCAATAGCGTTTGGCCTAGTGACCGTAAAAAATCCCATGACTCAGTTGGTCAGTAAGTTCTTCGGATTTGCAAACATAAGAGGTCTCAAGCGGTCTTAAAGTGTTGCAAATAGAATTTTCTTAGTAGGGGAAATGGCTCTAATGTTGGCCTATGGATCAAAGATTGGGCCCATCGCTAAAAATCTTCTATTTATTAGTCGATTGCTGAATTTTTGTATGGGCCCATAATAGGGGCATTTAGGCCGACATTACATCCATTTTTCCTACCTATCTCGATAGTATCATTTACTTTTACTTTTACTTTTAGTGTTTAAGGTCACTAGGCCGAACGCTATTAAGCTGAATGGGTCATTAAACCGAATTGTAAAGAGTGAGAGATCGAATTAAGACATTGTTTGAAACAATCTTTAACTTGATACAAATTAGACCTAGAGAAATTTGTTGAAGATCTCGGAGTAAGAAAATGTTTGAAAAGTTCGTAGTCTGAACTAACAGAAATAATAACAAATTCTGAAGCTGCGCTTTTTGTTTAAGTTGTTCAATATTTATAAAAACAGTAGGGTCTTAGATTTCAAAATTAAACATAATTTGATTTTATTTTTAAACGAGATCAAGAAAAATACTCAAAACGTTGAACATTTGAAAATTTACATCATCACAGATTAAAAAAATATATTATTTTGGTCCAGTAAATTTTTCAAGGCACTGCAAATTGGAAGAAGGTTCAGGGCTCCAGTGATTAAAAAAAAAATATCATAGAAATCTGAGGATAATTCCCATGGATTTTTTTTTAAATAAATCGCGAAACAAACTTAATGACTCCAGTTGAAATTTGTTTCGGAGTAATAGAAAAATAAATACCAAGGAAGTCGAAAGGAACGTCTGTGTTCTGAATAATGACCAGTGTTGGGAAAATATCAAAAAATCAAATCTCACCAATGCCCAGATCACGCTTGATTTTCGTAGACAAAAATCAACAAGCATACAGGTGCAAGCTTTGATATCGCAGCTCGGAATATCGAGCTAACGAAACTCACCAGCTGCAAATCTCAACAAACTGTGATGAGATTTAATTTAATGATTTTTGCTTTGAACCCGAACGCAATCGAAACTTCCATAACGACTGGCAGCAGTCACTTCGTGTCTGCCATCGGTGAACAGTAAAAAGAGATAGCATACTATGCTTTCTCTTTCTAAGAAAACGATGTGCAACGGAATGATTTTTGTGTCTAGTCAACTCACCGCTTGATTTTTGCACGTTGTGAATAGTTTCGCAATATCAAAGGAGCTTGTAAAATCAATATCAAGCATGATATTCTGTTCCAAATGGAGAGCGTATGAGAGCGGAAAAATATAATTTGATTGATGATTTTGCCAACACTGATAATGACTATCAAAAATGTAACTCTAAACGGATAAAACTTCTCTTAGAACAACTTTCAATAATTAACTCTAAGAAGTCCAAATAAATCGTCCATTATAGAAACATAATTGAATCCAAGAATCTTCCATTTGAGCAACACTGAGAAGCTAATTCTCTAACCATACAATGAAGAACTAGAAGACTCAATAACCTTTGACTCAATATTCAATCATAGCCATGCTACTCCAAGCCATCAAGAGTTTTATTTTGCATGTAATATTTTGGTATTATTAGTATATTGCATGCAATTTGTTGGTATTATTCTTTGGCATTTTTCCTCTTATGTCAGGCTGATCAACCACCAGATTTTGGTATCAGGTATTTGGTAATTCGGTATTTATAATTTATTTTCTCCTGCTCGGGATTTTGGTTAGATCTAACTAGAACTCACTTTTAATCGAGCTTTCCCGTGATGAATCACAGCACCGAACTGCTGATAATAGTACCGACGTTCGATTCTCTTTGCCACTAAGCCTATGTTGATTAGAAGTTCCTTCTTTTTTTCTATCGCAAAACGAAGAGGTGCTTATCATTCATGTTATTTCGCACGCTGAAAACATTGTTCATCGCCGAAAGCAAACCTCGCTAGAGATTACAGCAACCAGCGAGCTCTTCCCGCCGGAAGCCAATGTTGAATGTGGCTGTGCAAGAGATGAGATAAGAATGCACAATTTTGCGTCCGTGATTCCCATGATTGCTAAAACCGCTTCCTGCCTGCCAAAACTTCTTCTGCCACCGGTTTTGAGCGCCGAACGTCATCCATGGCGTTTGCGAGCGGAGAAAAAAAAACCGAAGGAAATCTGTATCACACGCCAATGCTGCTGCCTGCCTCACAGTCAGCTGATTGTCTTTCTCATTGCAACCGGTCGTCCCATGACTGAACCTCGCCGCAGGCCACCACGGGTTTGCGTGAGCTCAGGCAATATTCGAACGGAACAGTTTCGTGTTCACACTCGTCGGCAATTCGTCAGCAAGATAAGATAAAATTCTTCCCGATAAACAGTAACTTCAGCAGCCTTCCGATTTTCCCACCCGGGTCCGGTCTGTGCGTGTGCTCAATGAGGCGAGAAGGGAATTCAACACACCTGAGGAAGCAACTTCTTAATGAACCGGGCGCGCGATGCCCCCGGATTCGACCCCGAACTCATTGACCAAAGCTGGTTGACACAAAAACACGATCATTTATCGAAACGGCGATGAATGTGATGTGGATGGCCTCCCACGCACTCGCACTACTACCACGGCCGCTTACGTCTAAATTGGTGGAGTCGATGGCCAAACTGGAATTCCATCGTCGTCGTCGTCGTCTCATGGAGGGGGACACAAATTATTCGATATGCAGAGTCACGCGGCGAGCTGCTAGTTTTCCCAATCGGGGAGGAGAAGCAGCTACCTTAACGAGAAAAGCCGCAGCCGTATTGGCGTGCTTCACTCCAAGATGGCCAGCACAAGTGTGCGGGTGGACGAGACCGATGAGGACAGCGAATGGCGATGCCAGTGACTATCAATTAGGGTGCGATAATTATATAAAATCCATTTCTGTTTTCGTATGTTATGGGCAACATACATGGCGGTGTGCGTTTTAAATATAGGATGGCAAATGACAACTGTTACGATGACCGCCTAATGAGCCTGAGGATGACGACCATCGATGGTCGATGAGGACGCCTCCGCCCGGTGTGAGTGGCAATAGAAACAGAGTTGATCTAAGTCGGTTGGGCAGTAGTGGATGAGAGTTTGGTTGCGTGGCTATTTTGATAGATTTGTAAATCCATGTCGTTGCTGATTATACTGTTGAGCCTATTGGCCTAATCTGGAATGGGTGGGTTTAGTGCTTCCCACTGTTGTTTTCCGATAATGGCGAAGATTGCCGTGAGAAACTAGTGATTCAATCCTACGCCGTTCATATGCGTAAATGTTTGCTGCACACAACAGTCAAACAATTGGAGATTCCCTCCGGGATAACACAACAATTCAAATTTTGTTCTGATGGCATCAATCTAATGGCGATTGCCCTAAATTGTTATCAGTCTAATAACTCATTACCAAAACCAACATTCACCGATTGACTGCGAAAAGCGCTTTCACTAACACAGATTTAAAAATCTAATTCACTCCGGTCTCACCGAACGGTGTTTGGCTCAGCATTACTCAACCACACGACAAAAAGGTCCTTTTCAGGACCACCATAATATTTGTTAAAGAGAATTTTCTAGACACTTCTCGCGTTACTTTTCAAATAGACCAATCTGCATTGATCGGTTCTCTTCATCGATTCTCTCTTTCGTTATAACTCGGCTCTAAAAACATGTTCAGCTGTTATTATCGTCTAGTACGCTTATTAATAGTTTCTTTTAATAGACTATTTAGAAAAATTAGCCCGAAATATGAATGCAAGTTATCAACGAAAGAGAGAGTCGATGGAGAGAAGCGATCAATGTAGATTGGTCTATTTGAAAAGTGACGCGTCAATCGGATGTCAGTTCCGATAAGTATAAATCTAACATAGGGGAAATGGCTCTAATATTGGCCTATGGATCTTAGATTGGGCCCATCGCTAAAAATCTGCTATTTATCAATTTTATCTAGATGAACGCGTCATTGGTACGGTACTAATTGGGTCGCTATTGAAAATTTAGCCGATTGCTGAATTTATATATGGGCCCAAATCAGGGGCATTTAGACCGACATTACATCCATTTCCCCTACTATGAATTTTTAAGGCAACATTGGGGATGTAATTTCAAAAACCAAAATTGGTTGTGGCATGAAAGTGGTCTGATTTTGATCCAGAGATGATGGATTTTAATTCGATAGGAAATTTGTCTACGAATCTTTTCAAATTAAGACTTCGTCATTTTTCAAAATGTCACTATTGACAATTGCACTAATGTGCAACTGTTGCTATGATAATTAAAATAATCATCGATAGCCTTTTTGACGCAATAAAATTCTTCTCGAATTTTCTCAATAGAAAGGGCTTAGAATTTGCACCAAAAAGCATAAAAGTAGGTACCGTCCGGTATGCTCAGAGTCTGTGATTGATGTGTTTTCCCTAACACAGATTTAATTTCAGAATACCATTTCCGGTGTGAATTCCACAGCATTGTTCTAAACTGGATTCCAAGCTTTCAACCCATCGGTCCTTTTCAGGACCACAAATGACTGATAAAAGAGTTAACTTAAGACTTCAAGTAAGAGTTTGTATCCAAGACACATCGTCCAAGATTGGCTATATGGACACCGACAGAGCACCTTAAAAACAGAACTCTCAAACGGCTTCCAAATTTCCACCTATCGAACTTTTTCACTGATAACGAGTTAAGAAATCAATTCAATATGTACTATACTTTTGCTGTGACATCAAAACTACCTTTCGTAATTCTAAACTATGGCAAGCTGCGTTGTTGCTTACTTTTGCATAGTCTCTCGGAAACGGATCAACCTGGTTATCTACACAGTAAATTGCAATCGACGCAAAGTAATCGGTCCATGAAATATATTTTACCAAGACATCGCACGTCTAAGTACGGTAACTCTTTGAACGTACGACGTGTAGCTCATTGGAATTCTTTACTTAATAGTCTAACTAATGTAGATTCGTTCACAACATTTAATAGAGGATGTGTAGAGCATTTTGATTTATTAGTGATTTTTGTTTAGTTAGTATCAAGTTAGTTTACAATCATATATTGTTATTATGTGGCGCTCATCTTTATCTCAACGATGCCATAGACATTCATCTTGATTTTTAAATTAATATTTAAATTTTTGATTATTGAAGCTAGCTTTTTTAGTTGACAACTCGCTCCTATACAAAGTCCCACCGAGGGGCACTAAGATGGTTTTTTTTTTCTTACGTAATCGCACTTATTTAGAATAGTTCCAGTGCACAACAATTTATGAAATTTCGGTTCCATTTTTATTGCAAATTACGAAAATATATTTATCTCAATATCCCTAAATAACCCAATTGTCGTACATGTTGATCAATTAATCAAAGAAAAATTCTTAGGAGAGCTGCAAGGAAATGTGGATAATATTTCCAAGGGAATCTAATGCATAATGTAGCACGAAAAGTCCTTTGCGGAATTTTAAGCTAGTTTGAAGATAGCTACAAGAGAATTCCCAAAAAGAATTCATAACAAATTTGAAGAAATATCAAAAAGTTTGACAGAGTTTGGTAGGATTTTTTCCCTAAGAAACTTTGAGTAGTGTTCCAGGAGATTCTGAAGAAATTTTCAAGGGAACTCTTACTATTCGCTTGGAATATTCCAGGAAAATCACTTGGTGTGCCACTTCGAATTTAGAACAGTATAATCTCAAAATGTCCGTGGATTTCAACTCAGAATTCCATAGTAATTTTCCTTATAATTTCCTCTTGAGAATTATCTCTTGGAATTCTCTTGAAACCCTCCTTAGAATATAATGGAGAGAAGATAAAGTGAATTTCAAATGTTTTCTTGAGGGATTTCCTTAAGTGTTCTGCACATAATTAAAATTTTTATAGAGAAAATGTATAGGGAATACCGGAAGAATCATAAGATTATTGAGGGGAATCCTGAAAGTAAAAGTAATCTTGAAGACATTTTGAAATGATGCTAAGGAATCGATTGTTTGGACCACCTCAGGGTTATCGAGAAATCGTTACAAACGTACCGTGTAAATTGCGGCTCAGCGACACCAACTAAATAAAATCGTGTAAAAACTATGTACAAACATAATTTTCTGGGACATTAAACAAATTTAGAGAACTTCAGGTAAGCATAAAAAATAAACAGGGATGTCCAGACAAGTCACGGAAAATTAGTGATTTAGGGCAAAGTTCCGAGAGCGAAAAACTTAGGGAAAATTATGGGAACTTCAAGCAATTCAATTAATTTCAGTAAAATTGTGAGATCTTATAAAAAATACTGAAAAATTCAGGGAAATCTAGAGAACTTTAGGGGAGTTAAGAAATGGCTTGGGCAGTTTTAATATCATCAGGAAAGTCTAGTGTCGATGAACTTCAGAAAAATATTGAGAAGCAAAAGCAAATTTTCGCGAGAATTTTATAAATATAAAGATAAATGTAGAGTGAATTTCAAACGTTTCCTGGGGGGATTTCTTAAATGTTCAGCACATAATTCATTTTATAGAGAAAATGTATATGGAATACCGGACAGAATCATAAGATTATTGATGGGAATCCTGAAAGTGAAAATAATTCTGAAGATATTTTGAAATTATGCTAAGGAATCGATTTTGTTGACCACCCTAACATGAAAATGGTCACCCTAATGCCAAAATAAAAAAAAATGGGTATAATATTTTGCGATAAGAAACAAAACTACCAATTGTAAGAAATTCTGAGAACCACAATGGAATTTTCCTATGGAATGGCTGTATATTTACACTCAGGTCTTTTATTTTATTTTTCACATACTCAAATATTAAAAAAAAAATTATTTTGATGCCATTCGTATTTTTAGAATATTTTTAAAACTTCTGTATTTACACCAAAAATTGTGTGTACCTTTGGCTTAAAACAGATAATGTGATTTGAATCAAGTCGATAGTTTGTATCGTTATCGAGAAATCGTTACAAACGTACAGTGTAAATTGCGACTCAGCGGCACCAACCGTGTAATAAAACAAAAACCACGTAAAAAGAACCGTATAAAACAATAATTTTCCAGAACATTAAACAAATTTAGAGAACTTCAGATAAGCATAAAAAATAAACAGGGATGTCCAGACAAATTCTGGGAAAAATAAGTGATTTAAGACAAAGTTCCGAGAGCGATTAAGGAAAATTGTGGAAACTTCAAGGCAATTCAATTAATTTCAGTAAAATTGTGAGTTCTTATAAAAAGTACTGAGAAATTTGGGGCAGTCCCGAGAACTTTAGGGGAAATCAGAAATTGCTTGGGCAGTTTTAATATCATCAAGAAAGTCTAGACTATTGAAAAAGCTATGATTTAGTGTCGATACTTCTAAGAGCAGTTCCATGAACTTCAGAAAAATCTTAAGAACTTCAAAGGAAATCATAGAAATATATTAATTATTTCGTTTTGATTCTATGAAAATTGCCACGCATTTCAGAACAACTTTGAAAGCTTCCCAGAAGTAAAGAGATTTTCAGAAACATTTCGAGAACTTCATAGAAATGTATGGAACTTAAGGAAAGATCCAAGAACTTCAGGAACTTTCATGATTATTAGCAAACTACGGGAGCACTTCAAAAATGAATAGCTTTGAGTGTGTTGGTTTATTTCCTTTAAATTCCGTTATAATTGCTAATCTTTTCACAGATACGCGTACTGCAGACTTCATCAATGCCAAGTACTCAACACCACTTGGCACTGAAGAAGTCTGCAAGTAGTAGACGAAATATATTTAATGGAAATAAACCAACACACTCAAAGCTCTTCATAAAGGGATTCCGTTAGAGGTTCGACAAATTTAAAAGATTACTTCAAAGATGTTTAGTAAGCTCTAAAAATGCGAAGAATATCAAGGGGGGGGGGGGGGGGTTCAGTTCCATTAGTTTCAGCAAATTAGCGGAAAATTTTAAGAAGTTTCCACATTTCCAGAGAACTTTAGAGATGTTAAGAAAATTATTGAGGTCTTTACATAAATTAACAGAAGCTTAAGCAGTTTAAATTTAGGGCTTCATAGGACCTGCAAAACATTTAGAGAAGATTCGATAACTTCAAGAAAGAACATGGGACTTCAGAACCGTTCCGATAAAATTAAACAATTTACATACATTTTAAATAAATTGAGAGTGATCCGTGATCATTAGGAAAATTGAGAAAACTTTGGGAAGTCCGTATAAGTCCAGGGAAGTTTAAAAATTTGATGAGAAGTATTGTGAGCATCAGGCTAGTTTCTCAAACTACACATCAACTTCAAGGCAGTTTCATTAACTTCAGGAAAATTGGGAACTTTCAAGTAGTTCTGAAGCCCTAAGAACAGTCCATTCCATATTCAATGGGGATTTCTCGTGAAAATTCACTTGAAGTTATTCTCAGCATTCGCTTTGTATTCTCCCGAAAATCTCATGGCATTATTCTAGAAATTCACTAGAAACGCTTCTCAGAATTCTCTAAAAAAATCCCCGGAATATACTTAGAATACTTCTCGCAATTCCATTGAAATATTCCTCAAAATTACGGTGGAACTATCCACCGAATTCTTTGATTTTTACTCGGAATTACCATGAAATTCTGATCAGTAAGAAATTCTTTGGAAAGATTCCTAGAACTTTAATGGCATTCATTTCAGATTTCATTTTGAATCTCACTCCTTCCCTTGGAAGTCTACTCACATTGAAAGTCTCCTAAGAATTAATTTGCATTTCTCCTCGTGAATTCCTTAGATTTCTCCTCATGATTTATTTGACAAACTCTCAAATTATCACATTTAATTGGATTCTTCCTGTTAACATCCACCTTACTACCTAATTATTCTCCAAACATATCCAAGAACTTACCCTCAGGATTCGGTCTCTCCCACCAACATCATGAAATTATGCTCAGAATGCCCTTGGATTTTTTTTTCTCTGAAGTTCACAGGAGTTCTGCTCCTCCAAAAAAAAAAAACACTGAATTTCATCCAAATTTACTTTGAATTCAATTCAGGGTTTTCTTGGAATTCTACTCAAAACTATCTCAGGCTTCACCTGTAATCTATAATTCCTCAGAACTACCTTGAAAGCAGACTGCACTTGAAGTTTTTATTAATGATTTTTTGCCAAGAGCTCCCTTCGAATGAGATCCTTACAAATTATAATCTGTGGTTTCCTTAACCTCAATCTACCTGTGTACCAACTCTCAAAACATAAACAATTATCAAAATATTCCTTGCAATTGATAGATATCGAGTAAGCTAGAAAATTAAGTGCATTTTTCAATCGATTCGAGTAGGAATAAGGCTTTAAATCTTGTTTTGAAAGTCAGTGCACAGGGGTAAAAAGTGAGGTTACGGGACGCCACTGATTACAATGAAATGCCATGAGCCTTTAACACTCCGAACACGATGCCTCCGGTAAAATGTGTAACGGCAAATTGGCAATGTTTGAAAAATCATTGCTCAGCAATTAACCAATCGATTTAAAATATAATGTTATCGAACAAATCTTTAAAGTATGTAGTTTCAAATGACTAATAGATTTGAAATTCGTCAATAAATGGATGAGTAATGATTTTTTTAAAATTGCAAGTTTGCCGTTACACATTTAACCGGAGGCATCGTGTTCGGGTGTTAAAACTGTGCAAGGAAATTGACTCTAGATTCTTGACAATTTTCTTGAAGCTTTGTAAATTTTACGTTCAGAACTTCAAAAACTTGATCAAATTTAAAATTTGTTAGAAGTATGCAGATTCCAGAACAAAAAAAAAAACATATCAAGCCTTAATTCACTCTAGATCTATAAAGTTTATTGTGGGAATGAAAATAAATAGGATAATTATATTTTTGTATATTAAAACATTTTATTTTCTTAAATATAATCTTAGTAAAAAAAATTATTAAATTTCCCTGAGTAATGATGAGAATCCCTGATACTTCCAGGTATATTCAGGAGAGATAAAATTCCCCGAGGATTCCCGGTTTTGCAGGTAGTAGACACCCTTATGTCATACCTTACTCGAGAGTGAGATGAATGCTCTCTTCTGAATTCTTACCAGCCGCGACATCTAGATATTTGACGTGAATAAGACTGAAGAGCACTTCAGAGAACTACACTACTAGACTATTGAATTTTGCTCTATATTAGATATGGGGCAATTCAAATATAACGTCCACAAGTTTTTCGTTTTTTAGCTCCTGCGTCACGCATTTCCTCATACTTATAACATACTGTTACACATTCTAGAACACTAGTTTGGGAACTAGTGAGGCATTGAAATCTTCTACTTTCTGGCAAGCAAATTTTGAAGAAATTGTCTATCATAAATTTGCAACATTTGGATACGAATTGCAAGGGTGAATTTGGATGTGTAAAAATTAGGTGTGTTTCTTTGCTTTTCATATTTCAAATGGTTCAAGAGTTCAGCAGACAAACGTTTAGTATAAATTATTTAATGCCAAACTGGATCAACGACGATTCAGATTTGTATTTCCATAGTTTTATAAAATAAAATTTGTTTTTGCGGTGTAGTTATAATGGTAAACAAATAATTAATAAACGCGTATGACTGTCAGCATATAAACAAATGAATACCCACCCAAAGTAACACTTTCATCACTTATCAATCCTTTTTAAAACAACAACGACGGTGTTCTGTGTGTTGCTCCTCTGTGAAATGGTAGCACATTCGAGCGGCGCTTGTTAGCACCGAAGAGAGAGTGAACACTGACTAACAGTATGTTCCCAACGCTCAGGCTCTCTCGTTCCGTTTCTATTTTCTCTTCGCAGTGGTACCGATAGAGAATTTCTGCAGAGACGAACAGACATTTAATTTAGTGACAATGAATCACTCGCAACTCTCTGTTGTATTTCATAGAATTTTTCATCCCTGCATGGTAACGCAAATTTTGCCGTTTGGCTGGCTTAAATAGTCCCAATACCTTTTCTTGTGAGTCATATGTTGATATCGCTGGATATCAACATATCTCGATTACTTTTCGAAACGCTCCCCTACCTGATAGTAGTGTCAGTATGCGTTGGCGAGCTACCAGTTACGCTAAACCGACGATCAAATGCATTGTTTCAAAAGCTGGGAGCTCAGTGCAAATATTATATGCTGACTAAGAGCTTATTCACGTAAGAAAGAGTTTAAATCATCCAACGCCTGGTAGATAAAATTTCGTGGTGCGTACTGGCATTAAGATCTACCACCGAAGCCTAGTTCGAACTGGGGAACAGGATTGTTTTCACGTAGGACTACACACTTAATCTAGCTCGGTAAAATCTCCAACAGCCGATTACTTCGGCAGTAACTTTTTCTGATATCTCTGCAAAATATCTGTTTGTTAGCTGATATCTCAGCAAAATATTATTTGTTAGCTGAGTCTCGGCAATTGTTTTACTGAATCTCAGCAAAATAAATTGCAGAACTACTCGGCTGTTGGAATCTCGGCGAAGTGTGTACGTCTTTCGGGAAGGGTGCCAATCCAGGGAAATGCAACGAAAATTGGTCAGTCTTGCTAATAACTTAGCCAATAATCAATGGATTTTGATGATTTGTATGTCGATCGATTCGGCAGTTTTATAAGATTTGTGTGGTATGTCACACATTATAAATATTACAAGTATAGATAGCTAATATGGAAACATTTAAATTTCTCATACATTTTCTTCGACCGTGAGCACCCCTAACACAGCCATCAGAAGGTTGGTCCCTAACAACACAAGCCGAAGCCGCATCATCATTCAGAACGACCTCGCACTTGTTCGCTGCAGCGTAGCATTTTTTCTATTCATTCACCTACATCTCTCTAATAAAGACAAAAAAACCTACATCAGCTAAATACAGAAAAAAGGAGGGACATAGAATGATAATCCAAATGCTTAAGTAAGCGAAACGTAGAAAGTTTGACTGCCGAGTGATAAGCAGGGGTTTTCGTTACGTTGCACACTGAAAACGAAACTAACTCACTTTTACTCAGTTGTGTGTCACTTTTACTCTACTTCGTATGATTTTTTTTCTTAAAGCTTAGGTTATTCAACGTATGAGTAACCTAAGATTTAAAAAAAATTATGCATACGAATCAGTAAAAGAGCCTCATTCTCTGAGTAATATTCGTTTTCAATGTATTTAGCTTGCCATCTGGCTAGAAATTGGATATTGTATAGTCAAGCTCAGTGTGAAATTTGCATCAAATTCCATATTTTAACTTGACAGTACAGCCAGAAAACAGGTTTCTGTATTCAGAGAAGTTATTCCGATGGACAATACCTATCGCATGATTGGCCTCTTAGTTCAGAATTCACTCACCATGCAGCGCTAGTAACATTTGTTTCAAAAGGCTTGCCTAAGCAGTCTTCATTCACTGAAAACGAATCTTTTTCAGAGAGTGAGTCACTTTTACGTAGGTTACTCATGCGCTGAGTGACCAACCGCTTTTAGAAATACATCCTTACGAATAAGCAAAAATTACTCACTCTCTGAGTTAGTTTCGTTTTCCGTGTTTCGACTAGATAGGAAATTGTTATCTCTAGTAATGTTATTCAGATGGATAAGACCTATTGTATACTGGAAACAGGGTGACCAGTGAACCGGGAAATCGTGAAAAAGCCGAAAATTCTAAATCACCGGGAAGAGTCCGTGAATTTCGATGATGAACAGGGATATATTTTTTCCCTGTTCATCATCGAAATTCACAGACTCTTCGTCCTGTCTTTGGAAAATAATAATCTTCTCAACTACTAGATTTTCCAAGTCAATTGTATAATTATTATGTGGTTCTGTATGAAATTACATGACGATTGTAATGAGGATTACAGGTTAATTTATAATGGATCTTCTAAATAAATTCCGATAAGAATGTCAAGAGCAGTGTTGTGAAAATATCAAAAGATCTAATCTCACCAATGTGCATAATCTCATTTGAGTATCGTAGACCAAAAACTCAACACGCAAACAACAGCAGATGATATTACAAGCTATGATACGGTTGCTATGATATCATGGTAACAAAACTCCCCTGCTACAATTCTCACCAAACTGTGTTGAGTTTGAGCTTCAAGATTTTTGCTGTACATCCGAACACGAAATGAAACTTCCATCACTGCTGGCAGCAGTAACTTCGTGTCTGCCATCTGTGAAGCGTAAAGAAAGATAGCAAACTATGCTTTCTCTTTCTAACAAAACGATGTGCAAAGGAATCATTTTGTGGTAAGTCAACTCGTGGCTGCAATTTTACATGTTCTGAATAGTCTCGCAATATCAAAGGAGCTTGTAAAAACAATATCATGCTTGATATTTTATTCCAATATCATGCGTGATATTGGGAGCCCTTGAGAGCGAAACAAAATCATTTGAGTGAGGATTATGCCATCACTGGTCAAGAGAGCTCTTATGAGAACTCCAAAGAAATTCCGAGAGTATTGCAGTCTCAGGGAATTAGAAAGATAATTTCAAGTGAATTCTAATGAAAGTTCCCAGGGACAAATATCAAGGGTTTCGAATTTTTCATTAAATTTCTAAACCATTTATTTTGTCATTTATATATTATTGGACGGATCAGCAAAATAATCTTGTAGTTCTATTTCAACAATGCGGTCGTGCTTTGGACACAACCCTCAACTTTTTGTAATCAAAGAATACATCTTAGTCCTTTTCACTTGTTATGGCAAGATTCGTCTTTGTACACCGAGGATGATTTTGAAACAATGAAAAAATGAGTTATGTAATTATTTTTCATCTACGTGATTCCTAATATTGTATTCGCTGTTCTCTAGTTTGAAGTGGTTACGACTAGGATTCTCATTTATGGTCATAACAGTTTATTGCTTGAATTTGTTGCGAAGGAATCCGGTTTTGAAGGTCCAAAGGGTATAAACAGCGGAACCTTACAATTAGAGTCGGATCCTTGCGATAAAGGCAAGAATGACAACTGTATCAAAACCGATTACTTCTTCATTTTTCAATAGTGATGGAATAATACGACATGCACTAAGCTAAGGACACGGGCTATATCTCAATAGATCAGCAGTGTATTTATGTCCCGAACATATCTGGGATGTATCGATCATTCTAATTAGTGCATCAAGTGATCTATAATTTATACGAAAGCACAGCTTTCAAAGTTCGTGCTTGTGTTACGTTCTTTATTTTGGATTCCGAAGGATGCAAATATTGAACAAGATCGTTCCACCGATGCCATCGCATATACCACACCGGGAGTCAACCATTTACGTACGATAGAATAGTGGTAACGACCCAGACGTACGAGCAAATATTTGTCACTACTGGCAATGCTGCTTTCTGCTCCATTCCCCTCCACTTTTTCGCCATCCCATCCCAGCACGACTCAACCACCTTTAGTTGCGTTTTATCGCTCAAGCGAAACCAAAACTAGAACCACACATTTGAATAGAAATCACGGCATTTTTGTGCAATCTCACTCTCAAACGTGACCGCAGGCAGACTAAATGGTGTGGCGAATGCCATTAATATCTCCGAGAAACTCTCAATTTCAGCACAATCACGAAACTTTCGCTTTCATTCACAAAACTGGCGCCATCAATTTTTTACGGGGTTTTTGTTTTTATCAATATCACACACACACACAGTTTTTGACCATCACAAAGCCCTCAAGCAGCAGGTGGCTTCGGGGCACGTTCTCGATAGCGATTGGGTTGCTTCTTTTGCTTCATTATTCAGGTCACACTACAACTGACTGTGCGATTGCTCCATTCAACTGAAGGTGGTACTGACCGACTTATTTGTGTCACCACTGTCGGTCGTCTTCCGAAGAACAATTTATCTTTGAATTAACCCTGTTTCTTCTTCTTGTGCGATGATTTGGGCTAGGTGCAGATGGCACTTTTTTTCAATTAAACTATAAATATCACTGGAAGCGACCGACCGCGAAGAATACAAAATTGCGTGCGTTATGACTCGACGCCCTGATCGATTGACTGACGGACGGTCGGCTGACTAATTGTTTGGCGTCGATGTCGTCGTCGGTTGAATGTGTTTAACCGGTACGAGTGGGAATCGATAACGTGCGCGCCTCTCGGCGATAAAGCAGACGCGGCGTACCGATAAAAGATTTACTGGAAAAACATCCCAATTCGGCCAGTCCGGATATCGCACCGGTTTTATACGAACGATTATCTCACCACCGGGCAAAACCGACTTATCAAGATTGGATCGAAATTGCCTTTTCTTCTGCTTCGGTAGCAGCAGCAGCAGCACCACCAACACACGTCATAAATCGATTAGCACACAGTCAAATAAACACAATTATCATAAAGGAAAACACAAACACAGTTGGTGCCATTCTTGTTAACACACTACCGAAAATCGTGCGCGTTTGGGCGGGGGTTGAACGCGTGCCACTGGTCTGGAAATTGGATCCTTCCCGGTCGTAGCGGTCGTCCAAAGGAAAAGTCCGTTGTAATTTGAGTCCCGTCCCGAAGGTGATCTCGCATGCACCTTCTTAATTCAGTAGATACCCTCACACCGGCGATGCGACGGCTCTTCTAGCTCTATCGGGTCACCCAGCTGTACTGAAATCCAAAATAAGCCCTACCCTGAGTTTCACAGAAGAACGCGTGTACTCTGTGCTCTGGAGCTGTTACACCGGTCAGCAAAATTTTAGGGTATGCCTCAAGACCATCGCGCGACTACAAACGCGCTTGTTGACCTGTGTCACACATATGTGGCCGTGTGTGTGTGTATGAAGAGATACGAGAAAAGTCAAACTCCAGGTTCAAGACCGACGGCCGACGGTGTGCGGGGAAAGAAGGTTGGGGATGCGAAATCCAATTATCGTCTACGTACACATATATTTTATCGATAATAGCGTTGGGAGGCGGCATCAGTAGAACCACACATAGCATAGAAGCACATAAAACACGTCACAAACACCCCACGGGGACGGGAGGTAACAGGACGGTGGATGAGTGAGAGCTTCCGACACCTCTCTTTCAGGTCGGTTGAGGTGACGGCCGGTGAAGATATTTGAGGGGTGATTTCTTGGAATGCTACAGATTTCCTAGAAGCCCACCACTGCAACTGATGGAGAGCAAAGCTTCGAACAAAACGGAGACGGACGACCTTTGAAAGGGACTCGATTTTGGTATGTTTTCGACGGTGGCAGGTAAACACACTCATTTCATATTCAATTTATTGTGGCACAACGGAAATAGTTATAATTCCACAGGGGGCTTTGGGGATGAACTTCGATTAGGAAAAATCACCTTTCGGTTTGAATTGGAGGAGACATAATTCACGGGAAATGATGCATGATTTAAGCGTATTTTTGTCGGTTCTCTCTGCAAATTCCCATGCTTTTTTTCCATTATGCATGAGTGGAAATGATTCAACTAGATTCAAGTAAATGCAAGTACACGTTCGAGGAGTTTCCATGAAGAGGTAACATACCTGAAAAAAGAAATAGAAAGAACGTAATTAGTTTATTAATAATTGACGTACGACAGAAACAAAATAGCCAACAGGCGAGGTAGTTACTAAGAAAATCTGAATAACCTTCACACCCTGGTGCAAACCCGATTGAATGAGCATGAGCATTGATGACCGCATAATTCGTAGTTGCTACTCGGCTAAATTTGCACAAAAACCAAATTACTTATCCATTCTTATGGCAGTAAGCTTCAACTCGGATTAACTTGTAATATCGACTCTGTGTGGATGATCTGGCAAATGTTTTATTAGAATCGATGTCGACCACCATTAGAGTGTGACAACTCCGATTAATCAGTACTTTTAAAGTCAATAATAGCGCCGGCTAAGTTCTAGCCCCCATACGTATCGGATGATTTGAGAGGACAAGGATTGTTAGCTTGACATTCGTTGTTGTTGGAGACCGAGTATACCTCTCCATCTCCACGTATGTCTAGGGAAAGCATTTTTATGTTATTGAGAAAGAGTAAACTAAAACGGGATTCGACTGGAGAACCGAGATAATCAATAAACTTTAGTGCTTTCCCGATTTTGTCAGCTTTTTCCCGATTTTGTTAGCCTGCATATTTTGCTGAACTTTTCGGTTTTTAAGCATTTCGCTCCAAATGATGCTTAACTATTTTGTCACACCATTATTTAAGGGATTGTCCAGGCCACCCACCGCAATTTCTCAGCTGTGCTTCATCCGATTAAGCTGATTTTTTGTATGTGATTAGGGTCAACCATAAGCTTGTCACACCCGAATCAGCTCAATCGGATGAAGTACAGCTGAAAAATTGCTGTAAGTGACTGGCAACACCCAACGCGTTAATCGGGGGATAACTGTAACATTATAGGTCAAGGAAGGGTTATAGGAGAGAAGCGGAGGAGGTTTAAGAAAATACGCTACAAAAGGGAAGAGGGTTCTTAAGTTGTTTAAAAATGCTACGTCATGCTCCCTTAGTGTTTTGGTTGAAATATGAATTTATGTTTTGGATTGCTATCTGCTGGAAAGGCTTTTATACCGCTTGGAGTTGTTTTCTTAACTGATGTAGTAAATAAACATTGTTATATTTAAAAAAAATATTAAGCCGCAGTATCAAATCGTAAAACAAAATACATCAATTTTGGTTTGACTTCAGTTTACAATAGATTTCATCATAGCCAATTCTCGAATACGACGCAGATAGATGATGTCATCAATTGAAAGGGCTGATTCTTCATCCCAATCAATGATTTGATCAAACATTTGTACTGCTTTCGCATTACTGGTAGCTCCCGTATTTGATGGTTCACCCAGTTCGGGAAGCTGAGATTCACTTTGATCTGGTTTTTCAAGCTGCTCTGATTCGTCGTTGATCGCTGACTGGTCATGGTCATCTAGCACAAGTTTAAGGATACCTTCGTCCGTGTATGCTTTGCTAGCATACCGTTCTTCCACATTGTGGGCAATCATGGTGTCGTAACGATCATTATCCCTGCCCATTAGTTGCGCTAACGGAATATCATCTTCGTGTAGAAATTTTCCATCAATCATCGATTTTCTTCCATGACTACTGAATAACAACGTCGTGTAATTCAGCTCAGGCTTCGTGTATCCAAAAACATACTTCCTTCAACAACATTTGATACAAACATTCTTCTGTGTTGTCGTCGTTGTCGCGGGCCATGACATGAAGCAAGAGCTTCTCTCGACATCGCAGCTTGATATTCTGTATCACGTTTTGGTCCATCGGCTGGATGATTGCAGTCACGTTGGCAGGCAGAAAGTATACTGTGATTAATCCGTCATCACTCTGGAGTTCATTGTTCATATGATGGGCTGAACAGTTATCCAAAAGCAATATGGCTTTAGGTAGTATCATTTTTCAGCTGCAAACCGTCGTCCTCCACGAATAAAATCAGTTTGGAATAATTCACGCGTCATCCAGGCATTTTGGACGCAACATACGTAACGGGAACATTCTTAAATGCTCGGGGGTTACGTGCTTTCCCAATAACCACCATGCTTAGTTTGTGATCTGCCGTAGAACTTCTACCGTAAACATCTTTCGGCGGCTTATATAAATCAAAATCGACCGCGTTACGAAAAGCGGTCAGATTTTGACCACTTATAACTCTGTCAATAGCGGATGGATTTAATTCTAAACAAGCCAATTGATTGGAAACTTTTCTACGAATCTGCTTAAGGGGAAGTTTGCCGCCCTGAAAATAAAAATTTAGTTTTGGTACGTTTTTATTTTTCTAAAAATATTGGGAAAAATTATCAAAAATCCAAGAAAATCAGTTTCTTCCTAAGATTCTTGACAAAAATTACATGTAATCATATTTTTTTCTATCTTATCATGAAAAAAAATGGACTCTCAGCAAAACCGAAAAGTCGATGTTTTGTGGTTTTTTGAGTCCAACTTTATGCCATGGTGAGTTAAACAAAAAATTTACCTGAATTTTCTTTAGAAAATTAGAAAAAATGTGCTTTTTTAGATTTTTTATATCTTTTTCCAAATTTTTTCGAAAAAATCGAAACGTAATTATTTTTTTCGGAGCGGTGAACTTCCCGTTAAATGAACACTTAAGTTCACTATTGAAAATTACGCAAATGCAGTGGCGTCGCCTTAACCTCAATCTACCAGTGCACCAACTCTCAAAACATAACCAATTATCAAAATATTGCTTGCAATGGATAGATATCGAGTTAACTAGAAGATTAAGTGTATTGTTTAACCGATTCGAGTATGAATATGGCATTAAATCTGTTTTTGAAAGTTGGTGCACAGGTAAAAAGTGAGGTTACGCGACGCCACTGCACAAATGTCCAACTGTTGCAATGGTGATCAAAATTATCACCGATTGCCTGCAATACACGCCTTCCCTAACACAGATTTCAACATCGAATTCCATCCGGTCCAGCGTTGCCAGTATTCCTGATTTATTTGAATTTTCCAGATTTTCAGTAGTCTTGCCAGATACACAGACAGATCACGTATATTTCCAGATTTTTTAAATATGTTCCAGATTTTCTCAGATTTTTAAAATATGTTGCTTTAAAAATATCACTGCTGGACCCTCTAGTCAAAAATAAAAAACAAAACTTACTACATACTTGCATTATTAAAGGCCATCAACGTTGGACATTATTGCAACATCGTACATGGAATTGATACAACATATAATGGACTGCAGAATCATGAAAGTTGAGACATTTTCAAAAGCTTATCGGCTGAAAAAAATATTCAAAATTTTAAAAATATCGGGCCTGGATTTGTTTTTACTTGGAGTTTTCGTTTAGCTTTTGGCTATAATTTATTTAAGGATTCCAGGATTTATAAAAAAATTAATTTCAATATGAAGGAATTTTCCTAATTTTGGAATTTAGAGAAATCGAAAACTGTTCAGGACTGAAAACCATAAATTGAACTTTGGAAAATTAGCAAGGGTTTCAATTCTAGACAACCAGCAGGACAATGAAGTATGTTCGAGAGATTTTTTAGGATAGTTCATAAGATTTTAAAGGAGAATCTGATTATTTTTAGCATTTTTTTAAAGTACCTGTGCATATTGATTGATTGATTGATTGATTTATCTTTATTGAGGAGACTTTCAGCCTGAGGCTGGTTCGCCTCCAAGTGTGCATATTGAGTTATCTTAGCAGTATGAATTACTTTAGAATTCTGAATTGCCTTAGAATTTAGAATTTTAAGGTAATTCTTAACATAGTTTACAGTGAAGTGTTAGGCGAATTCCTTATGCAAAGGAGAATTTCAAGTTAATTCTGAGTAGAGTTTCATCTATCTTTGTGGGCTTCGTACGACGTCACTCGTCGTTCAGTGAGCGTTTGATTCCCGCTACAGCCGGTGTAACTTTTCGCAACCTGAAAATTTCCCTACTGGTGTGGGTTGTTGTTCGTTTGTCTAGTGTTAAGTATGCAGTCTGTGCAACCTCTGATTGAAGACGGTGTCAATTGTCTTTTAAAAACTCTGATGACAATTGCATGGAGATTTTGTGAAGAAAAGAAATAGCTAGAATTCGGAAGAGAAATCATAGAGAAATCTTAAGATGAAACATAAGGAGTATGCTGATACCAATCGTGTGAATAATTTCAATGGAACTCCGTTCAATGTTTCTATGGAAATTCATTTTTATTAAATTTTAAGAAATTTAAACGGAATTATCTGGAAATTTCTAGGAGACTATCAAGGCTATTTTGGAAAAATACTTGAGTACTTAGGAAATACTAAAGAGGATTTCAAAACAATTCTGACCTTATCTACAAAGCAGTTCAAAGGGAATTATCGGATAAGCCTGAGAAGAGTGTGACGGTCATTCTGAAGAGTGTACCAAGGAAATTATTAAGAATATTTTAAGGGAATTTCCTAGAGCAAAATGGAGACAAAATTATGCCAATTTTTGGAAATTATTACCAGTTTGAGGGAATTGTGAAATTGGTGAGTGATTTATAAGAGATTACAAGCCCCGTAACGTGGGTAGATCACCTTTTCGTGGTACGTTACGACATGTAAGATTCCTAAGGCTTGTACTCGAAAAAAATACACCATTTTTATCCGTGTGTAACTTTTTTATCCGTGGGTAAAAATTGATGAAAATCTGGGTATAACTAGTTTGGAGTGAATTGTTTACATGTGCAAAATTTCATAACAATCTGTTATATTGAGATGTCATCGAAACAAGAAGAAAAATCCGACCATGAGCTGGATCGGAAGACAACTGGGAATCACCCATACAACTGTGTCTTGGGTGGTAAAATCGTTTAAGGACTCCCAGACGACCGAGCGGCGGGCTGGAAGTGGAAGAAAATCGAAGACAGCTGACCCTGTGAAGGCCCGGAAGGTGTTGGATTATTTCAAGCGTAATCCGAACCTTTCGATTCGCGACGCGGCTCTGAAGGCAAAGTCTTCCGCCTGGTTCGTTCAGCAAACCATGAAATCATCTGGGCTTCGTGTATTCAAGGTCCGGAAGGCACCGAACCGGCGTGATCAACAAAACACGGCGGCCAAATCCCGCGCAAGGAAGCTGTATCGAGAGTGGTCAACGAAACCGATGTGTGTGGTTATGGATGATGAAACCTACATCAAGGCAGACGCAAAGTAGATGCCGGGGCTGGAGTTCTACTTTGCCAAATCACGGTTTGATGTTCCGGAAGACATAAGGAAGAAGAAAGTGGACGAATTCGCCAAAAAATACTTACACTGGCAGGCCATATGCCAATGCGGTAAACTGAGTAAACCGTACATCACAATGGGTACCATCAACAGCGAAATTTACCGCACCGAGTGCCTCCAGAAGCGTCTGTTTCCCTTCCTGCGCTCCCACGGAGGCGAGACATTATTTTGGCCGGACCTGGCATCATGCCATTACGCGCGATCGACGTTGGATTGGTACAGAGACAATAACGTTGTTTTTGTACCAAAAACCGCCAACCCCCCAAATTCACCAGAGATTCGTCCGGTGGAAATATTTTGGGCCATAATGAAGGCCAAAGTTCCAAAATTGTCCAAGGTGTTTAAGAACGAGCTGGAGTTGAAGAAAGAATGGATGAAAGTGACCAAAAAGGTCGGCTCCACCATTGCACAAAATGTAATGAGGGGTCTTAAGGGAAAGGTGCGGGCTTTCAGCGATGGAACGGAAATTGAATAAAGTAATTATGCCGTAATATAATCAATATGTGTTAGTTCATTCTCTGAAAGTTTTAAGAAAATCCGACTTAAAATAAATATCTGGCGAACACTTTTGCCTGGTGCATTTTCTTTTTTTTTAGTACAGGCTTTAGTCCAGACTATTTCAAACTAAGGGAACAGGATTTTTCAGTAATCCAAGGAAAAGTAACAAGTCCTTGTTGCTTTTTATGCCTTGTTGATAGTGACAAGACTCGGCTTTGTACACCGAGGATGATCTTGAAACAAGGAAAAATTAGTTAGTTAGTCTTCATCTATGTAATTCCTAATCTTCTAATCGTTGTTCCCTACTTTGAAGTGGTTAAGACTAGGGTTCAGATGCATGGTCATTATAATTGTCATTCGTTAATTTTGTTGCTAAGGAATCCAATTTTGACTGACAAAGGGGCACGCCTTTGGAGCGTGTTTCAACACTCCGAAGGGTATAAATAGCGGGACCTTTCAATTAGAGTCGGTCCTTGCAATAAATGCAAGCATGACAACTGTAAAAAAAATTCGAATACTTCATCATTTCTCAATAGTGATGGAGTAATACGACATGCACTAAACTAAGGACACGGGATATACTACAATAGATCAAATTACTGGTCGCAGTAGTGTTAGTTCCCAAACAGAGAAAAAAAAAAGAGATTACAAGAGATAATGCTAGAACCCTTGGTACTCGCCAGCTTCATCCGTGTTGAACACCCTAATAGCACAGCATTACTCAACCATCACGACACTTTTCAGGACCACCATACATTTGCTAAAGAGTATTTTCTGGACATTTGTCAAGGTCATCAATCGGATGTCAGTTCCTATATGTTTAAATCTAACATACCATGTACACAGATGAGGCTGGTGAGCTGTATGTTGTTTGGAACGAAGGTGACGCGCTTGGCACAGATGGTCCACAGCGACTCACGAAGGTGGATTCCGATCAGTAGCGGTCAGGCATCTTCCTCCTTCTTCGGTGAATGGATGCTCATGTGGGCTGCAGCTCGCTGCTTGCGGGCAGTTTGGTTGGGTACAATGTTCAACGCTAATCGCCGAAAGCATTGCTACTGCTGCTGCTGACGACCGACCGGACACCATGAATAAGCACCGTTCAGTAAGACCGGATGGAATTCGATTTTGAAATCTGTGTTAGGGAAAGCGCTTTTTTTGCAGGCAATCGGTGATAATTTTGATCACCATTGAAACAGTTGGACATTTGCGTAATTTTCAATAGTGACCTATTGAAAATCAATAAAGTGTTTAATTCAACAGATTCGCAGTAAAATTTCTAATCGATTGGCTTGTTTAGAATTAAAATCCATCCGCTATTGACAGAGTTATATGTGGTTAAAACCTGACCACTTTTCGTAATGCGGTCAATTTCGGTTTTTTGAAATTGCACTTCTAATATGTTGCCGAAAGACGTAATCTTACGTAAAAAAAATCTTAACCATGTGAACTTTAACTTAAGGGTTAAAGGATTTTTTGTAGAACTCAACCCAGAATACCTACGGATTTTTGGGGAAAATTTAAAGGGAATTGAAGAGGATTCTTTTAAAAATCTGGGAAAACCTCAAAGGGAGTTCTTACATTCTAAGATGAATTCCAAGAATATCTGGGTAGAAGAAAAGATTCTTGAAAACGGTGTATTAGAGGTTTACGAAAAAATAAAAATATCAGCCCAGTTCTAGTGGATATATTTCTCAGTAATTTATAAGCTTTAAAAAGTACTTGAAAAACACTGCACAACATTTGAAAGACTTGCTGTTAATGCCAACAAATTCGCAACGCCTAGACGAAAAATGGCAAATCTCAACGGCCACTCAATAAAATAATATGAAAATCGGCCCAGATAAATTGGGGTCCAATTACCTCAGCTGCAGTTTCCTTACCTAACAACCTACAGAGAGAAAAAAAACCTTACAACTGCACTTTTTTCCCATCATCACAATAACAAAAAAAATAAAGAAAAACCTGCCACTGCTGCTATCTGTGTGAACAGCATAACCGTGTGGCTTTTTCGCGTTGTGTTCTTACATAAAATTTCTTCATCTGTTCGTGTCCAAACAGCATAAACACGTATACGGCGTACGACAGCGGCCAAAGGCTCTCCCCGGCGGTGATGATGATGGTGGTGGTTATTGTAGTTTTGCGATTGCAATTCTGCCTTTGTTTCCCGCGTGCCAATTCCACACCATTTTTCCGCAGTAGCAGAAACAGTGCATTGTCTGACATAATTTCATGTTTTGACTCCACCAACCAACCAACCAACCAACCAACCAAATACACCAATTGCCATTGATGGCGGTGCAGCAGCTCCCGGGGTTACGTTACGATTGAATGCACCACGTGTAACTGCGGCGGCGACGGCGGAGGCAATAACTGATCGCGTTTCGATTCAATTTTCTTATATTTAAAGCGCAATTTATTATGCACTTCATGAGCATTGTCGTCGTCGTCGAAGACGTCATCGCCATCCATGGTCTCTCGCACTGCTGCTGGTGCGCGTATATTTTTAAACGATAGGGTTAACTTCTAATTTCATAACCCCCATATTACCTCTCTGTTTCTAACGGATTTGAAAAAAAAAATGAATGATTCTATCAAAGATGACTTCTAAACTGCTAAGATATTGTTTCAAAATCTAACACTACTTCTTGATTTCAATTCCGTCATACGAATTTCAATTCCGTCCAAACAGATTGAATACGAATATTATTCAGATATATTCAGCTTATGCGTTCTTATAGATTGTGTTTTGTAGCTTTTAAAATCATTGATATATTTGATGTTCCTGCCCGATATGCCGGAAATACCCGCTTACGCCGGTGTAGTTCTCAACCCTATCATATGAATAACAAACCGAACGGAGAGGAAAACTCGTCGCTCGTATTTATTTAGTCCATAATCGATTGCCACTTTTAGTGTTGTTATGGTATGGTGGCAACCGAATACCGCACCATCGCGTACGGGGATGGATGGAATACCTTGGCACGCAGATCGACGACCTCGCCGTTGCTTGCCTGCCTACCCTTCAAATCGACACAAGCAACAGCATTGGGAAGGCTAAATGTGTTATCGTGACCCAAAAATGGAAATGTGAACCAAGCGAGCAACAGACGCTAGGAAAACCTATTTCGGCCGCCAATGTTTTATCGATTATATGGGTTTTCCCCCCGGGCCAGAGAAATTGCTCATGTCAGAAAGTAAGAACTGTTAGAAGCATTCAGTAGCCATGATCTGCCTCCATTTGTGAACAAAAGCAACCAACCCGGTAATAGAGCATCTATTAGAAACGCTCGCTTCTTTCTCCAGCCGACAGCCGGTGGGCTCTCGAAGAAGATCCTCCATCAGCTTGACGCACTAACGGAATTCGCTAAATTCGGCCAGTGCACAGTGAATTTGGCGGAGAAAAGGAAAACAATGAGAGAACCGTAGTGGCAACAGTAGTCAAAAGTAAAACGTCGATAAATCTTTTGGGCTCCAGCTCAGCTGACGGTCAACCAATGGGCAATGGGGAAAGAAATGCCGGCGAGAAAAACACAGTTAGGTTTTTTCTTTTTCTCGGCACAACCACCACGAAAGCGGCAAAAAAAAACAACACTTTACGCCTATTCGAAGAGGATCAGACTACTGGTGCAGGTGGTTTCGATTGTGGAGAGATTCGCGCGGGCGCTGGTGTTACTTTTGACAGTTTAGTTTTCGGGGAAATCGGCAATTGGCGTGGGAAGTTTTCACCTCTCATGATTTATGTTTTTTCAATAGCAAAATGGGTTCATCATAGTTGGGGGAAAACCGAGTTTCAATTGAATCGAGGTTAGCCTTAATGTTCGCACTAATTGCTGCAGTTTCGTCTTAATCGTTATCTCGAATTGGATTCAACTTTTCGTATCTAATGAATTTCGAAAAAAATGGCACATGGCAAAACGAAACTCAATTATTAAACCTTTGTTGGAATTACTTATCCAGCTCATGCAGCAACGTTTGTACGTTATTCAGTACTCTGGAAATCCCTCAGGAATCCATTGAAATCACAAAGCACGTCTTGTTGTTGAATCTTGTTTGCTGGTTGTCTGCCGGAACTTACTTCTGACGATGAATCATCATCAGCAGTATCAGAGCGCATCCCTAATGGAATATCCCTCATCTTGGTTATTTATTTGCCAAGTTCTTCAAGGAGTCCGTAAACCAAATACGTGACCGTGGTGCCACTGCATCAACGCAGTAAATCCCTCGCCATGGAACTGGAAGTTGGAAGAAACTTAGTTAGATTTACAACTTGTTCGCACCACTGCATTTCCAGCGAAAACAAAAGCCAGACGCGAAACTTTCAACCGGCATCTTGAACATGTATTCAGGGTGAAAGTAATTCCATTCCACAATCACTAGGACATGATATATATATTTAATTTTCATATGCGAGTGCGAGCGCGGGCGCGCACCTACAACAATCTATTCGCTCGATCCTAAGGCATAGGCATCAATTATACGATCGATTGGGAAAGAGCGCTTATGGGAGTGCGAGCTGCATAGCAGTTATGAATGCAGTTCGGCATCGGATCGATAAATATTGCCGGTGAGATTCCAGGTGTATTATAGTTATTTGGATCGACCGAACGACCGACCGACCGGGTGTAGTAGGGTGGGGCAGGTATTTTTACGACCCTTTTATGAAATGCGGCCGGCCTGGAATATGGGCAGGAATATATCGCGCGCGCACGCGGATGAAAGTGAGAGCTGAACATGTGAGCAATTACCTCCAAGTGCATTAGAGATGAAAAAAAGGAGATCATAAATCGTGCCGGGGATTAGTGACTCAATTTATTCGAGGAGGAAGCATATTTATTGGAGGCGAAAGTGATTAGTTACTGAAATGAGTGGTACGAAGTATTTCAATTCCGAAGGAAAAATGCACCACAACGATCTATTTCAATTTCAAAATTCCTGGTTTTCCCAGTTTTCCTGCTCCATAGTTTGAAAATTTCATGGTTTTATAAATTATGTTTGTAGCCAACAATTGAACATTTGTTATAAGAATAATTAAATGCAGGGCTGGTAGCCATCACTGCTGTCAAAAATAGTGATTTTAGTGACCATGTTGAAGAAATAAGTGACTAAATAGTGACTGATAGTTGTAAAAATAGTGACTAAAAAGTGACCCTGAATTGAAATAAAAATAAATTTTACTGAAAACTCTTAGGAATTTCTGAGGAGCACAACTCATGTGAACTTCAAAGGAAAATTCCAAGGGCATTCTGAGAATAATTTCATAAAGTGTGTGAGAGAAAACAAATTCGGAGCATAAGTCCGTGGATTTTTTTTTTAATACTAAAAGAAGGATTACAATTAAATCTGAGAATAACTCCAGGACATCTTCAAAGGCATTTGGAAATGGCATTTTCCAAACAAATTATGAAAAGACATCTAAGGAAATTGTGAGTAGAATGAATGAATTCTTAGGGGACTTTTAATATGAGCAGAATTCCAAGGGAAGGAGTGAGATTCAAAAGGAAATCTGAAATGAAGTCAATCAATATTCTGATAATCTTTCCAAAGGGTGTCTTATTGTGGAGAATTTCAAGGTAATTCCGATAAAAACTAAAAGAAAATTGAATTCGGAGGATAGCTTCATCGAAATTTCCGTTGAATATGAAATGAGAACTTCCCTAATTTTTTCTATGAAGTTCTCGAAATGTTTCTGAATACCACTGTCCTTCTGTGAAGTTTTCGAAGTTTTTCTAAATTTCTGGAACTTTTGCGCTCCCGCAATTTTCATGGAATTAGAATGAAACAATAAGTATAGTTTTATGATTTTCACTTAAGTTCTCATGATTTTTCTAAAGTTCATGAAACTTCCATTAAATTATCGACACTAATTTAAAACTTCTTCAATAGTCTAGACTTTCCGGGTGTTATTGAAACTTCCTAAACGAATTTCTTTAAAGTTTTCTAGGGTTGCCCTGAATTTATCAGTATTTTTTAACAACCCGCAACTTTACTGAAATTAATTGATTTGTCTTGAAGTTTGGACAATCTTCCTTAAGTATTCTAACCATTAAAAACGCTCACTTATTTTCCCTTAACTATGCTTACCTGAAAGTTCTCTAAATTTGTTTGTCCGGCAAATTTTCTGATATATATTATATATTTAAAATTCCCTGACCCTGATCAATCATAGAATTCTTGGAATACCCCATAATTCCACGGAATTTCTTATAAGTCGCTGCAAATTTGCTTAAGTTAATGGGATTATTCTGAAGCTATTTGCTCGTCCTCGAAGTACTCGAGTACTTCGCTGAATATCATGAAACTATCTAAATTATAAGTTCCCTGGAATTTCTTGAAGATATTTATCGCTGCTTGCTAAAAGTTCTCGCATTTTTTTTAAATGAATAAAACTTCGTTGATATTCTCTAATCAACTTAGCTAAACTTTCGTAGTTCTTGATATTTCCATGATGTAACACCCTTAAAATACTCTAACGTTTTCCGGATGTTCATATAATTTTTATCACGTTCCAGCAGTTCTATCGGAGCTTTGTTGATGTTTCCGGAACTTCTTTGAGGTTTCTACAATTTTCTTTAAATTATTTGAACTGCCCTTAATTCTCTGATCTCTCTATTGAAGATAAATTTCCCTGAAATTCTTTGGACTTCTGTAAAGTTCCTGAAATATTTATGAAGTTTTCATAAATTATCTGATGGTCTCTGTACTTCCCTGAAATTCTCGGAACATCTTAAGGGTTCTAAATTTTCCTATATTTACGATTATAGATATTTAAACTGGCCGTCATCGTTGGTGTAGTGGTAAGCGTGACTGCTTTCTAACACCCCAATGGGTCTGGGTTCAATCCCAGCCGAGGTCGGTGGGATTTTTCTGAGGCATAAAAATCTCTGGTCACGTCTTCCTTCGGAAGGGAAGTAAAGCCGTTGGTCCCGGCCCATGTGTGTTGTGAATGGGTGCGATATCCTACGCAGGTGTGGAAGCTGCCTTCCTGCACATTCGATTGTCGTCAATGGATGGCAATCGATGTCCGTCGGTGATTGGCACTAGATTGCGGAACAGAGACCGACGTTAAATAAAGGAAAGAAAGATATTTAAACAGCTCCAAAAAGTCTGAACTAAAGTCATGGGAACCGTTCTTAAGATCTTAAATTCCCCAAAAATCTATGTATCTAGCTTTTCTGATGTGCTCAGATTTTTTTTAAATTTGCACAATACCTCTCAAGGTTTCTATATTTCTCAAGTTTGCTTAACACCTGTGATGTGCTCTGAAATTCTAGGAACTTCATAAAAGTTTCTGAAAATTTTAGAATGTTAAAAGAACCGATTTGAGAATCTTAAAGCTTCCAGTAAGTTCCCCATAATTTCCCTGTGTTAACTTCCCTTATGTTCCCGCAGTTTGTTTATGGAGCTTCACTGAAATTCTCAGAATTTCCTTTCATTCCTCAGAACTTCTTCAAAGTTCCTACAATAGTTGTGAAGTTAATGGGACTGCAATGAAGATCTCTAATATTTCATAAAGTTAATTACGTACTTGAAATAAATCATTTAATGTTTTCCTTAATTCAGGCACTTTGAAAATTTTCAATATCATGAACTTGTACATGGAATACGAAACTACAAGACATTGAATGTTTTTAGATTTTGGACTTACTCTAATTAAGTACGTTTTTTTTTAAACTGTGAGCAGTGAAAAATTAAGTTCAACATTCATTGGATTTGATTACGAAATTGTTTCTTTAAAACTGATTGCCATGTCTTAAAAACGCTTGGGTTAATTACTGTTAATCTTCCAGAAAAAGCATATTTTGAACGCATTTAAAAAAAAAAAGATTTCGCCTTGAATTTAAAGATTTCGCCTTGAATTATTATTTATTATGAATTCTGGGAAAACCTGGAAAACTCAGGAAATTTTATTTCTAAAAATGAGTAGACAGCCTGTAGATAGAGAAAGAGGATTAAACGCCACAAAGCAAATAATGATCAATATTGAAATTAATTCACGCTAAACTAGTTGAAAATAGTGACTGATTACAAGAAAAAGTGACTTTAGTGACTTGACCTTGAAAAAAGAGAGTTTTTAGTAACTGGCTTGAAAAAAGTAGCCAAGTAACTAAAAAGTGACTCACTACCAGCCCTGTAAATGTTTTATCAATTTTATTCGAAATTTATTTGCATTTCCGTAAATTTTTCATGATTAGATATTCAAACAAAAGAACAACCCGATTGGCCTTTGCTCGCTTTTTTATCTCTATATACAATTTTCACACTGCCGTACTCTAACGGAACTATCAACTCTATACTTTCATCTCCTCATATATCGTATAAAATTACCACTTTAAATTTTATATTTGACGTTAAGCATCTCCAACTATGTAATTCAAACTGGTTTACCAAACAAAAATTAAAACAAAAAGGATTTTGCACAATTTAAATCACAACAGAGTTTTACAATCTGATAAATTTTTCATAAGATTTTAAATCAATGCTAGTCCAAAAAGCTTTTCAAACCACTAAAGTTTTTTTAGCCCCGTTGTTGATGCTTCTGTATATTTATTTTTACAGATTTCTGTACAAATTAACCCCTACATTTGAGCAGGGTTGCTTCCATCCACTTGCTATAAAAAAATGTTTTTCGGAATTATAAAATCATTGGATATTATAATGATATTTTCTACATGTAAGTTAAAAGAATAAGTTGTAAAGTATGTGTTTGACAAATTCGCTTTCAGATAGTCACAATCAGTGACTCTCTACGTGAACGCTCACGGATCATAAAATCGCTGATTGTGACACTCTGAAAGCGGAATTGACAAGTTTTATGCGTCAAACACTTGCCTTTCAACCTATTCTTGTATCTAAAAAGTACTAAATTTTTTTACAACATCTAATGATTCCAAAATTCCAAAAAAAAAAAAAAAAAACAGTGAGTGGAAGCAAGCCTCTATTTGAGCAATTAAAATTATGTTTAATACAACTCGAACTTCGAAATAAAACAATATTAGGAAGTTTTTTCTTAGAACTATGAGTAACAGAAGCCAACATTTGTGCTTTTATTTAAAAAAAAGGAATTAATTTGTTGGTCTAGTTTTGTGAAATCGCTGGTAAAAATGCACGCCAAAACTGCTTGACAAAGTTGTCCATTATTATAAGATTCCTAAAATCTAGTTCTTGCATAGCAATTTACAAGTTTTACAAATCAAATACGGTAAAAAATAAAAATTTTGACTCACCTTCTCGACGAAATTTAAAAACTTCATAAAAATCAAAAGTTTAAATAAAATTTGGAAGTTGTAGGAAAGTATGCATAGCACAAAATTGAATAATAGTTAAGTTAAATAAAGTTTTTAAAAAATACAACATCAAAAATAGTATTTTTTTTTGTAAAATGTGAATGATTGCCTAACACACAGTTCGGGTGTCCATTCAAATCCAATTTTTCAATTCCCGGTTATTTTATAATAAACCAAACTAAAACATCACCTGTGCCTTAAACAAAAAAAAAGGCGTTCAAAAATAACCGTTCAGAGACAATACAAATGGAAATCTCGTGGAATCATGAATTCGTGGCTCACTGCAAAAAATGAGCCTAAATCTTGTTTTGATATGAGTATGATTGACCGCCCACGGTTGCTACTCTGTTATTGCCAGATCAGCTGTAATTACACAGAGAACCAACAGACGATGCTTGCGACTAGCAATCATCCTCAATGTGTAAAAACTGGTGATCTAAAACTAGGCAACACCAGTGCCGGCCGCGCCTGAACACAGATCAATAAAGGAATGGGTAGGAATGTGTTGACGTGACACTCGATTTGATGGAGGCCGCGAAATCCTCTGCACTTCCACTAGAAGTAACTGGGATATTGGGTAAGAGGGTTGGGATTGCAGCAGGTTTCGTTTTGATAAACTATAAGCTGAATTGATGCCCTAACGATCATATAACGCGAAGGAACTTGGGATTGAACCCATGATATTCTTCTCAGTGAGCAAAATCGTTTGCCACTAAACAAACGAGCTCCTTTTATTACAACGCACCAATGATCGATTTGTTGTTATTCCAATGTATTCACTTTAACGAGTAAAGCGAATCTTGAATGTGGAGGGGCTTGAGATTCAACTCATGCTGTTCTACTCAGTAAGCAAAAATGGTCGCTCTAAGGCTACCAAGCCCCTCATATCACATCATACAATTTTCGATCGCGTTGTTATTGCAACCATTCAAAACCGGTCCCTACGGTGACGTTGATAACGATGTTAAGTTTCACAAAACATACGATAATGAAGCAATTTTTCTATAAGCGTCTTTAATATGATAGGAACTGGGATTTATTCAAACTCAAACTCGACGGCGGTGCCCTTTACACAAGAATAAGCCTCTACGATCGATGATCTTTTAAACCTGGAGACAAAACAGCTACGAAAAAGCGCTTATGTCTTCATTAAATTCTACTTTTAAGTGACGTTCGTTGATTCGATTTGACCTGTCGTAAGAAGGGAACAAAATCCATAAAACTTTCAAATTTTGTTTTTTGGGCTACCATGCCCCTTACTACATAAATTAAAGTACGACTGACGCAATGATTTTACCAGCGTACAAATATTGCACATCTTTTAAGCTATCTCGAGTGAACTCTATTGCGTTTTAAAACGACTTTTTTCTCCTTCATATTTCACCGAACCGTCAAACTACCGTATCAAAACCACCAAACTACATAATCAAACACGACCCGCCGTGACTTCCGTCATTCTCCATCCAATGCCCTCATGATCGTGTTAAGGACACACCTAACAACACATCAAAAAGTAATCGGTCAAGTGCCAAGCTTGCATGTTCGATCGCGACATTATTTTCTTGTATTATGCTAAAAAACAAGAATCATAATGAAACAATCGAAGACACCTAACCGTAAAAACCGAGGAACATGCCTCACGCGATCGAGGTCATCCCCCTGGCATTTTTTTTTTAAAATACTTTATTTAAGAGATTTTTAGCCTTAGACTAGTTCATCTATCCCTCTGGCAAATGCTCCCTTACGAGACAAGCAATTCATCCGACCCCAATCCAGCGCAACCGGCAACACGTTGTCAATACCACCATCAGATAGCGGCACCAGCACGCACGGGTGAGTCACTAGCCAAACCAAACCGATCATTAAACGTGCTGCCCACAAAATCAAGACACGTCCCCTCGAAAATGCAATCGAGAAATGTATACGAACAATCTTCAACTGGAACGTACTCACTAAATCAATATATCCGGGAGCGGATATATTGATTTAGTGAGTACGTTCCAGTTGAAGATTGTTCGTATACATTTCTCGATTGCATTTTCGAGGGGACGTGAATCTTGTTTTGATGTGTCAGAAAAAGCATAGCAGGAAAAACGCAAGTTTTAAAAGTTCTTCAAATCTACCTGTAGTTTAGATATTGAAGTTTTATAAGCCAAATAACATTTGATGGAATACAAAGATGTGTTACCAAAATATTTATCATTCTTCAAACTGTCCTTAAACTGAGATATTTTACAGTTTAATCGAAATCTTGTTCGATATCCACCCAGAATTGTACTTTGAACATTGTGTACTTCTCGGAGATAACATCATTTAAAATTATTAGTTGTGTTTAAATCGAGGTTTACATATAACAAATCATCCCGGACATCTGATTTTGAAGTTCTGCAGACTCAACAAGGTATACGATGATTTTACTCAACGATAGAGTAGGTAAACCTTCGTGAAGCCCAATAATATCATTGGTTTGGTTCATGCAGGTATAGAAAACCTGTTAAAATACTGAATTGCCAAAGCAGGAACATTGTAAACCCACTTAGATACACATCAAAACAATTAAAGCAAGTAAGTTGCTGTTGTAGGTGGAGCACTTAGATTAAAATCATTGGTTTGTTACAAGCGTTGACTTGGTTCACTTGGTGAATTTTTTTCGAGGTGCCCTTAAAATTATCTTTGGAATTTCCTTAAAACTCTTCGCAGAATTCCTTTCTAATTGTACCTTAAAAAAAAGTAAAAGACGATTTCATTGGTATTTTTCACGGCACTGTACTGAGGCAAATAAACGTAAGAATTTCCTAAGGTCGACTTTTTCATAAGCGATGAAATATTTTCGTCTAACATGAAGTAGCTGTTGTACGCCTTTAACCATTTCATTTTCGCAAGCGTTGAAAGACAAGTCTCGATGAACATTTCAAAAGGTCCTATCTGCATTGATCGATTCTCTTCATCGATTTTCTCTTTTGTTAATAACTCAGCTGCAAAACCTTTCCCTGTCGTATTTGACGTTTTGGACGCTAGATAAGAACCTCCTTTATCAAACTATGTAGTAGAATTAGCGCGAAATCTGTTTGCATAGCAGTGGTTATGAAAAGAGAATGTCAATGAAGAGAATCGATCAAGGCAGATAGGACCATTTGAAATGTTCATCGAGAAGTGTTCATCATATGGGCCCGTAATCTCAACATTGCAACAGTTGGACATTTGTGTAATTTTCACTGGTGACCTATTGAAAAATAATAAAGTGTTCATTTTAACAGATTCGTAGAAAATTTTTCAAACGATTGGCTTGTTTAGAATTAAAATCTATCCGTTATTGACAGAGTTATAAGTAATCGCTATTGACAGAGTTCTAATAAACATTTTTTTTAGATTACCTAGGTATGTGTTTTAAACATAGATTTGTGTGAAATTCTCTGACTATGTGGCACTAGTGATCAGGATAACTTTCTGGATGAGTTTCTGGTAGAGAACATATAATTTGACGTTTGTTTTGTGTCATTTGACGTATAAACGATCAAATTTGAACGTTTATACGTCAAACGACACAAGCCAAACGTCAAATAATATGCTCCCTACAAGTAACTTCACCAGATTGTGGCATCCATAAGCGCTCGTAAAATGCTGGATAGGCTTTATCTCGATATCATGATCTTCAAGGAAGTTTCTGTCTTCGAGAAAGTTGACCAGGTGACCCAGGCTTTTCAGATGGTATACAGATGAGTGCATGATCCCTAATGTTCATGTGAACTTTCTGCATTCAGGAATGCTCAAAATAGCTGGGATACGCTGAAGTTCGATTTCAAATCTTTCAGATTTTTTTAAAACTTTATTAACGAGATTCTCAGCCAAAGGCTAGTTCATCTCTAAAATATTTCAGAAGCATACGCCTAGAAAACTAATCGGAATCTAATCGATCGGAAATAATCATGGTGCCGGATACTGAATATACCTAAATATGCCGTGCCACAGCTCTTTCTTCATGGTTTTTCAACAATAGGTTTTCGATAGACTTTAAATTAATCATTTACCACATTGGCCGCTCTTGGAACCACCGGAAGGCCGCTAAGGGAACTAGAACTAGGAGCCTATTTCATGTTTGTATACATGTATGTTAAGGATACCACTCATTGTTGCAAGGAACAGTCATTAAATAGTGGATTGTCCACCACGTATGACTTGATCAAGTACGATACCTGGTTGTACTCAATATACCATTGCATGAAGAGCCAAACACGGAGGGTTGACCCGAAAGCAGAGAAACTTACGCGTGATCCACGGGAACAAGATGAATCTCCTTCCAATGATAAAATTTTTCCAACCCGATACAGAACAAGTCATCATACGAGGGGATTGCCCAATGAGTGGGGAGAAGAGCCCACCTTCAATTCACGAAATGTTAACAACAGAGAGTTGGCAATTCCACTCTCCCGATCCAAATCGCTTCAATCAGGTTCAATCAGGTTCCATCTCTACTCAATGAATGTGTGCGTTAATAAGAAAATATGTAGAATATAAGAATATGCTCAGTAATCAAAAACGATCCCTCCAAGGTAATCGAGCATCTCAAAACCACAACACTCCACGACAAAATTTAATTAAGTTTTCGCTTGGTATGTAATGAATTACGGGGATACGCTCTAGGGACCCATTTCATTTTTACACCAAAACAAGCCGCCTATGATTTGCAGCCATTTCAATTGGTTTTCAATTGTTAATTCTCAAACTTGTTCTTCACTGAAAGAATAAATCAAACATTTGTTAGACATTTAGCTTCTTCAATGACTGCATTGTCACCTAAAAATTAAATGGGATCCTTTGAAGCATTTTTATTCCGTGATAATGACGAAAGCTGTTTTGTAAATAACGTCGTGAACCGTCGAGATTTTGCAGCACTGGAATTATCCTAAATTAGGATAAGTCCAAAGATATTCTGAAGAGAACTTCTAGGGAATAAAGGAAAGTCTTCTTAAGGAATTCGGAGGAAAATTTAAAGGTAGTTCTGAAAAAAAATCGACAGGGACTGTAGGAGAACATTAAATGAACTCTTTGAAAGAAGTTATAAGTGGAATTCCATTAAAATTGTGAGGAGAAATCAAGGAGCATTTTATGGAGAATTTTAAGGAGATTTTTGAAGAAAATTTGAAAGGAACTTTTAAGATAACTTAAAGAAAATTCTGAGGACAATTCGAATCAAATTTATAATGACATTTTCAAGAAAATCATGAAAAGCACCCAAAATTTAAGAAGAAAAAAAATTGTGATTGCAATGTCAATGGGATTTAAAACTGCAGATAGTTCGAAAGGAATTACATCATTCGAGCAATCACGTTTTCTAAAAGCAATCACGTTTTCTAAACGAAATCATATTTTGAGATTTTTCTGCTAGCAATTTAAGAAAAGAGGGTTCTGTGTACGATAAGCCTACAAAATCTGCATTCCAAAACTGAGCGACAAACAGCTCTAAGGAGCATTAACATTTTTCGTCAGGAATTTAGGAAGAAACCATTTAGGAAATGCTGAGGAGATTTAGACTTGAGAATGCTTTAAAACCTCGATAAAACTAGCAACACAAGTAAGTTCCGAAGGGATTGTAATATTAGTTTTAAGTAGAATTCCAAGGTTTTTTTTTCTGACTAAGAACTGGAGAGTTTCTTGGGGATTGTGAGGAGAATTGTAACGAAAATTTAAACAGAGTTTTGAGGGAAAAAAATGGAAGTTACCCTCAAATTCAAAGCAAATTCTGAAAACAAATATGAGGTTGATTCCAGAGAAATTCTGATGAGTGTTCAAAGCCTAAGCAGAACTTCAGGGGAATTTGGACAAACACTCTAAAGACATCAAAGCAGGCTTGATGGAGCCTCGCTCGCGAGTTTGAAATGAGCTGAGTCTAGCATTTTTCTGAGGAGTAGAATGCCTAATGCCAAATCATTCCACTGAGCTTCAGAGCTTGAGAGCGAAGGGGGATACAATGAGTGAGGTTTGCTGCCATTCATGTTCATGTTTTCTATCACACACTCTTACTCTCACACTGGGTGAACTCTGAGCTGCTTGCGTCGAACAAAAAAGTCATCCGGAGTCTCGAAAAGCGCACCTCACGTCAAATCATCCTCGCTGAAGTTCACTCTCCCTCTCTTTCGAGGAGTTTTTGTTTACTTCTTCCATATTCCTGCTGCCACTTACTCGAGGTCAGGACTGGCTAAACTCGCAGGACAAGAGTGTTTTAAAACCTCCAGTTAGTTTGAGGAGTTTCAGCAAGCCTGCATCAAAGTGAAGACAGCTACAAGAAGAATATCAAGGAACTTCTAGAAGCTTTCCTGGTCTACTTTTGAGAGAATTCGTAAGGAGTTTTGGGACATTGGGTATGCTATAGAGCATTTTCAGAAGAATTTCAATGAATCTCTGGGGAATTTCAATGGAATTTTGTGAAGTATTCTTAGCAAAATTTGAAAGAATACTTTGTTAATGGTGAGGTGGAGTTACTAGAAATTTTACAATAGTATTATGAGCAAAATTCTAAGTTGATTTTAAGTAGAATGTCACGGCAATTCTGCGGATAATTATATGGTTACTCTGAAAGGTTTACTGAGGTCATTCTGAGGAAAATTCTAAGGGAATGTTATACAGAAATAAGAAGAACAATTTAAGTAAGTTTTTGCAAAAATAATTTTGAATTGGTTAGTTAATACCAACAATTTTCATGAGAGAATTCTTAAAGCGTTACGGATGAAATTGGAGGGAAGACCAGAAAGAACCCAAGATTATTCGTTGCAAAGTTGAGCAAATTGCCTTCGAAACCTGGCGCTTGTTTTAATCAATTAGGAAAGGGGCGTCAATCTTATCGTTTGCCAAGGGCGTGGCAGGGATACAGGAAAGTTATGATAGCATTAGAGTTTTTATAAATTAAGGAAAATGACGATGTCCAAGATCTTAACCATTTTATCTCTGCCGTAAAAGCCTTCAAATCTGGGAATGTTGAGAAATTTCTCTGAGTTTTAGTGACAGTTTTTTCCCATACATTAATATAGAATCTAGTTTTTCAAAGAATAACAAATATCAAGAGTTGCGTGTCAACACTAGCGCCGGCATTCGTGTGTTAAATTTTTGCAGCAAATCCTAACTTTCAAAATACCTACAGTGAACAGATATCCTTTCAGCTTCGCGGTCAAATCCTTCAACAGCACCATTTTGCTCGACTTGTAACTACTACAGCTGTAATCGTTGGGGTCGTTGATGCTCATGGTCCTCGACCTTCTCGATTGTTATCACCTTCTTTTTCTTCTTCTTCGGCGTCGTCCAATAACAACAACAACAGCACCGAAAACTTTCAATCAATCAATATCCTTGAACCACCAGTTTTCACCTCTTCAATTGGTACCTTGAGCCTCTGGCAGCATTTTTCTAACGCTGCTCATCATTCACTCACTTCAAACTCTTCATCCAATTATGAGAGCAAGACGAGAACACTTCTCGAACCACTTCTCCTCTGCTGAATGGGGTCTTTTCCCTTCGATTGCTTCTCAAGAGACACTTGCTTGGCTTTCGTTCACACATTACCACATCGTCGTACGCGCATTTTAGCTGAGTGATGAAACATTAAAACGCAAAAAAAAACAGATTACACTCCTTTTTCTTCCTCAATCAAAACATCTCAATTTCTTCGATAAACTCACGGAAACACACACACACAAACACGGTTGACGGTTTGCGTTGATTGCTCACTTGCGGTAGTTCAAACACTTGAGCCGTTCGTTGGTACGGAAATTTCTCAGCTGCTCAGACCCTGCTCTTCTGCGCCAAGAGTACTGAACCTAACCTCTCTGCCAACACTTCCTCTAAAGCAGTGTGTAATAAGTGACTGTGCAGAAAAAAATATCGCATTGCAATCCTCTCGTGCGAGGAGGATCGTATGAAACAGAGCAGAGGGTTGCTAATTACAACCTGATGCGAATGAACGAACGACCGGCGAGGGGGCTGTCCCGGTAGGGTATGACTTGCTCTCGAAACTAATGATAGGTAATTACAGTTCGATTTTTCATTTTAGTTTGCCGATCGAATCGCGTGGACAGGTTCAAGAGTTTTAGTGTTTGAGGACTTGACGTTTCAACCTCATTCTTTGATTTTCTTCAGGACTTTTAGTTCGAACGAACCAAACCAAAAACACACTTCCCGATGAAATAGATGAACCAGGATGTCGAATCGAAATCAAATATAATATCAAACGGTTTATTTGCATGTGTGGTGGGGAAGTTGATGATGGCGCTTTTCGCCCCAACTTCCGACCACAAAGTTTTTCGCTGTTTATTTCGTTCACTGTTTCACTCTATGCTCCATGCTCGGATTCGATTCAGGAAGAAGCTACCCACGCGCGCAACGTCGGTCGGTGGAGATAAACAAAAAATTAACCCCATCACGAGTGTTTACGGAGCAGCCAGCAGCCAAGCCAGCAGAGGTGATGGTGGTGGTGGATTCGAACCAGAAAGAAAAATCGCGTAGGAGAATCGTTACGAATCCGAGAGGCGATAAAAAGTAGTGAAAAATGTGGTTGGCGTTATGACGTGAAACAAGGTAGCAGCGGTTGGGAGTTATATGGTCGGTTGCACGGCCGATTGAACCAACTCGAATTTGAGTTTCGTTTGCACAAATTCGCGAAAACGTCAGTTACTCATCGAGTGAGAAAAAATTTCCATGATTTTCCAGGAAAAACATTTCGAATATGAGGAGTCTAGACTGAGTAAAATTTTCGGAGAAAGGTTTTTGAGGAAAAGCGAGGAAACATTTACTCAGTCTTTGAGTTTGCTACGTTTTTGTGATTTTGGATGAAAATTTACACAATTTTGAGTCGATCTTGTCGGCGGTGTGTTTGCTTGGTTGGTTGGTGGATTTGGGCTGGAGGCGCGGTGGGTGTTACGACGATCGAGATTGAAAATTCCCAGGCATCGAGCATCAGATAGAAAGTAAAGTGATTTGATTTTAGCATCTGATAGACCGACGGGCTGCCGGTGGAGTCATCCCTTGGTATTCGGTGTGGGATTAAGCCGGTGATGGAAATTGAGTTGATTTCCTGGAAATCGTTTTACCGACAGAACTATTTCCGATAATCGAATTTCATGTGGATAATGGAAAAAAGCGCATGATGCTCGGACGTAAAAGCACCACTCAAAGCCTAATTCGCTACTGGATGAAATATAAGCGAACGAAGTTAGCTGCGATTTGACAAAATGTTTTTGAAATAAGGGCTTTTAAAATAACAGCCTCAGACGGTAATCAAAATCGAAAGCTCTATCAAAATCAAGAAAAATCTCTGCGAATAGGGTTTGGTCGCAACATGCAACATATAACAATAGAGGTAGACATCAGCAAAAATGCTGTTGCACTAAAATAACCTAAGGATTAATATCAGGGCTGGTAGTGAGTATGTGATTTAATAGTAGTGACTTTAGTGACTGAAATAACGAAAATAGTGACCAAATAGTGACTTTTAAACAATAAAAAAGTGACCAATAGTGACATTTATTGGTCAGAAAGATATGGTTTCAATCTCCCATTGATTTCGATTGCCACTTCGAGAAATTTTATAAACTCACAAACCCGCATTTTTCATGTTTCTAAAAAATAAAACAAACGGTTTATGGATCCCATTATCCTCAAAAAATAAATATGAATTGAATAAGCATTTTTTTAAACAAACTATTTACTAAGTTGATATTAGCATCGAAAGCACACATTGATGATTAGATCGCAAAATTGAGGCATAGAGAAAAATGTTCAAATTCAAAGATTTAGACAAATTTTGACAATTTTATTAAGACAGTCAATTTTAAATATCTAGGATATTGATGAAGCGATGCGATAAGCGATTAGTTTTTTAATAAAAAAAAAATCGTTCTCCTATTTGTAGCCGCTATAATGCACTGGTCGTCTCCATTCCTTCCAAGAAAAGAATCTTCTGTAACACAAGGAAACAAATTCATAACTGTGGGACATAGACAAATTTTCTAGATCGCAGTTTTCAAAAACCTTTCATTACTGTGGAACGAAGAAAATTATCCCAGATGGAAAGATCACGGACCTAAAACAAAATTTGAATGCGTCTAGGTCTAAAAATCTCGATCGTGAAAAATTAGGGATTTAGGGATGCATTTTAGAGTTTTGGACAAAGGGGTAAGTCACTCAGCACATTGTGCCCAAATTAGATTCGGCACATCTTCGGCACAATTTCGTAGGCATTGGATCATTTTAAATAAAATGGGATCACTGCTAGACAACTGTCATTGAAGTTGTTCACAACATTATGTAATTGAATATACCAGGGGAACTCAGACCAGCAGTTAAAATATAGATCTAAATACGAAATGTAGGTTCTAGAGTGGGCGCAAGAGACAGAGACAGTTAATCAGACCTCATTAATACCCTTAATTCAAATAATGCTGCAACTCACACCAAACAAACTACGGAAGTCTATTCATCATCCTCTATAGTCGATCTTGAACCATGTTCCCCACCGGTTCCAACTCTTTCCGGCCGCTAATAGACCCTTGCTTTTCACATCACGAAAGGCTAGGTTTTTGTTCTGCCTTTGAGGGCATTATAAAACCCTAAAACACAGAACTTTTATTATCCTATGAACACAAAACACCAAAATTTCGCACACCCGCCACTTCCCGCGTCATCCTCAATCCGATTTATCCCTGTGATTTCAAACAAAACATTCAAGGTGCCAGAAATACCGGGTTGCCGGGATGGGCATTTTACAAACAATCGCAGCTTGCTCTATGACCGGCACAATCGGCACACCTGTGGCACACTGACAAAAAAGATGACCCAGGATTGGTGTGCGGAGTGACCTACCTCTTGGTTTTGGACCATTTTTTGGGCCTAAAAATTCGAGATCTCTAACACAACCAAATTGAGAAAATTGCAACCTGCGAAACCTCTTACAATTTGTGATAGGTCTATAACCAATTCGAGATCAAACAAATAAAAATATTAGTGATTTCATCAATATCAATTTTACAGTTAACATTTCCGTCTGTTCGCAACTTTTCTTGTCCGTCAGAATTTACACGCATTTTTAATGAATCTTTCTAACACACATTTTTTACCAAATCAATATGTGATTTGATGTGAGTTTTTGAAGTAATTTTTTTTTACTCTCAACATCGGTAGTAAAAAAGTGACTTTAGTGACCTTTTGATGAAAAAAGAGACTTTTTAGTGACTGGCTCGAAAATAGTGACCAAGTCACTAATAAGTGACCTGCTACCAGCCCTGTAATATAAAGGATGTATTCGATAAAAATTGCACACACATACATAGCTGTACCTTTTTTTTAACTATTATACTAAATAACTTTAAATTTTCAGAGAAAATTATTTAAAGAGTACTGAACAAATATGTCCTGATTTAACTACCAGGTTTGTTTGCGGTCTTAAAAATTTCTTACAGTGGCAAAAAACTGCTTTTTGCTACATGGGCTAGTTTTTACTTTTTTTTTCATTCCTTGTTCACTTCATTGACGGATTATGAATCTTTAAAGTGTGATAGAAATACTGTTTTTGTTGAGCGTAAAAGGATTGATTTTTCATTTGTTAGGGTTAAGATTTTTTTTTTGAACAAACTGGGAAAACATTTTGCAGTGTAATTTCTGATCAATTGCACAATATTTTGAAAAATAATATTTGGCAAAAATATGGTATGGTTCCAATGACTAAGAAATTATTTTATTTTCTTTCATTAAATTAAGTTAAAAGAGCTAAGTCTGTACAAGTTGTGAACAAATTATCTATTTTTTTAATATTCCACGTTTTTTTTTTAGCATTTACCGAACAGCTCCGCAATTAAAAAAAACCAGTAAAACCATACTGACTGGATTAAAACCAAGTGTGTTGTAACCTCGTACGTGAAAAATTTACGATTTTCAGAGTTGGGAGGACATGCTATACTTATATCAACATGAAGCTAGAGAAAGTTCTGAAGTGGATAAACGCTACCCGAGCAGAGAATAAAAACAAAATGAAAACAAAATGAAAACTTAATTTGATCTTTGATATAAGCGTTCGTGATAATATATTTTGCCTACCGTGTGGTTGAATTAACAGTAACGGGTGGCAACTAAAATTTTGGAATTTTTTCGAGGCCTCTATGCAAATGTGTATGTGTTAGCTCTCTCTCTCCTCTTTCTGCTAGTATTTTCTGTTTTGTTTATGCTTGCTCAGTTTTGCTCAAAATGCCGTCGAAACAAGAAGTATTTTGCGAGCGCGTTGTACAGTTCTACGAACTGCACAGAAATCTCGGCAAAAAGTATACGGTACAACATTTTAAAAGCGAAAATGTTGCGGCTTCGACTGTTTACCATATCCTAAGATCCCCAACAACTGCTCGCAAGCAAGATAGTGGAAGATCAGCCAAAATTATGCACGCAAAAATTTCCGAGAAAGGCATTTCTAAGCCATGGTTCAAACCCTCTGGTTTGGAAATCAATCAATATGTGTAAAAGAAAAAAATGTTTGAAGAAAATTTTGATCCCGTTTCTACAAAAACATCATTCTACAAAAACATCATCAACATGATTTCAAAAATATAATTTGATATCATTTTGAAAGTATTTTGATATCCGGCTTTGCTCGGGTAGAGTACGGCAGTGTGATAATTGCACAGAAATTGGATTGGGAAATATCTTTAAGATTCGGGGAGTTTTATTTTAAGTTAAAAACTCCGAAATTTCCAAGATTCTGGAACATGCACTGTAAACGAAACTAACTCAGAGAGTGAGTCACTTTTACTCAGTTGTGACAGGAGGTGGCTGGGTTCGATTCCCGGTACGATTTAGGAATTTTTCGGGTTGCAAAAAGTCTCGACTTCCTTGGGTATGATTGTACTTGCTACACAATTATAATAATGCAAAAATGGAACAGGCTTCGAAAGCTCTCAATTAATAACTGTAGAAGTGCATCTAGAATACTAAGTTGACGACAGCACGCAATGAGCTAATATGCGATAAGCAATAAGCTTAAAATGTGAAGAAGAAGAAGCTCTAAACCGAACTCGAGTTTTGTCTCTTTCATACAACGTTTTCAACGCATTATTTCTATAACGCCTAGGTAGACTATCAGCACGAAACGAAACTGAAAAAGAAGCACGCTTAGAACGAAAAGCTGGCTGTGGATTTTCTCGTCGTTCCTTTGCTCATCGCTTTCGATGAACGTAACGTCGATTATCGAGTTGAAACGACAGCTCATTATGGCTTTCAATCCCTTTTACCGACACTCTATCACCATTCACTGCTCTTTCAATTTGTTTAATATGCGTTAAGTCCCGTTTTTGCTGCTGTTTTTTAGATAAATAGGGGAAATGACGGCTTCGGCATGACAGACTATTTTCGGCAACCCAAATTGAAACACTATTTTCACTGGATTTTCTTACGAAAACACTTCGCTGAATGCATGCAAACGATTCTTTATGCTTTCAGCTTCAATTTGACTATATTTTTACCACTGAGAAAAAGCAATCTAGCAGGGTTTTCTTGAAATGAAACACACGCACTACAAATTGTAGCTGATTTCGAGCTGCCGATAATAGAACAGCAGATTTACATGCAGTTCAAATGGAACGGTTGCCGACAATACTCGCTCTCACTAGAGAAGATTGGAGCTTTGTAAAAGCGTTTCAAAACAGTTTTTGACAATTCTTTCGACTGAAATTGTTAGAACAGCTGGCAGCAAAAGATTGTAAACAAACCAATACTGCATATGTGTGCGTTCCTTAGAGAAAAAGGCTATAGAAAGAAGGTCGCTGCTTAGGTTGCCGAGAATACGTAAATTCCCCTATGTGCATGGAAGACAAATTAAACATACTACGCATAATCTTCAAAAGTGTTCACGTGAGAAATGCTTAAGGTGATTCGCTTTGCCATCCTTATTCCAAGTAGAAACCACGTCAATACTTTAAGTGCACACATATCAGCTTCTACGACACGTGCAACATTTAAATTGCTACTCTACAGCATACATGAAGTAGCAATTTCAAAGGAAATGGGGCACTGATTTCCGAGATTTGTGTAATTGAAAATTCGAAGTGGAAGTGCATGTTTAGCCTACGTGGCGGCCATTTGTGGACTCTACAAGCAATCACCTTAAACATATATTTTCATATTCCGTCATAAACGTCAGGAAACCTCATGAAAGACGCCGGGCAAAGCAGGTGCATAAGAACGCTTATCAATTGTTGTCGGGCTCTGCCAGCTGATCAGTCGATTTGCGACCTCTGTGCACCTGAACTCCGATTCTTACCTCCCTTTCTGCTCGGTGGGGTTGCTGGCGGTGATATTTGCCGTCAGTAATGCGAACAAGAACGGGGGATCATCGTCGTCACTAATGCACTATTGTTTATTAGTCGGTAGTGTCAGTGATGATGATGACAGAGCAAATAGATAGGTTTTTGCCAACTCTAAGTAGCCCGTGATTATCGCTACCTGGGACAGTGCTGCACAATTTCGACAATACACGGTGATACTCAAAATTCTGCTTTGGTCACTCGTTTGAGCTAACAGTCATCGTCAAGGCAAACCATGTCAATTGTCAGTGGCATTTTTGTCAGTGACGAACATGTGCTGATTTGTTTATTAGCTAAATTTAAAATGAAATTAAATGGCTTGAGGAAAACAATTACATGGAGCCATTAAAGTGAACAAGCATCTACGGCCTGAACAGCTTGGATAACAATAATGTGTCTCAGAATGCAAGAAGTTACCCTTTCTGTTACCAGGTGAATCTTTGTCATTGACGAAAAAATGAATGAGATTTTGACAAAGATTTTTTTGAGGATCAAGTCTATCATTGACTGTGTGAAGAACAATTTTGTCAATATCGCGCAAAAGTCTGTCAATGACTGGGGATGCTATTCGGCTTGGTGCTAGTTACGATTTGGCCGTCCTGAATGAACTATATCCACCTCTTCAAGGTGGTTTGTTTACAAGGACGTTAATAGATGGAAGCAACCTCATGAAAGACGAAACTATCAGCTCTCTTTCACTCGTACGTTTCACCGAAGCTTCAAAGAAAGACCAATGAAGCGACGGGAGAAAGAGAGACAAGGGATTGAAAATTTTCATGTAGACGCCTGAGGTTCTATAATGCTGCGAAGCTGTTCGACTTCAACAGAAAAAGAAAGCTAGCAGTCTCTTCGTCGCATCGATTTTGTCGATTGAAGTTGATATTGTGACGCACTGCTCACAACTAAGACATTCTCTTAACTTCTCCTCACAAATCCCTCCGAATTTTCATCAAAATGAGTTGGGCATTTAAGCTAAAACTTGGAATGTTTCTCTGAATTCTTTTGAAGTCTTCGTATAATTATTCGAAAATTTAATTGTAATCCTCCTTAACATACACCCTAAGTAACCTGCAAAAACTCTCCCAGAAAATTCTTGAAACTATCATCAGAATTCCTATACTCCGTTGAATTGCCTTTTGAAAATAATAAATTATTCATCTGATTTCTCTTCTAAAATTTCCTCAGAATTCCTTAGGTGATTTAACCTTAGAAATTCCAATGGGTTTTCAATAAAAAATTCCTTTGAATCCAATTCAGGGTTTTTTGGAATTCTACTCGGCACTCTAAAAAGCAAATTTCACTTGATGCTTTCCTTATAATTCTTCCCAGAATTCCCTTGGAATGAGGTCCTTGAAATTTCTCATACTGTTCTTCATTTAATTCATCAATTAAATTTCATGTGTCTTAAACAGTATGGAAGGTTTCATATTTTGTTTTTTTTTTTAAATCTGTGATTTTGAAAAATTATCAAAGTACGACATTATAAAAGTATAACTTCGTCCCAGATTTTTGAAATATTTTGCATCATTTCATGTTCCTAGAAAAATAGTTTTTTTGCACTAACTATTTTATTTGAAATTTCTCATGAAAGTCATCTTTTAGAGACTTTTAAAACTCTTTAAGACGAATGTTTTATAGCGAAATTGGTTGCCTGTATCTCTTCTAATAAAAAAGAAATACCCAAATATAGTAAGAAATATGAATAAATTCAAATTGATTTTATACGAGTTTAAAAATTAACATACCTCTATTTTTTCATATTATTGAGAATGACATACGCCCTTCCAAATTCCGTAAAAAAACTTTTTTTTTGCTTGCCCCAACCAGAGATATTAACATTTGAAAAGTGCATATTTTTAGTATAAAAACGTCAATAACTCTTGATCGGCGAAAGATATTGACAAGCTTTGTGCAGCAAAAATTTGCGCCTTCTTAAGATCTAAAAGTTATTTGAAAACACCTTTGCTGAGAAATTCGAAATAAGAAAACTAGAGCAAAACAACTGTATTTTTAAGAGCCACCCTAACTCAATTTAAGAAAATAGCTCTAAAACGGCCAATTTAAAAGATACAAAAAAGTTGTTTTCTACAAAGTTGCTTGAAATTAGCTCAACTATATTTTTGCCGAAGAATGTATACCTTAATTTATTCAAACAAATAAGTTAGATTTTTGATGTTAATGATAATAGGAACCACCCTAGAATTCATTTTCATAAAAATGAGGGCCTAACTATAAGGAACAACTTTTTAGAAGAGACTTTCAGTCTAAAGTTTCAATTTCAGCCTCAAAACATATCATTCCACCTAAATCTGAATTCTGGACCACTGTGCATTGATATACATTATAAATAAAAGAGGCCCTAATACATTTCCCTGACACATACCAAAGTAATTCTCATCGGGAGTAGAAACAGAATCATTAAAAACAACACCAAATCGAAGTGTGCTAGTCGGCATAGCAATGACTGTTTTGTTCTCTTGTGAATGAATAAACAGACAATTACAAAGAATTAAAAATATGCTCAAATTCTGACCAAGCAAATATTTTCCTAGCTGACGTAACAACTCGATAACGAGTTTTACAATGCAACGGACGAATTTTGAGGACCATTCTAAATAAATTTGACAAAATTTTCCAGGTAATTTTGAGAAGCATGTAATAAAAATTGACAGGAGAACTAAGGGTGAATTCCAAGGTAGTTCTAAAGATACTATTATCGGGATTATGAGTAGAATAATAATTTAAGGGAATTTAGAACATTATTTCAAAAAAACAAAAAGCCGGAGTAGCATTCCAGAAGGTTCTAAAAAAATCCAATTATAATGAGAGTTTCTTGAGAATTTAAAAAAAAACATTAAAAGAAAATTCGAATAGATTCTCTCAACGTCAGTTTGAGATGAATTTCTAGGGAATTGTGAGTAGAAATTTAAGAAAATTTTCGAACAATACTTTCTAAATTGTAAAGGGCAAATCAAGAGATTTCTCTAGAAGAATATTTTAAGGAAGTAATTTAATTTTAAGTAATTAAACCGAATTCAAGTCACAAATGACCTAAACATTTTAATTTTAAAGTAGCTACAATTCCGTTTTGATTCTTATTTTGAACACTTTATAATTGTATCTTGAAATACCTATACATATATCAGTGAATTTTCATTTTGAAATTTCCAATTTTTCCCGGTTTTTCCGAATAAAATCTCGAAAATTTCCCGGTTAGTAATATTCAGCAAGAAACTTTTTTTATAACAAAATCAAATACAAATTGTCGAAGGTGTTTGTGGGAAAATTATCTTTAGTAGCAAAACTATTGTAATCTTTTTTTTAAGCAGAAAGTTTGATGCAACTAAATGGGTCGCTTGATTTATTCAAACCCGAACCATAAATCTTTATGATAACGTTTTTCAGTCTAGTCTTGTCTAGTCTAGTCTACACATATATACGTTTTTCAGTCATCCCAAAATTATGGGACAGCTAATAATGATTATGAATCAGTCTGTCCAGCGTCAACATTTGTGTGATCGATTAAAAGATACAAAAATCAAATGTTATCTTCGAAACACAGTCAAGCTACAGAATATCAGAAAAAAAACCAAAATTGTTTAATTCTAAAAAAAAAATTATTTAAACTTAATCAACTCAATGGTCTATTTAGCAATGCTTTTGATATGAAATTATAAATTATATTTAAAATGTTGTTCGTCAAGTACAATATTTATATGAAACTTTTTAACTAAAAAAATACTGTTTATTTTCTCCTAAAAGCTTTCCTCTAGATCACAATTAAACTCTATTTTTGAATCTCAATGTTTTCAAAGCCCCAGAATATACTGATAGATTTTTGTAAGGTCACTCGGCTATCGAGCTAAATAAGTCATTAGACTGAATTGTGAAGAGTAGGGGATTGAATTAAGAAATTGTTTTAGAAATCTTGAGATCTAGAGGAACTGGTTGAAAATCTCGGACCAAGAAAACGTTTTAACACTTCGTAGTCTGCATCAATTTTTCTATGATCAGGGTGCCGACTCAACGAAGAAAACTAAATTCCCTGATATTCCCTGATTTTCCAGTAATTTTTGAAATAAATTCCAGATACAGTGCCTACCCGGTTTTGGCAACACAATTCCATGAGCTATAACTTTCCTCAGAATATATTGATGCTTTCTGGACATTTTTTCATGAAATACCACACGGACCTCTAACCCATGAATAGTGGCCCAGTACAATTTCAAATTAAATAAAGCGTTCCATACATTTTAGAGAATGCAAAAAAGACAAAAATCTCGTGTTGACAAAAGCGGAAAGGATCCGCATTCTACCTTAAGGGCATAAATTCATCAAAATTTCCAAATCATCTTCATGGTGACCAGCAAATCTCCATTAGTAATTTTCCCGTTTTCCCCCTGGAAGTTTGGAAGTTATCGCGGTTTAGTTATTTTAATTAAGCACAGCACTGAAAGCGATGGAGCCGAAGGTTAAATGGATAATTTCTAAGACAGCAGCACCTTTGCTGGATCTTGAATTTGGATCTGCTACAGGTTCGAAGTCTTCACAATTTGTGTATGAAAATGTCGCTCAAAACTTAACATGGTTTTTATTTGATTGTTATCAAGCCTTTCCTTTAGATTCATTTCCTTTCACAGAGATCTCACCAGAATTCTTCTTAAATTATTTCCAGAGAGAATTCCCTTGAATTGTTTTTTATAATAGTACAGAAATTCTCTGTAGAACACTCCAAACAATTCTTAAAATTCATCCTTACTTCGAATTTTAAACTCTTTCTAAGTATTCACTGGAACTTCATTTTTTTTTAATTTGCATGGAATTCTCCATAGAATTCACCTCAGACCAACAATTGAAAACGGCCTATTAGCTTTTGTGAGCAAAACTTGTAATACCCCTTCCCTGCCAACACCATATGTTATGGGAAATACTTCTGCCGAGAATTGTCTTCAAAATTTGCTCAGAATTATCTTGGAGTTCTCCTCTAAATTTTTCTGAAAATTGCATGGAATTCTCATTAACATTTTCTAGAAATTCCTTGGAAATGCACTTGGAATTATACTCGGACTATTCTTAAATAGATCTTCGCATAATTATTTTGGAACTGTACCCTCAAAATTCGCGTTCCTTGGTATTTTTCAAGAATCCTGGAATCCTCTTCACTCTTGGTAGATCTAGTCAAAACTCTCCTAGAGGTTTTCGTAATGCTACCTAGAAAATATTCTTAGAAATAGGGGAAATGGCTCTAATGTTGGCCTATGGATCTAACATTGGGCCCATCGCTAAAAATTTGCTATTGATCAATTTTATCTAGATGAACGCATCATTGGGACGGTACTAATGGATATTTCTGGTTGCTATTGAAAATTTAGTCGATTGCTGAATTTATGTATGGGCCCAAATTAGGGACACTTAGGCCGAAATTACATACATTTCACCTACCTTGGTTTATCTCTTGGAAAAAAAAAATCTAAAATTCTCTTAATAGTTCTTCAAAGTGAAAAATGAAAATCTAGACCAGTCCAAGGGTCTTGAAATCTTATTGTTTTGGAAGACAAGAGAGAAGGTATATTTTTCCAGATTTGTCAACTAAATTCATGGGATTTTCCCGGAGACTTCAAATTCCAGCTTTTTTCCGGTTTTCCCGATTCACTGGTCACTCTGCATTTCACATATGAAACACTTGTTTTTAATCCCATTATATTTGTTTTGCCTTGAGCACATCTTGAGACCCAGCTCCGTGAGAAAATTATTCCGGATAATATGCTTAACCAAAAGCTAATTCGGGGGCGGATTCCTACGGTCGAAATTAGTAAAAACAACGCTTTCTTCTCCAAAATTCGGTAAGTTAATTTCATCTAAATTTCAATAGCAGCAACATTACCATACTAAAACTTCACTGTGAAGCTAATTTTACGGTCTAACCAGGTTAACAATGAAGACCTAGAATACTTAATACAGCCACTCTATGTTGTCAAAGCAATGCTTGTCAACGTATCTTTGAATCATTATTCAATCATAAAAGTGCTACTCCAAGCAATAAGAAAAAAACCTCCTAAGCAAGACCATTATCCTGAATTCACATTTAGTTAGTTCTCTAAGCTAATCAAGCTGTTAAGAACACAATAAGGAACACGAACTAGAAAAAAATCTTTATCTTCTTTTAAAGCTGGGTTTAGACAAGGTAAGTCAATTGATCAACTCAGTTAAATTCAACTGACTTGAACGTGTAAACTATGCCATTTAACTGACTTGAATTGAAAAAAAAAAAGTTGAACCAGGTTCCACTTTTCAAGCCAATTGAATTCAACTGAGTTGATCAAGGACTTGCCTTATCTAAGCCGATAACGAAATTAACTCTTAATCATTCTTGCATTTACTCAAAAGCGCTCCAATGCGCTCAAGGGATTGATTTTTGTTGGACACAGCTGGATCTAACAGACGCACTTGCAAAAATGCAACATCAAGCATTGAACAACCACAACTTCGCAATTATATTTAAAATTTGAAATTGAAACCATCCTCAAACTACAACGAGTTATTAAGTTGTTTGAAACTAGCAAAGAAAGTGATACTTATTAATATGTTTCTGTTATAAAGAAATATTTCCCTGACTTTGAATTTCTGGTTTTCCAGGTCTAAAAACGAATTCCCTGATTTTCCTGGTTTTTTCAGGTAGTCGACACCCTTTATGATTCGAAGGTTTTGTCATTTTTTTATAGTCGAAGATAATGATCACATTTTTTCGAGATTTGTGAATACAAAATTTCGTGATCCTACATTTGAAAAAAAAAAAACGAATCGTACAAAATCCCCAACTGACTTGTTCAAGATCCTTGATATATAATAATTTACTGATCCTGGACTTGATAGGTTTTCATTTCACCTATGTTTGAACCTTTGGTTATGTTCAAAGAAGCTCGTTTGAATTCATGGAAATGTATGTTTCTAAAACGATTTTAAACAGCAAAACTAAAGCATCGGAAAGATTCGACGACGACGATCAAAATTATGGGAGCCTTGGTTCATAATCAGTCACACACTAGTCGCGAAGGACCATTATTTCAACAACACCATAATTTTCCGTCATTCCCTCAAGTTCACTCAACTTTCTGCCATATAAGGAATGCTAAAATTCACCCAAGCTCACGAAAATCAAACATGACTTAAAATAAATCTTCTCGCATCGAACGTAGAGATTCCACGTTTCCGCTTTGTGTAAATCCTTCATATTTATAGCCACCTCATAAACCTTCCAAACGCAACTTGCCAGGCGGCGCTGTTGTGTTTACATCGCATTTAGACACCGGTCCCTAATTTCATCCAATTTAGTTCAATCTGCTTGAAAGTTTCCGCGGAATATCACATCATCACCACCGCCACCGCGCCACGCCACAACACAAGATTACAATAATTTCGTTCTCCGCTGCGAATAGGGTGAAATTTATTATTCCATTCATCTGCTCGACAGTTGCTACTATTGTTCGGATCGACGTATTACTACTGAATAGACAGACATTAGTTGTCACTATTTTTGCACTAAATCTGTGTCCATCTTCATTCGTTTCGTTCTGACTCATAAGAACCGTCGCTTTCTGCTCTGAAATCCACAAACTCGGTCCGAGGTAGACAGGTTGAAAGTTCATCCGATCCTATAAATTCAATATCAAGGCACTCGCGCGACCGACCGGACTTGGGTCCTTGATTCGGAGCAGATCACGTCTCAAGGCGCTTCCCTCGCCCAATCTCGCACCAACCAACAAGCACCGACGAGCCTCGCAAAGTTCAACCTGCTCTCGCGCGTTACATTGTTCTTCTTCTGAATCTTCATTTTCTTCGTAACAACCACCTTCTGCGGCAGCCAACCAGGCCAGAGTCGTTCAGGTGCCTTGCACTCACCACCGCCACCGCCGATGATAATCGATGAAAGTGAAGGTTGAATGAATGCGTTTGTGTTACGTTTTCGGAGTTTCGGCTGCTGGCGGCGGCTTATTTTTCTTTATTTCGCGTGGCCTGGCTGACTGACTGACATAACACACTTTTTTTTTGATTTTTTTTTGGTTGTTCAGAGGTGACCAAAAACCAAACTCGATCGATCGCCGGGGCCCGCTCACGTATAATTACGTGTTACTAACCGCTCTGAAAACACACGAAGTTATGGGCTTTTAGAGTACTCCAACCGATCGACCCACTGGCGAAAAAACAGAACGTTACAGCGCACTCATATGCATGCACTCGGTGTGGAGAAATGAGGTAATGTTTTCGCACGATTGTAAAATTACTGGAACGGCACTTATGTAAAATTGTGCTTTTTGGACCGCACGAGCTCGGCGGGGTCTTCCAGTAGTACACATTCGAACACAAATACACACTTCCGGATCCTTGAACTCGCCACCGTTGTTGCTGTGATCACTTTCCAAAAAAAAAATTCAGCCCAAAGCCATATCATCACTGACTGTGGGGGTCACCACCTTTTCACAATCTCTTAGAAAACAACACAAAATTCCGAAAACGAAAAAAAAGGCACTCCGCGAAACGACCACGACGACGATGACGACGCCCAACACCTCACACGTACCTACACGAAACCACTCGCCGCGAAAGTCAATTTGCTACTAACATGCTTTTTCTGTTATTGTTGTTTGGCTGCTGCTGCTGCTGGCTGCTCCATCCCGACCCGACAACCGAAGAGAGCCCGACTAAACAACTCCCCCCGGGCAGCCTTCAGCGGGTTCCGAATTCCGAACCGCGAGCAAGAGAGCAGCAACGACGTCGGCGTTGTTTTCTTGTTCGGGTTTCCAGCTCACAGCCTAGTCTAGCTACAGACACAATCGTACGACGCCTGGAATGATTTGTGGGATCGCGATCGTGGGTTTTGGGGGAATGATCGCGAGGTTGATCGTGGCCTTTCTGTTTGTTTGGGGCGAAGAGAAAGAGAATGACGACAACGACGACGACGAGAGATTTCGCGGTGATCTTCGGAGCGTTCAGTTGTTATCAGACGCGCGGAGAGGCAGCGTTCCGAAGGATCGCACTTTCGCGTTCGGCTCCTTATTTTAAATTTATTGTTATAGTTGTTGATGTTGTAATCAAAATTTAAACTGAAATGGTTCCATAGGTTAAGTACTGTATGGTTATCAATATTTATTTTTTTTATAACGATGCGATTAATTGGAGTCGTGGATAGGAAATCACTTTTCGATTACTGAATGTTGTGCGTAATTGAAAATGTGATGTCAAATGAAATAAATTTAAACATGTTAAAAACAAATGTTGATTCAAAATTGGTGATATATAAACGGTACTTAAATATTCACGTCTTGCACTCAAATTAATCAAAAGTCTCAACTAAACAAGATCAAGGAATACGAGATAAACTAGCCTTCGGCTAAAAATCTAAAAAAAAAAAGATCAAGGAATAAGTTGAAGCATTATATAAGGGACTATGCATTCATTACTTACATTTGAAACTATGACAAAGAGCATGAGCATGATTGACCGCCCACGGTTGCTACTCTGTTATTGCCAGACCAGCTGTAATTACACAGAGAACCAAAAGACGATGCTTGGGACTAGCAATCATCCTCAATGTGTAAATACTGGTGATCTAAAACTAGGCAAAACCAACGCCGGCCGCCCCCGAACACAGGTCAAGAAAGGAAGGGGTAGGAATGTGTTGACGTGACACTCGCTTTGATGGAAGCCGAGAACACCTCTGCACTTCCAAGAGGAATCACTGAGATATGGGGTAATAGGGTTGGGTTTGCAGCAGGGTTCGTTTTGGTAGACGATAAGCTGAATTGATGTCCTAACAATCATATAACGCGAAGGAGCTTGGGATTGAACCCACGGTCTTCTGCTCAGTAAGCAAAAACGTTTGCCACTAGGCAGACGAGCTCCTTTTTAATCATCGAGTTGCTGTTATTACCATGTAGTCATGTTAACAAATAAAACGATTGACGAATCTTGAATGCGGATGGGCTTGAGATTAGGCTCATGATGTTCTGTTCAGTAAGCAAAACCGGTTGCTCTAAGGCCACCAAGCCCCTCATATCACATTATAGCCTTACTCAAGTTTTTATAACTATTCAAACCCGGCACCGCCGACAGCGAAAAGTTTTACAAAATACACGATAAACAAGTGATCTTACCGAGGGGGGCGACACATCTAAATCTCAATTCTAGATGCTCAAAAAATCTCAACCTAGCCAATAAATCTTTGAAAAATCTTCTTTCATTTCTCGCATCTACTTGCATCGCGCATCATCTTTTTTCAGGAAATCTTCAAAATCGTGATAAATCTTCTTTCTATCTACTCAGCGTACGCGCAGCTAGCCACAGCAAAACACAATATTTCCTGCATCGTAGATAGAGTCATCCCCCTCGGATCTTACCATAAATTTTTAATATGAAAGGACCTAGGACCGCGTTTTTCTGCTCAGTAAGCAAGCCAGTGCAACCGACGATCTTTGAAATCCTAAACTAAAAGCTACGACAGAGCACTTAGGCCTTCATTAAGATCCACTTTCACGCGACGTTCAATGTTGAAACTATGACAAAGAGTAAAAAAATGGAAAGTTGAAACAGAAAAATCCAATGGATGGAAAAATCTCAATGCACAATGATAATTAGAAGAATATTTTCAAGAATAAAAACTGAGATTTGCAGTACTTTGAACAAAGATAATTTTCAATTAATCAATAAAAATAAAAAGTTTGAGTCAATTAATGCTTTTTATGAATTGTCAAAGTCGTTCATAGCTCAATTGACGCAAAAAAAAAATCGCTAGCGAAATTCATTAGAAGCTTCTTATTGAATCATCGTTAGAAGCTTCTTTTAGAATCTTGACTTAGAATCTTCTTCAGAAGCTTCTTTTAAAATCATCTTTAGAAGCTTATTTTAGAATCTTCTTTAGAATCTTTTTTAGAAGCTTCTTTTATTCTTCTTTAGAAGTTTTTTTCTTTAATCTTCTTTAGAAGCTTCTTCTTGAATCGTCTTTAGAAGCTTTTTTTTAATCTATATATTTGAGAAATTTTATTTAGAACCTTCTTAAGAAGCTAGTTTTAGAATCTTTTAAGAAGCTTCTTTTTTAATCTTCTTTAAAAGGTTATTTAATTATCTTTTTAGAAGCTTCTGTTATAATCTTCTTTTGAAGCCTATCTTAGAAACATCGTAAGAAGCTTCTACTATAATGTTCCTTAGAAACTGCTTTTTGGATCTTCTTTAGAAGCTTCTTCTTGAATCGTCTTTAGAAGCTTCTGTTTTGAATCTTTTTAAGAAGCTTATTTTAGAATCTTCTTTAGAATCTTCCTTAGAAGCTTCTTTTATAATCTTCTTTAGAAGGTTCTTTTGGAATCGTTCTTAAAAGCTTCTGTCATAATTTTCTTTAGAAACTTCTCTTAGAATCTTCGTTAGAAACTTCTTTTAAAATCTTCTGTTTTAAATCTTTTTTAGAAGCTTTTGTATTGAATGTTTTTAAGAAGCTTATTGTAGAATCTTCGTTAGAAACTCCGTTCAGAATTTTCTTTAGAAAATACTTGTAGAATCCTTTTTAGAAGCTTCTTTTATATCTTCTATAGAATCTTGTTTAGACGCTTCTTTAGAAGCTCATTTTTTAATCTTCTTTGGAAGCTTCTTAAGAAGCTTCTTTTGTAATCTTCTCTAGAAGCTTATTTTTCAATCTTTTTTAGAAGTTTCTTTTAGAATCTTCTTCAGAAGCTACTTTTAGAATTTTCTTTACAAACTTCTGTTAGAATCTTCTTCTGCAATATCTTTAAGGATCTAATTTAGAAGTTTCGTTTTGAATCATCTTAAAAAGCTTAGTATAGAATCTTCTTTAAAAGATTCCTTTATAATCTTTTTTAAAGCTTCTTCTAGAATCTGTTTTAGAAGCTTCTTTTAGAATCTTCTTTAAAAGCTTCTGTTAGACTTTTCTTTAGCAGTTTCTTGAAGACTCTTCTTAAGAAGCTTCTTTTAAAATTTTCTTTAAGAATCTTCTTTATAATCTTCTTCAGCAACATCTTCAAGGATCTTATTTAGAAGCTTCTTTTTGAATATTATTTAGAAGCTTCTTTTAGAATCGTTTTTAAATCCGTCTTTTAAAATCTTTTCTTTAGAAGCTACTTTTTGAACTTCTTTAAGAATCATCTTAAGAAGCCTCTTTTCGAATTTTGATAAGAAACTTCCTTTAAAATCTTCTTTAGAAGTTTCTTAAGAAACTTTTTTTAGAATATTCTTTAGAATCTTCTCCAGCAACATCTTTGAAAATCTTTTTTAGAAGCGTCTTTTAAAATCTTCTTGTTAAGAAGCTTCTTTTAGAATCATCTTAAGAAGCCTCTTTTCGAATTTTCTTAAGAGGCTACTTTTTGAACTTCTTTAGAAGCTTCTTTTAAAATCTTCTTTAAGAATCTTCTTTAGAAACTTCTTTAGAATCTTCTTCAGCAACATCTTCAGCAACATCTTCAAGGATCTTATTTAGAAGCTTCTTTTTGAATATTATTTAGAAGTTTCTTTTTGAATATTATTTAGAAGCTTCTTTTAGAATCTTCTTTAGAATCTTCTCCAGCAACATCTTTGAAAATCTTTTTTAGAAGCTTCTTTTAAAATCTTCTCTTTTAACTTGTTTAGAGCTTCTTTTAGAATTTTCTTAAGAAGCTTCTTTTTGAACTTCTTTAGAAGCTTCTTTTAGAAGCTTCTTTTAAAATCTTCTTTAAGAATCTTCTTTAGAAACTTCTTTAGAATCTTCTTCAGCAACATCTTCAAGGATCTTATTTAGAAGCTTCTTTTTGAATATTATTTAGAAGCTTCTTTTTGAATATTATTTAGAAGTTTCTTTTAGAATCTTCATAAGAAGCGTCTTTTAGAATCTTCTTTGGAAGCATTTTCTTTAGAATATTTTTTTAAAAGCTAATACTACACGCATGTCATATAACACTGTCTCATTTACCCTATTCAAGCAGATTTGTTTTATCCAAATGTTGAACAATGTAAAAAAAAGTCCAAATTTGAGAGGGCCGAATCGTCTGAAATTTCCGTTTCATTTATAAAAAAAATCAGTGTTATGGGCCGTAACGTTTGGCATACAGACTTTTACCCAAATAAAGGTTCAATCGAAAGGATATTAGGCGGAACGAATTTTTAGACGAAACATTGGAAATGGCTAGCTAAATTATTGAAATTTCCAGGATTTGAAATGCAGGATCTGCAGAATAATATCTTCTCAACCAGAATAGTTGCCAAAATACCTAGCGAATATTATGCAGGTCTTTGGCATAATTCCTGATCAACCGATTTACATCCAAAAATATATTGTATATTAATTTATTTGATAAGGCTCAATCGAATTAACTTTACAGAGCCGAGGATTCTTGGTCACTATACAATACATCTTAAAACTATACTCAAAAGGTACAAAACAATAAACACTTTATCTTCCGCTATCCAAGAAGCCTCCTCCATCAGAACGGGAGCCGTTTCCAGTGGTTTCATTGTATGGCAGTATTGCCAACGTGGGTCAGGGCGCTTGTATTGCAGCAATGGATGCAAAACGTGGTCAGCACTCACACACTCATCACTAAACAGTTGCTTTCCAAAGTCGACGACGAAAGAACTCCTGATGAAGACCAATGAGAAGGATCACACAATGGTTGCTGTCGAGAAAACAGACGATCGCCTAGCACCCATCGAGATTGGCCTGCTTTTGTCAACAGCCGAGTGAACACTCCTCGAAAAATATATAAGAAGCATGATTTGATTTATTGATCAATTAAAAATCTTTAGAATAATTACCAGAAGAATAACCAAAATATCAAGAGGCCATAATGCAGGTATTTGATCAATTAAAGGTTGTTGATATACTACTTGATCAACCGCCATTCTTGCAAGAATATCTTAGAGGCATGATTTGACTTATTGAACAATTAGAGATCTTCAGAATAATTACAAATCAACCAGAAGAATTTCCAAAATACTAAAAATCTGCAGAATAATAACCAATCAATCAGAAGAATGACCGAAATATTATGCGAGCATTATGCAGATGTTTGATAAATTAAAGGTCTTTGGAATAATTATTGATCAACTTACTATCTTAAAGAATATCTTAGAGCCATGATTAGTCCTGTTGCACAGTTAAAGATCTTCAGAATAATAACTAATCTACCAGAAGAATTGCCAAAAATATCAAGACAACATTATTCAGGTATTTGATCAATTGAAGGTCTTTGGAATAATTACATCTGTGGACTTCCAAACATACCTACGAACTTCAGAAAAGTTCAACATGTTTTACCTAAATGCTGTGTATTTCACATGAGTTTTGATTTTTTTTTTCAAAAGTTCAGCAAACATCAGAAATATTCAATGATTGTCAACGAACAAATAGGGTGCCCATAGCACGTTTTAATCAAACGTCGCAAGTTTTCATGGGTGTTTTAAAGCAATAATTACGAAGAAACCAAAAAACCTACAAGGTTACTACAAAAGGCACAAATCTAGGGAACTGCATGAAGAATATTTTGTAGAACAAATCAATTAACTGTAATAAAAAAAATCAACTTGTGGGTGCACGCTTATGGACATCCTGGATTATTCAATGATTGTGCTACTCGCGTAAGTGAATCTGAATAATGTTAAAAGTTACGATCGAAGCCCAGCAACTCGAGTTGCCAGATCTGAGTTATCTACATGCCTCAGGGCCCGAGGAAAACAACCCGCGATACCCGTTAGAGATGTCTTGGCGAGCCGAGACTATTTGAATTTAATTTATGTGTTTTTAAAACGGATAGATTTGAGGATTTAGTAGTTAGTGTCATCTTGTGTTCTCCCAAGTTGTTAGCTGCCCATCGGTGTACCCCCATGTTTGTCTTTTTCATCAGAGTGTCGCCTAGTTCGAGATCAAGAGCACATTGCTCTCCAAACCTTGTGTTCACAATCCCTACCCTGCCATCCATTTGTTACAATTTGTTACCCCTAACCTCGAGATAGCCGCGAGTAATCGGCCCCCGCTTTACTAACGTTAGTTTTAAGTAATTTTGTAATCTAAACAATGAATATCGGCTCCGCAAAGCTACAGCAAATGAGCCTGGAAAAAATAAACGAATTATTAAAAAAAAAAAAGTTCAACAACTGGGATTCTGAACTTAAAAATTAAATACGAAAAGTACTTTCGAATTAAACAAAAAAATCAAATCTGCCTTAAATAACACTGAATAGCTTGGCACTACAATAGTACTACACACAACCATCGTCAGCCTAAATTGCTTCCCTATAGAGCAATACTTCATCATCTAAAATTGAAAGCAAAAAAAACCCACAAACAAGAAAGTCCAACTTGTGGTTCGTGCTTTGTGCCATCCACCATTGCAATATTGGTCAGTCACAATTCAAAAACAACAACAAAAGTCATGGAACATGCACAGGAAAAGAAAAACAGAGCACCAGCAACTGCTGGTAAGTGGACTGAAATATAAATACAATACGCTTTTAGGCCAAATGAGAAAACCGGCGAGCAGAACATACCGACTCCATAGATAACAAGAATCACAAACAACAGCAGAAGAAACAATTCCGCCCGATATCTCACTCTACATTCCGGTTTCGGTTGTAAATGGGAAAAACAACCAAGGGCCGGTTGGAAGGAGCGAGAGAGAGAGAGAGAGATGGTCACTGGCCGGAGGAAGAATCCGAAAATGTGGGCCAACCTAGTGAAATGTACTGAAAAATATGACCGCGAAAGTCAAGTTCAACCTCGAAACGAAGCGCGAGAGCAGTACAATGGAGTCATAAAAAAAAATGAAGAGCGGGAAGATATGTCGTCTTCGCAACGCTGCGACACAGACAGGTTGGATTGAGGGGGAAATAATTCAGCCGAGACCGTTGCTGGTGCGGTTTGATTCGGTGGACTATTGTCAGAGAGGGGGGGGGGGGGGGTTAATGTTGATCCGTGTAATGATATTTACGACGCCTGGAAGCGAGTGAATGATTCTTGGAATTCTCCCAACTGTCATATTATATGTAGGATCTTCACGCTTCAATTCGGAACACATTTATCGAAACCAGCGGAGCCCAATCAATCAAGGCAATCAAGGAATGGTGTAGAAATTTCCCTTTCCCCAAAATACCCCGAGTAGTTCTCAGAAAGCCAAGAATAAATCGAAGAATTGCTGTTGAAGTTTTTGCTGTGTGGGAACTTTGGACGAAGACGCTGTCCGCGTCGTACTTGAGACTCAATTGTCTGCTCTGAAGAAGTGATGAAACATGTAGAAGTAGCTATACTTGAGCCGATGTAGTAGCAGCAGCCGACTTCCCCGGGAATGGTTCTTCGTTAAATCGCTTGTTATAGGTTATTTTTCTTCTCTTTTGGATAGGGCAAGTAGTACAAACCTGAAATCGAGAAAAAGAAGACGAATTTTTAAAAAGGTAATAATAAAGCACTTGAAGGGAATAAAAGCGAAACACAAGCACTATCGAATGAAAAAAAACAACAATCAGTACAAACAGTTCAAGACGGAATTGCCAAAGTACCCGATGTTAGAGGAGGGGGAGGAAGACCTGTGTGCCGAGAAGAATCAGGTTAATCACATTCCGTGGGCAATCGCCTCCTCTCTGAGATGTTACTGATTGCTCAGCCCTCGCTGGATGGAACGCAGCCTAGTAGTAGCTGTTGTAGGTTGGGCCGTTAATCAGTTCTGTTTGGGTCGGTCTCTCAGCGGCAGTAGTGCCAATTGCACAATACGCGCAGTCGAGTTCTTTGCTCTAGATTAGTAAATTGGTCTGATGTGTGCCGTATGTGTGCCATCATCATCATCATCATCATCATTGTCTTCACTGTCGTCAGCAGCAGCATCGTCCGTAAGTAGTAGGGGCATCAAAGCTTCGGCTCAATTATGTTTGCAGAAATTGAGCGAGTTGAGCAAAACACCCACTTCAGTACCGTAAACCGGGGTGGATTTGTTGGTCCCCTTAGACATTTTTTGGTTGCTATTGTTTTGAGAAACATTCCAAGTGTACTCAAGTGAAAGATTTCAAATTAAACATGCACTCAATAATTCTCAAAAGCTCGCTCAAGTGCCGTAAAATGTATTTTCCCGAGGACACGCTTGTTTAGGGCCACCACTCGAATTGAACCTCCACGAACTTCGATGGTCACTGTAGTAAAATGTTATTCGTCACACACATAATGAAACCAAAATTAGTCTAAAGATGTGGAAAATCTACTTTACAACGGGTAATCAACCAGAAGATGAGGTACACTGAAGACATGACGATACAAATTGAGATCAGCCATCGGTACGTTAATTTTCCACCATCAAAAAAGCATCAAATGACACTGCGAGTCAAAGTGAGCGCATATCTGAGCTACTACATCGAGACGGAGAGCGAGCTCCGAGTGGACAAACCGGATCCACGAAGCAACCAATTCGGTGGCACGATAATTAGCGGGCAAATGAAGATCCTATCGTGGTCGTGGTCGCAAAGGCAGCGGCAAGATGCCTCGTTTGGCCACCGGGAATAGGTTACAGAGCGACGACTCCGATGAAGGTGACAGTGAGTGATAGTCATGACAGCGCCAGCGGCTTGTGTTATTACTTAATCATCTCGGAATTGAAGTTCGAAACAGAGTTTCAATTCGGTTTTAGAATGTCTATCGCTAGGACAATACCATCGATTGTTATCGCAAGCTCATTAACACCTGTCAAGTGCGTCGTACTGAGTATCAAAAACGTAATACCTGTACTAGTAGGTACTGGCGAGCAAGACACTTGCAAGTGGATACCGACTCATCGCTTAAACCGGTTTTTGACGCTTTTAATAGTCTTCTGTTCGCTTCCCCTGCTTCCTGTCGTCGTCGGAACTGAAATGATGAGGACGTAAACAACACGAACGAACAGCACTGCGGTCGACGACTGCCGCCGACCGATGAGTGGATCAACGCGGATAAGAATGCTTGTACTTTGTAGGGCTTTGTTTACGTTGCCAAGTGGATTTTGTCGCCCCCGAAATGGGCATGTAATTTGATCCACTCTGAAACATGTGCGTTTCCCCTTTCGGGTATGAATCAGTGTTGGATGAATTGATTTGTATTTCTAAGTACTGAAAAGTGACACACACACTTTGTTTTGTTCGGTATACAGCATGTAGAGAGTTTAATTGCGTGATCTGAAAATGGTATTTCAAGTCTGGAAAACTGGTTTTGAAAATAAAACAAAGGTCAGGATTTTGAGAATTAACAAGTCCAGCCTCACAGAAACGTACTATGTTCAGAAACTAATACTACTGGAAATCCGGTATTTTGAGTGAAGTTTAGTTAAAATAATAAAAACTTCTTTAAATTTGTCGAACCTCTTAACGGAATCCCTTTATGAAGAGCTTTGAGTGTGTTGGTTTATTTCCTTTTAATTCCGTTATAATTGCTTATATTTTGACAGATACGCGTATTTCATCTAAATACTACTTGCAGACTTCATCACTGTTGGTACTGATGAAGTCTGCAAGTAGTAGATGAAATCTGTCAAATCAAATCTGATCTGTCAAAAGATAAGAAATTTCCTTGGAACTCTCCACTGAATTCTCTAAAAATTATCACCGTTGTTTGCAATTTAAATTCCATTGGAATCATCATCGGAATTTAATTCCGAATGAATAGGGGAAATGTAGGTAATGTCAGCCTAAGTGTCCCTAATTTGGGCCCATACATAAATTCAGCAATCGACTAAATTTTCAATAGCAACCAAAAATATCCATTAGTAACGTCCCAATAACGCGTTCATCTAGATAAAATTGATAAATAGCAGACTTTCAGAGATGGGCCCAATCTTAGATCCATAAACCAACATTAGAGACATTTCCCCTATTCCTCGAAATTATCTTGAAATGCTCCTCAGTAAGAAATCCTTTGGAATTATTCTCAGAATTTTTGATTAATTTATTTCAGAATTCCCTTTGCAGTAAGTAACAAATTCTATAGATTCCTCATAACAAATTATTTGGCATTCAAGTCAGAGCACACCTTGAATACTTTTCCGAGTTCCATTGAAGTTCTCCTGGAATTATTTTCAGATTTATAACTTCCGAAAAAAATCCCATATATTCCGTATTCTTTTTCTCCCTGAAACTTCTTGAAATTATCCTCAGAATCCCTTTGGAATTCTTCTTCAAGTTCCTTGGAGTTTCCTTCAGAATTCCTTAGGAATTAACTTTAGAAATTCCTTTGAATTTTCGTTAAAATTTCCTTCGAAGCGCTATCAGGGTATACTTGGAATTCTACTCAGAACCAGCTTGATATTCAGGTTTCACATAGAATCTGGAGTTCCTCATGGCTACTTTGGAAGCAGATTGCACTTCATATTTTTCTCACAGTTCTTACCAGAATGAGAATGAGGAATGAGTTCCTTAAACATTATCATCAAATTTCATACACCTTGAAAATCATGCAAGGTCCTTAATCTTGGCGATTTTCCAATCTGTGATCTTGGTAAATACCTAAGAAAATACTAATTGTCCGACATAATCAATTTTGAAAATATATCTAAAGAACTTCTCTAAAATCTTTGATCAGCCGGAGATCTGTTGAGTACTGATCAACCTGCCCACTAAGAATAATTTCTTTTAAGAATAAGAGTCGTCATTTTAAGTTTTGAATAGCTGGGGATCTTCATACCGATATCTGAAGTCTTTTTTGAATAGGTCCTATTCGATCAAAAAATCTATTATCTTGATTCGCTTTCTACCGCGACCCGGTTTTTTCACAAAAGTCGTTCACAATCTTTAATTTAATTTTTGAACTTTTCATTACATGCATCAATACTATCCACCGCTCATGTTACGGTAGAAAATTAATCAAGTTAATCGATTCTTTGATCGACGAATGGACATATTCAAAAAAGACTCCAGATATGTGAGCAACCTGATTAAAAAAAAATATACCCAGAAATCTTCGATCAGCTGTAGATCTTTTAATACTTCCTGACTAACCTGCCCTCTTGGGAGAATATCTGAGGGATGTCAGTTGCAGATCTTCAGAATAGTAATAAAGTCTTGAACAATATTCAGATGACTTTATTAAAATCATGAGTGAGCCTTGGAGGCAGGACTGGCTGGACTCACGAAATCTGTTCATCTGTAAAATTAAAAATGAGACATGCTCGCTGAGTAGACCTACCTGACCACCGCTCTCAAGTGGTGATCTCCAGACTTAGGTCAGGACACACCCGTATCTCACACAACATAACGGGAAACGGCGAATTCCACTGACCCTCCCAAGTAACATTTCAAGTTTTATCGAGGTTTATAGCATTCTACAAGTCTAAATAACGGTCTACAGAACCTTCATAAAACTCAAATTGTTACTTGGGCTGTCCACTGTGCCAGATCCACCATTCGGTGGAACACTTTATATGCAGCATCCGCGACGCCCTCAGTGAAGATCCTTGCCTTTCCTAAAGTTCTACGAAGTATCATGAAGATCTAAGAATTCTCTTGAAGTTCTACAACGTCCCTTGAACTTTTACGAAGTTTCCCAAACTTTTACTAAAACCCAATTATGTTCTTTTAACTTCTACAAAAAATGCTACTATTGACTACTACGAATCTTCCGATTTACTGATAAATTCTATGAATTGAAATTTGTATCGAACACCGTCCCCAGCTTTCAATAATTCGTTGAATATTTTTTTCTAAATAAATCTGGCAGCTCTGAATACTCATACAGACCCACACATTTTATTAGCTATCGAACAGACAATTTGAAAATCTATTTGGCATCCCACATGCTCGATTCTAATCGGAAATAATGGTTAAATCGTTCCGAAAAGGATATTATATGTGATTGTGGCCGTAGCCAACATTTTATTTTATATTGCAATAGGGTAGAGCGCTACTTCATCGTAAGCGCTAATTTCCGTTCTATCGATCAGAAAAGATCAATAATATCAATGATTTCACCGTGCACAAATCAATAATAGGTTTGTTCCGATGCGTTAGTTCATTAGCTACAACATAAATCCTATTTGAGCGCATTGTATGAATATTTACGCTCATTGTTCTCAAAACAAAAGAAGCGCTCCTACCGAATCCCTTTTTTCTACGTTTATACGTAGGACGAAGGAAATCTAATGGCGTTTCAATGCGTTTGGGCGAATTTAGAATCAAGAAGCAGTATTAGATTTTAAACAATATCTTAACAGTTTGTGACTCTTTATCAAATCGAACCGTACGTATGGAAAGGTGAATAAATTTAGAAGTCGTCTTCGACATAAATATTACATTTTTTGTTCAAACCCGTTCAAAAAAGAGAGGTAAAACGCGGGTTGTGCTTAGTAGGACGGAAATCAGATCAAAAGCCCTACAGTCGTCATCTTCACCGGATTTGAACATATCTAGTCTTAGTTTTATGCATGGAAAATGTACCCAGGCCGGTAGTGGGTATGTAATATAATAGTAGCAGGGCTGGTAGCGATCAATGCTGTCAAAAATAGTGATTTTAGTGACCATGTTGAAGAAATAAGTGACCAAATAGAGACTTAAAGTTGTAAAAAAGTGACTTAAAATTTACCTAAGGGAAGAAAATTAGTCACTCTGATGGCACACCAAATAAATGTTTGATGTTTTAGACTTATTCAATTAGATTCTCATAAGCACTCCGCAGCGAAATAATTAATATAGTTCTATGTTCAAAGTGTTTTTTATGTTACTTCATACGCGAAGTTAACGATTTTCAGAGTATTCCACAGCCGCAGTCAGTTTATGAGCAACAAGAGGGACGCACATTTTTGCCTGTGGACTTGGAGACATACTTCAAGTCCCCGCGTACATCGTACGGGCTAGGCAAAAATGTGCGTCATCTTGAAAACTGTCGCTTTAATGGCCCTTCGCTCATTTTCAACTTCTATTCAATTTTCATACTGCCGTACTCTAACGGAACTATCCACCTACATTCTTCTAAAGATCATTCTCTAGCTAATAAATCATCACACTAAGGCTTCATGTTAGCATTTCCAACCAACTCTGATAGTTCTATGATTTTCACTGAAGGTCTCAAGATCTGTCTGAAGTTTAAATCATCGAAACTAATTCATAGCTTCTTCGATAGTCTAGAGCCTTCCCAAAATATTTCTCAATTTCATTAAAAATCTCTTGACTGCCATGCCTTGGTATTTTTTTTAAAGAATCCACAATTTTAATGGAATTGATTAAATTGCCTTTAAGTTCTACAATTTTCCTTATGTTTTATAAAGTTTATAAACGCTCACGGAACTTTTCCTTAAATCACTAATTTTCCCTGCAAGAAGAATGCTTACCTTAATTTCTCTAAATTGATCAAATGTTCCGGAAAATTTTCTGATATATATTTATAATTCCGTGAAGCTTCTAAAGTTTTCGGATCAATCATAGAATTCTCGGAATATCCCATAATTCTAAGCAACTCCTTGTAAGCCGCTGCAAATTTCCTTAAGTTAATTTTTCTGATGTTATCTAATCGTCTTCGAAGTACTCGGAACTTCACTGAATATAATGAATCAATCAATAAGGTTCTCTGGAATTTCTTGAAAATATCGGTGCTTGCCTTTTTTAATTAATGGTACTTCGTTGATGTTCTCTAATTAACTTAGCTAAATTTTCGTATTTTTTATAGATCTTAAAATTTCCATGATATAAAACAACCCTTGAAATACTCTCACATTTTCCGGATTTTCAAATAATTTTCATTGCGTTCCAGAAATTTTCTCTGAGCAAACCGAAGTTTCCGGAAATTCCGGTTTCTGCAATTTCCTTGAAATTTTCTGAACGGTCCTTCGATTCTCTCATCTGTCTTCATGTTCTCGGAGCTTTCCTAAAACTCTCAACTCTAATGAAGATCTCAGTTCTGCTTTAAAATAAATGGAATTCTCGCTAACACTTTTAAACTTCCCTGAAATTCCCTTGATTTCAGTGCACTTCCTGAAATATTTCTGAATTTTTCATAAATTTTCTGAAGGTCTCTATACTGAATCTCTCGGAACATCTTAAGGGTTCTCGATTTTAATCCAGCACCTCATGAAACTATCCTGAATTTGTCTAAACTCACGCTTATAGATTTTTAAACCAATTCAATAGTCTGGGTTGAGTGTTCACTCGGCTATCGACAGAAGTAGGCCACTCTCGATGTGTGTCACGCGATCGTTTGTTTACTCGGCAGCAACCATTGTGTGGTCCTCCTCATTGTTCTTCATCAGCAGTACTTTCGGTCGATGCGGCGTCGACTTTGGAAAGTAACCGTTTCGTGATGAATGTGTGAGTGCTGACCACGTCTTGCGTCCATTGATGCAATGGAAGCGCTCTGCCCCCCGTTGGCGATACTGCCATACAATCAAACACATTGCATAGTTGAAGATAAAGTGATTATTGTGTTGTACCTTATAGTTTTAAGATATTTTGTATAGTGAACAAGAATCCTCAGCTCTGTAAAGTTAATTCGGTTGAGCCTTATCAAATAACTTAATAAATAATAGTCTGGGCTAAAGTTTGGGGGACTTCCCCTTAAGATTTCTGGAATCCCCCAAAGATCTCTAGATCTAGCTTTTCTGAGATCAATAGAACTTCATTAATGTTTTCGGCGCCGGTGGTGTAGTGGTAAGCGTGATTACCTCTCACCCCAGCAGGCCTGGGTTCAATCCCAGTCGGCGCCGCCGGGATGTTGTGAGGCATAACATCTCTGATCACGCCTTCCTTCGGAAGGGAAGTAAAGCCGTTGGTCCCCGGTTCATGAGTTGATGGGTCGATAGGTAGAGTCCAGTTGTGGGAGCTGCCTTCCTGGCGTCGGTAGCATTGGTGCTCAGCACGGAAAACAAGATCGACGGAAAACAAACCAAAGAAAAAAAAAAATTAAATTTTCGTATTTTTGATAGTACGAAACGTCAAGACATTAAAAATGTTGACATCTTAGACTTATTAAAATGAAGTAAGTGTTCAACTTCAAAATTTAATGGATTTGAGCTAAAGCCGTTTCTTTAAAACTGATTGTCATGTCTTATACACGTTTGCGTTAAAAACATATTTTTCGCGCATTTCATAAATAGCATTCTTATTATAAACCTGGAAATCATCCGCCAAAGTTATGGCAAAAACCTGGAAAACTCAGGGAACTTTATTTAGCCAAATGAATGGACACCCTGTAGATAGAGAAGAACGATTAAACGTTAAAAAAATATATCAGGTCGTAAACTTCGAATTGTTCAAAAATAGAACCAAATATAGGCCTATCCAGAAGAATGATCAATCTTGAAATAAATTCACGTTTAAAAAAGTTTGAAATAGTGACTTATTACAAGAAAAAGTGACATTAGTGACTTGGCCTTAAAAAAGAGGCTTTAAAAAAAGTGACCAAGTCACTAAAAAGTGACTCGCTACCAGCCCTGTAGTAGTGACTGTATAGACTAAATTAACGAAAATAGTGACTTTAAAACGTTCAAAAAGTGACTGCTTGTACCATTTATTGATCGAAAAAAATGGTTCCAATATTTCGTTGACTGCGACCCATTTCAAGAAATTTTATAAACTCACAATCATGACCCATTATAAAAATTTGTTATGTTAAATAATGGTTTAAGGATCCCGTTAATTTGATCTAAAAAAATTATTGTTTGTTTAATGGTAGTCAAATAATAACTTTATTAATTCAATAAGCTAACAAGAAGAAGAAGAGGCGCGCAGCGGGCAAGGTGGATCGACAAAGTAGTAGATGACCTGCGGACTAGACTGATGCAAAATTTGAAATTTTCTCTCCACAGTGCTTAAACGGTTCAAAATTGGGTCCTATTTAGCTTCCCAAGATTTGAACTACTTTAGTAAGAAACTGACTTGGCACAAACCATTCCAAGTTTATATGGGAATTACTGTGGGAAAACTTATGTTTTTATTCATATCTATCTAACAATTCACCACATCACTATGCTTTTAAAAATTATAGCAGTGATTGTAGCAAATTTTCTCAGTTACAACTTTGTTGAAAACTACTTTTCAATCAAATGTAAGGAACAAAAGTTATTAATGATTCAAGTCACTGATGTCTTATGATTATGCTCTTTCAACTGTTAGGCAGGCAACATTTGGTGTTTCTGGTGCGAAGAATAGAGCACAAATATCATGGCTACTATGTCGCACTGCAGAATACAGTGTTGCCCACAGAACAGCTGCTTGATCATGCCATAAGATTATCAATCTCTCAACCAATTAATAACAATTTAATTTAACATTTGGCTGAAAAACGATACTCCGCAAAGTTGTAGCTTAGAAAATTTCCCGTAAGAATAGTTATAGAAATTTTCGAAAAAGCAATATGCAATGGGAATAAGACAATGAACAAAAAGTTTGGTTTTCCCATAGTAATTTCCATATAAACTTTGAATAGTTTGTACCAAGTCAGTTTCTTATCAAATGAGTTTAAATTTTGGGAGGCTAATCAGGACCTGATTTGCAACCGTTTGAGCACTGTGGAGCGAAATTTTCAAATGTTGCATCAGTGTACTGCGGACCCTTCGCAGACTACGAGGCTGGCGAACTGTGGTCATGGATCGAGTAGAGTGGAGACGACTTCTTCGGACAGCAGAGGACAACAAGGCCTTAGCCTGATTGGTAAGGTAAGTAAGCTAACTCCCTCTTATTTTTTTGACTCGATTTATGAGCCTAATTTTACTACTACTGTATCACTTTTACTTTCAATAATTCACTTTTACTAATTCACTAATAGACTATGACTAAACACTGAAGAAGTTTGAAAATAATAAACGAAATACGTATCTGTTATAGTTTAAAGCGATAGTGAAAGTGAATTAATGAAAGTGAATCAGTGAAAGTGAATTAGTGAAAGTGAATTATTGAAATTGAAAGTGATACAATAGTAGTAGAATTAAAAGGAAAAACAACGTAAAAGGTTTATCGATTTATGACACCAAACAATTTACTAAGTTGATTTCATTTTCATTTTCATTTTCATTTTCATTTTCATTTTGCAGCGTTTGGTGGGGCAATGGGAGCGCAAGTCAATCAAGTCGAGGATAAAGGAAGGGTAATGGCTGAATAGTCTATGCGGACCACTTGAACGCCATGGGAAAAGGAAGGGATTGGAGAGGTCGGTTGTTGGGGGGTTTTGAGGAAATGACACATAGTACTAGATTTGTGCTGCAAAATGTAAAGAAACCGAAAATCCATCTCCTACCCATTCATCCTTTCACATATATACCAAATTGATATTTTAAAGCAACCATCAAAATAAACAGACAATATATGAAAAGGCTAGTTGCCAGTTGCTTTAATGGCTAGTTGCCTCCCTAAGCGGACGGGACTCTTTTGTTAATCTACTTAATGTTATTAGGCTGTCTAAATTTTCTTATTTAAGTTCGTTTGATGATTATGATATCTCATTAGCCTAATTTGATAAATAATTGAAATCTCTAATCTACCTACCATGCTTTATTAAGTACCTGCACTTGTGTATGTAATTTAAAATTTAACGTGTATCAAGTTGTTTTTCTTTCAGATTTACTTTAAGAATACTAACCATAGATTGTAAGTTTGATTAACCTTGTGTTTAGTTTGTGTATTATGCGTGTAGTTTTTTTTAAATGTTTGTTTTCAAGATGAATAGAAATAAGTTCATGTTTTAGGATTAATTAAATATTTGTATAATAAATCATATTTCAAACCTCCTTCTCCCTTTCCCCATCCAAAAAATTGTAAATCTCCACTAACCTCGAGACGACCGCGAGTAATCGGTTCAATTCCTTTAACTCTAGGTTTAAGACATTAATCATGTATAATGCAAATGATAACTCGGCTCTGTAAAGTTTATTCGATTGAGCCTGTACAAATAAATTAATATAAAAAAAAAGTTGTTTTTGCCTTTGACCTATATTTATTATGTATTAGTTCGTCCCAGGTGACACCTTCAAGCGACTAAAATGCTTCACTTTAAAGATAGTTTCCTAACTGATTTTTAAATTATATAGGGTATATGCTCCAACTATGCTCACACGTTTCCACTATGTCGTCCTACAAAATTACGTATGGATATGTCACAACAGAAGCACGCCACAGTGGAAATCCTGAACCATAGTTCAAACATTTATCCCAAATCAAAATGAAGCACGTATAAGATTAGTTACAATACCATGTACAAAAATGATGTTTAACATTGTTCCCTGAGTAATACCTACTTCAATGAAAACAACAATGAAAGCTTGTAACGCAAATAGAAGGAGCACTGTTGGGCGTTTTCTGAAATATTTCAATAGTATAATTCCCGTGCAAACCAAATAAATCTATCTGTGTAAAAATAAATAAAATAACAGTGATTTGCGGCAAAACCCGCCAGTGTCGCACCCAACGTCAGTGCCTATACGTAAGCGTACTACAACGCGGCTCTCAAACAAAGGAGTAACAAGTGTGATACTATCACTTCAGACTAGAACTTTGGTTCTCTTATGCAATGGTTCATCAGAGAGGGAAGCTCAGTAATACTCATCGCATGCTCATGACTCTATTCTGTCACGGCATGAGCCAACGATGCCGGACCTAAACCAACCGTCTCCAACGCTCCACTATGAAGCATAAGATTAGGCCCGCCCACCAACGTCCAGGTTAAAAACTAGCCAAGGGGAGGGAACAATTTACTAAGTTGATTTCAGATTCAAATCGCGAATTGTTTATTAGCGTTAGCGTTGTATGATATACTTCGTAGATTGGATACTAGCAACACTCACGTCTCTTCTGTAATTCTCAGTTAGACTACTTTCAGGAATAATGCTGGGGAGTTAACATTGGTTCCAATCTAAGCAAGAGTAACAGAAGCATGACTGTCGCTATTCCGGGCCACGCCCATCTTTACCATAACTAGGGATAGGGAAGGAAATGTTGATGTAGTACTTACTTAACGAGAGGCCACCGACTTACCCGAGCAGGAACGAATATCTCGATACCTTAAATTGGTATGGATGAGCCTGACATAAGAGGTAAAATACCAAAAAATAATACCAAAAAAATGTTCCCACAATACCGTTCCAATACCAAATTATGATAATGCAATACCAAAACAATACCACCCACGTATTCTTTTGGTATTCAAATATCAATTTTTGGTATTTACAAAGTATTTTCCATGTAATTTTTTGGTATTATTCTTTGGTATTTTACCTCTTATGTCATGCTGGTCAATACCAAATTTTGGTATAAGATCAGAATGATGTATTCATAAGTTATTTTCTCCTGCTCGGGTAGCGACACCCTCATAAGTGCTACGGAGTTGGAGGGTTGGGTAGGGTATTCGGTTAGGATTCACCTCAAGTTGGCGATGCAACCAAAAGTATGTATTGTTTATTTGTTGTTTATTTAATCTCTCGATAGCCGGCTATCGAAAGAACATATTAATTTTGATTAGTGATAATGAATTTTAAGAGTCATGACGGAGAGCTTGGGATTAAACCCATGATTTTCTGCTCAGTAAGCAAAAACGATCCCTCCAGTGTCATCGAGCATCTCAGAACCATAACGCTTCGCGACAATACAGGACTACGTTTTCGCTTGATATGCAAATAGTTTCCGAGGTTAATGTTCAATATCAAATATACAAATGATGGTGGCGATTTATTGTGCTGTGGAAGAGCTTGGGGTTAAATCCATGATTTCTGCTCAGTAAGCAAAATCGATCCCTCCAGGGTCATCGAGAATCTCATAATCCACAGCGCTTCGCGTCAAAGTACGAATATATGGATGAACTATCTATTATTGAATAACTATATTTACGATAATTACATGAAAGAAATAAAATATAAACTACAAACAAACCGTGACTCCTAAAATCTCAAAGAGATATTCTCACAAATATATTTCACGCAACCAGGAACCTCAAAACCATTAAACACTATAATGATACTCTGCACATGTTAGACACAAGAAGAGGCCAAAAAGCAAGCGTCCGACACACAAAAGCCGCCAAATCCACTTGCAGTCACAATCAACGATTCTACGAATCGCGAGCGCTCACGAATCATAAAACCGCCGACTGCGGCACTCTGAAATCGAAATTGACAGGCTCTATGCATCAAACACCCGCCTTCCACATCCATCAACACAAATCTCCATTACAACAACTAACGAATTCAAAACTCCGAATTGTTTATTAGAAAGAAATATTGAGGCACAGAAGTTACACCTCAAATTTTCATAACTCTGGAACCTTCACAACTTCTCTAGATAGCAGTCTAAGACAAAATCTCATTAATCTGGAACGAGGAAAATTTTCTACGAAGGAAAGATCGCGGACATAGAAATGCACCTAGAAAAAAAATTAATATTTCGAGATGCATTTTAGAGATATTGGACCAAATTAGCCATGCTGGCACTACGAAATTCGAGATCTCTAAGACAAATAAATTAAGATCAGCAATGATTTTCTTATTTTGAATAGGGGAAAACTCAGCTTCGGCAATACCTTAACCTATCATCGTCAGGGGGTAAACAACGTCTTTGAGAGCTCAATTTTGGAATGTAGATACATTGTGTTTCAGGGCATCTATTGACCAAATTTGAGTGCTTTAGGACTTTGTTTACCCCCTGACGATAATAAGTTTAGGTATTGCCGAAGCCGACATTTCCCCTATGTAGAATGTAATTTCACAGTCATAAAAAAAAATGAAATGCTATCAACATTTTATGATCTTGGACATAGGATTTATTTTCTAAAATCTGGTCTTGGAAATTCTTTGATTCCAGACTACAAGTCCGGAAAAAATACAATATGTACAATTTAATGGACTAAAAAAAAACATGCAAGATTCTGCGACATGTTTTTTTTCGATGTTTGCTACCGAGCTTCAAAGAGTTTTTAAAATTATAGTCGTTGAAAAAATGTCTAGAGCATGAAAATTTTCCCCGATTATTTTTCGAAAGAAAACTTTCAAGATCACGAAGTAAATAAGCCAGCATATCACGATCAAAGGCAAGGGAAAAAATCAGAAATTTTATTATCTGGTCTGGACATACTTTGAAGATAGCGGACTTGAATGTCTAGACCACGGAGATAAAAAAAAATACAAAACATTGATTGGGCAGTTCTGGTCTGTTCTCAACTCTTCTTTTTCGAACTTCACATGCTGAATTTTAATGAATCTTTATAACGCAAATTTGTTACTAAATCAAGCTGTGCTTTTTTAAGACAAATTTTTACTCTCAACCAATAATCGTAAAAAAGTTACCTTAGTGACAACATTTTAAGAAATAATGACTTTTTAGTGACTGACTTGAAAATAGTAATATAAAAGTGATCTACAACCAGGTCTGCAATATTCTCAAAATGTTACTTATAACCTTCTGAAAAACCGGCGCCGGTGGTGTAGAGGTAAGCGTGACTGCTTTCTAACACCCCAATGGGTCTGGGTTCAATTCCAGTCGAGGTCGGTGGGATTTTTCTGAGGCATAAAAATCTCTGGTCACGTCTTCCTTCGGAAGGGAAGTAAAGCCGTTGGTCCCGGCCCATGTGTGTTGTGAATGGGTGCGATATCCTACGCAGGTGTGGAAGCTGCCTTCCTGCACATTCGATTGCCGTCAATGGATGGCAATCGATGTCCGTCGGTGATTGGCACTAGATTGCGGAACAGAGACCGACGTTAAATAAAGGAAAAGAAGAACCTTCTGAAATTGAGTAAGTCTTGAATTGAATATCCACATAAAAATAAATAGAACAGCGCTTCCAAGCTTACGTTTCGAAATGTAGATTAAAACTAAGCTTCTTCTCCGCTCGTCGAATCGCATACCTGAAGAATGCTATGTTAATTTCATCATCATCATATGTAGTTTCTGGCAATTAATGCAATACTTTTTCCTAAATCATAAATAATTAAACATCAAAATAAACCTTAGCAGTCTCTCTTCCCTCATGAAACAAGAACGTGAGACCCTTTCGACTATTGCGTGTCCATCAGCACGCCATGCTCACTCTCACCCTGCCCCTTTTCCACAAAAAAAGCTATCGCATCATAGTATATGCATGCAGTCAAGTCAAGTTACCACAGAGTGTTGGACGCCGCCGAAAGCGCCATCTCGTGAGGAGTGTTAAATTTTACGCTTTTCTCTGACAAGCAGCAGCACCAGCCAACAGCGAGCAGCGAACGACGGCGCCGCCAAACAGTCTATTCAAACGTGAAAGAAACTAGACAACTCCACTCAACGCAGTGCAGGTGCGATTAAACCGTCAACAGCAACGTGACGAAACCACTACTGACAAAAAGGAGTTTTTTTTTCGCATTCAAAGCCGCTCTGATTTATCGATGTTTTTTTCAATATGACGCCCGGAGCTGACAAATGACAGAAGATTATGGTAATGTCCTAATTAGGCGGTAGTAAAAGTTGACTTGGTTTAGTATAAACAAACTTGTAGTTTTAAATAAACAACATAGGATGAAGTTTTCATCAGATTCAAATTTTGTGGTCCAAAAATGGCGCCACCGACCAGCTACAGTGTAACCCCACCACTGAAACGTGAACCTCAGTATAGCCAGTCACTTAAAAATTCAATCACCAAATTTTGCTGATGCTGAATTTCATAACCCAACCCGACGGCCACCGATTCCAACATTCCACCAAGTTTAATCTGAATTCGATTAACCGAATCGTATAGCAAAAACAAAACCAAAGTTCGCCATCGCACATTTTCACATCATTCGGTCATTTTGCTTTGCTCCGTGTCGCATAACCTGACCGGAGATGATTAAAAACAGTCAGCAGATAGCGAAAGTCTTTTATTTTCTCTCTATAGTTTGATTCCTCGTCCGTTTCGTCGATTAGACCGTATAAAATTAAGCATCACCAAAGTACCTCCACTATGAATCAGGACATGGTGAATTCACTGCCTCAACCAACCAGCTCTGATAACGCGGCGAACGCACACACACACACACACACATGGCTTGGATGACGGAATCGATGATTTCATCAAATTAAATTTAAAATGACTATCGGCGTGTGTCTCACTTCTTCTTTCTGTCTGCTTGGACATAAATGCAGCTTCCTGTGAGTGCTGTGTCTCTAGCGGTAACATCAGCATCGGTAATGCATCGCGCAGATAATGAATCAGCAATCGATTACGCTGTGCAGTAGATGGCAAGGTGCTGGAAGGTGCAACCTGAAGAAGGGTATTTACATCACGACCGCAGACTCCGGTAACGACTCTAGCCAACCAACCTGTTCTGCTGTCTGATGAAGGTTTGTCCTCAGCACAGCCTAATTGAAATGGGAAGAAGGAAATTGGTCAATCCATAGATGCAGACATAGACTCTCGGATCGATAGCACTTGTCTTCTACGAAGCTTTTCTTTCAGTTTGGGATTTGATCACTTCAGCATCAGTAGCCAGATGGAAGATTGTGAAGCGAGGAAGAAATGAAAAATTAATTTCCCTGTTCACGACATAGACCGACCGACGGAGCCAGTTACACGCATCATTACCATGACGGAGTGGTCGCGTCCCCCATTGTCCTAAAAAATTATAGAACTTGGCAACTCGACTTTGACTGAACGACCGACCAACAACACTGCACCACTGATGGGGGTTGTTGTAGTTTTCCAAATAAATGGCAGCAGCTGCGAGGAGGCTATTAGATCGAAATTGGAGCTATTTTTGATGGGCAGAGCAGTTTAGTTTGAACCGTTGTTCAATTTACTGGTCCCGTTCGTTGCCGAGCTCGGTGCAGCTGGAGGCAAGCAATGCGATTAATTTTTGATATAGTACTTAGATGGAACAGGTGGTATGATTCGCATGGTTCGGGTGGTACGGCTAGTCAGTGGACATAGGAGGAGATGTGTAGGGAGAATTGTCCAATCGGATTGTTGTTAGCTGCAGTTGGTCAAAAAAGCACTTCCAGAAGTTTCCTGTGGAGTACCTTTCTACCCTTGTTGGCTAATCTTTTAATAGTTGCATAGGAGAAAATATAAGACAATGTAACAATAGCATGTAATGGGAAATGTAGTAATTGCTAAATACTGTTCTCCTCAGAGATCTCATAAACCTGAACAGCTGGAAGATTACTATCTTGGAAAAAGGCATTTAAGTTTTCTACCTTCAATAAAATTCTTCGAGGAGGATTAAACCATTACGGAAGTTATGGGGCTTTCGATAAACTATATTGGCAGTATTTGCGAGATGTCAGAACTTCTCTCTTATTCAAACAGACTACGTAGTTTATGAACAGCTCCTAAGTAGGTGAAGTTCTAAACACCTAAATGATGTGTAGTCAATGAATAATCTGTGGTGGAAAGTTTATTTGAAAAAAAATCATCCGGACATCTTGAACAAACAAATTGGGGAAATGGATGTGATGTCGGCCTAAATGCCCCTAATTTGGGCCCATACATAAATTCAGCACTCGACTAAATTTTCAATAGCGACCAAAAATATCCATTAATACCGTCCTAATGACGCTTTCATCTAGGTAAAATTGATTAATAGCAGATTTTTAGCGATGGGCCCAATCTTAGATCCATAGGCCAACATTAGAGACATTTCCCCTATTACATATTTGGCTGGTAAACAGCTGGACAATGCGTACCATTGATACTTCGCGTATCTGCAGGTATAAAATAGACCCCACTAGCGGTCCTTAGCCTCTTGTCTGGTAACTCCTATCCCTACCTTCCCGCGGTGCCGGCTGGGGTATGAGTAACCATAGGGAAGATCGGGTAACCAACCCCGGTGGGACCTTGGTCGTATGCTGACAGGGAAGGGGGGGACTCCTCTCTCCGGAGAGTGCAGTCTATTCACAATGGAGGTGCGGCTCAAAACGGCGTCTTTTGTCCATGTTAGGAGCGGCTGATCAACGACCTGGTGCCAGCGTGGGACTCTAAACAGTGCTGTGCACGATGGTCCCCCGGCGAGACAATGGGGGTTGGTGCAGGCCCTACAAGCCAGCCATAAAAAAAAAACAAAAGTACAGGAAGTAAGCAATGTAAATATGGACCGGAACAATCGGCATAGACCCAAGCAACGGAAACTGACTAACGATTGGAAACTCGGAACATGGAACTGCAAGTCTCTCAATTTTTTGGGAAGTACCCGCATTCTTTCCGACTTATTGAGGGTACGCAATCGTAGCGCTGCAGGAGGTTTGCTGGAAGAGATCGTCGGTACATACGTAGAGGGATGGTTATACCATCTACCAGAGCTGCGGCAAGACACATGAGCTGGGTACAGCTTTAATCGTGATGGGCGAAATACAGAAATGCGTGATTGGGTGGTGGCAAATCGATAGCAGAATGTGCAAGTTGAGGATCAAAGGCCGTTTCTTCAATGTCAGCCTAATCAACGTGCACAGCCCTCACTTAGCAAGTGACCATGGCGATAAAGACGCTTTTTACGCGCAGCTGGAACGGGAATACGACAGCTGCTCAAGCCATGACGTCCAAATCGCCATCGGTGATCTTACCGGTCAGGTCGGCCAGGAGGAGGAATTCAGACCGCTTATAGAATAGTTCACCAGCTAACGAACGCCAACGGCCTTAGACTCATCGATTTCGCCACCTCTAAGAACATGGCCATACGTAGTACCTGCTTCCAGCATAGCCTCCCATATCGGGACACCTGGAGATCACCGCAGCAGACAGAATCGCAAATCGACCACGTTTTGATCGACGGAAGGCACTTCTCGGACATTATCGACGTCAGGACCTATCGCGGCGCAAATATCGATTCGGACCACTACCTTCTAATGGTCAAGGTGCGCCAAAAACTTTCCGTTGCCAACAACATTCGGTACCGACCCCCGCCACGGTACAATCTGGAGCGACTGAAGCTGCCCGAAGTCGCAACTGAGAGTACGTGCAATGCCTCGACGCAGCGTTGCCGGATGAGGGAGAGCTCACCGAAGCCCATCTTGAGGACTGCTGGAGCAATGTGAAACAACAGCGCTGCTGAAGGCGCCGTTGGGTTCGTGGAGCGGAATCGACGGAACGATTGGTTCGACAAAGAGTGTCAGACGGTTTTGGACGAGAAGAACGCAGCGCGGGCGGCGATGCTGCAGCAAGGAACCCGTCATAATGTGGAGCGATATAAACAGAAGCGAAGACAGCAAACCCATCTTTTCCGGGATAAGAAGCGCCGCCTGGAAGAGCTGGAGTGCGAAGAAATGGAGCTTCTCAAGAAACACGCAAGTTCTACAAGAAACTCTGGGCATTCCGCCAAGGCTTTGTGGTATCTTAACGAACGAACGTGAGGTGATTGAAAGGTGGAAGCAGCACTACGATGAACATCTGAACGGCGCAGAGGCGGAGGACCAAGGCGGCAGGAGGAATGGCTTCGTCGGTACAGCGGATGAGGGGGACATGCCAGCTCCCACGATAGGTGAAGTTAAGGATGCTATCCGACAGCTTAAGAACAACAAAGCAGCTGGGAAAGATGGCATCGGAGCGGAACTTTTTAAAATGGGGCCGGATAAGTTGGCCACTTGTCTGCACCGACTTATAGTCAGGATCTGCGATACAGAACAGCTACCGGAGGAGTGGAAAGAGGGAATAATATGCCCATTATATAAAAAAGGCGACAAACTAGAATGTGAGAACTATCGAGCGATCACTATTCTTAACGCGGCCTACAACGTGCTTTCCCAAATCATCTTTCGCCGTTTATCGCCGCTAGCAAGCAGATTTGTGGGAAGTTATCAAGCCGGTTTTGTGGACGGGCGATCGACAACGGACCAAATCTTTACGTTGCGGCAGCTCCTCCAAAAGTGTCGTGAATATCAAGTCCCTACGCACCACTTATTCATCGATTTCAAGGCCGCTTATGATATTATTTACTGTAAAAAGCTATGGAAGATTATGGACGAGAACGGTTTTCCCAGGAAGCTGACCAGACTGATCAGGGCTACGATGGATGGTGTACACTGCTGCGTGAAGATATCGGACTCGTTTGAAACTCGCAAAGGACTTCGACAAGGCGATGGTCTTTCCTGCTTCCTATTCAACATTGCGCTAGAAGGTGTTATGCGGGGCAAGATATTCAATAAGTCCAGCCAGTTCATCTGCTTTGCTGACAACGTGGACATTGTCGGAAGAACGTTTCAGGCAGTGGCGGAGCAGTACACCAGGCTGAAACGTGAAGCAGAGAAGGTTGGATTAAAGCTGAATATGTCGAAGACAAAGTATCTGTTAGCGGACCGAGCGGGATAGGGCTCGCATAGGCAGAAGCGTGACAATAGCCGGAGATGAGTTCGAGGTGGTGGATGAATTTTTGTACTTCGGATAATTGGTGACGTCGGATAACAACTGCAGCAGAGAAAATCGTCGGCGTATTATTGTCGGAAGTCGTGCTTACTACGGACTCCACAAGACCCTGAGGTCGGGTAAACTTCACCTCCGTATTAAATGTACCATGTACAAGACACTGATAAGACCGGTAGTTTTCTACGGGAACGAGACGTGGACGATGCTCGAGGAGGACCTGCAAGCACTGGGTGTTTTCGAACGACGAGTGCTTAGGACCATATTTGGTGGGGTATGTGAGAACGGTGTATGGAGGCGAAGGATGAACCACGAGCTGGCGCAACTCTATGGCGAACCCTGTATCCAGAAAGTTGCGAAAGCCGGACGGGTACGATGGGCGGGACACGTTTTAAGAATGCCGGACAACAATCCCGCAAAAATGGTGTTTGCCTCGAATCCGGCCGGTACAAGACGAAAAGGAGCACAGCGAGCAAGGTGGTTAGACCAAGTGGAGCAGGATCTTGGAAGTGTGGGACGGTCAAGAAATTGGAGACAAGCAGCCACGGACCGAGTGAATTGGCGTAACATTGTGATGCAGGTGCAATCCTGAGGGATGTCAGACCAGGATAAGTAGGTAAATTGAAGTAAATTCATAGTCCTAGAAAAATTTACATGCTTCTGAAACGTAAATAACATTTTAAGATCTTGGATTTTTCTAGTCTTGGATTTTTTTTTTATTCTAGATTACAAGTTTGAAAAAAAAATACAATACAATTTAATGGACTGAGAAAATATTTCAAGATTCTGCGACATATTTTCTCGATGTTTGGAACACTAAAGTACAAAGATTTTTTTCTAAATTCAATTTAAAAAAAAAATCTAGGACATGAAAACTTTTCTACGGTATTTTTTGAAATCTAAGGACTGGAAAACGGGAGCGGGTCATTTCGCCGAAGCATGTTTCACCGAAGGTCATTTCGCCGAAGAGCAAGCCATTTTCTATGGTCTTGAACTTTTCTCAAAGCTCAGTCAATTTTGAAACCAGTCTCGAAAAAAGATTAAGAAGGTTCGATTTTTTCAACCTGGCAATCTAAATCAAATGTAACGCTTCCTTCTTTTAAACATGAGCAATTCATTCGACTTGTACTGATTTCCTTATTTTCTAAATAATCAATATTTATAGGAATGCATCTTTCTTTTAAACATGAGTAGTTCTTTCGGAATTTTTTATAAATAATAATTTTTTTACATTTATTGAAATGTTTCCTTCTGCTAAACATGAGCAGTTCTGCAGTTCTTTCAAGATGTGGTGATTTCAGATATTTTCAAATAATCAATATTTTAGATTTTCAGAAATGTTTCCTTCTTTTAAACATGAGCATTGCATTCAAGTTGAAATAGGGTTGCTTTACATGGGAATATCTGTTATTTAAATGCGTTCTAAATTCTTTTTAATTGATGATTAAAATTCGGCGAAATGTTCTTCGGCCTAACGTCCTTCGACGAAATTCAAATTTGTGATGGAATTGTCTATGCTATTTCGAGATCACAGGCGAGGGAAAAGATTAGAAATTGTATTATCTGTTCTGTACAAATGTTGAAGATAACGGACTTGAATCGCCCACAAACCGACATGAAATTTAAACTTAACTTTCGTTCGAAAACCTATAACGGCCGATTAAAATGTACAGTGATCCCATCAGTCAAAAGCATAGACACTTTCTATCCAGATAAATATAACTTGTCCAGAATAGATCAGACATGCACCGACTCATACATTTCGTACGCGTGTTCGTGGCTTAGGCCCGTAGGCAGCATTTGGTTTCGGGGGGGGGGGGAGCTAATTTTATGACATAAAAACTTCAATGATTTATAAAATGTGCGCCTAACTGAACATCGATTGATACACTGTTCTTTTTTTACCTTAACCAAAATCGTTCAAAATCATGTGTCATTTTTTTTTTTTTTTTTTTTTTATTTGTTTTAATCTTTGATTGGAAATTTTAATGAACCATCAGAATGTAAAATAATAATTTTTCAAACTCTTTAATACGCAGTTATTAGAAAAGTTAAACAAATGTATGAAATTCAAGAAAATATTTGTAGTTTTAATTGTTTTCTGTTGGTAATGATGATCAAGATTTGCATTCTGTTAAGAAAGATAAAAATTTGTTACATATTTTTTAAAACATAATTATTTTAAGATTTTAATGGTGTTGAATCGTAAAATCACCGGCACCGGATCCTAATTCATTTAAATTTATGAAGGCGGTAAATAACAAACATCCCTCGATGCAGTGGTAGCAATGTGATCCACACGAAACACGAACAGCGAATATTGTTGCCTTCATCATTCTGTATGTTTTTAAGTTTTTGTTTTAGCATCACTGTATTTTTGTTTTGTTTTTGAACTGATCGTTATTCTGTGATATTTTGTATTTTTCCAGTTAGCTATATAAGTGCAAATATTTAATGCAATTAGATTAAGTTTGAATTTGACTTCCGATCAGGGTGCTGCCTGAAAGAGGTAATAAATAGTGAATGAGAAATGTATTCTTTTACTTCATTTCAGTTGCCGATCTCCAAACTGCTGTCCAAAAATCTGAGCAACAAATTAAACACAACGTAGAGCCATATCCTGGACATTATACCTGGTTATTACAAAAGTAATCTTCTAGCTTTACTCTAAGCAGTTAATTGATATTATAGCCAAGCCCAAAAGTCGCTGGTTTCCCATTAGTTTTAATTCGTTTCAGTGTGGAGAAAGATCTTTCCACACTGGCTGTAGTGACCGGTCAACAAAATCTTCAACAAAACATTGATTGTTGGAAAATACGTCGAGTCACATTTATCAAGCAGCCCAAATGCCTCAAAATTCTTGTTAATATTTATGGATGTCCGGCACCAGAGCTCGTATTCCACCTTTACCTGCAACCAGCCAGTGATGCAAAATATCATGACACTCACGTGACACTCGTCTTCGCATCAACCGACTATCGCTGACAGATCGTTTTGTCACGCTCTGAGAGTTAGAGCTATGGCAAACAACAATCACCAGTAATGGTCGCTGCTCACAAGCAAAACGTTACACTCGCTGCTGATCATGAAAAGCACAACAAAAACAGTGAAGAATTCTGCAGTACGATGATGAGAAAAAGCGAAGCGACAGAAGAAAATGAAAACAATGCCTACGCATTCCAAGTTCGTCTCGGCAGGTACGACTGTGTGAGTTACAAACAAAGCAGGCAACATGAAACGGAAGCTGTTGGGCTCACTCACCAACACACTCAAATAAGCAAGCAAAGCAGCAACTGCTTCAAAACGAGCACAGATGAGTGTCGTGATTGTCGGGAATGACCAGATCGGTGATGGATCACAAGACGACATTCACCAGTTGCTTTTTACTTCTTTCGTCAACTTGATGGATGGTCAGCTTCGACGAGCACATTGATAGGAATGTACAAAGCGTTACTACCATCAACTGTTTGGCGATCGTGATTGTGATAGGTCGCAACTCTGGCAACCCACGTTGGTGAAATCACAGAGATAACAGTTAAGTTTGTCAAGTTGGGATGACTCTCCAATATCTGTAAAACCAGGCAACAATATTTGGAACACCGGAAGGATGTCATCATTTTTTGCGAAACGTCCCATCATGTTTTGGATCAATCCATCGAGTCATGGAATTAAAACTGCTCTTCGATAGTATTCCTCTGGTGTTTCTACTGATTGATTTGCACGTATTGTTTGCTTGGATGCACGTGGATGTAGTCGTAACTGCGCATTCGAAAACAGACATATGCAACTTTGAGGTTGCATTAAAAATTTCAGCAAATTTTGCTTCAGCGGCAACTCGTCTCTCCTTAAAAACCTGTATTATACTGTTCGCATGATTAAGAGCCGATATGAGGTCCACATATTTAGATTGTAATCCTATTGAAAGTGGTTGTGTTGAAATATCACATTGATGTAATAAATATATAAGATGTTTGTATCCTTTTATAAACAGAAAATGCATACTTTGCCTGAAGAATAAACTTCTAATATTTAAATAAGTTTTTAGACCGGTCCTGATTTATACTGTGCCAATATGGTCTAGATCTTGCACTACCAGGAAAAAAGAACTTCAAAGGATTAAGAACAAAGTTCTGAAGATGATTTTGAAATTGCCTCTCTGGTACAGTACTACCGAAGTACATAGAATTTTGAATGTTGAGACTTTAGAACAAATCTAGATAGAGCTGGAATTAGGGCGTAAGAGCTTTTGTAAGCAATGAATTCTCTCGTCGATTTCTAGCAACTCAAGGCACCCCTACACAAATCAACTTATCCATCGGGTAGGGGAAGTCTTCCCCTATTCGATGGTAATGTTGATTTGCCAGGAAGAGCCATGTCTTTCGAAAAATCATCGAGAGAAGCCATTGTTTACAAAAGCTGTTATGCCCTAATTCCAGCTCTATCTAGAAATGTCCAACAAAATAATTAATAATTTTAGGGAAAAATCGTTGCAATCTTCAATTGCAACGATTAATTACCTTTATAAAAGATAAGATATAGTTTTAGTTTTGAGTTTTGATGTGAATTGTTATACTGACATGCAGGTTTGTTTCTAAGGCAGGAACAATGTAAAATCACTTAGATTTATATCATAAAAATTACAGCAGATAAGTTACCAGATGGATTGAGCACCTGGGTTAAAACGAAAAGTAATTTATTTTGAATTTTGAACAATTAAATAGTTAAAATCTAAATAGAAACAATGTGTGACTCTTCGTTAAATCCAATGGTACATATTAAAAGGTAAATAAATTAAGAAGTCATTTGTTGTAGAAACATTCTATTTTGTATGAAATCCTGCTTGAAAAAGAGGGGTACAGTGCGGATTGTGTTTAGAAGGCTACAAATTGGGTCTACACCCTAGTTTCTACAAAAGTGAAACGAGGCTGATCTTTCATAAAAACTCGATGGTCCCATGATCTTTAACAGAATCGCTGCAAACATAAATTGTTCATGCACACTATATAAAATTTTCAGGGATTGAGAAATAACTATTAAACTTCATTTTACCATTTTACTCGTATTTTATTTACAGTCCATACGCAAATGCCCGCACCTTGGCCTTAACCCCGGCCATAAGATTCTGCACAACCTGTGAATCAACCGTTTTTTGCATGTAAACCCATACTTTCTTCAGTTCCTCGACTGTCTTCACTACCTTAGGTCGTTTAAGAAGGTGCTGCTTCATAATCGCCCAGTACTTCTCGATGGGGCGGAGCTCCGGAGTGTTGGGAGGGTTGAACATTTTCGGCACGAAATTGACCTTATTGTCCGCATACCACTTCAGCACGTCCTTGGAGTAGTGGCATGAGGCCAAATCCGGCCAGAAGATTGTTGGGACGTTGTGGGCCTTCAGGAGAGGAAGCAGCCGCTTCTGGAGGCACTCTTTTATATACACCTGTCCGTTCATCGTGTCCTGGGTCACGAAAGGTGCACTCCGCTTCCCGCACGTGCAGATGGCTTGCCAAACCAGGAATTTCTTCGCAAATTTGGACATCTTCTGAGTGCGGACATGCTCCGGAACGCTAAACTTATCCTTGGCCGTGAAAAACAGGTTGCCGGGGATCTGTTTGAAGTCGGCCTTCACATATGTTTCGTCGTCCATGATGCAGCATTCAACTTTCGTCAGCATGTTGAGGTACAACTTCCTGGCACGGGTTTTGGCGGACTTGTTCTGCTTCTCGTCGCGATTAGGGGCCTTTTGTACCTTGAACGTTCGAAGCCCAGCCTTAGTTTTGGCCTTCTGGACAAAACTTCGGCTTAGGTGCAGCTTCTTAGCCACATCCCTAACGGAGGCGTTCGGATTTCGGTTGAAGGCCCCAACTACGCGGTTGTGATTTTTGGTGTTGTACGGAATACTTTTTCCTTCACTTCTGGGCTTTCGATCGGTGGTCAACCGTTCCTCGAACCGCTTAATCACTCGCGACACCGTGGAATTCGCGATTCCCAACGTTTTAGCGATGGAACGATGCGAGAGATCCTTGTTCTCGTGATGAATGCGCAAGATTTTATCACGCACGAGCTGTTCTTTCGACTCCATTTCCGCGAGTTTTGATCACAGGACTTTAAAACTTGCAGGATGTAAATAATGCACTATGAACTAAATCCACCCAAATTTTCATTAAATTCTACCCAACGGTTAAAAAGTTAGAGCAATTTCATAGTGTGGCAATTTCATCGTGGACACCCTTTAGTGACTTTTGGGAGAGTGAGGCTTTTAGTGACTGACTTGAAAATAGTGACCTACCACTAAAAAGTTACCTGGTACCAGCCCTGAATGTACAGTACTCGTTCGATTTTGGTAACAAGCCTAAAAATGTAGTGTTGCCAGTTGATTTCGTTGATTTTGGACCAACCATCGTTATTCATAATTATTAATCTCTTTTATTAAAAATTGCAATCACAAGGAGCCAAAAAACAGCATTTTCAAAATCCTTTCGATTTTGGAACGGTGCCAAAATTAAACCCCGTACCAAAAACGAGCGGTTTTGTGGTTTTATTGCCAAAATCGACCGGATACTGGACATTAAGTTTGAACCATTTGATGTTACATTTCAATTCAATCGACATTTCTTGAAATAGCAACCATGTGCCCTAATCAGACCATAAATGCCGGACAAAGCCCCTACTAGATGAATCGATCTACTTTGTATGTTTTTGGTTTTGTCAGCTAGCAGTCAAAGTTGACGGCTCAACTAGACGGACCAGCCGACGACCAACGTTGATGCATATATGTACATATATAGCTAGGTACGGGCTCTGAAACCGGATAGGCAAATGAAGACAGCCAGTGAAATACCGCAGAGCCCCACTAAGTACGACGCGAACCAACGTAAAGACTAAAAAGTGCAATAAAATGTTCAAATGTTTCACGCGCTCTTGCAAACACACCGCACACACTTCCAATTAGACTACTGAGCAAGTTTGAGTTAAACCGAGGAGACGGGCTGAGGGCGGGAGCCGAGAAAATACTACGCAGCTTCTAGCGTCTTTTACATCATACTCAATCACTCTGGGACTATGGACTGGAAGTTGTCTACGGTTTCGGTGTGAGCAACACCGACGGAAAAAACAATAAAATGTTGCGATTATGTAAGTCCCGACGGCTTAGGCTGAGCATTTTGGACATTTGGTGGCAGGTTTTTCATTCTTCTATCTCCCTGGGTAGGTATATCTGCTTTTGGTTAGGTGACCGAAAATGGTCGCATGAGAAATGTTTGTGCTTTTTTAAGCGCTTTCCTGCCTAATGGAATTTGCTAATTTGGTCGGTTGGATACCGAAAAGGCCCCTTTGAAATGTTTGGCTTGAACTTTAATAGGACGGGAGATTAAATCCGATCCTATGATGGGTTAATTCAACTTATTCAAATGAGACAGCGTGCAGGGCTGGGTGGAAGTCTTAATTGAGGCTTGTTAACTGTATTTCCTCCTACTCCGGACCGTAAAGAGTGTTCTCAGGAGAGTGTTACCTCGACACACTTCTATTAATTCCGGTTGACGAGAATTGCTTACATGATAATTATTGCACTTATCTGTTTGCGACAGCGACTTGTCGTTGTGATAAGAGCCATGGCCGGTTTAGCACTGGAACTGCAGAACGAAGCAGGACGATGATACACTTTGTCCAAGTGACATTATACCGGGTAGTATCCATACCCCCATACTCACAGACTGTCAGGCTGCCGTAGCCAACACAAAGCAACGACAAACGACCTGATAAAGGGAAAAGTATTGATTACGACCATGTCGAAGCTCGTCTGATGCTGAAACTGGCAATTAGCTCGTTCAGGATTTCCCCCTGAGGAGTTTTCCTTTTGTTGTGGCTGAAAGTGGACGGTGTGTGGTAACTAACCGTTGTCAGTGGGGAGTCTCCCAAGTATTTTCTGAAATCTCTTCCACTTGCATAAGAAATTTGTCGAAAATCTCCATGAGCCACCACAACACTGAATTCATTTTACAAATCAAATAAACACGATTTCCGATCTGCTTAATAACCACCACGAAAAACCAGACATTACCGGACCATTGGCTGACTACAGATCAAAATAAATGCAAACACCAAGAAAGCACTCCTCCGACTCCAACAGCTTCTTGTTGCAGCATCATCCGGAATGATGGCAAATGCAAATTTTTAATTGATTTTAATTGTGCTGTCTACGCTGGCATTTAGATACAGTCACCGAAGACAACGAAGTGCTTCTTCTTCCCTTTTCCAAGCGAGCAGAAACCCAAAATCAAAATTTGTCTCTCTAGCTGAATCCGACTGCTATGGCAAGCTTTTTGGGGGGCGGGTGGTGGATTTACGGTGGGAACCAACACGATGCTATAAACACGTTTTCGCTGATGCCCGGGGAAGATGGCCCAGCGCGCTCGGTGAGGTGTGCAAAGAAGGTAGAGGCCTGCCACTAAGATGCTGCAGCTGTTTTATGTTTACCACCCTAATGAAATGGACTGAATTCGCTGACAAGCTGACTTTCTGACCGCGCGGATACTGGCGAACTAGTGCGATGATCAGACTACTGACTACTGGCAGCAAATATGGTGGGAGAATTATGATTTATGATGATCTGGGCAAATTGAGTAAATAGATGGGCAATGGAGTTGTCGACAGGCGTCGTTGCGACGTTACTGGAAGGTGATGGCGACGTGTTTAATTATGTTATATTGCTGTTTCTTAAGCAGCCTGTAGTTCAATTGTTTGCTTTATGTCACTGCGAAAATTGCAGCAATGAAAAATGTGCTCCTTATGCAATTATTAGTCAAGCAAATATTAATTTATTGAGGCTGACGAACTAGGAAACATCTTAGAAATATTCCCCTATAATCAAGGTTGCAGTAGTGACTAAATATTTTTTTTAAACAGAGGCTGTGTGTATTCAGTAACATGTACAGGAAACGTATTAACGTACGGACACCCACTTCACCCAGCGTAGTGAAGAGGATGGAAGCAGAGTTCATCAAGGATAGCATCAGACGACTATATAGCAAACTGGACATGAAGATTTTGGAATGTTATTCTCTACATCTCAAATTGGCCAAAGAGTATCCAATTAAATTCCAAGAAGCCAAGGTAGCAGGGGAGTGCGAATCGGATAGGAAACGGAAGCTGCACGATAGGAAGCTAAACAGCAGTGTTCGGAAAAACTCATAAACTCAAATCTCATGCATGAGTTTATGCGCCTATGAGTTTTGCCTTCCAAAATTCAACGTCGCAAAAATCACCGATGAGTTTTCAGGTTCAAAAATTCATTTCTGTATATGTTGGCGCTAATGATTGTTATTAGACTGATGCAAAATTTGAAATGTTCGCTCCACAGTGCTCAAACGTTTCCAAATCGCGTCCAGTTTAGCCTCTGAAAGTGTAAACTCATTTCATACTGGCTTGGCACAAACCATTTGAAGTTCATATGGAAATTACTATGTGAAAACCAAACTATTTGTTCATTGACTTCTAGCCTTTTTCCATATTATACTGTAAACATGTTCTATTACTATTCCTATGGGAAATTTTATCAGTTTCAACTTTGCAGAAAATTGATTATCAATCAAGCGTCAAACTAAATAGTTATTAATTATTTAAGAAATTAATAATCTTATGGCATGATTGAGCAACTGTACTGTGGGCAACACTGTACTCTGCAGTGAGGCATAGTAGACATGATTTTTGTCCTCTATTATTCGCGCCATAAACACCAATGTTGGCTGCTGAACAGTTGATGGAGCATAAACATAAGACATCAGTGACTTGAATCATTAATAGCTTCTGTTTCTTACATTTGATCGAAAAGTGGTCTTCAACAAAGTCATTTTCTAAAGCAGAGTAAACTGGTGAATTATGAGATATATATGAAGCGAAATTATGGTTTCCCCATAGTAATTTCCATATAAACTTCAAATGGTTTGTGCCAGCCAGTTTCTTACTAAAGGAGTTCAAATATCGGGAGGCTAATCAGGATCCAATTTGGAATCTTTTGAGCACTGTGGAGCGAAATTTTCAAATTTTGCATAAGACTAATAAGCATGCTATCAATTGACTTTTGAGAGGATTTTATGAGCTTAAAGCTGGAATGATTTTTCGGCGTTGTGAGTGTGAGTGCGTGAATATGCATGAGAATCTCAAGCGTGAATTTTGTTTGCCGCATTCGCACGCGAGTTTACTCTCGCAAGGAGGCTCAATGAATGAGATTTGAGAATGATTTTCCGAATACTGCTAAACAGACTACGACACGAGTCTCAACGAAGACGGACGACACACCGAACGGGTGAGCAGATTAGTATTGGGAGATCTTCAGAGAAAGATCGATATTGACAGATCGATTTTATATTTGGCTCTAGAATCGATCCACTGATTAAATCGGTACCAAAGAATCGATCTTTGGTAGATCGATCTTTTAATTTTGATTTCAATGCGCTTGTTTACGTTGGTACCCCAAGAAATTATTTCCTTTACAATATTCAATTAAATGTTGTCGTGACGGTAAAGAGCAATGAGCACAAAAGGGAGGTAGCCCAAACCTTCAAATGTTGCTGTATTCATAAATATCGGAAACGCAAATAGTGACTGCATTGTAGGGAGCGATGCTGATGTTGACGTTATGTCAGTTAAATTTACAACGCAGTCTGTGGTATTTTTTTAAAATCGAAAAGATCGAAAGAAGAGATCGATTTTTCGATCTTTTCGTGAATAAAGAATCGATCCAAAAAATCGGAAATCGTGATGAAAAAGATCGATCTTCTAAAGATCGAACTTCCAAAGATCGATCCAATATCGCCCAATCCTAGAGCAGATCCCATCCACTTCATTGATGGGTTGGCTGTCAACCGATCGACGACCGCATTCACGGAAGAACAATTGACACCAGGGTTGCTTCCACTCATTTGCTATAAAAAAATGATTTTCTGAATTTTGAAATCATTCGATGTTATAATGATATTTTGGACTTTTTAGATACAAGAACCGGATGAAAGGCAAGTGTTTGACTCATAAAACCTATCAATTTCGCTACCAGAGTGTTACAATAAGCGATTTTATGATTCGTGAGCGTTCACTCAGAGTGAGCGCTCGCGAGTCGTAAAATCGCTGATTGTGACTATCTGAAAGCTAATTTGACAGGTTTCATGTGTCAAACACTTGCCTTTCAACCTCTTCTTGTATCTAACAAGTACAAAATATGATTATAACATCTAATGATTTCAAAATTCGGAAAATCATGTTTTTATAGCAAGTGAGTGGAAGCAAGCCTGATTGACACACCTCAACAAGGGGCTAGGATACGCGGTTACAACCAAGCCAGACGTGGAGCAGATCATCATTGACAGCGATTACCAAGACACTTCCAACATCATCACAGAATACGGTCAGGAATATCACATTGAACATAATCAAGGACGGACAGGAACAAAGTCGCACTAACGAAAAGCAAATTGTAAAGGATTGTAAAGGAGCTGAAAAATAAAGCAGGATACTATGTGAAAGCAGACAAAGGCAACGCGTTCGTTATCATGGACAAAGACGATTACGACAATCAGATGACAACGGACCGTATAGACAAGTTCGAGTAGACCCCTTACAGAACATAGTGAAACGCGTGGAGAAAGCACTGAAGGAGTGCAAATCAATTTTAGCAGATGGAGCAGGTCGTTTACAGGAGTCCAATCCCATTCTGCCCGGGATCAAAGGTCTCCCCAAAGTCCACAAACCGGGGAATGAAATGCGAGAGATCGTGTCGGCAGTTGATTCCCCCACCGAAAAACTAGCGAAGTGGCTAGTCACAGAGTTCCAGAGTATGCCGAATCAGTTCCAGAGTAAAGCAGTTAGCAGCACCCAGGAGTTCGCCCAGCAACTAAATATATTCTTCAGGAGACATCAACGAGGACGAGATTATGGTATCTTTCGACGTCACCGCTCTTTTTCCCAGCGTACCAGTCAAGGAAGCAATCAACCATTTGGAGGACTGGCTATTAACACAACGAGAGGATGCAGCATGGAGAAACAAGTTTCGGACGTACCTTAAGCTGACCCGCCTACTTCTTTTTCCGAGGTAACTTCTACAAGCAGACGATAGGAGCCCCAATGGGAAACCCCCTACCCTCCTTCCTGTGTTAACTTTTCATGGCCAACTTGGAGACAATCCTGAAGGAGAAAGGACTATTACCAAGCCGTTGGTGGAGGTTTGTTGACGATATCTTCAGCGTAGTTAAACGGGAAGCCCTTCCACAAATTTTAGATGAGATCAACATAATTCACAAGGATATCAAATTCACTCACGAGGTAGAAAAAGACGGGAAACTCGCATTTCTCGATCTTCTAGTCATCAGGGAATCGTTATCATCTTCTTCGCTTGAATACGAAATTTACAGGAAAGCAACAAGCACCAAAATCAGTGTTCACTCGGCTGTCGACAAAAGCAGGCCACTCTCGATGTGTGCTACGCGATCGTCTGTTTTCTCGGCAGCAACCATTGTGTGGTCCTCCTCATTGTTCTTCATCAGCAGTTCTTTCGGTCGATGCGTCGTCGACTTTGGAAAGCAACCGTTTCGTGATGAATGTGTGAGTGCTGACCACGTTTTGCGTCCATTGCTGCAATGGACGCGCTCTGACCCTCGTTGGCGTACAATAATTTGCCATACAAGTAAACCACTGGAAGCGGCTCCAGTACTGATGGAGGAGGCTTTTTGGATAGCGGAAGATAAAGTGTTTATTGTGTTGTACCTTTTGACTATAGTTTTAAGATGTATTGTATAGTGACCAAGAATCCTCGGCTCTGTAAAGTTAATTCGGTTGAGCCTTATCAAATAAATTAATAAACAAAAAAAAAAAAAAAAACAAGCACCAAAAGAGTTATCCCCTATTCTTGCAACCATTCGTTCCAGCAGAAAATGGTCACCTATTAGTACAAGACACTGAAGAAGTCTGCACATTGTAGCCGAAATACGCGTATCTGTCAAGGATAAGCAAATAAGGTAGTGAAATTAAATGGAAATTACTAATCTTTCTCTCTCTCTCTCTCTCTCTCTCTCTCTCTCTCTTTATACATACAGGTATTCATCAGATATTGAGCGTTGATTTTTCAAAGATAGTTCGTTTGATGCTGTTTAGTCGAATCACTGTTCTGAAATCGAGATTTTTTTTAAGAACAGGCATTTGCAAAAAGTTTTGGACACGGCGGCCTTTTGTGGTCAGCGACAACGATTGTTGCAATATTTTTCCCCCCTTGATTTGTTTTCTGTCGATCTTGTTTTGGGGACCAACGGCTTTACTTTCCTTCCAAAGGAAGGCGTGATCAGAGATGTTATGCCTCAGAACATCCCGCCGGCACCGACTGGGATTGATCTCAGGCCTTCTGGGGTGAGAGGCAAGCACGCTTACCACTACACCACCGGCATAGCTTTATTGTCTACTCATTTTTCTTTTAAAAAAAATACCATGAGTTATCCAGGTTTTCACAAATGTTTCTACCATAAAGTACCATAGTTTCATTAACCTAAGATTCTAATTTCACACATTTTATAAAAATACAATCCAAATGTATAATGAAAATATATTAAATTGAGCTAGAAATTCTGATAGGTGTAAAGGAAAAATATGATTTTTAAAAAGATTATATTATCTTTAGAAAACTATTTCAATTCACTCTATGCTCATTACATTATTAATAATTCTTGCTATGATTTGCCTGTAGAACCTCACACCTCAGCATTTGCCTAATATTACCCTTAAATTCCCATGGAATTATCTTTTTAGTTCTGCTAGGAAATCCCAAAAAATCTTCTAAATGCAACTGGGATTCTCTTTATCTGAAAAAATAACACCGGAATATCCTTAGAATACTCCTCGAAATCCTCTTGAATGCTTAGAATTTTCTAAGGATATTCCTAAGAAATCCGTTGGAATTATTATCAAAATTCTAATTGATTTTTTTTTTATGTATCCCTCTTGGAATTTTTGACCGAATTCATTTGAGGTTCGATAGATATTATACTCATATTTAATTGTAATCCTATGAATTCTCCGAAAACTCACACGAAAATATGCTCCGAATTTCGATCCTCTCTAGATTTGTCTTTTGTATTATCTTGAAGTTCTCCTCAGAATGATCATGGGGTAATCCTCCTTCTCGTCCAAATTTTCTCATAATTCCTTAAGAATTAACATCAAAAACTGTTATGAATTTTCATTAAAATTTGTATTGAATCCTATTCAAGGTTCTTCTCAGAATTACCTACAAAGCTAGAGTTCTAGGACATTGACGAAAATGATCCAAGGGTTCAATTTTGTGGACATTGACAAGAATAAAAATTTAAACTCATCAGGTACATGAACTTGGTGAAATTTTAGAGATGTGGATTCAAATTTAACTTAAACCAATCAGTAGATTAACTATATATAAAAGTAGTTACAGACAATGTCGCATGATTGAATAACCACTGCCTGCACCTAGTGTTGGAGAGGCTGGCAGGGTTGACTACAGATCAAAACGATCATAACTCTAACACTAAAATGATCCCGAAACTAACGCTCATTCATTGCACTTTTAGTTAAAAAGTAGTTCTGTTTTCCTAGTAATTGATATATGCTTCTTTCTATTGTTTTTATACTTTTTCAATAATCTGCCTACGTTTCTTTTTCTTTGTCTTCCATTTTATCTTTATTTTTTTTATTGTTGTCTTCTCTTGTTTTGTTTGTTTAGATATAACTAATACTAATACCTCTTTGTTTCCTCTCTAATTTGTCTGCTATATCCCACCATCACGACGAGAGATGAGCTACCATACATAGTACACGCCTATATGGGCGCCCAAAATAGTATGCCGCAAGTAAGTATATCACCAAAACAACTCAAGATCCAGAAATAAAAACTGATGGCGCTGCAGTATAATGAGGTAACTTCTACAATGTACTGTAATTTGTACAATAATACTCATATTACTCATATTACTTTAAACAATCGTCACGTCGGTCATAGCTTGTTATGATTGCCTGAACAATGCGTAAAGAGCAAATCGAAACATTGAACGTCGCGTGATAGTGGAATTTAATCAAGGCCTAAATACTTTTTCGTAGCCTTTTGTTTTCGGATTTGAAAGCTCGTCGGTTGCAGTGGCTTGCTTACTGAGCAGAAAAACGCGGTCCCAGGTCCTTTCATATTAAAAATGTATGGTAAGGATCGCTTGTTTATCGTGTATTTTGCTAAACCTTTCGTTGTCGTCGGTGCCGGGTTTGAATAGTTATAACAACTTGAGTAACGGTATGATGTGATATGAGGGGCACGGTGGCCTTAGAGCAACCGTTTTTGCTTACTGAGCAGAACATCCTGAGTCTAATCTCAAGCCCATCCACATCAAGATTCGTCAATCGTTTTATTTGTTAATATGACTACATGGTAATAACAGCAACTCGATGATTAAAAAGGAGCTCGTTTGCCTAGTGGCAAACGTTTTTGCTTACTGAGTAGAAGACCGTGGGTTCAATCCCAAGCTCCTTCGCGTTATACGATCGTTAGGACATCTTACCCAACATCCCTGTGATTCCTCGTGGAAGTGCAGAGGACTCCTCGGCTTCCATCAAAGCGAGAGTCACGTCAACACATTCCTACCCATTCCTTTCTTGACCTGCGTTCAGGCGCGGCTGGCGCTGGTATTGCCTAATTCGAGATCACCAGTTTTTACACATTGAGGATGATTGCTAGTCCCAAGCATCGTCTATTGGTTCTCTGTGTAATTACAGCTGGCCTGGCAATAGCAGAGTAGCAACCGTGCGTGTATAAAACCAAAAACTACTTATTGATGAAGTGTTTGATTTTAGTTACAATAAGGTTCTTATATTTATTGTAACGACATAAATATTTGACATGGGTATTTGAGACTGTTCAGTTATGGCTAACAAGTTAAATTCCAACTTGCCGTATGTAAAATTCGAGAGAAGCTTTACAGAGCTTAACCGGATTATAATTAAGGTTAAGTATTTCTTTCAAAAGAGTTTCCCTTTATAGAATTCTTTACAGAATTCTTCTAAAATAAATTCGAGTTTACACTACCGATCATAAGTTTAAGGACACCCCCAAAAAACCATGCAAATATGTTTTGTTCAATGATCTCTCATTTTACGTTCAATTTTCGATCTCCAAATGTTATTTGAATGGTATGAATGGTATAGCTTAAGTGTTCTACTACTACTTTTGGTATAGCTTAAGTGTTCTACTACTACTTTTATTTCAAAATTTGGCCAACCCAATTCTGAGAAAATCAGTCACGATTCTTCAGAGTAAATTTTGAAAAATTTTTGTAACTTTGGGTAAACTTTTAGCACACAAAATTTGAAAATTATATTGAACAATTTGCCTGCGACGAAAGTTCCATTCAGTACCTTTCAAATGATCTAAAGAGAACGAAAATTGAACGTAACATGACAGAGATATGAACATAACCAATTTGTCATGTTTTTTTTTTTTGGGGTCCTTAAACTTATGATTTGGAGTGTATCTCTGGGAGTGCCTTGCTTTTTCTTTATAATAGTGCATAAATTATCTGCAGAACACTTAAAAAATCATGAAATTTGTCCTTAGATTCTCTTTGAATTATAAACTATTTTTTAAAGAATTCACCTTCTTAGAAATTTCCATGGTGTTTACCTCTAAGTTCTTATAAATTTTTAATCTGAATTGTCTTGGAAATCTCCTCTAAGTTCTACTGAAAATTCACATAGAGTTCTCTTTAAATTATCTGAAAATGCTTTCCAAGTAGTTTCTAGTTCAAGTTATACACAAGAAATTGTTCACAGGGCTACTTAAAAAAACACTGATCTCACACAATTGACTTGGAGCACTGGTCATAATCCAAAACTCCCTAAAGCACATATATCTAGAATCTATTCTAAAATCTGTTCAAAACTGCTTTGGAAAAAAGTTCTTTTAATAGTTCTTCAAAGTAAGTACGCCTCATGAAAAGAGTACGCTGTTTTGTGCCCAATGAATTATTGCTTATTTTATTACGCGTGTATTCATTCCATACTTCAATGCCTAATCAGCGTTTGGGGTCATGCTGCTAAATCAAAAATTCAAACGTTGCAGAATAGATGTGTGAAAGTAATCTTTAATTTACCTCCCTTATTCTCAACAGTTTTGCTTTATACTAGTTCATGCCACAGAATTATCCCCATTCTAGGTTTGCGCAAAACAATTTTGTAGGGTCAGGTGGGGCAAGTGTGCCACGTTAAGAAAATCTTTCAATAAACATAGGTTAATCTAACTTTTTTTTTTAAACAAATGATGTACATAGAATGTTAAATATCCTCTACTTAAACCTGTTGTATCTGAAACTGAATATGTAAACGTTAAATATTTTTTCTTAATTGTTTTCATATGCCTTATCAACAGGCTAAAAAAACAGTGTGGGGCAAAAGTGCCACCCCCATGTGGCAAGACGGCCATATAACTCAATAACAAGAAAATCATCAAAATTTCGCAATCAAACGGTTCATATTCTTCTTAAACTACTTTTTAATTAGTCAACAAGGTGAAAGATTTAACCAACAGTGTCAAGTACTCATTTAAACATGTATTAAAAAAAATTAAGCCTTAAAAAAAGCATTGTGCAATTTTATTGTTCGTTGTAATAAAAATTACAGTTCATTTATAATAATAGGGTATACAATCAATATAAATCAAATACAAGTTGGGCAAGCAAGGTTAACACACTTGTGGAACCATGAAGCACAACGACCACATTTCGTCCATCCTTCTCCGTTGTTGGATAATTTGAAACATGAACCACATGCATCGCATAGTGGATCCGGAAGTGTATCGCTCTTAATATCAGCTACACGTCGACGTTTTGGATTTTGTTTAGACTTCCGTTTGGTTTCCTTCCTTATTTGACCGATGTCTCGAAAGGCTTGAGACTCGTGCAACGCTTTTCTGTAGGGGCTCGATGTTAGCTCTGCAGCTTTCTCACGTTTTCGTGTTTTTGCGTTAGAGGCCTTCCTCGTTGTTGATTTCGGTATGGGATGTATAATTGATGGCCCTATCGCAAACGGCGCCTTTTTCTCCTGATCAGTTACAACGTTTTCCTTGTCTTTATCTTCATCCTTGAAATAGTTTGGAATATCCGGCTTCTTCAAGCTCTCCTCGCCGAATCCATAGAAAGGATCCTCATCATCGCTTTCTCGAACATTGGTGCTATTGTTGGACTGTTCCGTTGTTTCATGTGCTGTGCTGGATAGATCAATATCCGTGACATCTGCCGGAGCAAAGCTGTCTTCTCCGAAAACGTGGCGGTTGAAGGGAACAATCCGGTCTTTCTAAATCCATTCACTGCTATGGATGCAGAGCAAGTCTGGATAAATGCTGTTCCCAGCAGTTGGCTTATCTCATTTACAGTTACAACATTGCCAGGATTATTTCTCAAATACTTTTCGATAGACTTGGAAAAGTGACTTTTCAGTGGGGCCATAACTGACATCCAGCGGCTGGAGTCGATGGCTACAGTGTGGAGGGAAGCTGATAACTGTCACATAATTTTGTTTAGCTTTATCCAAAAATTTTTCGTATGTGACACATGGCCATCCAAGAGTAGCAGAACGGGATCAGCAGACGTTGGTCGACTATGCTTTAAGAAATGGTTAAACCACATATTGAAATCAGCTGTCGTCATCCATCCACTCGCATTGCAGCTAAAAATCGTCTCGGGAGGAGCTCCTTTCTTCAACTGTTCGGTGAGCCGAACTCTTGGAAAAATCAGCATTGGTGGTATAAATTGGCCACTTGCTGACATGCACATACACGCTGTTGTTAAAATGCCTCTTTCGCCAGAAGTTATTCCTCCTACTTGTCGACGTCCCCGAAGCGCTAGAACTTTTGTATTCTTGGTTTGGACCTGTAAACCGGAATGCCTGTTAATTTGCTGATAAAAATGATACATTAATTTATACAACTTACGGTCAAAGCAGAGGTTTCGTCTACGTTGTAGATTCTGCTGGGTGCAAACTTGCCGGAACTTGTAACGTGGTCAAGGAGATCAAAAAATTTGTCCACAGCAAACCCGGTTAAATCCTTGCGCACGAGCAGCAGATGTTGCTTCGGGTACTCTAAGCGTCAGTTCAGAGTGACGACGTCGGAAAGCACGTAGCCAATCGGTTCCGGCAAGCCCAGTTTCCCTGTTGAATGGATGACTTATTCCATTCCTTTCGGCAAGCTGAAAAGCAAGACTGCGCATATCGTGGCAGCTTATTCCGTACAGCCGACTTTCCAGTTTGATAACATGCTCAACTAGTTCCTGTTCCTGTTGCACAGAAAAAACTTGCTCGAAGCGCCCCAAATGTTGCGATCCAGGTTCCAACGCCAGCAGCACATATTTCGTTAGCGTTTTGCGAGGGACACCGTGTTCCACTGCTGCTCTTCGCACAGAAATCCCATATTTAGTCACGGATCGTATGGCCGCAACCATATTCTGTTCCGACCACGATTTACGCAACGATTTTCGCTTGTAGACACGCACCATCACTTCGAAACTTCACTCTGAGGCGACAACTTTTTGAGGTTATATGTCTTGTTTACTATGGCTCTTTTGCCCCAGGCAAGTATGGCGCTCTTGCCCTAATAAAAATTGTATGGTTAATTTGCTTAATGACGTGTTCTGGGTATCATCCAAACCATTTGTGGAATAGTTCAATGATTTGGGTTATCGTTCGTTTATGGTTATTTTTTATTAGGGTGCCCCCGTGGAGAAGACGAATTTCAAATACGTTTTTTGAGGATCTACATGCAACAATAAGTATTTATATATTGAGGGTCGCAAAATGTATTACCGTACAATAATATCTACATCGTATTATTAAATTTTCTTAGAAAAATGATGAGAAAAAGCTTATTTTATGTCATCGATTTCTTATTACATTTTGAAGTTTTCGACAACGTGTAAGTTTTTTAGATTTTTTGATAATATTTACATCATAATGTATAACCAAATTTGATGCAGTATATCCATAGAGGTAACTCTAAGACCACTGGGTCCCGAAGAAAATCATTATTATTTTTGGCTCACTCAGTACCAGAACAACGGTCCCAAGCAGTCCCAAGCTATTTCACTCACCCCTGCATGTTCTGCATGAATCCACACACCCCTGATGTTATCTGTCAAACTTTCATAGCGAATCAAAACAAACATAGCGTAGTAATAGAATTTCAATTAGAATAGGGTACGTTAATCGTTTGCTTGGGACCAATAGGCTACTAAAGTGGTGAGCCAATTTAAAATCGTTAGTTTCGTATTGATTGTTGGTATATCTGAAGGGCTTTTTATAGCATCCCATTAATAAGAAATATCAAAAATGTATTTCAGGCTTCGATACAAGCAGGTGGCACTTTTGCCCCATATGGCACTCTTGCCCCACCTGACCCTAAGTGCACAACACGTTTCACAACCGTAATTTCCATCACAAAATTGTTTTTTTTTTTTAAATTGGGCATCAAAGTTCACGAGTTTATCCCGGTGACATCAAATTTCCAGTATTTTCCGGTTATCCTGATTTCCCGGTCACCCTGATTATTTAATTTTGCATATGAAACTGGACTCCTCAAAGGTGCGAAATCGCAATTAAAAGTGTACTTTGATGATTTATCGTCTTGGTTTCTTCTGCGTACTTTTGCGTTCGTTAGTTTCATGAACTTCCAACTAAGAGCTAAGCATACTGTAGCACTGTAACAATTTTTATTTTTATTTGAATTTTACATTGCGATTCAAGCGGGAATGGCTTCAGCCCTGTGTACCTTGGGGTCAATTTGGTTATCTCCGGTTGTTTCGCAGTTTTCCAAATTCGTTTGCCACCCTGATCTTGGGGTATTGAACTCATCTAGAGGGCGACCAATAAGAAATTAATAACGTTTGTTTTTTTCAAAATGAAGCACCCTAATGTTGAGGTGTCAATTACTCGCACTTATTGCCGCTAACAATACACAAATTGTAGATGTCTCCACAGTATATGGTGCAACTACTTTTTTGCACAAGTTTTCATTGCACTTCATGTGGTCGTCAAAACGAGCCAAGCGCTATTATTGATTGAGACGTATTGTCGAAGTGCTTATTATTCAATGAAACTGTAATAATTATAATTCGACACAATTTTTAATGAGCAATGTTTTTCTCTGTTTGTTTTCGAACCTTCCAATGGAACCGAGAGTTGCAAGACGTGCAAACCAATGATCGAATTAGTATTAGTTCATTCAAGTTGTTGCTTGCTTCCGAATGTTTTTGCCGATTCCAGGGCAGGGTTGGCATGCACAAGTTTTCCCACAAATTGCTCATTTGTTGATAAATTTGCACTCGTTTGACGAAATGTTGGATTTCATAAAGTAACTGGTAAAAAAGAGATTGAGGGGCATAGAGGTACGAAAACACCGTAGATTTGCATTTAGGTGAAAAGCAGTTCTCATTACCCCATCAGAAAACAGAAACAATCACTGCTTTTTCAATCAAAAAAACTCATTGGTGTGAATTCAAATGTTGAAATTTAACTACTCTGTGCGTGTCTACTTGATCCTACTTTTTAAACCTAACATTGATCATAAAGTAAAACTAAGCTTCATGAACTAAGTGAAAAGCTATTAGCAAAAGAGCATTATGTGTAGAAAAATTAGCATGCCAGCCATGACTTCGGGTTTCACGAATGTTGTTGAACTGAATGAAAAGGATCTCGTAGTGCCTCGTAGCCGTTCGTTCGTCAACGATGCAAATAAACTGACTGGATGCATTGTACATCGTTGGTAAACAATCCTACTTCAATCCTGGATTTCAGTGGTACCCTTGGCCAAAATTACTATTGATTCCGGATGATCCTGCAGATTTAATGATTACCTGTAAGTAGAAGAAAGAAAACAAGACCGAATTAGATTAATAAGCATTAATTGAGAATAAATTGCATACGGTAAGAAAGAACATAAAACCAAATCTGGAATAGCTTACCAAAAAGTGTTCAAAATCAGACAAACATAGAATATTGTTTAACAGCATGTACCCCCCAAATTTTAGCAAATTGCATTTTGGCAAGTTTGTAGATCAATATTTTAGCATCATTTATGCAAATTCGAGTAAAACGGATTATAAACTTGAGTAAATTGAGATTCGTCAGAGAGTGATAAATTTTACCAAATTTGAAGTTAGATACGTTTGTTATTTCATGCCAAAAGCAATCCAAACAATATGCAATCAACTCAAAACTCGCAAGCCTTTGTCTCGAATGGGGCACGCAAAACCCGGCGATCTCTAGGAATCTCCCCGTCGAATTAAGCAAACAACAAAGTTCCAGCAACCGTCCTTTCGGCGGCCACCAACGACTACTTACTGCACCGTCTGACGCAAACCGAATCATCGCTGTCATCAACTTTAGTAGCTAGAAGTATCGCCGTCGTCGGCAAGTGGTGGCTGACGGGATTAAGTTTGAGCGCCACCACCGCCAGAGCGCAGTCGACGACGCTCAATGGTATCATGTATCAATTTATGTAAACACGGTCCCACACCACATCACAGCAGCAGCAGTAATAAGTCGTCTCACGAAACCAACGATCCCGAAAGGCGGGAGAGGAAGGGGGAGATTGTTCAATCTGATGAAAAGAAATCATCATCATTGCCGTCGTCGTCGTCGTCGTCGGCCTCATCATCAACTGTTGCATCCCAGAGCCCCAGCACTGAAGGGCGCGTACTTTCATTTCCTTCATCAATCCAGCTGTTGATTCAAGCTTCTTTGGAGCCTCTGCGTGAATATATCTGCAGCTGCTGGGGGAACAACAAGTGCATCAACTTGAGCCGCTTGATTGCATCAAGAAAGAGCAGACAGCGGGGAAGAGAGTGGAGCAAACGGTTTCGTGATTCGTGATGATGGCGCTTGCGATGTAATTCAGTGTGTACCCTTTTTTATGCAGTCGATTACGAAAAAAAAAAAACGTATGTGTATAATATCATTAACGGTAAGAGGGTAAAATCTGTGTCGGTTGAAGCTCCGATGGGGAGGGAAGTTCTTCGTGCCTCCTCTTCAGAGGGTGCTTATGATTGAATCGAATCAACTGCTCTTTTTTGTTGTCGGGAAAAAGCTGAATCAAATCAACCAGTCTTGTTTCCTGGGTTGTTCTGCTGCTGCTGCTGCTGCCGATGTTGATGTTGATGTAATGTAAGCAGAAGGAAACGAGCGAGTTACCTAAGATCGACTCCCGGTAGGAAGGTACATTGAACATCTAATCAAACGCGCATGTTCATAGCATCTCACATTCAATCAATGAAATGTAAATATTAATAACTTTCACGAACGATAAAGCGATCCGACATAATTTTATTACGAAAAAACGAATAGCAGATTCTCAGTCTGTCTCGCTAATGGCCCCCCTCCCGCTCAAAGAGAGGGGGGCAACGTAATATAATTTTCCTTTTGATTCGAACACCATTTTCCTGTTCCTCTTCTGGGCTCTGGGAGCGCGTCCGTCGTCGTGTCGTGCATCAGCGTATGCTTTTATTATCAATTAGTTTGACATCCGCCACTCGTGGAATGGACCACCGACCGGCCCCCACTGTCAAGTGCTGGGAAAAAAAATTACCGTTTCACGGATGAAAGTGCTCTGTGCGAACGGTCGGTGTAGAGGCGGAAGTGCTCGCTTTGTGTTGATACAGAAAGCAAAACTTGTCGCACGCCGTCGCGTCAGGTTGAATCAATTCCGGGACAGTCTACCAGCTCGCGGTTAAAACGGCGAAAGACGATGGATGGAACCAGTTTCTCGAAGAGTGGCGCGTGCGATCTGGAAATGACATGAACCAGATGAATGCGACAAAGTGGTGCGGCGTAATCATGTCTCAATGACCATATTTGTAGTTGGTGCAAATTTAATTACGAAGGTTTAATGCTGACTTATATGTCAAACAGTTCAAATGGACGTGGTGAACTCATAGAAGGTTATTTGAAAACAGTCTTGAAATTTGCGCTGCTGAGATGATAGTCTCGACTGTGCAATGCGATCGTCACATACAAGTCTATTCCATGGATGATATACGCCTCCAACAGGTGCCTGCAATTTGCTTTGGAACTTTGCTAGATGTGGTCTTATTTCGGTCGAGTCAATTGATCATATCGGCCGACCATTTCCAAAGAGATGGCGCCGCTGGTAGGAAGTGATAAAAATTCCCATACAGAAATTTAGAGAAATGGGAATAATTCGCTTTCAGTGCATATTCAGGTCATAAAAAAGTGAACGACAACCTAAATTAATTAGTCAGGGACATTGTCGTTCAGTTTTTTCCCGGAAATTATTGTTAAACAAGTTACAATTAAACAAAAATGGTTTTTCCCCATACAGTTTCACCTACTTTACTACCAGTCCCCAGAGAGCCAAAAAAAAAATCATATTTGAGAGAGAAAATTTGCTCTCACGACCTCAATCTCTCAACATGCCATGTATTTTGATGACACTCAATTTGTGATTTCCCTTTCACAGATTACAAAATAGAGTACCTGACACTACAAAACATGTCTGGTACCCCTCTATATGCATTTAGATTAACATTCGAAGTCCCTCCTTTTTTACATATTCTGCACAAGCTACTTTCTGCCCGCCCCATTCATAGAAATCGGTGCGAAATTCTATGAGTCGTTCTGATGACATACCATTAAATGCTTGATGTTTTAGACTTATTCAATTAGAATCTCATAAACACTTAAATATGTACGATAGGAACCTTTAGAGGGAAAGATTCAATAGAAAGTTTATGACTAAACCTCCAAGTGTCTACTACTTGGAAAAACCTGAAAAAATGGAAATTCTCAGGGAATTTTATTTCTCCTGAAAAAAAAAAACCTGGTAGTCTCAGGGAATCTCATGATTACTCAGGAAATTTTAGTATTTTTTACAAAGGATATTCCAAAGAAAAGAATGCATTTTAACATAAAAACATTCAATATTCCTAGTTTTCATTCACACATTTGAAATCGAAGCATAAATCCTCGTAATTTTTTGGCGTATACTTAGGGAGTGAAGAGGATGCTAAAAGAAGGATTACAGTTAAATTTGAGAATCTTCAAATAAATCCAGAAAATAATTCCAGAAGTCAAACAAATTAAGGGGAGAAATCTAAGGAATTTGTGAGGAGAAATGAGACTGAATTCTTAGGAGGCTTTCAATGTGAGTAGAATTCCAAGGGAAGGAGTGAGATTAAAAAAGAAATCTGAAATGAATTCAATGAAAATTCTTAGAATCTTACCATAGGATTTCTTACTGAGGAGAATTTCAAGGCAATTCCTAGAAAAATTAAAAGAATATTGGATTCGGAGGATAGTTGCGAGAAGTATTCTAAATATATTCTTGTGCTTTTTTTTTTAGAGAATTCAGAGAAGCGTTCCAAGTGAATTTCTGAAATAATTCCATGAAAGTTTCGGGAGAATATGAGAGAATGATGAGGATGAACTGCAAGCGGATTTTCATGAGAAATCTCCGTTGAATGTGTTATGGACTATTCTGAGGTCTTCAGAACAACTTAAAAGTTTCCAAAATATTCCTACCTTGAAGCTCTTTTGTAGTTTGAGAAACTAGCCTGATGCTCGCAATACTTCTCATCATTGTTTTTAACTTCTTTACTTTAACTTTTTTTCGGACTTCCTAAGGTTTCCATAATTTTCCTAATGATCATGAATCTTCTCTAAAAATTTAACAATTCACTGAATTTCTCGCAACTTTTATAAAAATTTATGTAATTTCGCTGCTCTGGAATATCTTTGCTCTGAGGATATCTGTTTTTTCTTGAAGAAATCAATATTTTTCTTTAGATTTTTTATTCCTTTGATTTGTTTTCCGTGCTGAGCACCAATGCTACCGACGTGCCAGGAAGGCAGCTTCCACACCTGGACCCTACCTATCGACCCATCAACTCATGAACCGGGGACCAACGGCTTAACTTCCCCTCCGAAGGAAGGCGTGATCAGTGATGTTATGCCTCAGAACATCCCGGCGGCGCCGACTGGGATTGAACCAAGGCCTGCTGGGATGAGAGGTAATCACGCGTACCACTACACCACCGACGCCACTTTTTCTTGTGGTTGCAGTTTTCATGAAGCTTGTTGTACTACCCTGATTTTAATTGAACTGTTCTAAAAATGTTGAAGCTTCTGTGAACTTGTGGACTTATGTGAAAGCCTCAATAATTTTCTTAACATCTCTAAAGTTCTCTTCTCCACTTATTTAGTGAAACTTATGGAACTCCCCTGAAATTCCCCTTAATTTTTTGAGTTTACTAAACTTATTTGAAATGCTCATATGTCCATATAAGTTCCTGAAGTTCTCGGATCTTCCCTTAAGTTCCATAGACTTTTATGAAGTTCTCAAAATGATTCTAAAGATCTCTGTACTTCGTGAAGTTTTCGAAGTTGTACTGAAATTTCAAGAACTTCTTTAAGCCCCCACAATGAAATAGCTTCTTCAACAGTCTAGAGTTTCCTGATGTTTTCAAAACTGCCCAAAATATTTCTCAATTTCCTTAAAATTCTCTAGACTGCCCGAAATATCCTAGTATTTTTTAAAAGAGCCCACAATTTTACTGGAATTGATTGAATTGCCTTCCAGTTATGCAATTTTCCTTGAGTTTTATAAAGTTTATAAACGCTCACGGAACTTTGCCATAAATCACAAATTTTCCCTGGAAAGTTCAGCCCAGAAGTTTTCTATGCTTACCTTAACTTCTCTAAATTGATCAAATGTTCCGGTGAATTTTCTGAAACATATTTATAATTCCCTGAATCTTCTAAAGTTTTCAGATCAATCATAAAATTCTCGGAATATCCCATAATTCCAAGGAACTCCTTATAAGTCGTTGCAAATTTCCTTAAGTTAATGGGATTTTTATGATGTTATTTGATCGTCCTCTAAGTACTCGGAACTTCACTGAATATAACGAAACAATCTAAAAATATCTAAATTTCTTAGAAGTTCTCTCGAATTTCTTGAAAATATCGGTGCTTGCTAAAAGTTCTCGCATTTTTTTAAATTAATGAAACTTTTTTGATGTTCTCTAGTCAACTTAGCTAAATTTTTGAAATTTGTTAGGTCTTGAAATTTCCATGATATAACATCCTTGAAATACTCTCACATTTTGCGGATGTTTTAATTTTTATTGCGTTCCAGAAATTTTCTCTGAGCAAACAAAAGCTTCCGGAAATTCCCGGAAATTTTCTTGAAACTTCTTTAAGGTTTCTGCAATTTTCTAGAACAAATTTTAACTGCCCTTTAATTCTATGATCTGTTTTGATCTTCCTGGAGCTTCCCTAAAGCTCTCAATTCTAATGAAGATCTGCTTTTAAGCTAAATGGAATGCTCGTGAACTCCGTGGAATTCTCTGAATTTCTGTGAAGATCCTAAATATTTCTGAAGTTTTCATAAATATTTTGAAGGTCTCTGTACTGAATCTCTCGGAACATCTTAATCATTCAATTTACTTTGATGCTTTTTGAAAAATTTCAAAAGCAGTTTTTTTCAGACGCATTATTTAAGATTGCAAAAAGCTCAAACAAAGTGTGGTGAAAATTTGAGCCCAAAATATTATGAAATAAAAAATCCCGACCAATAGGCCATTTTTTGACAATTTGGGTACCTGCCGGTAATCAGTCTGTTTACTGTAGTTATTATAACAAAAACAAAATGTGAGTACACCTATGTAAATATACATTGAAAAAACCTTTATTGACGTTCTAAGATCACGAATAGCTTATTTGGTTGTGGAGTAATCTCTTCTAACAGTTGAATTTTTTTTTAAATTTCGAAAATCTAGGGTTGTAGCCCAGAAGGATCTGGGCACTTCAAAGCAAAATCAAAAAAAGACGTTTGTTCAGAATGCCAAAATAAGCGTTTTGGCCAATTTTGGCTCAAATCGGTGACTAGTTGAACGGAAACTTGATCGTAATTGTTTCTGATATAAGGAGCACGGTGGCCTAGTGGCGACCGATTTTGCTTACTGATCAGAAGAGCGTGGGTTCATTCGCGCTTTCGATTGGTTAGGACATCGAATCAGCACATCGTTTACCAAAACGAATCCTGCTGCAATCTCATCCCTTTTATCCAACATCCCAGTGATTTCTCGTGGAAGTGCAGAGGTGTTCTCGGCTTTCATTGAAGCGAGTATTACGTCAACATATTCCTACCCATTCCATTCTTGACCAGCATTCGGACGTGGCCGGCGCTGGTATTGCCTAGTTTTAGATCACCAGTATTTACACATTGAGGACCCTGCGCTTTGGTCAGATAGCGTTTAGGGCGTCGTTGTGCCAATTTGGTCGTGGCATATTTCGAGTATGAGAGAGTGATTACAGTTTGCTCAAAAGTGCCTGAGTAAAATGCAAGTTTCGATGATAACCGCGATTACCCGTAGTTGTTACAGTGAAGATATACACCCATATTCTCGTTTATGACTGGACGTATTTGTCATACAGAAACATTTTTATTTGATTTTGTGTGGTGGATAGGTTTTGGGCGTGGACGGGCATATGGGTATATTATCGCTTCAGTTTGAGAAGCACTTCACTTCGCAACCGATTAACCATTGTGACGGCGCATATTACCGTGCAGGCGCCGTGTGTTGGCAGGGTCCAATATTGGACAGTTTGATGTTTATAAAGTACCATCAGTTAAAACTGTATTTTGAGCTTTATCTCTATACATTCTTAGGTGTTTCTTAGAAGATTATCATGTTGGTGTACGTTGATTCAAAGATTAAATGGTATTAACATTGAGCTGTCCATAGTTGGGTGTTGTTGAACTTGTGGTACTTGCACAACATTTCATGTGAGTACCAAAGTAACGATATAATCACAAAATAACTTTTAATGTAGGTTCAGAGTGAGACAATATCACTGATATGTTTAGTTGGGTATTCAGATGAAACTATTACTTTAAAAAACTTAATCCTGTTTGTATCTCTTTTTCGTTTGCATGTAACACTGTTTGATATTACTAACCGCACCGAGCCTTCATTCCGGGTGGTGAGCGAACCTGATGAAGAAATGAAGAAGAAGATGACCATGAGCCCCTTCTCGGAACGAGTGTATTGTTGATGGACCTGGTCTACGATTCAAGGTTGGATTCTGTGATGATGAGTATCACAAAAAAGGTAAAATAAGTAGCACGATCTTCATCGAAATGTAAGTATTATTGACAATAATCATAACAATCAACTCGTATATACATTGAAATACATATATAAAAGGGAAGGCACGGTCCAACAGGGCACCCGATTGAAGCGATTTCGACGGGGAGAGTGGGAATGCCAACTCCCGGTTGATAACATTTCGTGGATAAAGGGCGGACTCTTCTCCCCGCTCATTGGGGCATCTTCCTGTCTTTATGACCAATTGGCTGATCAAGTTACTGGAAGGAGATTCTTTGCCTATCGATCTACCCAATCCGTTTTTGGCCCTTCATACAGCGACATGTTGAGGACAATCAGAGGTTATAAAGCTTGATCAAGACAAGCAGAGAAGAGAGCTCACTGCTGTCGGACTTAGTTTCCGTGCTACAATGGGTGGTAAACCACTATTATCTTCATCATATACCAGTATTTACACATTAAGGATGGTTGCAGATCTGAAAATAACGAAGTTGATTAAAAATCATTTGATTTTTCACCAAAGTTGGTATCATTTGTATAGATTTTCTTAAGGTGGCCAGACAGTTACAAATTCTAGGGCTTCTTCCCCTCTGAAGAATTTATTTAATTTAATTTAATTTGTTTTTCTTCATCGGACTTAACGTGTCTAAATGAAGCCTGATGGGGAAAGCCTTTTAGAAATACATGAATCACAATAATACAATACAATTACAACGAACATTAATCAAGTCTATAGCATAAAGAAAGTTATCCTCCTATGGCATAGAGTTGTCCGTGAAACAGGTAGAAGTCCTCGTCATGCAGTTGAACTGGAAACAAAAAATAAACAGGTAGCGCAATCCTTCACGTGTACATTAAATGGACAGCTACTCACCTTCTCAGGAGTCTGCGATGAATACGGTGACGAAAGGTTCCCGCTGCACAGTTAAAGTCGAAAAACTCGTTGAAACGCCCAGACATGAACCGTATTGGGTCATGCAAGCTGTAGTTCGCAGCACGAGGTCCAAGATGCAGGAAACTCATCGACCGAATAACTCGTTCGGGTGCGCAGATTTCGAATTCAGCCAAGATTCCTGGAGAGTCGATATCACCAATAAGTACTTTCGCTGCGAACACGGCCTGTCTAATCGTCCGCCTATGTTCTAGTGTTTCAAGACCCAGGAGTTGACAACGATCTTCGTACGGCGGAAGGTTCACAGGGTCATTCCATGGAAGGTGACGAAAGGCATACCGAACTAATTTTCTTTAAACAGATTCAATCCTCGCTATCCAAACTGCTTGATACGGGCACCATACTACCGAGCTGAATTCCAAGATCGATCGCACTAGAGAGCAGTATAGAGCTTTTAGACAGGCAGGATCGCGAAACTCGTCAGCGATCTTGAAAATGAACCCTAGTTGCCTGTTAGCTTTCGCTACGATGCCCGAGTAATGAAGCTTGAATGTTAAGGCGCAGTCCAGCGTGATTCCTACGTCACGAACATTGTCCACACGTTGCAGAAGTTGGTGATTTATCGTATAGTTGAATGCCACTGGTTTCAGCTTGCGATGAAATGAGATAATATTAAATTTTTGTACATTCAACGTGAGATAGTTTCTTGAGCACCACTCTTCGCAAGTATCGATTAGGTGCTGAAGCCGCAAGCAACCGGCGAAGCTACGAACAATCACATAGATCTTCACATCATCCGCGTAGAACGATCGGCAACCAGTTGGGAGGATCAGTCCGGCTTCATTCACAAAAATCGAGAATAGCAATGGTCCCAAGTTGCTACCTTGAGGAACACCGGAGCTGTTTGTAAAATAGTCCGATTGCTCTGATCCGATTCTAACACAAAGTTCCCGATTGGTCAGATAGGACTTGAACCAACGAGTTAAGCCCGAAGATACACCGAGTTTTTCAAGTTTAGCTAGTGGTCAACCCGGTCGAATGCAGCCTTAAGATCTGTATATACAACGTCCACCTGCGCTCCAGCTTCCATACTCCGAAGACATAAAGAAATGAACGGAGCTAGATTTGTTGAAACTGATCTCTTGGGATAAAAACCGAGTTGGTCAGGAGAAATATAATTTCTGCAGCTAGAGAATAAAGCGTCGTTGATGAAAACTTTAGAGCAGACACTGAGTGATGTGATCCTTCGGTAATTTTCGACGTTTCTTTTGTCTCCTTTCTTGTAGATCGGGAACATGAATGACGATTTCCAACGCGTAGGGAACTCCCCCTGCTGTAATGAAATATTGAACAGCTTCGAAAGCGGTGTTGTAAGCTCTGAACATCATCGCTTCAGGATGCTTGAGGGGATCCCGTCAGGGCCAGCAGCATTAGAAAATTTCAGCTTCTTGATGGCGGATTCGACGAGGTCTACTGTAACCGAGGTAATCGAACAATTGAAAGCATCACTGGGAGTGTCCCTCACCGCTTCAGCAACTTGGGACAACGAAGGCGAAATGTTCTGCCAGAATATTACATTTCTCAAGGGAATTGCTGGCGATTCTATCACCCAGGTGAATTTCGACTGGTAGCCCCTCCTCGTTTCGTTTGGTATTCACGAATGACCAGAACTGCTTTGGATTAAGCCGTAAATTAGCCTGCACACGCCTTGTGTAGCTGTTGTAAAGAATGCGGTTATATGTGTGATATTCGTTGCTCGCTGTTGAAAATAATCGTTTGGTGAATGGGTTACGAGTACGACAGTATTTACGGAGGGCCTTCGATCTCAGACGCTTCAAATTTCGTAGTCGAGCATTGGACCATGCGGGTTTGGGAGAGGGTCTCCTCAATGGGACAGAATTAGTTAGTGCCCGGCCAACGACCTCAGCGAAGTAGTTGACGGCTTCATCAATAGATGAACACGTGTCAAGGAACTGCCAATCTGCCTGGGCAAGCGAGTGACTCAGCGCGACGAAATCTGCTCTACGAAAGTCGAGCTCATGTACATCAACAGGGGGGTTATCGTAGCGAACAGAAACAGAGAGGTTGATGGAAACTTCCAACGCAGGATGATTGGTGTCGATGCCAATCAAAGGCTCTGGGGCTTCTAGGATAGAACATTCCAGTCCTGCAGTGGCGTCGCGTAACCTCACTTTTTACCTGTTCAACAACTTTGAAAACGTTATTTAGGGTCATGTTTACATTCAAAAAGCATGGGATCTTCTAGTTTCACTGATTTGTATCTATTGGAACCAATATTGTTTTGTTTGTTTACGTTTTGGGAGTTGTTGAACAGGTAGATTGAGGTTAGGGTGACGCCACTGCAGTCCTGCAGCTTCGTTCGCCAGAACGAGATCAAGTAACCGAGAGTTGCTATTCAGTATCGAGTTGATTTGCGTTAAGCCATGCAGGTTGAAACCATGGTTGAATGGACGTCATATTTTCGTTTTTCTGCGCGATTCCGATTTCTTACAATTTGTTTGGCTTGCATATGCAGCACAGAAGAAGCAAATTCTCATTCATCAATCAATTTTTCGAGCAAAAGACATTTTTCAATTCTCGTTATCTAACCGCAACCATCTGTACACAATCTACCGCATTGATAGTGTAATGCAGTATCACATAACGCTGAAAAAAAAAACATACCCAGTCAGTATTGTAGCTGCCAGTGGTGGTCCTGGTGGCGCCCTCTGAACGCCACGCGCCTTCATTTTTCTTCGAAGACATTCGACACGGGCCACCGGATCGGGCAGATAAGCAGTGTACCACCACACAATGTACCAGAACCCATAATATCCCTCCGAAACGAGGCAAAAACCAGATGCGCTCGCTCCTTTTGAAGATTATTATCCAAGTCACGATTCGGACCGAAGATGATGCCTATGGTGATATCAGCAACAACAACAAAAAAAAACAGCATGTACCTACTTTCAATGCTGCCTTAGAAGATATGGATCTTCCGCAGCAATTATTAATCACCGAATGAATTTTACTGACGACTTGCTTTACCCGGGCGGTTTTTGGGAAGACACAACAACAAACCCGTTATTGATCCCGGTAACAGTACGGTAATTATCAGTTCCAGGAAGGCGCCCCTCTGAATTGAGATTTCTACCACGGCGCGCCGTTTGGGCTGCGATGAAGTCATCAATTAGATTGAGTTTTGCCGTATTTGCTTGATGCCAACATCTCTCGAAAAAATGGTTTCGACCTAATGGCGGCCCATCTCCTATTTGTTTAGTGTTGATTTACAAACGAAAATTGCTGTTAAGCCGAACGCGAGGCTTGCCGTTGTCGAACGTGTCGCACCTTTATGAGGCAAAACAAGTCGAACCGTTATCACTCAAGAACACTAATCCCTCTGTCCAAATGCTTATCACGCACAAGATAAGAATTCCTTTCTACATTGGTATGAAATTCGCTTCGCTCCGTCACTGATCTTACCTATATTTATGTACGTAACCGGAGTCGAGTGTCCGAGAATCTCAAGTGAAGCAACAGGCGTTCATCGAAGCACGAAAAGAATTCGCGTGGGAGAGTCCGTGACAGTCGCAATTAAAATAATTCGCTCACCTACACACACACACACACACAGTGCAGAGCAGGCTGTTGATGGCTACACATTTCTTGACAAACATTTCAAAAGGTCCTATCTGATTTGATGGATTCGATTTTCATCGACTTTCTCTTTCGTTAATAACTCAGCGGCGAAATCTGATTATCAAAGAGAAAGTCGATGAAGCGAATGACAGATAGGACCTTTCGAAGAATTCATCTAGATTTGTATGACACAAAAACCCTGCACGTAGAAGGTATGTATACAAATGAACGCCAAACGACGAATAAATTTGTCCAACTTGTCCGAAGCGGGGCGAAAATAAAACAGAAGACGACTGCGCTGCTGCTGGACTGGCCAAACTGTGTAGGCCGCAGGTTCCATTTGAGGATGCCAGTTCTGGATCCCGGTTTGTAGTTCATCGAACTTTTTCGCATTTAAAAAATTAGTTTAATCAACCTAAATCCTAGAAGGTCACAGATCATCGGCGCACAGATTGGGGAAACATTTAATTTCCGTGAATGTCAACCGACCGTCACACGCGTTTAGTCGTAACGACAAAATTGACGACAGCTGGATTTGAATATTTCCTTTCGAATTTCGCTCATTGCTCGCATAATGCCTGGATGCCATTCGTGTGTCCGTTGTACACCATTAGCATAATAGGCTTTATTTAAATGGTCATAACTATTCAATTTAACCACTCGAAGTCGATGATAGTGAGAGGAAGTGTGCAAACAACGCACGCGCTAGCAAATCCGGCTTTTCGAAAGAAAGCGAAACGGTCGGGTCGCCGGGGCTCCCTCTGTCTAGGTAAATAAATTTCCTCACCTGTCGACGAGACGACGGCGGGGTGGCGATTGGCGCTGTATCTATTTACACACATAGATACTTGGCTACCGACGGGGATGTTTGAACGAGATTCGGCAGACAGCTTTCTTGCCATTGTCGAAAAATAATGTATTTACATTATTTTAATTGATTACAATCTTTCAGTTAATCACGTCATTTGCCAAGCATGCAAAGAGACAACATGTGCTGAATAAATTAATTGTACAATGAATCTCTCAACACGTGACGTGAGTGATCACTTGCCTGCGCGTTGACCTGAGCACTCGATGTGAAGCCTGCTACGATGTCAAGCCGAAGGAAAATCCAGCTTTTACACGGCCCATTAGATCAACCCAAATTTGAGTTCAGTTTACTCATAAATCAGTGCAGGAACTCAGTGATGAGTAAATTTTCCAGGAAAAAAGTAAGAGGTTGTATCCAAGACACGACGGTAGATTTGACGTAGGATAACGTGCTCGGTATCAATATTCGGCGACTGTGTTAGGGAAAACACTTTTTACGCATTTTCGTGCACAAAACGCATGGAAATTTTGGTTTATTCAATAAATAATAAAAAAAAAAAAAAATTGGAGGAATTTCTTGCTAAAATTTTCCAATCGCGAGATATTCGTGATCAATCATATAAATTCAAGTTTTTTTTAACGTCATGGAGAAAACCTTACCTTAATTCGAAGTGTTTCTGATCAATTGACAAAGTCATGTGGACCGAGTGTTTAGAGTAAATTGTTTTAGAGTACATCAACCAACCACTCCCTCGCTCAAGTGAATTCCCGCGCATTATGTACCTTTGTTTTAGTCAGTTGCAAATAAAAACCCAAACAAGATACAACGCAAAATAGTTCGTCGCGAATTTATTTCCGAAAACTAAACTGAAAATTCCGCTTGATACAACAACATTTTATGGTCCTTCGGTTCCGGATGTCACGATTAACGGTTGACTATGGAAGAACTGACGGCTGTTCGCAACGGGACGTCAAAATCGTCATCGGCGACATGAACGCTCAGGTAGGACGGGAGGCAATGTATAAAGGGTGTCCACGATGAAATTGCCACACTATGAAATTGCTCTAACTTTTTAACCGTTGGGTAGAATTTAATGAAAATTTGGGTGGATTTAGTTCATAGTGCATTATTTACATCCTGCAAGTTTTAAAGTCCTGTGATCAAAACTCGCGGAAATGGAGTCGAAAGAACAGCTCGTGCGTGATAAAATCTTGCGCATTCATCACGAGAACAAGGATCTCTCGCATCGTTCCATCGCTAAAACGTTGGGAATCGCGAATTCCACGGTGTCGCGAGTGATTAAGCGGTTCGAGGACCACCGATCGGAAGCCCAGAAGTGAAGGAAAAAGTATTCCGTACAACACCAAAAATCACAACCGCGTAGTTGGGGCCTTCAACCGAAATCCGAACGCCTCCGTTAGGGATGTGGCTAAGAAGCTGCACCTAAGCCGAAGTTTTGTCCAGAAGGCCAAAACTAAGGCTGGGCTTCGAACGTTCAAGGTACAAAAGGCCCCTAATCGCGACAAGAAGCAGAACAAGTCCGCCAAAACCCGTGCCAGGAAGTTGTACCTCAACATGCTGACGAAAGTTGAATGCTGCATCATGGACGACGAAACATATGTGAAGGCCGACTTCAAACAGATCCCCGGCAACCTGTTTTTCACGGCCAAGGATAAGTTCAGCGTTCCGGAGCATGTCCGTACTCAGAAGATGTCCAAATTTGCGAAGAAATTCCTGGTTTGGCAAGCCATCTGCACATGCGGGAAGCGGAGTGCACCTTTCGTAACCTAGGACACGATGAACAGACAGGTGTACATAAAAGAGTGCCTCCAGAAGCGGCTGCTTCCTCTCCTGAAGGCCCACAACGTCCCAACAATCTTCTGGCCAAATTTGGCCTCATGCCACTACTCCAAGGACGTGCTGAAGTGGTATGCGGACAATAAGGTCAATTTCGTGCCGAAAATGTTCAACCCTCCCAACACTCCGGAGCTCCGCCCCATCGAGAAGTACTGGGCGATTATGAAGCAGCACCTTCTTAAACGACCTAAGGTAGTGAAGACAGTCGAGGAACTGAAGAAAGTATGGGTTTACATGCAAAAAACGGTTGATTCACAGGTTGTGCAGAATCTTATGGCCGGGGTTAAGGCCAAGGTGCGGGCATTTGCGTATGGACTGTAAATAAAATACGAGTAAAATGATAAAATGAAGTTTAATAGTTATTTCTCAATCCCTGAAAATTTGATGGCAATCGGATGAAAACTCGAATTTTGCGAATCAATTTTGTGTGTGGCAATTTCATCGTGGACACCCTTTAGACCGGCAATCGGGCCAAACAGCCTGCATGCCGTATCGAACGACAACGGCCAACGATGCGTGAACTTTGCAGCCTCCCGGGGTATGGTAGTTCGAAGTACCTTTTTCCCCCGCAAGGATATCCACAAAGCCACCTGGAGATCACCTGACCAACACACAGAAAACCAAATCGATCACGTTCTAATCGACGGGAAATTCTTCTCCGACATTATCAACGTCCGCACGTACCGCAGTGCGAACATAGATTCGGACCACTACCTAGTTGCAGTATGTATGCGCTCAAAACTCTCGACGGTGCATAACACACGTCGAAGTCGAACGCCACGACCCAACATTGAGCAACTACGGGACACCGGAGTTGCCCAGGACTACGCGCAGCAGCTGGAAGTTGCACTACCCACGGAAGAGCAGCTTGGCGCAGCTTCTCTTGAAGATGGCTGGAGGGACATCCGTTCAGCCATAGGTAGTACTGCTGTAGCGGCACTAGGTACTGCAATCCCGGACCGAAGAAATGACTGGTTTGACGGCGAATGCAAACTGTTAGTAGAGGAGAAGAATGCAGCACGGGCGAGAATGCTGCAACACCGCACGAGATTGAATGTGGAGCGATACAGACAAGCGCGGAACAGACAAAACTCGGTTTTCCGAAGGAAGAAGCGTCAGCAGGAAGATCGAGATCGCGAGGCGATGGAAAATCTGTGCCGCGTAAACGACACACGGAAGTTCTACGAGAAGCTAAATAGTTCGCGCAAAGGCTACGTGCCGCAAGCCGATGACTTGGACGGTAACCTTCTCACGAACGAGTGTGAGGTGATTGAGAGGTGGAAGCAGTACTATGACGAGCACCTCAACGGTGAAGCAGCAGAAAACGAAGGTGGCACGGCAACAGACCTTGGAGCACGCGCAGAAGACGACAGGCTACCGGCCCCTGATCTTCAAGAAGTTGAGGAGGAGATCGGTCGGCTGAAGAACAACAAAGCAACTGGTGTAGATCAACTACCAAGTGAGCTATTGAAATACGGTGGTGAAGCACTGGCTAGAGCGCTGCACTGGGTAATTGCCAAGATTTGGGAGGAGGAGATATTACCGGAGGAGTGGATGGAAGGTGTCGTATGCCCAATCTACAAAAAGGGCGACAAGTTGGATTGCTGCAACTACCGCGCGATCACACTGCTGAGCGCCGCCTACAAGGTACTCTCCCAAATTCTATGCCGCCGTCTGTCACCATATGCAAGAGAGTTCGTGGGGGCAATACCAGGCGGGATTCATGGGTGCCCGCGCTACCACGGACCAAATTTTCGCGATTCGGCAGGTTCTGCAGAAATGCCGCGAATACAACGTGCCCACACATCATTTGTTCATCGATTTCAAATCCGCATACGACACAATCGATCGAGATCAGCTATGGCAGATTATGCACGAGTACGGATTTCCGGATAAACTGACGCGATTGGTCAAGGCGACGATGGATCGAGTGACGTGCGTTGTTCGAGTATCGGGGACACTCTCGAGTCCCTTTGAATCTCGAAGGGGGTTACGGCAGGGTGATGGACTTTCGTGTCTGCTGTTCAACATCGCGTTAGAAGGTGTGATCAGAAGAGCTGGGATAGACACGAGTGGCACGATATTCAGGAAGTCCATCCAGCTCCTTGGTTTCGCCGATGACATTGACATTATGGCACGGAACTTTGAGATGATGGCGGAAACGTACATCAGACTGAAGGCTGAAGCTAGACGGATTGGACTTGCCATCAACGCATCAAAGACAAAATATATGAAAGCAAGAGGTTCTAGGGAAGACAATGTTAGCCTCCCACCCCGAGTTCAGATTGACGGTGACGAAATCGAGGTGGTCGATGAGTTCGTGTATTTGGGCTCACTGGTGACCGCCGAAAATGATACCAGCAGAGAAATTCAAAGACGCATTATGGCAGGGAATCGTGCCTACTTTGGACTCCGGAGGACGCTCCGGTCAAATAAAATTCGCCGCCGCACGAAGTTGACTGTCTACAAGACGCTGATTAGACCGGTGGTCCTTTACGGCCACGAGACCTGGACTATGCTCGTGGAGGACCAACGCGCCCTTGGTGTTTTCGAACGGAAGGTGTTGCGTACCATCTACGGTGGAGTGCAGATGAATGACGGAACGTGGAGGAGGCGAATGAACCACGAATTGCACCAGCTGCTGGGAGAACCATCCATCGTCCACATTGCAAAAATTGGGCGACTACGGTGGGCTGGGCACGTCGTAAGAATGCCGCACGACGACCCAGTGAAAATGGTTCTAGAAAGCGACCCAACAGGAACAAGAAGAAGAGGCGCGCAGCGGGCAAGGTGGATCGACCAAGTAGAAGGTGACCTGCGGACCCTTCGCAGACTACGAGGCTGGCGAACTGTGGCCATGGATCGAGTAGAGTGGAGACGACTTCTTCGGACAGCAGAGGACAACAAGGCCTTAGCCTGATTGGTAAGGTAAGTATGGAAGAACTGACGATCAAGCGGAACTCGCTCTTCGAGAAGATGAAGTGGGAGCTAAATACGGCGAAACGCGTCCAGAGCCGGAGCCCTCCACTTTGTGAGGTTAGGGAACGCGTCGATCGGCTGCACCATCTCGGAAACAATTTTTTCGACTTGCAGAGTAAAATCGAAGACAAAACGCCGCCATTGGAAGCAGTTTCATCGGTTTTCAACTACCGGACTGAGTTTGAGGAGTTATATTATGAAGCCAAATGTATCTACTCGCAGATGGAGGAAGGGTCTGTTGGTGGTGATGACACGTTTGAGGAACCAACCAACAAGCTACGGCATGCAGTTTCGGCACTGCTGGAAACGCAACGGTTGCTCCTGTCGAACCAAGCTGCAGTTTCAAGCCAAACGAGTGCGTTAACTGCCCAGCTAGGGGACTTTCGACAAGCATCACTTCGTGCCACTGCAGCTGAACCAATGCTCAACGTACGACTCCCTCCAATCAACATTCCTATCTTCAAGGGTGACCACAAGGACTGGCGCTCTTTCAAGGACCTTTTTGTTAGTACCATTCACGACAAGGAGACGTTGCGTGACTCACAAAAGCTGCAGTATCTCCTTTCATACCTTGACGGTGAAGCTAAGGCATTGGTGAGCTCGTTTGCGATCACGGATGCGAATTACAACCAAGTGTGGGACAAGTTAGTGGAACGATATGATCAACATAAGTACACCGTTTTCTCGCTAGTGAAGGAATTCCTTGAACAGCCAGTCGTGTCATCTACGCACCCGAGCAACCTTCGGAAACTAGTAACGACATCCGATGAAGTTATTAGACAACTGAGTGCCATGGGTGCCCAGTACGAATCGCGTGACCCGTGGCTCATTCACCTCCTTTTGGAAAAAAATCGACAAGGAAACACGTTCTCAGTGGGCCACAAAAATCGTCGATATGCAGAATCCTACGTTTCAAGAGTTCCTGAAATTCCTCGAAAACCGTTGTGATGCCCTCGAGACATGTTCCTCGTTCACGCGGAAGATCTTTACGAATCCGGATGCTACGAAAAAGGAAATTCGGAAGGATCAAGCGAAGCCGATAGAGAGGAAGTTTCAAAGCTTTCACATCGCACCCCAGCTGTGCCCGAAGTGCTCTTCAGAACAGCATCAGATCTATCAGTGTGCCTCCTTCAAAGCCTTAAGCGTCGCTGACCGTAGGGAGTTAGTGCAGAAGTCAAGACTGTGCTTCAACTGCCTCAGGCCGTCGCAATGATGAAGTATTCGATTTTTATACAGTTGCCACTCTTGCATTTATCGCAAGGATCCGACTCTAATTGACAGGTCCCGCTATTTATACCCTTCGGAGTGTTGAAACACCCTCCAAAGGCGCGCCCCTTTGTCAGTCAAAATAGGATTCCTTAGCAACAAAATTAAGGTATGACACCGATAATGACCATGCATCAGAACCCTAGTCTTAACCACTTCAAACTAGGGAACAACGAATAGAAGATTAGGAATCCCATAGATGAAGACAACTAAATCATTTTTTCCTTGTTTCAAGATCATCCTCGGTAGACAAAACCGAGTCTTGTAACTTGTAACAAGGACTAAGATGTGTTCTTTGGATTAATGAAAAATCCTGTTCCCCTAGTTTGAAGTAGTCAGGACTAGGAATCGGTGGTAGATCTTACATCCCGTAACGTACCACGAAAAGGTGATCTACCCACGTTACGGGTCTTAAACAACAATAATTTATGGTGGTCCTGAAAAGAAACGTTTTGTCATGCTGGTTGAGTAATGCTGAGCTATTAGGGTGTTCAACAAGGATGAGGCTGGCTAGCTGTATGTTGTTTGGAGCGAAGGTTGACGCGCTTGGCATACATGGCCCACTGTGGCTCACGACGAGCAACTGAATCCGATCAGTAGTGGTGCGGCTTCTTCCTCTTTCTTCGGTGAATCGAGGGCTCTTGAGGGCAGCCTTGATAGCTAGCTACTAGCGGGGAGCCTTTCGTTGTGTACTGGAGAAAAATGTACAACGCCACGTGCCGAAAGCACTGCTGCTGCTGATGATGATGACGACCGATCGGATACCACCACAAGCGGTAATTGAATGAACACCGTTCGGTGAGACCGGATGGAATTCAATTTGGAAAAATCTGTGTTAGGGAAAGCGCTTTTCGCAGGCAATCGGTGATAATTTTAACTATCATAGCAACAATTGCACATTCGTGCCATTTTCAATTGAGAAATTATGAAAAATGATAAAGTCTTAATTTTAACAGATTCGCAGAAAAATTTCCTATCGATTGGCGCATTAAGAATTAAAATCCATCATCTCTGGATCAAAATCAGCCCTCTGTCATGCCACGACCGACTTTAGCTTCTGAAATTGCACCCCCCTTTTGCCTTTAAAATACATAGTATGTTAGATTTAAACAGATAGGAACTGACATCCGATTGATGACCTTCACAAATGTCTAGAAAATACTCTTTAACAATTTTTTCTTCTTTCTTTCTTAGTGTTCTAGATGCACTTCCACAGTTATTAATTGGGAGCTTTCGATGTCTGTACCATTTTTGCATTGATATAATTGTGTGGCAAGTCCAATCAGGCTTCTATGCCCAGGGAAGTCGAGAAATTTTCCAACCCGAAAAATTCCTAGACCGGACCGGGAATCGAACTCAGCCACCTCCAGCATGGTCTTGCTTTGTAGCTGCGCCTTTACCGACTGAGCTAAGGGAGGCCTTAACAAATTTATGGTGGTCCTAAAATGGACCGTTTTGTCGTGATGGTTGAGTAATGCTAAGCTATTAGCGTGTTCAACACAAATGAGGTTAGTAAGCTGTACGTTGTTTGGAACGAGGGTGCCGCGCTTGGTATAGATGGCCCACAGCGACTCACGAAGAGCTACTGATTCCGATCAGTAGCGGTGTAGCTTCTTCCTCCAACTTTAGTGAATGGACGCTCATGTGGGCTGCAGCTTGCTACTTGCGGGAAGCCTTTCGTTGTGCACTGGAGAACCATGTTCAACGCCACGCGCCGAAAGCACTGCTGCTGCTGCTGATGACGACCGATCGGACACCACCACACACCGTTCGGTGAGACCGGATGGAATTCTATTTTGAAATCTGTGTTAGGGAAAGCGCTTTTTGCAGGCAATCGGTGATAATGTTGATCACCATTGCAACAGTTGGACATTTGTGTAATTTTCAATAGTGACCTATTGAAAATTAATAAAGTGTTCATTTTAGCAGACTCGTATTAAAATTTCCAATCGATTGACTTGTTTAGGATTAAAATCCATCCGCTATTGACAGAGTTATATGTGGTCAAAACCTAACCACTTTTAGGAATGCGGTCGATTTTTTTTAATTGCACCCCCAATATGTTGCCGAAAGACGTAATCCTACGTAAAAAAAACCCCGGTAATTGCAATCCTATGGGCATAAAATAGAAACACCAGAAAGTACCGATTGATAAATTTCTAGAGTGACAACAAGAACGATGTTCGATTCTGAACCCTACACCTGTGTTAAAAACATTCACTATCGAGACCATGAAAACGACACCACCACTCGACCGTGACGACAAACCTGATCATCAGCAACCAAAACCCATCTACCCTCATCTTATTTTTTCGCCTGTCACCCTGTCCGATCCACCTCTACCAACTGACTCACTGTGTCAGACTCAGAACCGATGTGGTGTGCCTGAGATCGTGCATTGAGATTTCAGATGAGCTGTTTCGAAAGAAGCTGGGAAAAATAGCAAACAATTACAATTTTGCGCAGCTCTCGTCCTCTGCAGCTCGTCAGCATCGAACTAACTACACCAGAACTGCCCACCAGATAGACCTTCAACCCTGCGAACTAGCCACTTGCCCACTTGGTGGTGGTGCGAAATGATGTTCCTTTTTTTTTTGAAGATCAACGATCGACGGTCTTCCCCCGCACTCCCACCCTACCAGGTGTCTGCTCGATCGCCACTTTGCGTAATGATGGCAGGCAGGCACGGCAAATGCTTCCCCGCGGGGTGAACCAACAAACAACAATTTTTCGCATTTTTTTTTTTTGCCACTGTTGTTCTTCTCCCCCTAATAGATCTGACGATGATGATGTTGTTGTTGTTGTTGTTGTTGCGTGAGCAAATCTACAATACAGTCATACGAGTCGCGATCGTACCTGATAATATGATTCCGCCATTTTGAGTTTGCTGAGTAGTTCCGCTCCGTCGTTCCCCTGTATGTACGCTCTGAAGCTGCTGCTGATGTTTGTCTCGGGGCACAAAATTCCTTCGCTTTCTCGCTCACTCACTAGGAAAATACAAACGCGAAATTCCTTTGCACCCTTCCGAAATTAATACAGGTATGAAGCAATAATGCTGCAATTACACCTTCTCTTCTTGGCCGTGGGTGGAAGGATCTTCACCTCGAAAAATTATCAATAAAAACACACCGCAATAGTATTGAATCACTGCTTCTTCACTTCCACTCTTGCTGAACTAGCTGCGCGATCGCACTTCGGTTTTGTCCGGTTGTCACTGAGCTGCTGTTTTGTGTATTTTTTTTGTTTATTACCTCCCGACTTTGACACCAGCACTCTTGACAAGAGTAGCCCCGACTATTGTTTACGGATGATCGCACATACACAGAAGCAAAACGCGATCAAAATCCACCGTTTTCTGATCCAACTTTTTCGCTTCCACTCGGTTGGTGAAGATCGCGGACATGGAACGGAATTTCTTGAACTTCCTCCTCTCGTTCCCAACGGTGACACACCCCTTGCTCACTCGATCCGCGCCGCAACGACCAGTCAACCAACCAACGTGTCTGCCCTGTCTCTACACGACGGACCGACGTTCTTCAACCACCACCACCAACACACACACTGACTGCAGCAAGCTGCGATCGCGAACCTGTCCGTCCGATCCGAGACAACCGCGGAAGACAGGAAATTCCCTCACTTTTGCACAACCGTACACGCCTTTTTTTTCCTGTCGACAATAATAATTCCGGATCCGTTTTGCTGCCGGGCGCTGGAATCGAAACAAACCACCCAAGAACGCGAATAGAAGAACACCGTTCCACACAACACCGACGATGGGAGCACGACAAAACTACTGATTCTTGCTCTTGTATCTGGTCGGTCATCGGTCGACTTCGCTTCGACTGTGTGTTGTTTGTAGTAACTCGTGACTCAAACACCTTCGTTGGGTTTCTTCGGTGTTTGCGTGAAATTGAGGCAAAAAAAATAAGAACGAGGCCCGACGGCAGGGTTGCCAAAAGGAAATCTGGGTTTTTATTCCGAAAAATCTTGGCATTGTATTTTTTGCTCGGTTTTTGGCCAGATTTTTATCTGTGATGTTAATAATATATTAAATTCCCGTTGACTAGTGATGCACCGAATAGTGGTATTTGGTTAGGAATTTGGCATTTAAACCAATAGCTTAACTGATATTCAGCCATTTCCCACCTAACATGTGGCCGTCAATGTGTTTGAGCCAAATTTTGAAACTGGAATGATTGATATTTGGCCAAATACTATACTAATACTAATTGGCAAATCAAAGTTGGCACTCGTGGAGAATAGACGAACTATGAAAGTGATGATGGTTTCAAAATTTTACACGGTGAGGTATACGAGTTCAATCTTAAAATGCTTTGATTTTGCAAATGAAGCATTTTATTTAAATCTGGTTGTTGCTAAAGTGGTAGAAAAGCTGAAATCCATGTATACACCTAAAAACCTGAAAAGAAATTATTTATTCTATATTATATATTTATTGAGTAGTCCTTAAGTTTTCTACTAACGTATTTAGCATTAACCAGATTTAAATAAAATCCTCCATTTGCAAAATAAAAGCATTTTAAGATTGAACTCGTATACCTCACCGTGTAAAATTTTAAAACCATCATCTTTTTCACAGTTCTTCTATTCTCCACGAGTACCAACTTTGATTTGCCAATACTATATTGCTGATTATGCATAAAATGTATAAGTCAATAATAAGCAGACGCCATGCAAAAAAGTCTATATTACGTGATATAGGCTTAAATGTAAACGGGGTATTAAACAAAGTAGTTTTTATTTTTGGAATATTTGATCATAATTTTAAAAAATCTAATCGGTGTTATACTATACCCCGTACAGACTATGACTTATATCATGTAATATAGGCTGTCTTGCAATGAACATTCATACATCTAGTTTTCACTGGAAATCCTATGTATGAGTGCTCATTGCAAGACAGCTTATATTACATGATATTAGCCATAGTCTGTACGGGTTATTAAACTTTAAAATCTGTGATACGTGAATAACACGGGACTCTGACATCAAATGTTTCCACAATGGGATTTTAAAAATATGACAGTACCCTCTTATATCCCGTTCACATTACAGCGTATATCACGTGATATACGCTGTCTTGCAATGAGTTCTCATACATCTAGTTTTCACTGGAAATCCTATGTATGAGGGCTCATTGCAAGACAGCTTATATTACGTGATATAGGCTGTTATGTGAACGGGGTATTAACTGGTCTATAACTTTATGGCCCATAACAAACTTGAATAATAGGGGAAATGACTCTAATGTTGGCCTATGAACCTAAGATTGGGCCTATCGCTAAAAATCTGCTATTTATCAATTTCATCTAGATGAACGTGTCAATGGGACATTACTAATCGATATTTTTGGTCGCTATTGAAAATTTTGTCGATTGCTAAATTTATGTATGGGCCCAAATTAGGGGCATTTAGGCCGACATTACATCCATTTCCCCTACTTGAACAAATAGCAGACAACAGAAAAATGCTGATTCGAACTATTCCAATAGTAATAAATCTAAGTATTCTAATAGAATACTGATTCTATTTTTCAAAGCTCTGAAAAATCTTTGAAACACGGATTAATCAATAATTTTGGCAACTCTGGAAACGAGATGTTTTTAGTTGAGTGAGAGAAGTAACGGGTTGGGCGTGAGTGTGCGTGCAAGGGCAGGAAAACGGTAAAATTTACTTCTTGAGCAGACTTTTCACTTACACCACAAAGGAGCTTGAAGGAAAACAATACCCGCCAGATTCCGCGAGACACTCGGTTGTTTTCAACCAATGCTTATGATTGGGTTAGTGAAATAGTTGTCGCATGCACCAATCCTAAAAAGCTTGGAACTGACTAAAATCTTATCACACAAACAAAAACAAAAAAGGCGATTGCGAAGTTTGACAGATTCGACTCGGCTTGCGTTGAACATCACACCATTGATGTGGAGATGAATTTTGGTGCTCGGTGAACGTCACAGAGCTACAGCTGGATATATCAGTGCCAACATTTCAAAGGGGCGTAATTGCATTTGTAAACAATGGCTTTAGTCGTCGATTTCTCGTGAATAAAAGCTTACTCATGAAAAATAATGACACCAGCAGGTAGAGGAATGTTTCCTCTATCAGCAAGCAATGTAATTTTGTAGAGGTAAGATTACATTCACGAGAAATTGACGGTTAAAGTAATTGTTTACAAAAGCAATTACGCCCCTTTGAAATGTTGGCACTGATATTTTGAAGAAAATTGAATAGGGTGACGAGACATTGGGGTATTGAAGTACATGCATATTCGAAATCTGCGTTATGGTGAATCGTTGTGGAAACCTTATTGCTGACCAATCTCACTTTCACCTAGCAATTTAAATAGCACAAATATCAGCTCTCACAAACCATAAAAGTATGAAACTGGAACTTCACGTTTGCTGCAGTTATGAAGCATCTTAAAATTAAACAATGTCCCCTTAATTTATAAGGCTGTGTTACATTTGGTAAATTTTCACTTAAATTTGACACAGTTGGTGTGAAATAATAATGATTTGTATAGAGTCACCACATCTTCGAAAATAAATTATACTCTCGAAAATCCCTCGCTTGTTGATCGTCCGATTTTCGAAAACGTGTTTGTCAAAATTGAGTCCTGATCCGTCAGAAATAAGTCTGCTCGAAAGGCAAGTTTATTTGAAAATTTTCCATCTGTCAAATTTAAGTGAAAATTCACCAAATGGAACACAGCCAAAGGTTCCCAATGGATCATTGAAGATGCTGAGGTTTTGACAGCACCGTACTGTGGCTACCACAGTATTTTACATTGGATCGTCCGTATACAGTAGCGCCAAATGCAAGCTGTGGCGGGTTCAAAACTCAGCCATCTAAAATGATCCATTCTACGAAGTTTTCCCGAATTTGTACAAAGCACCCTGAAATCTCGCGTCACTTTTCAAATAGACCAATATCCACCATTTTGAGAAAATCGAAGTTGAAGCAAAGATGAATACTAAGATGAAACTGTCGGAAGAAAAACTTTCTATTTTACTGTCCTCTTTCACGGTCCCTTTGATCCAATGAATACCCCCCGTATTCAAGGTTATTTTGTGGTTTTGCTGCTCCCTCGGTAGAGATTAAATTTTGCGCTCATTTTCATCAAAACAATCCCACCAAAATCAGAGATGTCCCATTTTTAAATTACTCGATTAACAACTAATCGATTATTTTTTGTTCGTTGTGCTGCCATTTTTCCACCAATGAGAGTGCAGCACATGTTTGAAACGATCGGTGATGATCCTCTGGAGATGTTAATGCTTATATCGGCATGATATAACCGATTCCAAATATTTTACTTTTCGGTTCGTTAATCGATTAATCGATTATTCGAATGAAAATCGGCCATCACTAGATGAATGTGAAACGTCATTTCAAATCTATGGACCGTACATAAATAATGATACAATTTGAAAGGGACCGGGTCTAATCACAAATTACGTCCCCATGGTAACTGAAATAAACACGAGTGTTCACCGGTTGATTGAAGTTTGACAGATTTTTATTTTAACTGTTTAGAAACAATACATTTTACAATACTATTTTTACTGTAGTCAGTGAATAATAACGTCGAAAATTCAGTTAAAGTAGTTTAAATCACAATTATACTTTGAATTTCATGCTACAATATAGAAAAAAATCCACATAGGACGTTTTGACTAGTCAAGATGTACGTCGGACATGTTACATTCAACGATTTTTCTCAATGACATAATCAATAAGTGTTACATTGGATGTTTTGTTCTATTTGATACTAGATTCCCTTTCACAGATTTCAGAGTAAAGTTCCTAACTTTAGATTGGCCCACCTTTAGAAAATGAGCATCAATTATGTTAGGCCGAAGTAACAATCATGTACCCATCATTTCAAACTGTACATTGGACAATATTTTACCTTTGATTTTCTTAAATAAATGAAAGTAAATATGGATGGGTGTTTTTGTATCACATACAATGATAGAAGAACAACATTTTGTATCGCCTAACTCGATTTGTTTACATTTGTTACTTATGACCTTTTGAAAAGTGACGCAATAATTGTTTCAAAATCTCTGAAACTCTATGAAGTTCCCTGAATTTATATTTAATTTTCATGAAATTCTACAATGCCCCTGAACATCTACAAAGTCCCTGAAATTTCAAAAAGTCCAATGAAGTTTACAAAAAATCTTTGAATTCAAGATCGCAAAATATTGTCAAATTATGTGTCACAATTTAAACAATTTCTTGCAGTCCGAAATTTGAAATATTTCTCAGAAATGGTATGAGCCCTCGCTCATGTTGACTACTACCAGTTGTTGCTTGTAGAGATGAGGATGTCAGCCCCGTGATTATTTCCATAGAGGTAACTCTAAGACCAGAAGGTTCCAAAGAAACGTACTAAACTTTTTGGCTCAGCTCTGGTACTATCTTCGGTCCCAAGCTAATCGATGCACCCCTCGAAACATAGGAAAATCCACGAACCCCTCATTTCATCTGTCAAACTTTCATAGCGAATCAAAACAAACATAGCGTAGTACTAGAATTTCGACTAGAGTGGGGTACGTTAATCGATTTGCTTGGGACCAATACGCTAGTCAAGTAGTGAGCCAAATTAAAATCGTTAATTTCGTATTGATTGCTGGAACTATCTTCGGTGCCAAGAGTTGCGCCCCTCGAAACATAGGAAATCTTAAGATGAGGTTCCAGTGAAATGAAAGACCAAGAGTTTAGTATAAAAAGTAAATTCGGTTTATTCTCGATAATGATGCGCACACAACGAGTTCTCACGATTTTAAATTGGCTCACTACTTGAATTGGTCCCAAGCGAATCGATTAACGTACCGCATTCTAGTCGACATTCTAGTACTACACTATGTTTGTTTTGATTCGCTATGAAAGTTTAACAGATATAATGAGGGGTTCGTGGATTTTCCTATGTTTCGAGGGGTGCATCGATTAGCTTGGGACCGAAGATAGTACCAGAGCTGAGCAATAAAGTTGAGCACATTTCTTCGGGACCTTCTGGTCTTAGAGTTACCTCTATGGTTGCACCTTTAACGCTCCGCCTCAACAAACATGTTCTGCTCACGATGACAGACCTAGCGTGCTTATGGTGCTTGATGGTACCCAATGGCTTAGCCAAAATATCGTCCACCATATTTTCCGTTGAACAGTACTCTAGATCCAGCACCTTGTCTTAGAACAGCTGCTTTACGTAGTATTGCTTGGTATTGCCATGTATTGCCTTGTTTCGATATGCTTGGATCGACGAGTAGACCTTTCTGCAACAACAAACTTTATACAACTTTGGTTGTCCTCACGAGTAGTTACCAGACCAACTTGTTGCACACCAAGATCTTTAAACAGACTCAGCAACCATATCGGCTCCTGGCTTGCTTCACTCAGTGACACATATTCCGACTCCATTGATGAAAGCGTGACACAATTCTGTCTTCGGCTAACCCAAGAAACTGCTCCGCCGGCATAGTGGAAGGCAAAGCCAGTTTTAGACTTGCGTGTTTCAATATCACCAGCCCAATCGGCACCGGAATGGCCAATTAGACCCTCATCGGTATTAAAATTCAACCTCCAGTCCTTCGTAGTTTTCAGGTAACGGACTACTTTTTTGGACGCCATCCAGTCCGCTTCTGTTGGTGCACTCACCTTTCGGCCAAGTATCGCAACGCATGCCGCAACATCCGGTCTTGCGAACACCGCTATATAAAGAAGCGCGCCGACCAAACTTCTGTAAATCATAGCATCCGGTACTAACGAACCCTTGAGCGAAACACTGTACTTCCCATTTTCATTTCCAATCTCCAGACCCAGGAAATAATTCACTTCACCAAGGTTGGCAATCTCGAACTATTTTTTCAGTGCTTTGTACACTAACTCAATCTGAGATTTATCCTTCTGTGCACGATCCTGTGCCATATTTCGACACTCACGCCGGAAGTGCCCCTCCTTCTTGCAATAATGGCATACTTTCTCTTTCTTCACTAATTGCTTCTCCGCAGGTTTCTCCTTCCAAGAAACGGTCACTAGCGCTTTCTCACTGAGTGAAGAGTTCTCCACACGACGTCTTCCTTCGTCCAGCAACATTCCCTTCACAAAATTGACCGTCAAATCCACATCTGATCGACTTTTGAGCGCCATTATAAATTCCTTCGTATGATTCCGGTAGATTGGACAGCATCAAAGCCACGAACAAGTGGTTCTTCATTCCCTCTCCCAGCGCAACGCGGTCATCTACTTGAAGTGTTCCGCCATTTCACCGTTATCTGGCATCCGCATCGCAATTAGCTGACGCACAACATGAATTCAGTGCCAACATTTCAAAGGGGCGTAATTGCTTTTGTAAACAATGACTTTAGCCGTCAATTTCTCGCGAATGAAATCTTACCTCTCCAAAATGACAATGCTAACTGGTAGAGGAAACATTTATCTACCTGCTGGTGTCATTATTTTTCATGAGTGAGCTTTTATTCACGAGAAATCGACGGCTAAAGCCATTGTTTACAAATGCAATTACGCCCCTTTGAAATGTTGGCACTGAATTATGCTCGAAAGGGAGGAACGCTCGTGGTATTCCTTAAGCACATCCCACATCCCCTTCGCGGTCGTCTCCTGCATCACGTGAATCAGCTGACTGTCTTCCAGTGCCAAACCGATCGACGCCTGCGCCGTACCATCTTTAATGACCCAGGCCGCGTCAACAGCTGCCGCATCTTAAACTTACATATTGGCTAGTTCTGGTCGTTCAACTTGTCCATCGGTACTTTCGTGCCCGCCATCTTGTCTTTCCAACACGATTTCACACGATTACCGAACCAAAAAAAATAAAACTTAATTCACTCGCGACGACAAAACTCACGCACTTTCTGCGACAACTGGGCCCATAACCTCTTGGGATGAGGTTCCATTTTGTTGATTGAATAAAATGGCGCATCTTGCTCAGCGACTGGTAGACATCTATAGACTGGTACACATATTAATCTTAACAGGAAAATCCACGTACCCCTCATTTAATCTGTCAATCTAGAATTTCGACTAGAATGGGGTACGCTTATAGATGTACTTGGGACCAATAGGCTAGTCAAGTAGCGAGCCAATTAAAAATCGTTAGTTTCTACCGGTTGATGGAAGTCTATGGGATCGAAAAAAAAAATCGTTTGGCTCAGAAAAAGAAGCCTTTTCAGTTGATGTATAGTACCGTAGAACTCCGTTAGTTTGAATAGCTAAAATCGCAATTACACAACGCTCATTTAGATTTTGATTAACTGGCACCCCTACAGAGATGCCCAATGGCGTTACGCACCAGTGTATGTGCCTGTATAAGCTTATCTGCAGCAAAAATTGTTTAGGCCTATTCTACGAGAAAGGTTCCAGAACTTCAGAATTTGTTTAGGAACTTTAAAAAGTTTCAAAGAATAATCAGACTGCGAGATAGTAAGGGGATTTGCAAGAACTTCTGTAACATTTCGGGCACTTCAGGGAAGCTTTAAGAACTTCAAGGCACCAGCTTCTGGAAAATTGCAGGAACTTTTTAGGAGTTCTAAGAACTTTATGAATATCCAGAGAACATCAGTGAAGTTAAGAAAACTTAAAAGAAGTCCAACGAACTTTAAAGATGTTCCACAAACCTACGTCTAAAGATCTTCAGAGAGGCTCAGGCTCCTTTCGTGACATTTAAAAGTACACTTTTAACGTGTTTGACGTTCATCGCCTTTGATGTGATAGCAATTTTTATTTTTTGCTGCGAAGGCTTCCACAGTATATTCAATGGACGTCCACGAATCAGTACGCGCTTTGAGCGCCTTCAAAGAACTTCTAGGTGTTTCTAAGGGATGTTTGTATAACCTCCAAGGCAAATTCAGGACATTTCTAAGGGCAGTGAATGCTCATCGAAGCTATAGATAGGCAACATATATTTAATTAGCATTCCACATCAGCAAATCAACCGCAAAGTAGCTCCGCTACCTGTTCAGGAGTTTTCGAGAACACCACCTCTGGCCTTTCGTAGCCACTGCTGCGATCGTGAATCCTTTCGTAGATTTGTTTGTATATTGCAGCAATCACATTGAAGGAACGTTTCTGCACGGTCGAACGATGGTTCCCGCTCAACAGTAGATTAACCTGCGGCAGCAGCAGAATTTCCGGCATTTCCAAAAAGCTATCCAGCTTTGACTGAAATTTGAAGCAAATGGCGCTTGATCAGTGAAAAATAGAACCTGCTTTAGAAAAGAAAGAACTCACCATGAACATCTGCAGATGGCGTTGCTCGATATTGGCAGCACTGCTCTGCAGTACCGTGTAGATGGGTCCCAGATTCAGATTGGCCACCAACGAAGAAGCTTGCTCCGACGTTAGGGTATCCAGTTGGGCGTCGGATTGAGCCTGAAGCCGTTCTAGGCGTTCTTCCATGTACTCGTAGATAGTTAGGACGCTTTCGATATGGTAGAGTGAATTCAGCAGGTAGACTGCCATATCGGTCGTCGGTAGGTGCGAGGCCGATTCCTGGATCGACTGCAGCAAGGGATCGATTACACAGGATACTATTTTTAGAATGTCCGATTGGCTGCCTTCCACCATGCTGGCTACGGAGAGGATTTCCTTCAGCAGGTTCAGGAGCTTTCCAACACTGGACGATGGAACGAGGTCGGTTTGCGGTGGCTCCAATCCCAGTTTGTGTTCGTTGGGGCCTTGCAGGAGTTGCTTTACTTGATATGTTAGCGAGCTAAGGTAACAAGACTCGGAATGTGTTTGAAGCTCGGCAATGCACTGCTCCAGCTGGCCACCTTTGACGACCTAGAAAGTTGATTATTATGTTTTAGCATGGGGGTTTTGACGGAACTGAGCATGGAACTCACATTGTTGATCATATTTTGGTAGAAGCGGATCAAATTTGAAATCGAGTACAGAGCAATGGTATCCTTCTCCGTGTTGAGAATCATTTCAACGCGAACTCTCAGAGGGTGGCAGACTCCATCGGAAATGTTGGTCATCGCCAGCTGGATTTGCTCGGTGATGTCTTTGTCGCACATTTTAACCAACATCAGTAAATTCTCCCTCTCTACCGGCAAAATCTGATGAATGTAGGCGAACATATCTCCAATGTATCGCTTTGGATCGTGAGCGGACATTTCGATCGGTTTGGTATTGGGACCTCCAACCGTGAGGGCATCAATGAAGCTTCTGACGACGACCGAACGCCTAGCAGTGGAATATTCATCGATCACATATTTGAACAGAACGGGTCGTTCCTGCAACCTTGCCATGGCTTGGATTACCAACAGACCGATTTCATTGGTGTCAACGTTGCGACAGTGGCTCTGGGTCCATCGATAGAGCCGTTCCAGCGCGGCTTCCTGGTGGAGTGTCATCTCTTCCATGATGTCCAAAGCGGCCGTTTGGTAGCCGCTTTGCAGCAGAGTCTTGCAATCCGAATGGATCATCTGAACGTGATCAAGAACGTTGAAGAACTCGGCCCTTATCGGCTCATCGCGCGTCACTCCGTACAGCGTTTGATGTTCGGAAACGGAGAGTTGGAAGCGGGAAAGGAACCCGGAGGCAATCCGCTGCTGAAGCAGAAGTTTGTTGTTCTCCTCCTGGAGGGTGTTCGCCTGCTGGATCAACTCCTTCTGTTGGGCTTCGGTGTTGCTTAGCTGGGTTTTCATGCTCTCGACCGAACCGCCGATGGCAGCGATGTCGGCACAGATGTCGTCCAGGGCTAGTTTGACTTCGCGGAAGGATGCTAGAAAGTTCTGGAGTTACAAATGCAAAACAAAAATTTAATACTTGTTCGTCGCGTATTTTGGCATGTAATAATATTTGAAAAAGGCCTATACACTTTTCAAAACAGAACTTGAAGTCACAGAAAGATGGCAGAACTTTCCTGAAGCTTGCACAATTTTCGTGGGGTTCTTAAAAATGTTCTGTATGTGTCAAAACTTTGTAGAGGTTCGTTGAAAAAATTCTAAAATTCGCAGAATTTTTGCATTTGTTCTGAAAATTTTGAAGAATTTATTTAAGTTTTAAAACGTTCTGTAAATGGCGAAGAAATTGTGACGAACCTGTTGAGGTTCTGGAAAATCCATCCATATTTTCAGAAGTTGTGGGAAATTTGTTAAAATTCTGGAAACTCTCCAAGAAGTCCTTGTTGCTTCAATGAAGCTTGGGAAATTTCTCTCAAATTATGGGGATTTCAGAATTCATCCAAAAAATATTGGAACTTTCCTACTGATCTGGGAAGAACTTCCCTGGAGTTATGGGAAGAACTTTTTGGAAGTTCATGGAAGAACTTTTCTGAAGTTCTGGCGAGTTCATCCCAGAGCTGTAGAAAAATTCTTGCAAGTACTTCCGAAAAGTTCTTCCCAGAACTTTAGGAAAGTTCCAATCATGTTTGGATGAATTCTAAAATCCAGGGAAGTAGTTCCCTGAACTTGTAAAAAGGATTTTTCTGAGGTTCTGGGAAGAAGTTCCCTAAAGATTTAAGAAGAACTTTTCTCTAATTCTGGGATAAACATTCCTCATGTTCTGGGATGCACTTCCTTTAAGTTCTGGGAAGAACTTTTCTAAAGTTCTCGGTAGAATATCCCTGAAGTCGTGGAGGCGAACCAGCCTCAGGCTGAAAGCCTCCTAAATAAAGATAAATCAATCAATCGATCTCTGAAGTCATGGGAAAATTTTCCTAAATTTCTAGGAAGTACTTACTTAAAGTTTTCTGAAGAATTTCTTTGGAGTACTGGGAAGAGCTTCTTCTCAAGTTCTGGGAAGAACTTCCTTAGACATTGTGGGAAATAGTTCCCTGAACTTGTAGAAAGGACTTTTTAAGGTTCTGAAAAGAACTTCCCTAATGTTTTGAGAAGAACTTCCCTCGTGTTCTGGGACGCACTTTCTTTAAGTTCTGGGAAGAACTTCCCTAAAGTTCTCGGTAGAACATCCCTGAAGTCGTGGGAAAATTTGCCTAAAGCTCTAGGAAGTACTTTCTTAAAGTTCTCTGAAGAATTTCTTTAAAGTTCTGAGAAGAACTTCCCTGAAAGGACTTTTCTGAGGTTCTCGCAAGAACTTTGCTAAAGTACTGGGAAGAACATCGCTTAAGTTCTGGGAAGAAATTCCCTTAAGTTCTGGGAAGAAGTTCTATGAAGTTTTAAGAAAAACTTCCCTCAAGTTCTGGGAAGATTTTTTGGAGTTCTGAGAAACACTTTTCCGAAGTTCTAGAAAGAACTTCATTATAGGTCTGGGTAGAACTTCCATAAAATTCTGGGAAGAACTTCCCTGAAGATATGGGAAGATTTTTTCTTAAGTTCTGGAAAAAAAACTTCCCTAAACCTCTTGTTCTTCTTTTTTTTTTTTTCCTTTATTAACGAGACTTTCAGCCTTAGGCTGGTTCATCTCTACTTTGTTCTTCCTATTATTTTGGAAAGAACGTCCCTAGATTTCATGGTAAAACTTCCCTGAAGTTGTTTGACGAACTTTACAAAAGTTCTAGGAAGAACTTCCCTGGAGCTCTGGGAAGAACATTTCTGAAGTTCGCAGAAGATTTTTTTTGAAGTTCTGGGAAAAACTTTTCTCAAGTTTTGGATAGAACTTCCCTTAAGTTTTCGGAAGAACATCTCTGAAGTTCTGGTTAAAACTTCCCTGGAGTAGATTTTTTCTGTAGTTCTGAGAAGGAATTTTCTGAAGTTTTGGGAAGAACATCGATAAAGTTCTTGGAAGAACTTCTTTGAAGTTTTGAGAAGAGCTTTCCTGAACTTACTTCATATGCTAGGACGAACATCCCTAAAGTTCTGAGAAGATGTTCACTGGAGTTCTGGAAAAAGCATTTCTAAAATACTGGGAAGAACTTCGCTTCAGTTCTGGGAAAAACTTGCTTCAAGTTGTGAATAGAACTTTTCTAGAGTTCTGGGAAGAATTTTCCCGAAGTTTATTTCAGGATATTTTTTCAAGTCTTCAGGTTGATCAGATTTTATTATGAAAATCTTCAACTATTCACGAAATCAAATAGTGTCTCTCAGAAATTCACCCATAATAGCAGTATGATCAGAAATTATTTAAAAAATCTACGGACGATCAGAAATCCTCAAGATAATTTTCTAGTTCAGGATCACTCTGAAGATCTTCAACTGTTCAACAATTCAAGTCAAGTCTCTCTGATTTTCACCCATTATTTCAAAAACCACCAGATGATCATGACCTCCCTGAAGGCCTCAGGTTGATCCGGTAATGTTTTAGAGATTTGTTTACGTTCGCAGACTTTCCCGTTACATGCAGAGATTTCCTTAAGTACCCATAATTTTCCTGGTTGAAGCAGACTAAAAACAAAATGAAAATCGCTGAATTTTCTGAAATTTGCACTTTCTTGAATTAAATAAAATTTTCCTGAAGACTTACTTGAAGTTCACAGACTTCCCTGAAGTTACCAGATTTTTCCTGAAATTCCCAGAACTTTCCAAAAATTTGCTGACCGTTCCTGAAATTCACCGAGTTTTCCTGGAGTTCTTGAATTTTTTTTCTGAACTTTTCCAAACTGTCCAGAAATTTGTCGAAATTCCGCAGAACTTTTCTGAAGCTCACCGACTTCACTAAAATTGGTGGAATACTTTTGAAATTCGCAGAATTTCACAGAAATTCGTGGACTTTGCATATGCTCGCAAATGTCCTAGAAGCTCGCAGACTTTCTATGATTTAGTAAAATTTTCTAAAGCTTACATACTTTCTTGCAGTATACAGACTTCCCTGAAGTTCCCCGACTTTCATGAAGTTCTCAGATATCTCCTGAAATTTGCAGAATTTTCCTGAAGATTGTAGAATTTTCCAAAATTATGCTGAACTTTACTGAAGCTCACAGAATTAAATTCGAGTTAAAAAAGTTTTCTGAATTTTTCAAAACTTTCCAGCAGTTTATTAAAATTTTCTGAAGTTTTCGGAATATTCCTGAGGTTTCCTGAAGTTCACTGAACATTCCTAAAGTTACTAGAAAATCTGAAACTCGTAGAATTTTTACTGAAATTTCATGTAGATCTCTGAATGTTTCTTAATTTCACAAAATTTTCCTGAACGCGTAGAATTTCCTTGGAGTTTGCAGAATTATTCCAACAGTGAACTGACTGAGTTCCCAGAAGTTCCAATATTTTAGTATAGCATAAATGCTGAATTTCGTAGAATTTTTTTTGAAACTCAAATACGTCCCTGAAGATAATTTTTTTTTAAATTCGTTAAAATTTTCCGAAGTTCGTAGAATTTTCCTAAAGTTTACTAAAGTTCCCTGAAGCTTACTAAGCCTTCATGTTGTTCTCAGAACTTTCCTGAAGTTCGCATGTTTGTAGAACGTTCCGGAAGTTCACAGTTTTCTATGAAATTTACCGTTTTTTTTAAGATTCACAGACTTCCCTAATATTTTCAGAGATTTCCTAAAGTTTAAGGGTCCTGAAAAATTGAAAACGGCACACGCGAACTGAAATACGCCCTCAAAATCCAACAACATAAGCGGGTAGGAGAACATACAACTTTTGTTTACAAAAGCTTCTGTGCCGTTTTCAAATGTTAAGCCTGAATTTAAATTATTTCCTGTAAAATTTCTGACGAGAATTTTAAGTAGAATTAAAAAATAAATGAAGTGTTGAGGAGGAACCTAAGAAATTTTAAGAAATTCGAACCAGAATGCCAAGATAATTCTAAGATAAAGTCCTAAAGAATTATAGTGCTTGGAATATTTGGTCGAAAAACAACGAGTCGGAAGTACGTTTTTACACAGATTCTCCTTCAAATAATATTTAGTAATAATTGATCATTCCACCCCACCCCACACTCCCCCTGCATTGTTGACATCATTTTGGGAAGTACTTTCATTCAATCAATTTTACACGTAAAAACAACCATTCCAATCAATCTCACCTCGTTGATGGCCAAGCTTCTCCGCTCGATCTGGCTCCGCAGGTTCCGCCTCGATTGCAGAGTATTTTCCGTGTAAAACTGCGACAAATCCGCCAGCGCATCCAACGTCTCCCGGTCCGTTTCGATTCGCGTTTCCAGAATTTTATTCAACCGCTTCTGGATGAAGTCCTCTTTCTGCGCTTCCTCCATCATCGTTGTGCACTTTATTCCGGATCAAACGGTGCCGATTTAGATTGATTTTACACGGAATTTTGCAATAGGAAATTATGTTTTGTTATTGCTGTCGTGTACCGTGTGAAGAACGAAACAAAACAGCCATAAAAGTGACAGCAAGTTCTGTCACATCAGCTGATGCAGAGTTGGATTCTGCTTTACCCCACTGAACGTCACAACGGAACGTCCAACAAAATTCAGAGGGGTCCACTAAAATTTAAATTCAAACGACAGGTGGTGCGCTTCGCGCGCGAAAGCATGCCTTCGGTCGCCTTTTTTTTTTCTTCGTTCAAATCAAATTCTTGTGAAAAACCCTCCAGCTGTTCCCAACGGATCATAAAGCAAACAGCAGCTGATTGAAAATGAGCTCGTCCAACTTGCGTAAGTCGTTTGGTTTTGTGATTTGAAATTTATAGAAAATTCCACGCTTGATTTCCTCCGACAGAATCCACCGTTTCCGGTAGCGACATGGAATCCGAGTCAGGGACCGGGTCGCTGATGCTCGTCCCGGAGCAGGAACGCAGTCTGGCCCAACGGACGTTGCTGTATGTGTACAACCGGTCCGGAATCGTTACCGCCCGTCAGTTGGCCTTTTGGGAGGTCTTTCGCGAACGCAATCCGGATGTGGAACTTTCGGCACGCGATCTTCGGGCCATGTTCTACGGGGAGGTCCTGTACGAGCCGGAACACTTTGAAGATTTGGACTTCTCGGTGGAGCAGTATCTGAATCCCCGGTTCAATCAGATTCAGCTGGAAGCACTGGAGTTCGGGGATCTCGCCGAGGGGGAAGATTTCTTACTGAACGTGCCGCGGAATGCCACCGAAGGTGGCATGACCTTCGAACAACTGGCCAACTACATTTCCACTCCGTTGGAGGCAGCGCGGAACGTTCAGCTGGCTCCGTTGAATGTTCAGATGGTTGCTGCACCTCGGCCACCATCGCCACCGAAATCGTCCGGTAAGGACGATGAGCTTGGAGAACAATTCAGTCGTTTGCTATGCGAACTTTTGTACTCGGACGAGGAAGCTATTGAGAAGCCGGTTCTGGAACTGCAGGAAATTCGTGAACGCATACTGGCTCTCACCACAGCCGGAATCAAGCTGGAAGATCTTTTGGAACCGGACATGGATTGCTATAAGCTCCTGAAGCCTCCGAAGGATACATCGGTGATGGATAGTCCCGCAACAGATCAGATGGTTCCGGTTGCATTCGGTTCGAGCAGCAAGCTATCGGCCCAGAAGAGGTGGAAATCGTGGGACGACTCGGGATTGGGACTTACGCCCAGTAAGCGGCGGCGTTTGATGACTCCGTCGTCGGTGGCCGCCCGGCAGCATGCCAGACTGAGACGGATCCTGTCGGCGCCACACAACAATAATTGTTAGAGAGGACGGAGGTATTTTGTTCGGTTGGCTGATACATTTTTATACTACTATAATAATATTCATATTTTTACAATTTGACTGTCCATGAATCTGGAAGTAAGGTGTTTTTTAACGTTTATTTTTATAAGCTTGTTGTGTAGTAATAACTTTAAAATAATAAGATAAAATTGCATTTTTCGTTAAATAAAAGACATATTTCCTCGTTCAAACAATAAGGGATTTAAATTATGTTTTCAGTAGACCTATCCAACCGTTTTAAGCATAACTGTCCAATGTTCTATGCAATGCTTATGGGCCATGGGTAATTTTTGTGTGTAACGCCACCTGTTGAATCAATAGTGATGACTATGACTATGACTAGCGAACATTTCCAACGATGCTCACATTCTCGCCCACATGCTTTACCCAATAGTTACCTACAGGAGGCATTATTCCAGAATACCGAACAGTATACCCTACATATTTTTTAACTAAATATTTTATACTGCCGTGGGTATCCAATCTCGAAGCGCACAACGAAGGACCAAAGGCCACCCATATTAGATCCGGATCTGACGCGTTGTACCAAAGTAACAGCTAGTATTACGTTCAGACTACAGAGTTATAACATGTTATAGCGCTATCTTGATGGTGGTTTCTGTGTTGCAATTATTTGACAACCGTTATAACTCTCCAGTCTGGACAGCGTTTAAATCTATTGTCTAACTGCCAATTTTACGTCAACGCAAATTAAACGGATCTAATGTGGATGGCCCTTCAGAGTAGGATCTTCTGCGAGAGCTACATTAGCAATTTTGTTATGCAGAATGACCAGTAAAGAAGAACAAACGCTTATCATAGTGGGGCGGCCAGATTCGAATCCCGATCTTGAAGAGGATCTTCTGGAATGTAATTTTTTACATTTTCCCCTGCGTTTATCCTCGGATATTCTTGCCAGTCATTGGTCTCAATTGGTATGAACTTCGATGGGATATCCACAGGAATTTATACAGATGTCCCTAGAATTTTGAAAGATGATTCAGTACTACTGGGGGATATCAATACGTATTAATCCCAAATATATATTGTAGGGATTTCCACTAACTGGCAACACAGTAATGTATGTACGTCATAAACTTTGGATTGGAGAAATATAATAAAAAGTTACTTCCTCGTGTACGCGTGTATTTTAATTCGACTCCTAACATTTTGGCGACGATCGGAGAAAACCGGGATTAAATTCGCTGAGGAAGGCTCTATACGTAATGGAGCAATGATTAAATTCGGTAAACGTGAGTTTACGATTCGGAATAGTGGTTTTACGTGAGAAATAAACCATAAATAATATTTGGGGTATAACCTCAAATTGACGCCTTTGTGACAAGGACGGCAGACGAGCTGAAAGCAAGACGGAAAACGCATCCGACACTCGGGGTTTTTCGACGAAGGGAAAGATTGCTGTGAAGAGGAGCCAAAACAAACGTGAAAATAAACAGTGTCTCGCCATAGTTGCGTAAAAGAAGATGGAGAACAGCAAATCTACTTTGTTACCTTTTGACACCAATAGCACCGCATCGATTGAAACACGCTGGATGAAATGGAAGAGATCTCTGGAGTTGTTCCTAGAGGTGAATTGTGTTGCTCTCCCATCCAGGAAGAAGTCGTATCTGCTGCATTTCAGTGGAACACAGATACAGGACATTTTTTTTCGATACACCTGGACACGATGCACCCCCGCCAGCGGACTCGGACGTTTACAAGGAGGCGATAAGATTACTGGATGCTCATTTTGCACCATTCTCCAATGTTCCTTACGATCGGTACGTGTTCCGGAAAATGAAGCAAACTGAAGATGAATCGGTGGAGAAATTCGTCGCCCGTCTTCGAGAGCAAGGGCGCCTGTGCGAGTACGGGAATGCACTCGATATGCGAGTTGCAGAACAAGTGTTTGACAACAGCCGATCGGACGAGCTGCGTGAAGTGATTATTAAGAAGAAGTTGATGAATGTGGAAGAAATCGTGCAGGAGGCACGGATCTTGGCAACAGTGAATCGTAATAAGGAGGATATGAAGAGAAATTCGGCTCCTATGGGTGAACCAAATCAAAAAGGGTGCGAAGAAAGAAAAGTGTTTCCGATGCGGAAATGTTGGACATTTTGCCAACGATAAAAGTTGTCCCGCGAAAAACAAAGTGTGTGATAGCTGTAAGCTAGTGGGACATTTCCGGAAAATGTGCAAAACCAAGCCGGAGAACCGAAAATCGAAGGATAAAAGAAGCAAGAAGAAGGTGTGGCAAGTTCAAGATTCCGAAGACGAGAGCAATGTCCCAGGCGGCAGCGAAGTCAGCAGCGAAGATAGTGACGACGACGTTCAGCACATTTACGCTACCGGAAATAAACACGATCTGGTGACATGTTACACAGGTGGTGTAAAATTGGATTGGATTGTCGACACCGGCGTTCACGTTAACGTCAGCAGCCGAACTACATGGCGTCATCTGCAACAACACGGATGTAAATTTACCGACGTCCAGAAATCACGGAAATTTCTGCGGGTCTACGGTAACGGTAAACTAACAGTTCACAAGACTTTCAAAACGGAAATTACCACCCGTTCGAAGCGTGTATTTCACGACGTGTATGTTGTGGATAACGAAACAGGGGCTAATTTGATGTGCAAGAGTACATCGTTGGAGCTGGGAATCCTGGAGATCCATGCAGAGGCGTTTTGTGTGTCAGACATTGAGGACCCTAAGGTGGGAAAGGTGAAGAATTTGCAGGTGAAAGTTCAGATTAACAAGGAAGTGGTGCCAATTCAACAACCATGCAGGCGTTTACCGATTCGAACTGGCGCCGTTGAAGATTACGTGGGCATCACCTTTGGTAGTCACGCCGAAAGATGGAGGGAAAAGTGTACGCCTGTGTGTTGACATGCGTATGGCTAACAAAGCTATAATCCCCGAACGACATCCGTTACCAACATTCGACGAAATAATGCCTTATTTAGACGGTTGCAAGTATTTTTCGAAGATTGATCTGGTGAAAGCTTTTCACCAAATCGAATTGGATCCAGATTTCCGAGAAATAACAACCTTCGTGACTCCGTTCGCATACTACCGTTACAAGCGTCTAATGTTCGGTATGAACTGCTCCGCTGAAATATTCCAACGGGAAATTGAGCGGATCTTGAAAGGCCTAAAAGGAATTCGAGTATTTATCGACGACATTCTTATATATGCGAAGACGAAGGAAGAATATGACGCCAGAGTACAACTAGTTCTAATGCGGCTTGACGAACATGGATCGACGGTCAACACCAAGAAGTGTGAGTTTGGAAAGAGGTCCGTAAACTTCATGGGTCACACCCTGTCAGAGCAAGGCATACTGCCAATGAACGATAAGATAAGTGCCATCCAGTCTTTTCGGTATCCGCAAAACTCAGCCGAAATGCGCAGCTTTCTAGGGCTAGTGAACTATGTTGGCAAGTTCATTCCAAATCTCTCAGAGATGTCGAGTACGCTACGGCAGATGACAATCAAGGGTACCAAATTTGAATGGACTGGAGAACGACGACAGTACTTCAAGAGAATCAAATCTTCTCTAGCTAACCCTAAGCATCTAGGATACTACAGTCCACAGAATCGCACGCTGCTTATCACTGATGCCAGTGGAAATGGTTTGGGAGCCGTCTTGGTGCAGATTATCCATAACGAACCTCGAGTGATTAGTTATGCAAGCAAAAGCTTAACAAATACGGAGCGAAAATACTCGACGCTAGACAAAGAGGCCTTGGCCATTGCTTGGGCGACAGAGCGGTTTCAAATGTACCTAACAGGTCTGGAATTCACAGTCATAACAGACCACAAGCCGTTGGTGAATATCTTCAACGAAACGTCATCCCCAAACAAGAGGCAAGAAAGGTGGGTGCTTCGGATGCAGTGCTATAGGTATCGCATGTTGCTCATCCCAGGGAAGATCAACATTGCGGACCCGCTATCACGGCTGCCAGAAGAATTGAGAAGCAAAACGTTCGACAAAGACGCGGAGGCAGCACTATACGCTATCGCGGAGGTTAGCATGCCGGTAGCAGTGACGATGGTCCAGGTGATACAGTGCTCGCAAGAGGATTCGGAGATACAAAAGGTTAGAAAAGCTCTAATAGATGACAACTGAGAAGGTAATTTGAAACGGTACGCACCGTTCAAGGGTGAACTATGCTTTGCAAATGAAGTACTGCTGAGGGGGTCTAGAGTTGTTATTCCAGCAACACTATGAGAAATGGTTCTAACATTGGCGCAAAACCGATCGACTGCAAAGAAGCTCTACAAGAATACCTGTATATGTACTCTGTGACTCCACATTCCGTAACAGGTGTTTCACCGGCGCAGTCAATGTTCGGAAGAAGATTCCGAGACTTGATCCCGCATTTCCAAATGCAAGTTTTAGATGACCATGAGATGCGTGATAGGGATCGAATGTTGAAGTACCAAGCAAAAACTTATCGAGACCAAAAAGTTGGTGCGAAAGAATCATCGGTGTCTGTTGGGGATGAAGTGCTAATGAAGAACATGTTGCCGCAAAACAAGCTTGATTCCAAATTCCTGCCTACGCCTGTGAAGGTAGTCGACCGACGTGGGAACAGCTTGACACTCGAAACCCCGGATGGGCAGACTTATAAGCGCAACACATCACATGTGAAACCTTTCGTACGTCAACCTGTTGCCGAGAACAACTCGCCAGCTGAAGGTTGGAGTTCGCCGACATCAGTGGATCTAGATACCTCTGTGCACGTAGAAGGGGAGATCAACCAGGAGCCTGCTAGAGTGCCGAGACCAAGTCGGCAGGTAATGCGACCCAAACGATATGACGATTACTGTCTTGATTAATCTAACGGTTGTTCTTTCAAGTTAATTAAAATAAAATAAGGGAGATATGTAGTGATTCCCACTAACTGGCAACACAGTAATGTATGTACGTCATAAACTTTGGATTGGAGAAATATAATAAAAAGTTACTTCCTCGTGTACGCGTGTATTTTAATTCGACTCCTAACATATATGCCATTGAATCGCAACTTGCCCACGTTTGTCATCTGTGTGGAGCTGAGAGCCTGCACGGCGGATGAGAACGACTCAAATTTGAGTTTAGTTCACTCATAATCGCCAAAAGTACAGGAACTCAGCGATGAGTAAAATTTGTCTCATGGTTTCCTGTGGAAAACCTGAAAAATCTGCCGGAAATTGAGGAAAGTGACGAAAATTTTATTCAGTCTCGGAGTAGTACCAATAGACTGAGTGAATCCAATCTTTACTTTTCTCAAATTCGGGATTTTTTCCCTGGAAAATCCTGGAAAAACCTGGGAAAACATGAGGCAAATTTACTCATCGCTGAGTTCCTGCACTTTTGGCGATTATGAGTGAACTAAACTCAAATTTGAGTCGTTCTCATTCGCCGTGTGAGAATGGAAACACAATTTTCGATGAACATTTCAAATGGTCCTATCTGCTTTGATCGATTCTCTTCATCGACTTTCTCTTTTGATAACCACTGCTATGCGAACAGATTTCACGCTAATTTTACCACATTGTTTGATAAAGGAGATTCTAATTTAGCATCCAAAACGTCAAGTACAACAGGAATAGGTTTTGCAACTGAGTTATTAACGAAAGACAAAGTCGATAAAGAGAATCGATCAATGCAGGTAGGTCCTTTTGACGTGTTTAGCTAGAATTACAAAAGTTATAACTTTCAGGGTTGCCAAACTCATGGAATATTGACACCTAGAACGGAACGCTTTGATTGACCATCATAGGCACGTTTGGCACAGCTTTCGGCACAGCTCAATCTCTCAGCACGAATAACCCTTAATATCCACTAGACTAATGCAAAATTTGAAATGTTCGCTCCACAGTGCTCAAACGGTTTCAAATCAGGTCCTGATTAGCCTCCCAAAATTTAAACTCATTTGGTAAGAAACTGACTTGGCACAAATTATTCGAAGTTTATATGGAAATTACTATGGGACAACCAAACTTTTTGTTCATTGTCTTCTACCCATTTTCGATATTGCTTTTTCGAAAACTTCTATAACTATTCTTACGGGAAATTTTCTAAGCTACAACTTTGCCGAATGTCGCTTTTCAGCCAAATGTCAAATTAAATTGTTTGAGAGATTGATAATCTTATGGCATGATCAAGCAGCTGTTCTGTAGGCAACACTGTATTCTGCAATGTGACATAGTAGCCATGATTTTTGGGCCTTTTTTTTCCCGCTAGAAACACCAATGTTGTTCGTTGAATGAGCATAATCAAAAGACATCAGTGACTTGAATCATTAATAACTTTTGTTCCTTACATTTGATTGCAAAGTAGTTTTCAACAAAGTTGTAACTGAGAAAATTTACTACAATCGCTGCTATAATTTTTAAAAGCATAGTGATGTGGTAAATTGTTAGATAGATATGAACAAAAACATAAGTTTTCCTATAGTAATTCCCATATAAACTTGAAATGGTTTGTGCCAAGTCAGTTTCTTACGAAAGTAGTTCACATTTTGGGAGGCTAAGCAGGACCCAGTTTGGAACTGTTAGAGCCTAGGTTAGAGCACTGTGGAGTGAAAATTTCAAATTTTGCATCAGTCTAATATCCACGGTCTAACAAAATAGGCATTTAGGTTAGAAAAGCCATATATTTTTGTAATAAGCAATCTGAACAACTAACCCTACGACCACCAGAAGGCGAGCTTCTGGTAGCCCTATATGCTGTTTTGTTTTGATTCTGCGTTCCGTTTCACTCGTTCCATTTCACTTTACTCTATTACTCCATGTGCTCTACTTGATGACGTTTGAGCAATTTTTAGTTTGCACGGGCAGCGTGCAGATTAGCGGGGTGCATACACACCAAATTCTGTTTTCATCTTCCAGCAAATGGTTTGCTGAAAATGATCCAGCAAAACGATTTTAGCTGAAATAACAGCTAACAACTAACAAATCCAGTAATCCGTTGTTTTTGCCGAAAACCAGCAAATCATGAACTGTCAAAAAGACTTGTGGTTCTAGTTAATTAGTTTCTTACAACATTCTCGGAAAGTTTTTTTTACGTAGGATTACATATTTTGGCAGCATTTGGGGGGTACAATTAAAAAAAATCGCCCACGTTACGAAAAGTGGTCAGGTTTTGACCACTTATAACTCTGTCAATAGCGGATGAATTTTAAATCTAAACAAGCCAATCGATAGGAAATTTTTCTAAAAATCTGCTAAAATGAACACTTTATCAACACAAATGTTAATTTTGATCACCATTGCAACGCAAAAAGCGCATTCGTTAACATAGATTTCAAAATCGAATTCCATCTGGTCTCGCTGAACGGTGCTTATTCAATCACCGTGTGTGATGGTCTGGTTGGTCATCATCATCAGCAGCAGTAGCAGTGCTTTCAGCGCGTGACGTTGAACATTGCTCTCCAGTACACAACGAAAGGCTGCCCGCAAGCAGCGAGCTGCAGCCCACACGAGCGTCCATTCACCGAAGAAGGAGGAAGAAGCCGCACCGCTACTGATTGGAATCAGTAGCTATTCGTGAGTCGCTGTGAACCATCTATGCCAAGCGTGTCACCCTCGTTCCAAGCATCGAACAGCTCGCCAGCCTCATCCTATTTTTATCCACCAAATTCTAGTCCTAATTAATTCAAGAAATTTACTGAAGATGTCAATCAAATTGGATGCAGTCCCAGCAACAATCAATACGAAACTAATGATTTTAAATTGGCTCACTACTTGACTAGCCTATTGGTCCCAAGCAACCGATTAACTTACTCAATTCTAGTCAAAATTCTAGTACTACACAATGTTTGTTTTGATTCGCTATGAAAGTTTGACAGATAAAATGAGGGGTTATTGGATTTCCCTATGTTTCGAGGGGTGGATCGTTTAGCTTGGGACCGAAGATAGTACCAGAGCTGAGCCAAAAAGTTGAGCACGTTTCTTCGGGACCTACTAGTCTTAGAGTTACCTCTATGATTTTACCGTGCACAAATCAATAATACGTTTGCTCCGATACGTTAGTTCAAAAGCCACAATACAAAGCCTATAAAAGCGCATGGAATGAATATTTACACCCTGGGTGGGAGAAGCACAGTGATGCAAAATATCATGACACTCACGTGACACTCGTCTTCGCATCAACCGACTATCGCTGACAGAACGTTTTGTCACGCAGTGAGAGGTAGAGCCATGGCAAACAACAATCACCAGTAATGGTCGCTGCTCACAAGCAAAACGTTACACTTGTTGCTGAGGATGAAAAGCACAACGAAAACAGTGAAGACTTCTGGAGTACGATCATGAGAAAAAGCGAAACGACAGAAGCAAATGAAAACAATGCCTACGCATTCCAAGTTCGTCTCGGCAGGCGCGACTGTGTGAGTTGCAAACAAATTAAACGGCAGCTGTTGGACTCACTCACCAACACACTCACATAAGCAAGCAAAGCAGCACCTGCTTCAAAACAAGCACAGATGAGTGTCGTGATTGTCGGGAATGACCATATCGGTGATGGATCACAACCGAAGACGACATTCACCAGTTGCTTTTTACTTCTTTCGTCAACTTGATGGATGGTCATGGAGAGAGCTACGACGAGCACATTGATAGGAATGTACAAAGCGTTACTACCATAAGCTGTTTGACGATCGTGATAAATATGACCGTCAAAAGGAGCCAGAATCAAGCCCAAATAGCAATTTTGGTTTTATGAGGGTTCTGTAGACCATGATTTAAATTTGTAGAATGCTATAAAACCACGATAAAACCTGCAATGTTACTTGGGAGCTGTCACTAACTGAAATTGTGATCAGTTTGATAGTGCTTTTCTTACAGTCGAACAAGAATACAAAAGGCGGTATTGCAATCTTGCGTAAAGTAATTTATGAAAAACTGTCGTTTCCAGCTATCTTATGCAATGGTACATCGTTTTTTTTTTTAAATTCATTCCTTGAATTTACACAAATCTATATTGATAGATACCATTAACCAGACTATTTTGCTACGCCTAATTTGATTTGATTTCATTTGCACAAATTTTCATGACAAGAAAAACAAGCTATAAAACAAATTCCGTGTGTTCTGTCTGCTTCTTCCTCTCAGTTTACACCCATTGTTCTCATAAACAAAAGAAGCACTCCTGGCGATACAATTTTTTCTACCTTCATTCGTATGATGAAGAAAATCCAATGGCTTTTCAATGCGTTTGGACGGAATTGAAACCCGTAGCGGAACCAAGAAGTAGTATTATATTTTTAACAAAATATATAGGGGAAATGGCTCCAATGTTGGCCTATGGATCTAAGATTGGGCCCATCGCTAAAAATTTGCTATTTATCAATTTTATCTAGATGAACGCATCATTGAGACGGTAATAATGGATATTTTTGGTCGCTATTGAAAATTTAGTCGATTGCTGAATTTATGTATGGGCCCAAATTAGGTGCATTTCGGCCGACATTACATCCATTTCCCCAATAAGTTCTGCTTCTTTATCGAACCCAACGGTATACATGGGAAAGGAAATTAATTCAGTTCGTTTAAATCCGTTCGAAAACGAGAGGTGTGGTACTAGCCACAAGTAATAATTATATTACACAGCATTTCAAACTACAGTTTACTCTCGATCCCCTGCACTCAACTAATGGCAATAACAAGATCACGCTAAAACGCAATACACCAATTCATCACTAATATATACCATACTGTATCACATCAAAGTGTATCGATATTTGGTTGCAAGGCATCACACGAGGTAAAGCGCGGGTTGTGCTTAGTAGAACGGAAATCAGATCAAAAATCCCATTACGGCAAACCCCGCGACCGCGGATAGTCAAACAGTCGTTCTTATGTCTCGCGTGCCAAATCCCCCATTCATGAACAAAATTTGCAAACCTGTTGAAGCGGTGAATAATTGAACGTGACCTCCTCAACGGCAAGCAAAACCATCGGAATTTTTTTATTCGAATTATGTACATACATAGACCCCACCTCTCTCCTCCCATTTCACCCCATCGAGAGAGGTTCCAACAGCAACATGCGCCCAACGATAACAAAAGAAGATTTTCCTCTGCATGAACCATGAAGATAGAAAGAATCTCCGGAAGCGTTCTTGAAGGAAGAAAACTTGCTTACTGCGAGAAAGAGAAAATTTTCGGCGATTCTCCCCCGTTTTCTTTCGGCACTGAGAGAGCAACTGCTGTCTGAGCTCGCTCGCACGAGAGAAGCCGAGCACATGTTGTGTTGGAATTTCCAACACAACATGTGCTCGGCTTCTCTTGTGCGACGGAATCCCGTTTCTATGCCGGAAAGCTCGTTTTTGCGTATATGGGAGCGAAAGAGATCACAGTAGGGTGTACCCAGAGCGATGTTTGGCGAAAGCTTTCGTGGGAAATTTCGTGAGAGTGAAAGTGCAAGCCGAGAGCGGGATGTTGCGGAGCGTGAAGACGTCAGCTGTTGTGTATCTTCTGGGGGTAAAGAAGGTTCTTCGGAATGGTTTTTGGGGGACAGCCAGTGATGCCAAAATAATCAGATTTATCGGTTATCATGCAGATTTTTGTCGATGCTTTGAGTTAGGTATCTGTATACAGTTATCCCCCGAAGAACGCGTTACCCACTGAGTTGCACCCATCGCTTTTTATCGGCGGGGTTTCAACCAGTCGGTCTGATTTTTTGCATGTGAGTAGGGTCAATGGAGAACTTGTCACTCGCAGAAAATCAGAGCGCTTGGTTGAAAACCCACCGAGACAAAGCGGTGGGTGCAGCTCAGTGGGTAACGCGTTCTTCGGGGGAAAGCTGTATACAGATTACAGATTTTTAGAATCATATACAGATGAATAATCGTTTCTTCTTATTGAGCAGTTTGAATACAGTCTTCGAGCACCAAACCCAAGTCGCATTTATCACTAAATAAAATGTTATTGAATTATCTTCGACAGTTTTGAAAAGGCTTTTGATGGTCAGATGTTCTGATTTCTCATAATGTTTAATTCTCCATGTCACATGGTTTTAGCGACCTACATACCGATTGATTAGAGTTAGTTGAATATTTTGACATTTGAACAACGTCATATTTGAATAAATAACAATGCATGCAATTCGACTAAACGTCCAAATAAGTGTTGTGTTGTGATAAAATGCAACACATTTGATAAAACAGAGAGTACACATTGAGAAACGCAGATGGAACTATCACAAAGTGTTTTACAGGCATTTACTAACAGCAAATACTGAGTACACACTTAGCTTTATAGACTCGAGCATCAACAATATCCTTTTAATCTACATATATAAAGTTATAATCTAGTTTGATTAGAATAATTTGAGTAAACAAAAGATCAAATATTAAATATTATGAAGAATGACGGGTTTGAATGAGTAAAAAATAAACAAATAACCCGTAATCTCAGACATTAAAAAATCCAATTCTAGGGAAATTAGATTGTTACTTCATTGAAGAAATTTTCAGCCGGATGCAGGTTTGTCTCTCGCTACTAGGACTTGATTTTCTGTATTTGTAGATTTATAGAAACGATACAAATCACTGAGAAAAGCATGAGTCAAGGATTTTGAGATCTTTTAAATAGATAAATTCTTTAAAAAGCAAACTTCACTTTTCAAGATTCTACACTTTGAACAATCTGTTTCTGGACTTTGAATTAACTCAAGGGAGATTTACGTACATACGCGCTACGATCATAATGAAGAAATTATACAGATTTTGTCAGTCAAATACAGATTAAAAAGATTGTTAACGATGAATATACAAATTGAAATTACAAAAAGTTTGGCAACACTGGGGACAGCAGCAAAAGCAGCAGCAACAGCAGCATGCTACCGGATTCCGATTCAGTCAGTTTCGCACTGGATGTCCGATAGGTTCAATGTGGTGTACGTTGTCGTGGGTTAATCGTGACGCGTGTTCCGTTGGCGCGAGTTGTTGTCCTGTGCATTAGCGGTATCGTCATCATCGTCATCACCATCAAGTTAAAGTGTAGCTTAACCACGCGGGTCGTGAGATTGTCGATTCGGCGGGCCGAATTTCCAATTTAGCATTGCTGCGTGAGTCATTGTAGGTGTTCTAGTGCTCGTGAGCATTATAGATGGTTTGAATATATTAAAGATAAGACCGCAGACTGATCTGCTCACTCACGAAGTCGCACGTGACTTCTATCACAGTGCAATTCTACTGTTGCTAATGATGATTATTCTTCTGCAACAACAACAACAACAATAACAACACCGACAGTCACCAAAACAATGTTTCTCAATTTCCTGCGGCGCCTGTCCCGGGTGAAGATAACAGACCTTCCTCGAGTATCGCCTCCGGGAGGACACGCTTAGAGGAAAATCCAAGCAAAAGGTGGTTAATTTTAAGTGTTTCTTTTCCGCCGAGAAACCAGCATTAGACAAGTAGCAGAGCAGACCTCCTCTATCCATCGAAAGAGTGTTTTGGTTGACAATGGCAACAACAGTAGGACGTACCTTGCTACAGTTCTAGCCTATCCTACTTCTGTTGGCTCGTCGCTTTTGGATCTTTCTGGATCAAGTGTCAGTACGGGTGCTGTAAGGCTCCATTTCGGAGGGGAGAGCAAGTAGTAAACAGCTTCTAGCGCAAGTGACCTCGACAATTATTGCGTGAAAAAGGAAAAGCAATTAAGGTCGAGAAAAATTACTCGGATTTCCCGTGGTGTGAAATTGTGGAGCAAAGTGAAGAAGAAGGTTTATTTTAAGAAGCGTGACATATTTGTGTGTGTGTTAGTGCAGTGTGCGCACCCGACTGCGGGGAGTGAATTTTTTATTGTTCGGGAATTGCGGATTAATTGTTTTTACGGCCGGCACCGAGTGAAAACAATAATAAATCCGGAATCAGGAGAGTGAGAGGAGTTCATGTGCATCTTGGAGTAGTCGTTCGATCCGATCCAAATGGATGATGCCAGGAGGAACAGATGTGAGTGTTTCTTGTTTTCTTATATTTTGTTTTGTTCGGCATATAAACAATCATGTTTGTGTCTATTGTTGTAAAAATATACCGACAGGCGGCGCAGGGGCAATGTGCTATTTGGCTTGTTGTTTGAATCGAATTTATTACACGCGTACGGATAGTTATTATTCGATTGCATGATCTATAATTAGATCTCGCAGTAACCCTTGTCACGATTATTGCTGATGCAATCCAATGGCTGTTTGTCAGAAGCACGGGTTTTGCATCTATTGCATCATGCTTAATTGTAAATTTACTTTTACTCTTCGATTTTGACGTGCGATTTAAGCTTGATTGGAAGTATGGAAAGCTAACTTCAAACATTCGTCATGTTGTTTCACGACAAGGATTGTGTATTTTTGAAGTGTACAAGCTCAATCTAATTACTGGGCTGCTAAAACAGGCGCGGATTTCGCGATTTTCGGGGATTTGTCGCGGATTTGAACTTTCAGTCGTGAACATCGCGGAAACATTAAATGATGTCGCGAAAATCGCGAAGAGACTGATGTGCTGTCACAAAAATTGTGGAATTCATTGTAACCTTTCCGTCCCGGATTAATTTGCTGTCATCAATTTTGTTGTATATTTGGCTCTCAATTTTTTACCGGTTCAAACCAAACACCCTGCAAATAATCGAGAAATGATCTCAATTCCATAAGTCACACCGGATCTACACGGAAATTCCCTGGGGTCTGTCCAATGTGAGACATTTTCATTTTTTTTTTATTTCCAATATCAGGGCTAATAGCGAGTTACTTTTTAGTGATTTGGTCACTTTTTTCAAGCCAGTCACTAAAAAGTCTCTTTTTTTTTAAGGCCAAGTCACTAAAGTCACTTTTTCTTGTAATCAGTCACTATCTTCAACTTTTTTAGCGTGAATTTATTTTAATATTGATCATTCTTTGCTGTGTGACGTTTAATCGTCTTTCTATATATACATGGTGTCTTCTCAATTTTCTAAATAAAATTACCTGAGTTTTCCAGAAAAAGCTATTTTTAAATGCGTTAAAAATATGCTTTTTTTGTAGATCAAAACAATAGCAATTTACCCAAACGTTTTTAAGATATGGCAATCAGTTTTATAGAAACAACTTTTCAATCAAATCCATTGAATGTTGAAGTTTAATACTTACTTAATTTCTCACTTTATAATGTCTAAAATTATTCAAAATCTTGAAGTTTCGCATGTACAAGTTCATCATATTGACAATTTTCAAAGTGCCAGAATCAAGGAAAAAAAAAATAAATGAGTTATTTCAAGTTCGTAATTAATTTTATGAAAGATTAGAGATCTTCAATGCAGTGGTAACTTCACAACAATGGTAGGAACTTTGGAGAAGTTCTGAGTAATGAAAATAAATGCTGAGAATTGCAGTTAAGCTCCATAAACAAACTGCGGAAACATAAGGGAAGTTAATACGTTGAAAATATGGGAACTTACTGGAAACTTTAAGGCGGTTCTTTTAGCAGTCGAAAATTACCAGGAACTTTTGTGAAGTTTTTAGAATTTCAGAGAACTTCACAGGTGTCAAGCAATCTTGAGAAATATAGAAAACATGAGGGGTATTGTGCAAATTCTTAAGAAGTTCTAAGTACCTCAGAAAAGCTAGATCTAGAGATCCGGCTGAAAGTAAGGAGACTTAAAGATAAAAAAAAAAAAAATAGATCTAGAGATCTGTGGGGAATTTCGGATCTTAAGAGCAGTTTCCGTAGCTTTAGACCAAACTTTTGGAGCAGTTTAAAAAATCGAGAACCCTTAAGATGTTCCAATTCAGGGATCTACAGAGGTCTTCAGAGAAACTATGAAAACATCAGAAATATTTCAGGAACTTTACAGAAGCCCAGAAAATTTTAAAGGTGTTTACGGGAATTCCATTCATTTCCGAGCAGAACTGATATCCTCATTAGAATTTAGAGCTTTAGGGAAGCTTCGGGAACATCAAGACAGATTAGAGAATCAAAGGGCAGTTCAAATAATTTCAAGGAATTGTAGAAACCTTAAAGAAGTTTCGAGAAACTCAGAGAATCCCCGGAAACTTCAGCAAAGCTCCGAGAGAATTTCTGGAACGTGATAAAAATTATATGAACATCCGGGAAACGTGAGAGTATTTTAAGGGTGTTGTTATATCATGGAGATTTCAAGGACTTAAAAAATGCGAAAATTTACCTTAGTTGATTAGAGAACATCAACAAAGTTCCATTAATTAAAAAAAAAAAAAATGCGAGAACTTTTAGCAAGCTTCAAAGAAATCCAGAAAACTTCTAATACATTTAGATATTTTTAGATGGTTTCATGATATTCAGCGAAGTTCCTAGTACTTCGAGGACGATCAGATAGCTTCAGAATAATCCCATTAACTTAAGCAAATTTGAAGGATTACACTAGTTTACAAAACAACATAAAAAGTGTGAACTTTAGTGGTTGACCAACGTTTCTAATGCAAAATCCTACGCTGAATTCAATGCCGTGGTCAGAAAAAATTAAAGTAGAGCCATTTTTGAAATGTACAAAAATTTTGATTTTTTGAATTTTGGACAAAAGTACGATTACTAAAATGTCAATATCTTTGGAACTAGTGCACCAATTTTAAATCTTTTTTTGATGAAAGTGAAGCTAAATAAATTTGCTATCGTTCACTAGAATATTGTGTCTTAATTAAAAATTTAATTTTGAAGTCATTTAAAAATTTACAGCATTTATTTTTTATTTTTCCTGCGAATTTTCCATAAAAATCTTGTTTTAATCAACATTTTTAATGGGATAAAAAGATTCAAAAAATCATTCCATAATTTATTCTTAAAGTCCATTAAAAACTGGAGAAAATGAGCCTTTAATGGATGAAATCGGTTGGAAATTGTCGAAGTTATGAAATTTTTTGTAAAATCATGGAAATTGAATGTTCCAAGATTGGCCGTTGTCCCGCTCCTAGGTTCATGCACCACTTCCAGTAAGCCTTTCTGCAGACGTGTACGCATACGGTGCATTTCACTAACACTACCAGCTGTCACGCAAAATTAAATGGGATATTTTCAACAATATAATTTACGCTATTTAGTGTTTGTGAGACCGCTCGGCGAGAACCTAACGCAACCAACTCAATTTGACAGCTTTCTTTCTTTAACATTGCTTAACGATGTATACGACTATACGTGAATTCAAGTGTAAAAATGATCCTCAAAAGTTTTGTTACGCGTGTGGCAACTATATATTTACAAAATCGGTCAATTTCACTGCTTCGTTGCAAACTGCATCCAGGCTTTATTTTAAAATTGATCCTGGAGACTTTGACGAACCGTGGATTCCAAAAGTATTATGTAGTTCGTGCAAAACGTGCTTGGCTAGGTGGATGTCAGGCGCAAGGTAAATTGATTTTTTGAATAACTTTAATATAAACAATTTATGTACAGCATGGTAGTGCTTTGTTCTTTCCTGATAGACATTATCTTACTTCATTTATTTTTGATAAGTGTTAATGTCTTACTTACTAACTCACTTATTTGTTATCTGTCAGTCGCTATTTGTCCTTTGACATGCCCACCATATGGCGTCGACCGTTTTGTCATGCAACGGATTGTTATTTCTGCTTGACAAAAGTTAAGCAACAAGGACGTCACAAAACAGTTGAGTATCCACAAGTGGCTTCTATGACAAAACCTGTTCCACATTCAAGTTCGGTCCCGTATCCTGTTTATCCAAAGCGGAAACGAGCGCCCTCTGTTGAATCGACCGTTACAAAAAGTGAGCAGGAATTCAAGGAGGAATGCGAGGAAGACTTCGAGGTGGAATTGGAAAGAAACCCAAAACTGTTTACACAATCCGAATTTAATGATTTGGTGCGAGATCTCGACTTATCGAAGGAGAAAGCCGAATTGCTGGCATCACGCTTGAAAGAACACAACATGCTGAGCAAGGAGGTCAAAATTTCTTGTCACAGGAATCGTCACAAGAAATTTGACAAATATTATTCTACAAAGGACAAGGCATGTTTTTGCCATGACGTAAACGGCTTTTTGAAGAGTTGCCATATGAGCCAGCTGAATGGCGTTTATTCATCGATAGCAGCAAGTTGAGCTTGAAAGCCGTTTTACTGCATCAAGGGAATGAGAAACCTTCTATTCCATTAGCTCATGCCGTTAATATGAAGGAAACGTATGAATCAATGGCTCTATTGCTCAATTTGATAAATTACAATCAACACAATTGGAAAATTTGTTCCGATCTTAAAGTGGTTGCCATGTTGACTGGATTGCAACAGGGATACACAAAATATATGTGTTTTTTGTGTAAATGGGACAGTCGAGCTCGTAAGGAACACTACGTCCGAAAAGATTGGCCAAAACGGGATAATTTCACAATTGGTAAAGATAACGTTAAAAATGATCCTCTTGTGGTAAAAGAACGCATAATACTTCCACCACTACATATAAAACTTGGGCTATTCAAAAATGTCGTCAAAGCGTTGCAAAAAGAAAGGCCGGCATTCCAGTACTTGAAATCAGTATTTCCAAATTTATCTGACGCAAAGATAAAGGAAGGTGTATTTGTTGGCCCACAGATCAAAAAACTGCTCAATGATTCCGCATTCAATACAGTTTTGACACCAGATGAGGAAGAAGCGTGGAAATCGTTCCAGCGTGTTGTCACAACCTTTTTAGGAAATTTCAGAAGCCCAGATTATGAGGAGGCCGTCGATGAATTGCTCAAAAATTATGAGAAAATAGGTATAAATCAAAAATATTATGTTTGTTACATATAATTAATTTCAAATCCTTTTATTTCACTGAACACAGGTGTGAATATGTCTTTGAAGATACATTTCCTACATTCTCACATGGATTTTTTTCCCGGAAAATCTTGGTGACGAGAGTAATGAGCACGGCGAACGTTTTCACCAACAAATGAAGATGATGGAACGTCGTTACCAAGGGTTTTGGGATGAAGCAATGATGGGTGACTATTGTTGGTTTCTGATTCGAGAAACAAGTTCAAAACATCGAAGACAAAGTCATTCGATTCTCAATCATTTTTAATAAAACCTAAATAAATTTCTTTTGTATCAACTCGGTTTTAAATCCTGATATGCCTTAATCAAATTGATATGTAGAGAAAAGAATCTCCCATGAAAACTTTACATGCGATTTGGATGCTTACAACGACACCTAGAAAAGGAACTCTAAAGCTGTTGTATTTCAGCAAATTTTTTTAGTGTTTTACAAAAATGCTCATAACTTCGACAATTTCCAACCGATTTCATCCATTAAAGGCTCATTTTCTCCGGTTTCTAATGGACTTTAAGAATAAATTATGGAATGATTTTTTGAATCTTTTTATCCCATTAAAAATGTTGATTAAAACAAGATTTTTATGGAAAATTCGCAGGAAAAATAAAAAAAAATGCTGTAAATTTTTAAATGACTTCAAAATTAAATTTTCAATTAAGACATAATATTCTAGCGAACGATAGCAAATTTATTTAGCTTAATTTTAATGAAAAAAGCTTTAAAATTGGTGCACTAGTTCCAAAGATATTGACATTTTAGTAATCGTACTTTTGTCCAAAATTCAAAAAATCAAAATTTTTGTACATCTCAAAAATGGCTCTACTTTAATTTTTTCTGACCACGGCATTTAATTCAGCGTAGGATTTTGCATTGGAAATGATCATCACCTCACCGAGTTCAAAAATGCTGTAAACTAGTGTTATCAAACAAATTTAGAGAACTTCAGGTAAGCGTAAATAAGTTCAGGGAAAATTAGCGAGCGTTTGTAATTATTATAATACTTCAGGAAAATTTTCGAAACTTCAAGGCAAATCATTTAATTCTAGTAAAGTTGTGGGTTCTTAAAAAATATTGATAAATTCAGGGCAGTCTAAAGAACTTTGAGGAAATTCAATAATCGTTTAGGCAGTTTTGATACCACAAGGAAAAAGTTTTAAATTAGTGCCAATAATTTACGGGATGTTTCATGAACTTCAGAAAAACTTTGAGAACTTCAGAAATTGCGGGAGCGCAAAAGTTCCAGAAGTTTATAAAAACGTTGAAATCTTCACATAAGGACAGTGATCTTCAGAAACATTTCGAGAACTTCATAGAAATCTATGGAGCTTAAGACGAGATCCGCGAACTTCAGGAATTTTTATTAGCAGAATGCGGGAGCATTTGATAAACTTCGAAAATTGGAAGAATTTCAGGGGGAGGTCAGTTCCATTAGTTTTAGAAAATTAGTGAAAATTTAAGGCAGTTCCCAGATACGTTAAAAAATTAATTAGGGTCTTCCCATGAGTTTAGAAGTTCAGTGAAGTTTAAACATTTTAAGGGTGGTTCAATTAAATTTAGCGCATTACAACAAGCTTCATGAAAACTGCAAAAACCTTAGAGAAGTTTTGAGAATTTCAGGAAAGAACAGAGAACCTCAGAGCAGTTCCGTTAACACATATATTTTAAAGACGTTTAGAGAACTTCAGCGAATTGTTAAACTTTTAGAAGAGATCTATGATCGTTAAAAAATTGAGAAAACTTTAGGAAGTCCTATCAAGTTTAGGGAAGTTTAAAAATTTAATGAAAAGTATTGTGAGCAGCAGGTTAGTTTATCAAACAAAAAATAACTGCAAAGCAGTTTCATTAACTTCAGGATAAATTTGGGAACTTTCAAGTTGTTCTGAAGACCTCAGAATAGTCCATTCTGATTTCCATTGAAATATACCTCAACAGTTTCGATGAAGCTTCGAATTCAATTTCCTTTTAGTTTTCCTCGGAAATATATTGAAATTCACCACAATAAGAAACCCTTTGGAAAGATTCTCCGAATATTCATTGAATTCATTTCGGATTTCTTTAAGAATCTAACTCCTTCCCTTGGAAACATTGAAAGTCTCATAAGAATTCGTTGGCATTTCTCTTAAGACTCATAATTTGTTTGGAAAACTCTCCTGAATTTATTTTCCGAATTCCTTTGAAGATTTTCTGGAGTTATTCTCAGATTTAATTGTAATCCTCCTTTTAGTATTTTCAAAAATATTCCAAGGACTCGTTTTCTCCCACAAACTTTAAGAAATTATCCTTAGAAGACCCTTGGAATTTTCCTCTGTTGTTTCTTAGAAATTACTAAAAGTTTTCATTAGAGTTTGCTCTCAATTCAATTCAAGGTTTCTTGAAATTCTACTAAAAACTACCAGGCTTCACAAGAAATCTTAAATTCCTCAAAACTACCTTGAAAGCAGATTGCATTTGATGTTTTTCTGGAAGATTTTTTTTCCCCAGAACTTCCTCGAAATGAGGTCATAAGAAATTTTAATAAAATTCATCGAGCTTTTAAAACTGTGCATGGAATTTGACTCCAGATTTTCGAAAATTTCTTGAAGTATTATCGCTTTTAAGGGGAAGACTTTTTAGGGGAAGAAGAAAATCAATTTCTTCATTAGATTCTTGAGAACATTTACAAGTAAAAATAGTTTTTCTATCTCATCATGAAAAAATATTGGGTTCTCAGCAAAACCGAAAAGTTGATGTTTTGTGGTTTTTCGAGTCCAACTTTATGCCATGATAAATTACAAAAAATATTTTTGCACGTGAATTTTCCTTAAAAAAAAAAATGTATTTTTTTAGATTTTTGATATTTTTTGAAGCGGTATGCTTCCCCTTAAGTCCAGAACTAGTTCAAATTTAAAATTTCTAGGAAATATGCCCGTTCAAAAAAAAAAAAACCACATTTCAAGTCTCGGTTTTTTTTTTAAATTTATTTGTTACTGAAGATTAATCCACTCTATCTATAATGTTCAAAGTGTGAATGAAAATAACAAGAAAAATTAAATGCATGTATTTTAATTTTTTTTCTTTAAAATATCCTTAGTAATAAAGTTATTGAATTCTCTGAGCCTTCCAGGTATTGTAAGGAAAAATAAAAGTTCCTGAGGATTCCCGGTTTTCCAGGTTTTTGCAGTTATTAGACACCCTGACTAATACCGTGGGTTTGGTCATAAAATTTCTATTGAATCTTTCGCTTTGAAGGTTCATATCGTACATAAGTGTTTATGAGATATTTATTGAAAAAGTCTAAAACATCAAACATTGGTCACTTATTTCTTCAACATGGTCACTAAAATCACTATTTTTGACAGCAGTGATCGCTACCAGCCCTGCAATATGAACATAGCATTTTTCGTTGTCAAATCATAAACGATTCGTATATATGCGAGTAATTGCCATGTATACCGGATATTCTAGTGTCTCCAAATCGTCCTGCAGTTCAGTGGATTTGTTCTACTATATCAACCAAGACTCCAATAATGTCTATAGTATCGAAATATGTCCAAACAAATTCAAAATGTCTCTGTGGATTGTGACCGACCTATTGCTACGTATACAAGATGTTGTAGGTTCTGAAATCATTCTGGAGATCAGATTATTTTTCTACTAGATCACCCAAGACTAATTCAATGTCTGTAATATCGAAATATGTCCAAACAAATTTGTAGTGTCTATGTGGATCATGCCAACCTATTTTCGTGTATGCAACATTCGGCAGGAGGATATCCAAATCGACATTTCGATACTACAGATATTATCCAGTCTTTGTTGATCTAGTAAAACAAATCATCTGAACTGCAGGACGATTTGAAGAACCTAGATTATCTGGTATACGTGGATATAAATCATACATTATCCATATACACACTGTGAATCTGTCTGGAAATATTTCGATACTAAAGACATTGTCCCAATCTCGGTTGATCTAGTAGATCAAATTATCTGAACTCCAGGACGATTTGAAGAACCTATAACATCTGGATTACTCGGAAATAGATCATGCATGATCCACATAGACACTTTCAATCTGATTGGACATTTTTCGATACTACAGACATTATTGCAGTATTGGTTGATTTAGTAGAACACATCAACTGATGTCCTGGACGATTGGGAAAACCTATAATTTCCGGTATACATAGTAATAAGCCGCGCATGATCTACAAAGTCACATATATACGATTCGGTTATGATTTGACAACGAAATTAGAAATAAAATAAATATCATGAAAATGTCGTGACCAACAAGCGTGACTTATGGAACTCTGGTAATTTCTCAATTATGTGCAAGGTGTTCGGTATGAATCGGTCAAAAATTGAGAAAACTAGAGCCAAATTAACTGCAACATTTAGGACAGCAAAATACGCCAGAGATGCAAAGGTTAACTTTCAAGAAAATTTGCATTTCAAATGAAAATGCATTATTATTTTTTAAATAATGTTTCATCAAATCTAGGCCGGTATTATTCAATAGAATCTCATAATGTAGGGCTGTTTTATTATGTTCACTCACAATTTATACTATACATATATAACATGATTCATTGTTGTTTTATTTTTTTTCAAACGTTACAAACTATTCTCCTTTAACTCAGTCGGTAAAGGCGCAGCTACAAAGCAGGTCCATGCTGGAGGCGACTGAGTTCGATTCCCGTCCGGTCTATTAATTTTTCTGGTTGGAAAATTTTTCTCTACTTCCTTGGGCATAAAATGGTACAGGCATAGACAGCTCTCAATTGAAATGTGAAGGTACTTCAAAGAACACTAAGTTGAGAGCAGGCGAAAATCTAATTTGATAAAAGCAATAAGCTTGAAATGCCATGTAGTAGTATAAAATGGTATTTTTAGGCAATGAAAATAGTTTTTTTTTGTCGTGGATTAGTATTTGAAGTCGCGGATTTCTTTTGAGAAATCGCGGTTCAAATTTAGAAAATCTTGTAACAGCCCTGTAATTAATTTACGTGTCAAAAATTTATGTACAGTTTATTCCATTACATTCAGTATGTTGAACACAAAGGTGTACTAGGATTTGAAAAATAAAATTAACGGATCTTTGACTAATCTTTAAAAAAATCCATCTTTCTAGGACCTTTACATTTGTGATGATCTCTTTTTGAAACATAATAAATGGAAAACCTATTCTAAAAATAAAAATAAATCAAGCAATAAGCTCCAATTTTTAAAGATTTCTGTCTTGTAAAATTTTCGTAGATTCTGGGACTTGGACAAATTTGAAGATCACGGGCGTCACATTATTGTTATCCAAGCAGTTCAGAACGTAGAGACTTGTGCACTTTAACGCCTCCATGAAATTTTTTTGCACAAGTCATTTAATTTCATTTCAAATTTAGCTAATACAAAATCTGCACATGTACGTCACTGACAGCACTGCACTGACTGACAATTAACATGGTTTGCCTTGACGATGACTGTTAGCTCAAATGAGTGACCAAAGCAGAATTTTGAAAATCGCCGTGTAATGTCGAGATTTTGCAGCACTGATGTGGATACAAGAGAGAAGTAAGGCCAACATGGTAGATTGGCAGTTTGTGTTTCACTGGCAAACGGAATTTGGGTCACCCAGGTTGCAGGACGAAAGATTGTATATTTTTAATATGATTGGTGCTGATTTTGCTAGGTCCGGTTGATCATTAGAACATCCATCATTTTCAACCTATGGCATTTTTATCCCGAAAGATCCAAGCTTACTTTTACGAACGTCTAGGTTAGGGTTGTCAGTACCAGACTCTTTTTGCGAGTACCAGTATTTCGGTACTGAGACGTTCAGTACCGATAAATTGCCGGTTTCAAGGGATGGAATAGAATTAGAATAATAGTTATTCAAACGAGTCCGTCTTGGTGTACTCTCACGCTTCAGGTTACTCTTTAAAAAATTTTCTCATAAAAATTTCAAGCGACCATAACAAGGAAATAATGCATTCATTTGTTCTGCTTATTTAATTTTAAAACATGCGAAGCTAATTCAACGCATCGCCTCTAATATGAGAATGAATACTAGACAAGAAATTTCCAGACACAGCAAAGTACAAACAGTGCTGTCATGGTAAATTTAGAGCTGGTTACCCACTGATTTTGCATATGTGCGCAAATCCATGCGCCCCCTTTAAGGAGCGTCCATAATCGTAGCTAAGCGAAGTACACAAACAACTAGACTACTTGTCTGTAATCAGCAGTGTTGGGAAAATATCAATAGATCAAATCTCACCAATGAGCAAACAAAAATCAACAAGCCAACAACAGCGGATGATATTATGATATGTGGTGAGTTTGAACTTCAAGATTATTGCTGTCCACCCGAACACGACCCGAAACATCCATCACTGCTGGCAGCAGTAACTTCGTGTCTGCCATCTGTGAAGAGTAAAGAGAGATAGCAAACTATGCTTTCTCGTTCTATGCACGAAATAGGATTGGGCGATCTTGGATCGATCTTTGGAAGATCGATCTTTTTCATCCCGATTTCCGATTTTTCGGATCGATTGTTTGCCCACGAAAAGATCAAAAAAATCGATCTCTTGTTTCGATCTTTTCGATCTTCAAAAAGCAATTGGTGTTAAATTTTGTAATTGTATTTACATCGAAAAAACGATTTACTCTCACCCCAGACTGCGAGGTAAATTTAAGAAACATAACATCAACATCATCATCGCTCCCTACAATGGCGTCACTATTTAAGTTTCCGATATTTCCGGAGAACTTTGAGTTTTGGGTGTAATTGCTTTTGTAAGCAAACACGTAGATGACCGATTTCTCGCGAATAAAATAACAATCTCGCAAAAAAAAAAAAAAAAACAGCCAAATGATAGAGGACCCATTCCTCTACCTGTTTGTGTTGTTAGTTTTTAAGATTGAGCTTTGATTTGCGAGGTATCGTCAAATGACGTGTTTGCTCGCGTGTTTGATCTCGATGTTCACCGGATTTATGAATACAGCAACATTTGAAGGTTTTCGCTACCTCCCTCCTGTGCTCATTGCTCCTTACCGTCACGACAACATTTAATGAAATAAAAATAAAAAAAATTGAAGGAACTTCTAGGGGTACTAACGTAAACAAGCGTATCATAGTCCAAAAGTGAGGATAACAATAACAAACCAACATTTTTGGCTAGAGCGAAAGTGAGGATACCAAACTAAGCACTTAAGATTATGCAAATATGCGAGTTATAAACGTCAGAAAGGTCAATTGAAATAAAAACCATAAGATCGATCTATCAAAGATCGATTCTTTGGTACCAATTTAATCAGTGGATCGATTTTAGAACCAAATATAAGATCGATCCGTCAAGATCGATCTTTCTCTGAAGATCGCCCAATCCTACGAAATCATTTTTGTGTTGCGTCAACTCGTAGCTACAATTTTACATACTGTGAATAGTCTCACAATATCAAAGGAGCTTGTTAAATCAGTATCATTAGGATTGGGCGATCTTCATAGAAAAATCGATCTTGACGGAGAAAAATCGATATATTTGGCTCTAGAATCGATTCACTGATTAAATCGGTACCAAAGAATCGATCTTTGATAGATCGATCTTTTGATTTTAATTTGAATATGTTTGTTTACGTTGGTACCTCAAGACATTATTTCCTTTATAATATTCACTTAAATGTTGTCGTGACGTGGGCCGTGGATAATTCCCAACCCTCCTAAACTGTCTACATAGTTTATGAACAACCCCTAAGGAGCAATGAGCACAGCAGGAGGGTAGAATAAACCTTCAAATGTTGCTGTATTCGTAAATATCGAAAACGCAAATAGGGACGTCATTGTAGGGAGCGATGCTGATGTTGACGTTATGTTCGTTAAATTTACTACGCAGTCTGTGGTGAGAGTAAATTCTTTTTTTGATGTAAATATAGTTAAAAAAAAAGTTGAAGATCGAAAAGATCGAGAGAAGAGATCGATTTTTTTGATCTTTTCGTGGACAAAGAATCGATCCGAAAAATCGGAAATCGGGATGAAAAAGGTCGATCTTCCAAAGATCGATCTAAGATCGCCCAATCCTAAGTATCATTCTTGATATTTTATCCCAATATCACGGGTGATAATGTGAACCCTTGAGAGCGAAAAAAGAGCATTTGAGTGAGGATTATGCCATCGCTGGTATTCAGTGCAATCAGCAAAACTTAAAAATACTAATTTGTTGGGTACTGGATTTTCAGTTCAACGGTGGATCAAAGCGCTACGACGTTTCAGTCTTCGGACTTGACGTTCTTCATGCGATATAAACTTGTAACATCTTCCGTTCAGCGCAAAAATGAAGCTCCTAACTCCTGGATCAAAATCCGTACATAGTTAATAATTCTTCAAGATCTTCAATCGTCTAGAGGGGAGCTTTATAAACCTCAACATCGTGATGTTACGCAGTGTATAAACTGAGGCTCTTATGGCCATGGCACCACAAACTGCCATATGAAGACAAACTGTGGCAAGTGTGCTGGAACTCACTCAACTGCGTCCTGTGAGCAAGATGATGACATCGAGGCAACGTGTGTCAACTGTGGTGGAAAACACCAAGCCTCCAATCGCGGATGTCCCAAGCAAGTTCATGAATATCCGTCGGAAGGCTACAATCAACAACCAGCTCGGTCGCCTCCGTAATCATTGATCGCCTCTTGTACTCACTCTTGTGAGTATCCTAATAATTCCCAACAGTCGGACAGTTCAGCATCGTCTCGCTGCTGCTGCGGCCCAGCCAATTCCAGGTTCATCCACCGCCCCTGGTTTATCATACGCTGGTGCTGTCTCAGGTGAACCTGTCGACGATTCTCCGTTCACCTCGGAGGAACTTGTGACGCTCGTGGCCGAGGTCATCATCATCAAACGCACCTGCAAGACTCGATCTGAACAGCTACATGCTGCCCTGTCCCTTGTCACTAAGTATGGACCGTGAAGCCATCGAGTTTGTTGACTTTCTCAACGAACGGCACATCGACATAGCCGTCACCACCGAGACTCACTTGAAGCCCGAGCTGAACGTCTTCATTCCACCAGCACCAGCTGCCGGCTACTACCAAGCTTCCAGTTGAAAATTATCGAAGCCATCGGAGTTAAGGTGAGCACATCGTTTGGTCCAATTACCATCATCGCGGTCTACTGCCCCAAAAGCAAACCAACATTAGGGACGGCTCGGCCGCAGACCTCCGAAGAGACATCATCAAGCTATCACGACGGCGGCAAAATTTCGTCATCGCTGGCGACCTGAATGCCAAGCATCAAGCCTGGGGCAATAGTCGGCGAAACCAGAACGGCACAATCTTGTACAACGATCTGCAGGAAGCCCACTACAGCATCCTGTGTCCGGACTCTCCCACCCGGTTGAGTCGATCCGGAGCTTATGCCACCATCGACATCTTCATCAGCAACATTGGCGATAACATCTCTCAACTTATCGCCTATCATGCAGTGTGGACACCGGAGTCGTTCGAAGAAGTCGATCGGTGTCTGCAAACCATCGAAGAGGCGATATCCCGTGCAAGGGAGCAAAACATACCAGCATCCAGACAGGTGAGTCATACTCTGAACCTTGACAGCCCAACCAAAGACCTTATCAGGCTCCGTAACACCATTCGTAGGCAGTTCCATCGTTCTGGGCTGCCCCACTTGAAGACCAACGTCAATAGGCTAACCAAAATTATCCAGGCCAGGATGGTGGAACTCAGTAATAACGATTTTGCCAACAAGATTCACTCTCTCCCAGATTGTGCAGAACCATTTCGGAAGAAGACCAAAATTTTGAAAAATAAATCGAGACCGATCCTTCCACTTTCCTCTGTTGACCAGAACTTGGACCAATCCCTACTCCCCAGTTGAAAATGCTAGAATATCGGCTGATGAGGTGATAGCAGCTATTAGAAGCACTAAAACATGAAGGCCGCGGGATGGTGTAGTCAACCTCAAGTTGAAAAACTTGAGTATTGACTTCTTCAACCATCTAACCCTTATCTTCAACAAATGTTGTGAGTTTGGCTACTTCCCTGGATGCTGGAAGTTAGCCACAGTGATTCCAATACACAAGCCTGGCAAAGATCCTACCAGTGCCAAAAGCTATCGCCCCATCAGCCTCTTGTCCGCCATCTCGAAGCTATTCGAAAAGTTGATACTCAGCCGTCTGGTGGTGTTTTCAAATGATCTCAAAGAGCAATTAGGAAAGGCCACCCTAACATCCACCAACTCGCACGGGTTACTAACATCATCAAGCGGAATAAGTCCGTTTCCAATACATCTGCCATGGCATTGTTGGACGTCGAGAAGGCGTTCGACAAGGTCTGGCATGATGGTCTAGTGTACAAGCTGCATCGATACAACTTTCCCATCTACCTCGTGAAGATCATCAAAAACTACTTGTCGGGCAGATCATTCCAGGTCTACTTGAACAATGTCCCCTGATACGTTCAACGTTGATGCAGGGATCCCTCAGGGTAGCCCGCTTGGGCCTATCCTATTCAACATTGTCACGTCAGACGTTCCTCCACTGCCGGGTGGTGGTATCCTGTTTATAATCGCAGACGACACCTCCATCATCTATAAGGGTCGAGTGATCCGTGCTCTGACGAGTAAACTACAATCAGGCCTGGATGTTCTGTCCGAATATTTCAAGAGCTGGAAGATTGGTATCAATGCAGCTAAAACACAAACTATTCTGTTTCCACACTCGAATTAACTTAGGCTTGTTCCACCTGCTAACGTCAAGGTCCATCTTGATAGCACTCCCATTGAATGGTCGAGTGAAGTAGTCTACCTTGGTCTCATCCTCGATAGCAAATTGCTATTCCGATCAGGTCGCTCTACCCTCTGATAAACTGGAAGACCAAAAACAAGCTTGCTTTCCACAAGCTGATCATTAGACAGCATTGAGGCTATTGAGTATGGTATGCCAATCAGGGAAAGTTGTGCTAAGTGCCACCTAAAGCTTCAGAGGATTCAAAACAAGATCCTTAGAATGATCCTCGTACTTCTGAGATTCACCACCTGGCCGGTCTTCAAACACTGGAGGAGCGGAAGACGTCCACGCTGGAAAGGTTCAGAGTCGCCTGTCTGCGATCAAACTACAAGATCATTCGTGATTTGGCAACCGTTCAAGTAGTTAGGTAGGTTCCTGTGCTTAAGTAGGAAAGTTATCACATTTTTAAATTCAAACGAAAACAAGCCCTTAAAAGGGTATCATGTAAATTAGCGCTAAACGCAATCATCACATTAGAATATTAACTAGAACAAAGATGAAGAGCTAAAGGCTAACCAATCGAAATATTTAAACCAAATGTTGAAACATAAAAAAACAGCAAATAAACGTAAATTTAAAAAAGAGGCCCTAGGACCAGATACTAACACCATAGACTAACATTAAGGCCAGGGCGTCCCGAAAAAAAAACTCTACTACCAGATCTTCGATCCCAAGCTAATTGATGCACCCCTCGAAATATAGGAAAATCCACGAACCCCCCATTAAGTTCTGTCAAATTTATTAAGATGAATCAAAACAAACGCAAACTTTGACAGATTCTAGTACGAGAATGGGGCACGCTTATAGATTTACTTGGGACCGATGGGCTAGTCAAGTAATGAAACGATTTCAATCGTTAGTTTCGTATTGATTGTTGACAGAACTACTTATCTCAATAGAGAACAAATTCCATCATCATTATAATCAACATTTCATCACTTTAAGGCTTATTTCATTACCAATTATACTCCTGTATTAAATGACATCATTATATCGTAATTGAATTCCCAATGATGCGGTGCTAAACTTAAAGTAATCCGCCCACCATGGGCTTCCATTTGCAACCGGGCAAAAATCCCACAATGAGTCATTAAACCTACACCACATAGCTGCTACAAAGCATTTCCCTCCGGAGGGAGGACCGGACGTTTCTCATCTCCACCCAGTCCATCCATCCACGTCAACGGAGTTCACTGGGGAGCTCTGGCCTGGTCTGGCCAAAACGGTCGGCCAAAATAATGACCGACCATTGATATGAATTTTTGATTTCCATCATTCTTCAGCAACATATTTGCCGTCGCCGCCGTCGCCGGTTTAGAAATGATGACTGATGGCAAATTTGTGGCTCGTTGGAATGATATCACGAATGGCACTGGAGGAAGCCACATTCCTGTCAAGGGCAATCTCCAGCGTTCTGATGTGCCAGCGAGTCGATCTATTAATAAAGAACCCGAATGGCGAGAGGAGGGAAGGTAGTTGAGCCGTTTTTATGATTATATCGTCTCATAAAAGTTGGACGGTTTATGCGAGTATGACAGACTTAGGGGGTGGATAGTTTATATTTGGTGGACCAACTGTGGGTGTACCAGGGTGCTGACTGGTGCTGATATACTCCCAATGAAGTGCAAATTTAGGTTGTGTGTTTTGTTTGTATGTGTGGATAGCTCCGAACTTTATAATAATGATGGAGACGCACGGTAGGAGAAAGTGGCGATTGCGAATCGCGTGACGGTGGGAAATTAGTATTTACAATTTCAGCTAGTTGGATTCATATGCTGACATCTCAAGGGATGAATTGTATTAATACTAATACAGATAAACTGTGGATTAATTGTAAAATTTTGTTCCCATCCAATCCATTTAGGGACCATCCATAAGTGACATAGACTATTTTTTTTCCAATTAAGACCCCCCTCCGGCATCGTAGCTTATTTTGTTATACCCAATACATGGCCCTTCACAACTTTTGAAAACATCATGTTACGTCATTTATGCATGTTCCTTTACTTCTATGTATATTCTTAGGTTAGGTTAGGTTTTCTTTATTATGGAAACTTTCAGCCTGGGGCTGGTTCGCCTCCGGATGTATATTCTTCTTTCCTGGCGGGCAAAGTGCGAACTCTTTAAAACTCTTCCACATTTATTGATTGAGAACTTTCCAACCAATCCATGAACTTGTATATTGTATGGCAAGCACTCCCCGAAATTGTCACTTGCGACATAAAAGTCCCACTAATTTTGTCATCCAGGTGAGTTCACTGAACCAGTTGAGAGGAAATCTAAAATGTTATGATCATTCCACAGCAAAACATACAATGGAAACGAGGTATGAACAAAAGTGAAAGCATCAATTATGATAAGTTCTACCCAGATCGGCGCAATCGAGATAAGTTGCGGTGAAAGTTGAGATCCTCGTGCTCGCTTGGGAGAAAATAAAAGTTTCTCCGATAAAAGTGTGTCGGCAATTAAATTAAACTGCGACGGGAAGTTTTCGGTAGGAATCGGATCAGTTTGCCCCCGTTTGGGAGGTTGGTTTTCGGTAGTTAGTTATGCCAATGAATGGGAAATCGCTCCGGTGCCTTAATGGCACGGGTTCATTTTTCGGTGCGTTTAATTAAAAGGTTCACATCAGTGATTTTAAGAGCTTCCAAATGGCGTACGATTGCTTTTTGTTTGCTGTTTTAATTTCCACAGCTGATGATTATACCAATATTTATTTTGTCCATTTAAAAGGATAGTTGTGTTATTTTTTGACGTAGGACTACTTCTGTGATATCTATATGGGGGTACACTTTGTGAAAACCGAAAATGGAACATGTAACAAAATTATGAAAGAATTTGAACGTTAATAACTAAGCTGCCCCTGGACCAATTTCAATAATTTTATCACCAGTGGATCAGATATATTTCTACGCAAATTAAGACGTTATCACATTTTTTTTCTTCAAAATGTTACTATTGAAAATTGCACGAATGTGTAATTGTTGTTTTGATAGTTAAAATTATCACCGATTACTTGCAAAAAGCGATTTCCCTAACACAGATTTCAAAGTTGAATTCCATCCGGTCTCACCAAACGGTATTTATTTCAATCACCGCGTGATGAGTGGTGGTGTTCTCCAGTACACAATGAAAGTCTGCCTGCAAACAGAGAGCTGCAGCCCACATAAGCATCCATAGAAGGAGAAAGAATCTGCACCGCTATTGATCGGAATCAGTAGCTCTTCGTGGGTCGCTGTGGGCCATCTATGCCAAGCGCGTCATACTAAAGAGTATAAACAGAGAGAACCCCGCTCAAATTCCTATTCCTACGCAAAACACAAGCTCCAAATATCGATATCTGGAAAACCATGCTTTATGGGAGGTTTGACATGCTCGAGAGAGTTTGTCTACAATTTTTTTTGTGTGGACTTTTTATTTCTATTTCATGTTGAGAACCATTTTCGAATGAGCATGGAGCAAAAAACGACATAACTTCAGTAAACCAACATCTAGCAATACTCAACAGCCTTTAAAATATGCATCCCTACATGTTATTGAAGTCCTTCGAAGATAGTTAAAAAATAAAATCGAAATTAAAAAAAAAATAAGAGAAAAAAACTGTTTTTTTCAGAACTGCCTCAATAAAATATCGAAAAATGTACATAGGGGAAATGACGGCTTCGGCATGACAGACTATTTTCGGCAACCCAAATTGAAACACTATTTTCACTGGATTTTCTTACGAAAACACTTCGCTGAATGCATGCAAACGATTCTTTATGCTTTCAGCTTCAATTTGACTATATTTTTACCACTGAGAAAAAGCCATCTAGCAGGGTTTTCTTGAAATGAAACACACGCACTACAAATTGTAGCTGATTTCGAGTTGCCGATAATAGAGCAGCAGATTTACATGCAGTTCAAATGGAACGGTTGCCGAAGAAAAACTGGTTGCCGACAATACTCGCTCTCACTAGAGAAGATTGGAGCTTTGTAAAAGCGTTTCAAAACAGTTTTTGACAATTCTTTCAACTGAAATTGTTAGAGCAGCTGGCAGCAAAAGATTGTAAACAAACCAATACTGCATATGTGTGCGTTCCATAGAGAAAAAGGCTATAGAAAGAAGTTCGCTGCTTAGGTTGCCGAGAATACGTAAATTCCCCTATAATGATATGTTGAAGAGATAGAATTTTGATTTCTTCAGCAAAGTTGCTGGAAATCAAATTATGTATAACTTTGTAAGTACACACCAAGATTTTTTTACAGTATATTGTAATTTTTTACCGAATGTGGAATAGCAGAACATTCGATAATCGATTCGGTAATTTTTTTTGATTTACAGTACGTTCAGTAAATTCAACTTCACTCTTGAGCTGTCAAAGTTTACTGAACCGCACTGGAAATATTACTGAATGATTGGTAAAGTTTACCGAACGTTTTGTTGTAGCATTTTGATGAGTTTTTGACGTAGGACTATGTCTGTGATTTCTATATGGGGGTACACTTTGTAAAAACCGAAAATGGAACATGTAACAACATTATGAAAGATTTTGAACGTTAATAACTCAGCTGCCCCTGGACCAATTTCAATAATTTTTTCACCAATTGATCAGAAATATTTTTAAGCATCGATAGCAATGCTTCGATTATTAACATTTTAACAAGAAACTATTGAAAAAGTGGTAAATGTCCAGCATTGTCCAATGTACAAACAAAAAGTGAATTTTATGAAACAAACGTTCTTCACAAACCCAGTCGTCATAATCGAGTACCACTTGGTTGAACATCATTCTGCTTTAACCTGAAAAGATATAAAAGAGCGCTGCTGTCTAGCCTCAATAGCAGCAGTGAGAAGGTGGTGGCAGGTTAGGTAGTCCACTCTTCTACCTAACAAGCAACAATGACTGGTCGCGGCAAAGGAGGAAATGGTCTTGGTAAAGGAGGCGCCAAGCGTCATCGCAACGTTCTTCGTGATAACATCCAGGGTATTAACAAACCCACAATCAGTCGTCTGGCTCGCCGTGGCGGTGTCAAACGTATCTCCGGTCTGATCATCTGATGAACTCATCTAGTCACATAACCAACAAAGCAACTACCCCCGTGTGGAAGTAAAACCATCGCGACGATCAGCAAAAGGAACCACAAAAACGGTAGCAACCAAGATTCTAATCCTGAAGCAACCGGGCCTAGACTCTACTGAGTGCCCATTTATCGTAGCGAAGTTGAGGTATCCTTCGCTGTGGCTTTCCAACCAACGGGTCAACCCGTGTCCAGCAGTAGCCGGGCCAGGATACTCTTCCAAGTGCCCATTCGTCGTTGAGATATCCTTCACTGCGTCCTTCCAACCCGTCGCAGCCACCTAGTCGACCCGTGTTGGGATTGTCCGGTCTGATTTGCTGATCCAACTCTCTACACGTCATCATCATCTTCCAAAGGCTTAAAGCCTGTACCACCAAGATTTTCTAAAAGAGTTAAATTTGCTGAACATGTCCCAATTAAAGTAATATCAAACGGGAAATCACTGCGATATTGGGTAAAAGGGTTGGTATGCAGCAAGGTTCGTTTTGGAAAACGGTTCACTGAATCACAGTAGTGATGGGTTCAAGTAAAAAAAAAGGCGACTAACGAATCATGAATATGGAAGGGCATGAGATTAAACTGATGAAGTTCTGCTCAGTAAGCTAAAACGGTCGTTCTAAAACCATCGAGCTCCTCATATCACATCACACCCCAAGTAACAATTTTGGTTTTATGAGGGTTCTGTAGACCACGATTTAGACTTGTAGAATGCTATAAAACCGCAATAAAACCTGCAATTTTACTTGGGACCACTAATTGTTGTAGCCATTTAAACCCGGCACTGACGAAAATGACGATGAGAAAGCAATGACACTCTATGCAACACTTTAATATAATGGGGCCTGGGTTTGATCCCACGATTTTCTGCTAAGCAAGCAATAACGGCTGTCTGAGGCAGCCGGGCCACTTATAAATGGAGTTCAAAACCGACGGTGGTGCCCCTTAAACCAGAACAAGCCATGGCTACCGACGATCTTTCATACCGACGAAAAAAAAACATTTATTCCCTCACTAAGTTATACTTTTACGCAATGTTCATTATTTCGGTTAAGTATTTACGTAAGATGAAAACAAAATCTGCAAAGCCTTCATATTTTTCGTTGACTTTTGATAAATAATTTGAATATTTTTCAATTTCGTCTTATAAGTCTAATGGTGCGAATAAAAATGGAGCCAGCTTTACTTTCACTTGATCTAGAAATGAACTTTGCCGAACATGCTTTCCGAAATTCCGAACTATGCTTCAAAATGAGCAAAAGCTAAACTTATCGAACAATAAATCACACGCAATCGAGGCCATCTTGCTGAGAACAAACGGAAATCAACAACAATGATGAAAAGTTTAAAGGATGCTTTTAACTGGAACAAACTAATCATGATCGATGTCCAATGGTGTGGACTCCCACATTTTGCATCCACACTGCACCACCTTTGCAATCACTTGATTCAGAAAAAAATGCGCAAGTATAAGTGCTGAACATGGGGTAAATTATAAGTATTAGTGCAAGAAAATCTTTGAATTCACCCAAAGTTCTGCACTAATACTTGTGCAATTCATAAACGTCAGAGAAGTCTATATACAACATTTATACATTATTCTGCATAAGGTAAACCAATCTTTTGAAGAACAGATCCGGAAATGTGAACCCGTCGCCTCCCCAAACCCCCCACTGCAATGACGAGTCAAACGTCACAAAAGCAGCGGGAGAACGAAAGAGACGACAACCCGCACCGATGTCCAAAAGGAAGATCTTTTCTTGTGTGTGTGTGTTTTTTTTTTTTTTTTTTTTTTTTTTTTTTTTTTTTTTTTTATAGTAAGGTTTAGGAAAGCTTCAAGAAGCCTGGCCTGTAGTGAAGGTGGCACGGTGTGGTATCCACTAGTTGCCTAGTGCAGCTCCACTAAAACCCATTCCTTACTCTCTCCTCTGCCTGGATCCCCCCGGGACCACTGTGAAGCGACTACTTCGGGGGGTGGCTGTGCTCATGCACTTGTCGTACTCTCAGTGCTAGCTGGCGTTGCTAGATCGCTGCTCTTCTCTCCATTTACGCTGAAGCTCTGACATAATCTGTGTGACTGCCCTGCTGACGGCATTCCAATAGTCCTCCTCTCGACACATTTCATCGACGACATTCTCCACGTTAAGGACGGGCATCTCCGTTCGCACTGCCTCGAACCTTGGACAGTCAAAGACCACATGCTCCGGCGTTTCATCGACGTTGCCACACTCCGGACAGAGGGGTGACGCTGCGTGTCCGAACCGATGCAGGTATTTCCTGAAGCAGCCGTGGCCAGACAGGAACTGCGTTAGGTGGAAATTGACTTCTCCGTGTTTTCTGTTCACCCAGGTCGAAAGAATCGGTATTAGTCTATGTGTCCATCTACCGTTCTCCGTCGTGTTCCACTCCTGTTGCCACTTAGCCAATGACTCCACTCTCACAACTTTCCGTACTCTTCCGGCTTCTCTCTGCCTGTAGCACTCACTGTCCTCCGCCAGGGTGATGCCGATAGGGATCATACCGGCGATAACGCATACTGCTTCCGACGAGATGGTTCTGTACGCACTCACGACTCGCATGGCCATGAGCCGGAACGTACTGCTCAGTTTCCTTTGGTTCTGCTTCGTTTCCAGCGCTGGAACCCAGGCTGGACCTCCATATCTCAGTATCGATGATGACACGCTGGCCAGAAGACGCCTCTTGCTACTGCTGGGACCAGCGTTGTTCGGCATGATTCTAGCTATCGCGTTGATGGCCTTCGAAGCCTTCTCACAGGCATATTCGACGTGGCTGTTGAAGTTTAGCCGGTCATCGATCATCACTCCCAGGTATTTTAACACACGCTTCGAGGCTATGGTGTGCTCCCCGACGGTGATTTCCGCCCGCTGTACCGCTTTACAGTTACTGACCAATAACACTTCCGTTTTGTGGTGGGCTATTTGCAGCTTCGCTCCTTTCATCCAGTTACCAATCATGTCGATTGCCTCGGTTGACAACACTTCCACCTCTTCCAGCGTCTCGCCTGTTACCGTCAAGACGACGTCGTCCGCAAAGCCAACGATCTCAACTCCTTTGGGCAGTTTCAGCGTTAGCACGCCGTTGTACATCCCGTTCCAGAGCGTTGGACCAAGGATGGAGCCTTGTGGAACTCCCGCTGTGATCCTAATCGATCTCTGTCCCATGTCTGTCTCGTAAACCAGAACCCGGTTCTGGAAATAACTCCTCAGGATCCTGCACAGGTAGTCAGGGACCCTCATTCTATGCAGTGCTTCGGCGATGGCCTCCCAGCTGGCGCTGTTGAACGCATTCTTGACGTCGATCGTTATGACGGCGCAATATCGATCTCCTCTCCGCTTCTGTTTGGACGCCTTTTCAGCTCTCTCGACCACTGTCCGAATTGCATCCACCGTCGATCTCCCTTTCCGGAATCCGAACTGCCTCTCCGACAATCCGTGCTCACTCTCCGTGTATTTCGTCAGCCTGTTTAGGATGATCCTCTCCAAGAGTTTTCCGAGTGTATCCAGCAGGCATATAGGCCTGTATGATGCTGGATCCCCCGGCGGTTTTCCTGGTTTCGGCAGCAACACTAGCTTCTGTATCTTCCACCTGTCAGGGAAGTGACCCTCGTTCAGGCATTTCTGCAGCACCATCCTGAACATGTCCGGGGATGACTGGATCGCCGCTTTCAACGCTACGTTGGGGATTCCATCCGGACCGGGAGCTTTCTTCACCTTCAATCCTTTCGCCACTACTACGAGCTCCTCGTTGGTGATTTCGACGTTATCTCCCTCTCCTTCTCCGTACGGTGTAGGTGGCCAGGTTGTTGGGTCGTGCTTCGGGAAAAGTCCTTCCACGATGACTTTCAGCTTCTCTGGGCACATTTCAGCGGGCATCGTTGGACCTCTGATCTTCGCCATCACGACTCGGTATGCGTCACCCCAGGGGTTGGCATCAGCGTCTCGACACAGCTCCTTAAAACAGTTCGACTTGCTCTGCTTAATCACTCGTTTAAAAGCGGCCCTGGCCGCTCGAAACACTTCTCTTCGTTCCTCTCTGTCTGCTTCCGTTCTTGCTCTCTGAACACGTCTTCTGGCTCTGAGACAACTAGCGCGGAGAGTACTAAGTGCCTCGTTCCACCAGTAGACTGGACGCCGTCTGTTATTTGGCTCCAGTTTCCTCGGCATGGTCGTGTCACATGCTCTCACTAACGTTTCTGTCAGCTCGTCCGCATTTAGATCTACGGGACTCCCGTCCGCACGAAGTGCCTCAACGAACAAATCCTTGTCGAAAGCTTTCGTCTTCCACTTTCGGTCACAAGTTCTCGTCCTCCGTACTGCCACAGTATTCCGTTGACCGATGCCATATCGTATCGCCTGATGGTCGCTATGGGTATATCCTTCGCACACTCTCCAATCCATGTTTGCCATCAGCGACGGACTGCAGAAAGTAACGTCGATAATGGATTCTCGGCCATCTCTGCGAAAAGTGCTGCTGGTGCCTTTATTGGCCAGGATAACTTCCAGTTTTGCCAAAGCTTCCAGCAGACTGTGCCCTCTTGCATTGGAACACCTGCTTCCCCACTCCACTGCCCAAGCATTGAAGTCTCCTCCGATGACTACCGGTCGTCGTCCGACCAGCTCTTCGGTAAGTCCATCAAGCATCTCGTGGAACTTCTCCATCGTCCATCTGGGGGGTGCGTAACAACTACACATGAAGATTCCGTTGATTTTGGCGATGACGAAGCCTTCGTATGAGCTCGCAACCACTTCTTGAATGGGGTATCTGCCCATAACTTGTATAGCTGCCATCCCAGCTCTATCCGCAACCCAGTTACCGTTATCGGGAGGGACTCGATACGGTTCCGCAATGATTTCAACGTCGCACTTTGTTTCTGTTGTCGACTGCCACAACAGTTGCTGAGCAATGTCGCAATGATTGAGGTTTATTTGGGTTACCTCCATTACTGTTGGCCTGCCATCGCCTTTTTGTATGCTAGGCATTTGAAGCCTCCCGTCGTATGATCGTTACCGTCCTCTTTTTTGCAGAGCATACACCTCGGATGCTTCGTGCAGCCTCTTGCAATATGGCCTTTCTCTCCGCATTTCCTGCACAGATCAGATCTGTCAGGGCCATTGCAGTTCCTCGCCTGGTGACCGAATCCCATGCACTTGAAGCATCGCTCCAATTGCTTGGTAACCCGAGGAGTGGCTTTCAGCGAGCACAATGACCAGCCAACCTTGACCACACCTTGTGTGTGTGTGTGTGTGTGTGTGTGTGTGTGTGTGTGTGTGTGTGTGTGTGTGTGTGTGTGTGTGTGTGTGTGTATTCCCTCTAACCCCCACTGGCCGGCAGTGTTATTGTGGAAGAACTATCTCTACAATGTCGCATTTATGGCCATTGTAGACAGCTTTAATCCGGGAGTTAGAAAGTGATGGCTCTATTGCAGATCCAACAACCCATTTCAGAATGTCTGGAGAGTCACGCCCATTCCGAGGTTACTTTCACTTACAATAAGCCCCGCATGTACGTATTACCTTTATCAATTGGATATTAGTATTACACACACACTTCCAGTTTCAAAATGTTCTTTTAAATCTTGGCGGGTATTTTTTTTGTTTTTTTGGACTATTTGGACTGGTCTCACCCTAAGAGGAAGAGGAAGCAACTGGCTGCTTAGTCTTTTATCTCTATCTCTATCCCTATCTATATCAGAAAAGTGGTTCGTTGTCGCCTCCGTATTGTCTCCTCTTCCTCTTATGTCTCACCATGTTAATTTGATCCTCCAATCCATGGGTTATGTAGTTCGGAAAACTTGCTGATTCACAGTTTCTTAAATGAGTGCAAATTTTGGGAGGCTAATCAGGACCCATATTGAATCCGTTTGAGCACTGTGGAGCAAAAATTTCCAATTTATCATCAGTCTAATGAGCACTTTAGTCTGAATTTCTATTAGTAAGAAGGGAGGATTAATTCAGGTTTTTAACTATGTTGTCTATAAAACGTGGATGGGACAAAGCTGTGACTGCCTCACCCACTCGTCACGCCTCTGATCCAGATGGTTATGGTTGCAGTTTCTTTCACACATCGCTAAGGATTATAGTAACACTGGCTAATGGTTACTGCTTAAACTGATTTTCTGGCGCTTGCCAAGTTCAAAACTCCCTTATTAAAAAAATCTGTATTTAGGGGAAATGGATGTAATGTTGGCCAAAATGCCCCTAATTTAGGCCCATACATAAATTCAGCAATCGACTAAATTTTCAATAGCATGAGCATGAGCATGAGCATGATTGACCGCCCACGGTTGCTACTCTGTTATTGCCAGACCAGCTGTAATTACACAGAGAACCAATAGATGATGCTTGGGACTAGCAATCATCCTCAATGTGTAAAAACTGGTGATCTCGAATTAGGCAAAACCAGCGACAGCCGCGCCTGAACGCAGGTCAAGAAAGAAATGGGTAGGAATGTGTTGACGTGACACCCGCTTTGATGGAAGCCGAGGAGTCCTCTGCACTTCCACGAGGAATCACAGGGATGTTGGGTAAGAGGGTTGGGTTTGCAGCAGGGTTCGTTTTGGTAAACGATAAGCTGAATTGATGTCCTAACAATCATATAACGCGAAGGAGCTTGGGATTGAACCCACGGTCTTCTGCTCAGTAAGCGAAAACGTTTGCCACTAGGCAGACGAGCTCCTTTTTAATCATCGAGTTGCTGTTATTACCATGTAGTCATGCTAACAAATAAAACGATTGACGAATCTTGAATGTGCATGAGCTTGAGATTAGACTCATGATGTTCTGCTCAGTAAGCAAAACCGGTTGCTCTAAGGCTACCGAGCCCCTCATATCACATTATAGCGTTGCTCAAGTTTTTATAACTATTCAAACCCGGCACCGACGACAACGAAAAGTTTTACAACATACACGATAAACAAACGATCTTACCATACATTTTTAATATGAAAGGACCTGGGACCGCGTTTTTCTGCTCAGTAAGCAAGCCACTGCAACCGACGATCTTTGAAATCCTAAAAATAAAAGCTACGAAAGAGTACGTACGCCTTCATTAAGATCCACTTTCACGCGACGTTCAATGTTTCGATTTTCTCTTTACGCATGGTTCAGGCAATCATAACAAGCTATGACGGACGTGACAATTGTTTAAGATCCGGTTAAACAAGCTATTCAAATGAAATTACGTTCTCGAATTTGACTTGGCATGTAATGAACAACAGAAATACGCGATAATTCATATTTTTAGCGGTTGATGGTTAATTTTAAATATACTAACGGTACTGCCTACAGCGACTACGACGACGATTACGACAGCGAATACGACGGCACCTACGACAACGACAACAGCGAATTTGTAACTTACCACTTGTCTAGGATATAACATCTTTGCCCGGCACCTCCACTGGTTCTTCATGTTCTTCAGCTACCGCCCGTCCAGTCTTGGGCGTATCCAGCTAGACATCCTTCAGCTTACTCACAATCTCCGACACTCAATGCAAATCGCAGGCACACGTACGCTAGTTACAAAAAAAAAAATAAAAACACACCCGTGCAAAGAAACGGATCCAATAAACGTCACTCTCGCGAAAGCACACCCGTCGTCATCGAACGGCATAAAAAAGGAATCGGTGGGCAATTTTGTGATACGGATTTCCACATTCAACCGGGAATGCACCTATTTCACCACACCCAACTGCGAAACACGTTCAGAAGCACTTTTGGTACACTTTCGTTCGAAAACACTTAATTTTTTTCAAAAATAGTTGCGAGTGAATCAACATCATCACCGCGTAAATAAACTAAAATTAAAATTATCACTCGCGATGCCACAAATTTCTGGACCGGGAGAAAAAAATCAAACAACGCATATAGCGTTAAATCTTCTGTTGCTTGCAAACATGATGAATCATGTTTTCTTTCTCGATTCTAAAACTTCTCGGAAAGCGAGAAAACCATCCGGAAGGCAGAGTGCCAGCGCTAATCCGGCAAATGCAGCCGAAAACTATGAAAGCGAATGCTCGCACAAAACAGAGAACAAATTTAAAACACAACCGTATCCAAAGGCGTGCGAAACTCGACTCCCAATCGGCTAAATTTACAATAGCGACCAAAAATATCCATTATTACCGTCCCAATGACGCGTTCATCTAGATACAATTGATAAATAGCAGATTTTTAGCGATCGATGGGCCAAATCTTTGATCCATATTCCAACATTAGAGCCATTTCCCCTAAATGGATAGTTTTCTAAACCTGTGTTTTTTAAACGACTAGAAAATCAGGAAATATCAGGGAATTTGGTTTACTTCATTGAGTCGACACGCTGGAATAGCTCGTGGTATATTTTTTAAAGTTATCATGTTTTGGGTTTTCGCTCAATACTCGACTGATATCATAAAATTATTTGAAAAGTCTTTTTTTTTTTTTTTTTCTTTATTTTTGTGATTTTTAGCCGTAGGCTAGTTCATTACATTTGATAATCGAGGGTCAGGCTTAGGGCCTGCCTCGAAAGAAAGCGTTTCAGTCTATCATTACATAACGTACAACTGGCTCTGATTACCCACCAAAAGGGACAGACAACATTTTAAAAAACTTAATGTAAAGTGGGAGTTACAACGGGACTGTGGTGAGGAATGGATGCGCGAACAAGGTAGAGCTCCACCGTAAGAGACAGTGCCCCAGTCCGGCAGAGATACCCCGACGGCAGGAAAATAGGAAGGTGAAAGAACACGGACAGCGCAGCCCACGACGAGAGGGCTAGATTTGGTTGTATAGGTGAGCGTCCTTCAAGAATGCAATCAGCGCAGTCAACGTCGAGGGGTCGTTGCCAAGATTTGAAAAGTCTTCCAACAATCGTGTTAGTGGATCTGTATATATATTTTTTTTTTTTTTTTTTTTTTTTTTTTTTTTTTTTTTTTTTTTTTTTTTTTTGAAAACTGGTTCGAGATTCTCACTTTTCACGGTTGGGTATGTTAAGTTGCGTCACGCATTGAAACGTGTACAAATTATTAAGCAAATCAATTGGAAACAGTTCCCCACTTTGTAACGAAAGTAAAGGTCCCGTACCAGCATGCTTCCGCTCGAACCATTAACCGGCTTCCAATCCAAGAATAGAATAGTCCAATTCAGTAGGATCAATGCAACAAAGGACTAATTTTTATCATCATCGTTAAGGCTTCGAATAACGATGGCGTCTAAAGATTTGTTTGCTACCGCATTCACATCCCACAACAAGCACAAAGGCTATTCATCGTATCAACGCATATTCATACCGTAATCAACCCAGTTCTAAAAGTAAGCAAAGCGTAGTTCATTTCAATCTTGTTTACATAACCAACATTCCAATCCCGATTGCCCTCTACGGAAGCAGTAAAAGACCAAAAGTCGTCAGTCAAATGCTTCAGCTCCAACGTAATCGATAACCACCGCTGGCAGAATCCTACGTCGAAATGAGAATAGAAAAAAATCCCATTCCCTTCTGCTCCTAATAATAACAATCTCTACCGACAAATTAGAAGACGAATGGAACCTTCCAGCCAAATCCTTCTATCCTTCGCAGCCGAAAACCCGGGCAATAACCTCGCAAGTAAAGATTCAATTATTCCAATCAGTTCGTACCGATCTCGCGCTTGGGCTGCTCCATCCAACTCGAAAGCGCACACTTTTAGCCTAATTCTCGATTCATTTCATCTTCACCGGCTTCTGGTGCCACTTCTTCTACCCGTCCATGTCCTCTTGCTTGGCCCCCTTCTTCTGATACATATCTATCACGTACGTACGAAAGTCTAACCGAATTTACCTCGTGAATCGATTTTATTCAAATCTCAAGACCACCCACCCGGTGTTAATTCGAGTGCCCTTTTTGTCGGGTGGAAACTAAATTTAGCCATCGAACGACAAAACAGCCTTCTGAAGACACGTCCCCCCCATCAAACACCTGATTGCCAGTGAATACTGCTCGGTGGACGGAGGACCTACATCTGATGGAACGGACCGGAGAAAGTTTGCTCTTCCCTTTCTGCCTCCCGTCTGACGCGTCCTTTTGAATTCAGTTCGCTTCGATACAAATCTAAACACTTTACCAATTTGCTTTTTCTTTTCTGCCGCTTTTCTTCGTCTTTTTTTTTTGGAGATTCATCGATTCGGGATCGACTTTCTTGGGAAAAAACAGCTTTCATCCATCGACCGACCAACCGGTGGCAAACTTTACTGGTGCGGAACAACAGGAAACGATGAAGGACGCCTACAATAAATATACGAGGGTTTTAGAAATACATATAGCTACTTGGAAGAACTTGTAATCGGTAGGCATCGAGCATGACGGTGGACCGTTGTTGGATGAAGCGTAATAATTCTAAAAATTTGATTTTTATCTACAACAAACAAGATCAATGTAATGGTAAATTTCAAGATTTTCTCATTGGTTGATCTTAAGATCTACCAGATCAATCTTATAAAATGTTTAAAGTTTAAGATTACCATTTTTTCCTCAAGCATCACCATTTTTACTAGTGTCGTGGAACTACTAGTGAATTTGTTGGTTTTGATGAAAGTTCAAACGGTTAGTGGCATCGTGAAAATGTATCTAACTCCCGGTTCGTAAAATTATATTAAGCTGGCATCTGGCATCACATAATTTCTCCACATTGAGCGTTTGAAATGTTTAGGAACTAAGTATTCAGTCCATTGTACAAACATTCGGTCCAAATTTAGAGGGAAGATGGTCTTGAAATTTCGTGTCCGACCATTTATTGGGGCCTCCCTTAGCTCAGTCGGTAAAGGCGCAGGTCTAAAGCAAAACCATGCTGGAGGCGGCTGCGTTCAATTACACTAGTTTACAACAAAAAGTTAAAAAAATGTACTTGAATCTTTGGCTAATGATTCTTATGTAAAATCGTGCGCTGAATCTAAAAATATAGTCAAAAAAATCTCAGTAGGATAGTTTTCGGGGTACAGCTAAAAAATGAAAATTGACTTTAAAAAAGTATGTTTTCTAAAATACAAATCTTCGGTTTTAATGAAACTGTATCAATTATTTTAAAGCCAAATTAAATGTAAGAAAAAATTTCTTTCGATCAACTGAACATCCATCAATTGTTAGTGAGATTAGTGGTATTGTTGTTAATTTTTTTTATATTTTTAATTTTTCTAACAAAAATTTAAATTCTACAAAGTTTTTAAGCAGTGTGAATAAAAATGTTGGAGGTAGTTGTACCATGAATCTCACTAAAAATAGAAATTTCGATCGAAATTTTATCATCTCTAATTTGGCGTTAAAATAAATAATATAGCTTCATTACAGTTGGAGATATTTGTATTTAAGTAAACACCCTTTTTTTAGGTGGAGATTTCATTTTTTAGCTATATTTCGAAAACTATCCTACTGAGATTTTTTTGGACTACATTTTTGGATTAAGCGCACGATTTTACATAGGAAATGACCATCAGCGTACATAAATTCAGAAATTCAGAAATTCAGAAATTCAGAAATTCAGAAATTCAGAAATTCAGAAATTCAGAAATTCAAAAATTCAGAAATTCAGAAATTCAGAAATTCAGAAATTCAGAAATTCAGAAATTCAGAAATTCAGAATTTCAGAAATTCAGAAATTCAGAAATTCAGAAATTCAGAAATTCAGAAATTCAGAAATTCAGAAATTCAGAAATTCAGAAATTCAGAAATTCAGAAATTCAGAAATTTAGAAATTCAGAAATTCAGAAATTCAGAAATTCAGAAATTCAGAAATTCAGAAATTCAGAAATTCAGAAATTCAGAAATTCAGAAATTCAGAAATTCAGAAATTCAGAAATTCAGAAATTCAGAAATTCAGAAATTCAGAAATTCAGAAATTCAGAAATTCAGAAATTCAGAAATTCAGAAATTCAGAAATTCAGAAATTCAGAAATTCAGAAATTCAGAAATTCAGAAATTCAGAAATTCAGAAATTCAGAAATTCAGAAATTCAGAAATTCAGAAATTCAGAAATTCAGAAATTCAGAAATTCAGAAATTCAGAAATTCAGAAATTCAGAAATTCAGAAATTCAGAAATTCAGAAATTCAGAAATTCAGAAATTCAGAAATTCAGAAATTCAGAAATTCAGAAATTCAGAAATTCAGAAATTCAGAAATTCAGAAATTCAGAAATTCAGAAATTCAGAAATTCAGAAATTCAGAAATTCAGAAATTCAGAAATTCAGAAATTCAGAAATTCAGAAATTCAGAAATTCAGAAATTCAGAAATTCAGAAATTCAGAAATTCAGAAATTCAGAAATTCAGAAATTCAGAAATTCAGAAATTCAGAAATTCAGAAATTCAGAAATTCAGAAATTCAGAAATTCAGAAATTCAGAAATTCAGAAATTCAGAAATTCAGAAATTCAGAAATTCAGAAATTCAGAAATTCAGAAATTCAGAAATTCAGAAATTCAGAAATTCAGAAATTCAGAAATTCAGAAATTCAGAAATTCAGAAATTCAGAAATTCAGAAATTCAGAAATTTAGAAATTTAGAAATTCAGAAATTCAGAAATTCAGAAATTCAGAAATTCAGAAATTCAGAAATTCAGAAATTCAGAAATTCAGAAATTTAGAAATTCAGAAATTCAGAAATTCAGAAATTCAGAAATTCAGAAATTCAGAAATTCAGAAATTCAGAAATTCAGAAATTCAGAAATACAGAAATACAGAAATTCAGAAATTCAGAAATTCAGAAATTCAGAAATTCAGAAATTCAGAAATTCAGAAATTCAGAAATTCAGAAATTCAGAAATACAGAAATTCAGAAATTCAGAAATTCAGAAATTCAGAAATTCAGAAATTCAGAAATTCAGAAATTCTGAAATTCAGAAATTCAGAAATTCAGAAATTCAGAAATTTAGAAATTTAGAAATTTAGAAATTCAGAAATTCAGAAATTCAGAAATTCAGAAATTCAGAAATTCAGAAATTCAGAAATTCAGAAATTCAGAAATTCAGAAATTCAGAAATTCAGAAATTCAGAAATTCAGAAATTCAGAAATTCAGAAATTCAGAAATTCATAAATCAGAAATTCAGAAATTCAGAAATTTGCAAGTTAATAATTCGCCCGCGTAGACTAATAATACCATCACGCAGTTTCGATAAATTGACGTTTGAAGTAATTGTTTACCAAAGCACTTACTTAGATTTGTATGTTTGGTCGTGAAATATTGGTAAACATCAGGGCTGCTTCCACTCGTTTTCCAAGATATCTATTAATTTCATAATTCCGAAAAATATGTTGTAAAACCAAGTGAATGGAACCAACCTCCTTTCCAATTATTAACAATACTTTTACAGAATAATGCTAACTAATCTGAAACCGTTCGACTTCAAAACCAATATCAGTGAACTTCTATAGCTTAGACTGACTGTACCTATCAATGGTTGGTACTCCGTGATTGATTCGAACCACAATGAATCAACTGAATGACTGACTGGGAGTGGTCGTTCATTCTCACTGTACAACTTTCAGTGACTCCACATATTTAAGGATCAATAACAGTACCGGCACATTCCTTGCAATCAGGTGGGAATGAGAAGGGAATGATAGCGCGTGATCTTTGCTGAATTAGAGACCGAGTATAAAGCTTGTGTCATTTAATACTTGGACGCACTGTTCATTTTACTGCAGTGCTCCTAGCGGTCGGTTCTAGAATGTTTTGAAATTTTCCTCTTTCAGTGCTGAAAAGTTCGTCACGATTTATTTGGTTTAAAAGAAGGTATACTTGATGGAAGCCGCGATCCGAGAATTAATTTTGGACACCTACTTGGAAAATCCGACGTGGTCAGGTTAAAAAATCGCGAAGTCGTTGAAATTGGCTAAATCGACCGTGTGCAGTGTTCTCAAATATTTCCATAGCAAGCGTCGTAGTGGAAGTAAGGATCGAAAGCTGCATTTGAAGGTGTTGAGAACGGTTAGGGCAAACCCAGGGCTGTCGGATTATGATATCGCCAAGAAATTCAATGCCTGCCAAATCACCGTCAGAAGGATTCGTCAGCGAGAAGGATTTCGATCTTTTCGGGCCAGTAAGCAACCACTGAAGCAGAATCTAGTGGCCAAAAGACGTGCCCCGAAGTTGTACAAAGAGGTTCTAACAAAGTACGAACATGAATACTTATGGACTCATGGACTCATGGATTCCAAAAGGTACAAGCAAGAGCTCCTGAAAAAACGTTTTCTTATAAGGCTCACAATGGACCTGCAAAGTTTTGGACTGAATTGACAAGCTGCCACTACAGTGGAAACATTCTACAGTGCTATCTGCGCCAGCAGGTTGTGATTCCCTAAATTGACCGGTTTTACGTATCAAACAAAAAAATTACAACCTGTTATTGTAACTTGCAGGTACAAAATATCATCACATCACAACATGTAATGGTTTCATAATTCTGAAAAAACTACAAGGGACAGCCCTATGGGGTTGTACGCAATGGTGACGTAGGACTACGTGGTCTTATATAATAAATGGTAATGTGTTTCTTCATTCAGCCAGGTATTAATCTGAACCATATTTTAATTATTTTACTTACCTCATTTTTATATTTTCATTTTCTGTTCTTTTTACTATCGTACAGATTTGTCTTGAATCTGATGAAATATTGCTTGGAGCCAATGCCCATGATTGTGCTGTATCCACATCGTCCACAAGTCCACCGGAGGAAAGGCTCCTCTCAAACAGATGAAGGAGTGAAGAAGTCTCATCGCTACCGGCCAGGAATTGTCGCTCTGCGTGAGATCCGTTGTTACCAGAAATCGACCGAGCTGCTGACTGCAAGTTGCCTTTCAAGCGTCTGGTCCGTGAAATCGCCCAGGACTTCAAGACTGATCTGCGCTTCCAGAGCTCGGCCGTTAATGGCCCTACAGGAATTCAGCGAGGTCTATCTGGTCGGTCTGTTCGCCGTGTCACAATTCATTCATGTTCCATATTCGGTTTTCACAATGTGTACCCCCATATAGAAATCACAGACGTCCTACGTCAAAACCGTACGGTCGTGTCATGGATGCAACCTCTTATTCTTTTTGTCAACATTATTTTCATAAGGCAAATCAACTGATTTCTTATCGCGAACTTTGCTAACGCTGCTTTCGAACATTTAAAAGTTCAATAAATCATCAAAACCTCTTTCACGTTGGAAATCGATTTGTGGCCCTGAAAAGGGCCGATCGTTTGGATGGTACGAATTTACTTGGAGCTAGTGTACTTGGTGACGGCTTTGGTTCCTTCAGAGACAGCGTGCTTGGCCAACTCACCCGGCAGCAGCAGACGGACCGCAGTTTGGATTTCGCGGGAGGTGATCGTCGAGCGTTTGTTGTATTGAGCCAGACGGGACGACTCAGCAGCAATGCGTTCGAAGATGTCATTGACGAAGCTGTTCATGATGCTCATGGCCTTCGACGAGACTCCGGTGTCTGGGTGGACCTGCTTCAACACCTAGTAGATGTAGATGACATAGCTTTCTTTCCTGCGCTGTCTCCTCTTCTTCTTCTCTCCCTTGACGATGACTTTCTGCGCCTTTCCGGACTTCTTGGCGGCCTTCCACTGGTTTTCGGTGCCATAGTTTAGCTGTTCGCTTTGGTAGAGAATAACTGATAGTCGTTTCAACGGTGGTGTCTCGTTTTGTGCCCGTAGCATAAGAAGCGAAACTCCTCCCCTTTTCAGTATTTTGCTTCCCACTGTATGTATTGTACCCTCCCTGTATTAATAATATGCTACTCGACGCAGGTATAAGTATACCCTCGATGAGTGAAATAAACCATGCGTTCAAAACCTAGATACCTCCCCTTGTGTCGTGCCTCCGGCGGATATGATTACAGTACAACAAATTTGCTCAGCGCTGAAATGCACCAAGAACATGAAGGCTCCCGGGTTTGACGGTATATTCAACTTGATCTTGAAGAGACTCAGCATGAAAGTGCAGTCTCTTCTAACCGCTATCTTCAACAGATGTTTGGAACTGCACTACTTTCCAAGCATCTGGAAAGTAGCAAAAATCATACCAATCCGCAAACCCGGTAAGGATCCAACATTGTCTTCAAGCTACAGACCAATCAGCCTCCTTTCAGCGCTGAGCAAATTGTTCGAGAAACTCATTCTCAATCGTTTGCTCAAGTTTGTCGAGGAAAATAACATTCTCCTTCCGGAACAGTTTGGATTCAGAAAGGGGCACTCCACCAATCATCAGCTAGTACGGGTGATGAATAACATCCGAAGTAACAAAGCTGTATCCAAGTCCACAGCCATGGCCTTGTTAGACGTTGAAAAGGCGTTTGACAATGTTTGGCATGATGGACTTGTGTACAAGCTTTGTAACTTCAACTTCCCATTACATCTGGTTAAAATCACCCGTAACTACCTTCAGCAAAGGTCGTTTAAGGTATCGTTGAATGGTTGTCTCTCAGACACGTTTTCGATCCCAGCAGGAGTCCCGCAAGGTAGTCTGCTGGGCCCCTTGCTTTACAGCATTTACACTTCCGACATTCCTCCCCTTGGAGACGGTTGCGTGTTTTTCCTGTTCGCAGATGATACCGCAATAGCCGTCAAAGGAAGGATGCCTCGCGAAATAACGAACAAACTTCAACGATGCCTTAACGCCTTTGCTGATTATGCCACCACGTGGAAAATCAAAATCAATGCCACCAAAACACAAGCGATCATGTTCCTCCATCGGCAATCGCCCAAACTGAAACCGGCTCCATCTTGTACTGTAATCATGGATGGCACAAGGGTTGAGTGGTCTACCGAAGTTACCTATCTCGGGATGTTGTTCGATGAAAAGCTCCTCTTCCGTTCGCATGTAGAGAAAACTGTAGTCAAGTGTTCTACCTTGGTTAGGTGTCTGTATCCGCTGATTTGCCGCAGATCCCGCCTCTCAAGGGTGAACAAACTGGCCGTCTACAAACAAATCATAGCACCTGCGATCCTCTACGCAGCTCCGGTGTGGGAATCATGTGCACAGACTCACAGGAACAAAATTCAGGTCGCTCAGAATAGAGTGCTGAGGATGGTTCTTGATCGTCCTTTCGACACTAGAATAACAAATTTACATGAAGAGGCAGGCATTGCCAAAATAGATTCCAAAATTAACGAAATTAAGACTAAATTTGCACAAAAATGTAATTTATCAGAACATGCTTTGATAAGCAATTTGTATATAGTTGGTTAGGTGTACATAGTAGTTGTAGGTTAGTTGTAGTTGTAAATAGTAGTTATAAGTAGTCTCCTTTTTCAAATTTTCAAACAAACCAATCCCACCAAGGTGGTCATTCTCTAAAACAGGCCTGATAGGACTAGGAACTGTAATTAATAATAATTGAAATTTCACAGGAACTAAAGTTGAAAAGACGCATCTGTGTCACTTGATAAGTTATACATGTAAACCACACAAATTCAAGAAATATAGATCATTTAAGTCAAAGTGAAATAAACCATCATTCGCTGCCAGACTGTTGAGCAGTTCAGTCGATTTGAATTCTCTCTAGTTTCGTTCGTTCGTTCGCAAGTCGAATTAGCTCCGCGTTGTATAGTGACGCTCTCGCTGACCCAGCCATGGGTAAGAAATCGCGCGGTAACGCGAGTGCCGGCTTACCGGGAAAACAGACTCTCCCAGGAGACGGCGCGCCCACCGAGCCAGCTCAGAAGAAGCAGAAGAAAACCCCATTGCCCGTCCCGACAGGCGTTGCGGACCCGCAGCCGGGGCCTCCCGGAACTAAACGACCCAGACCTGAAGACATCAGCGCCACCGCATCGGCAGCAAAAAAGCTGCTGAGCAACAATCCGTTCTCCGCCCTGCAGAACGGAGCCCAGCCGCAGTCGGACCCTGAGACGGTGCCTAAAAAAGTTAAGTTGCCACCCTTCTATGTGAAGGGCTTCCCTCCCGGGCTATGGGAGCAGCTGGATTTCTACATTAAGCAGGGCCTTCGCTGCACCATTCAACGGTGCACGGAAGGCTACAAACTGATGGTCTCGGCCGAAAATCACTACAACGCAGTCCAGGCCCTCTTGGACAGGATGAAGCTGGAGTACTTCTCCCACGACGTCGAGGCCACCAAGCCGCTGAAAGTGGTGCTGCGCGGGCTCCACGACATGGACACCACCACCTTAATGGACGAGATTAAGGCGAACGGCCTCAAGCCGGTCGAAATCCACAAGATGACCCGCAGCAAGGCCATCAAGTATCGTGACCAGCTCTACTTGGTCCATCTGCAGAAGAACTCCACAACCGTGAAGGATCTCCATACGACACGCACACTGTTCCACATCGTAGTGAAGTGGGAGCGGTATAAGCCAACCCACCGTGGCGTCACTCAGTGCTCGAACTGCCTATTGTTCGGGCACGGCACCAGGAACTGCCGCATGGCCAGCCGCTGCATCAAATGCGGCAAAAACCACAAGATCGACGACTGCGACAGCATCGAGGAAGCCGCTCCCACATGCGCCAACTGCGGTGCTGCCCACAAGGCCACGAGTAAGGCCTGTCCGAAGCGGGCCGAATACGCCGAGATCCGGAAGAAGGCCTCGTCCAACAACCAGCCCGGTCGCAAGAAGGTCCCGGAAAACAACGCGCAGAACTTTCCTCCGTTATCACCGGTCCAACCACGGCCAATTCCAGTGTTGGCGCCGCTCCCGCTCAACCAACAGTTGGCTGCTGCCCAGTCGGCTGCCGCTGCAGTACCCAGTCAAGCCTCCGGCCCATCGACGGATCCCCCTGCTCCGGGATTGGCCGGTACAACCGGTGAAGCTACAGACGATTCTCCGCTGTCAACGGATGAGATCGTCACACTGTTGGCCCAGGCCATCATCATCAAGCGCACCTGCGCAACAAGAACACAACAGCTCCAAGCTATCATCTCCTTCGTCGCTAATTATGGACTGTGAACCCATAAAGATCGCCAACTGGAACGCTCGCTCCGTAGGGGCGAAAAACATTGAGCTTGCAGACTTCCTCCGCAAGCACGACATCGACGTGGGCCTTCTCACCGAGACTCACCTCAAGACCGGTGACAGCTTCTGGCTGCCCGACCACAGCATTGTCCGGCTTGATCGCACCAGCTCCAGGGGGGGCGGTGTCGCGGTCATCATCAAGAAAGGCATCAAGTACTGCACCCTACCCCACTACCGCACTTCCATCATCGAGGCCGTTGGCATAGAGGTGGAAACATCGACCGGAAACGTCCGGTTCATCGCCGCCTACTGCCCCCGGCAATGTACCGTTAGCAATGGTACAGCACAGCAGTTCAAGAACGACCTTGCCATCATAACCCACACCAATGCCCGCTTTGTAATCGGAGGGGACCTGAACGCCCGGCACGAGGCCTGGCGGAACTACCAGCAGAACCAGAACGGCCGCCTGCTATTCGACCATTCCCAGCATGGTCTCTATTCCGTCTGGTTTCCGGACGAACCAACCTTCACATCACCGACGGGCAACCCATCGACGCTGGACCTGTTCTTGGCAAACACCAGATTAGCCAAGCCGGTTGCCGTCAACGACCTGAGTTCGGACCACCAACCGGTGCTGACCGAGCTGGGCTACAACGTGGCCCCTGCACCGTGCCAGCGGAAGGACTACCATCGAGTCAACTGGGTTCAGTTTCGACGCGTGGTCGACCGCCACATCGACGACAACCCACCGCTCGACACAGTGGATGACATCGACCGGGCCCTGGAGGGTCTCCATCAAGCCATATCCGTGGCTGACGAAGAGTGCGTTCGACGAGTTCCTGTGAGGGGTAAGTTTCAAGCAATTGATTCCCACACCAAACTCTTGATTCGGCTCAGAAATGTTCGTAGACGCCAGTTTCAGCGGACTGGGGATCTGCAGCGTAAATACGAAATGGTCGATCTGAATCGGCAGATCGCTTTCAGAATGGTCTCAATCCGGAACGAGAGTTTCGGGCGGCTCGTTCAGAACCTGGACGACCGTTCCAGACCATTCTGGAAGGTTGCCAAGGTGCTGAAGTCTCACCCCAAGCCCATTCCACCACTTAGAGTCAATGACGAACGGCTTATCACCAACGAAGAGAAGGCCAATGCGATTGGGGAGCACATTCCCCAGTCGCATTTGCTTGGCTCTAAAATCCCAAGTCCACTCGAGAACCAGGTTGCGCAGTGCGTCCTGACGTTAGATGCCTCCCCTTGTGCCGTCCCTCCAGAAGAACGGATTACAGAGGAACAAATTTGCTCAGCGCTGAAATACAGTAAGAACATGAAGGCTCCCGGGTTTGACGGAATATTCAACCTAGCGTTGAAAAATCTCAGTCCGAGGGTGCACTCGCTGCTAGCTGCCACCTTCAACAGATGCTTGGAGCTGCACTACTTTCCAAGCATCTGGAAGGTGGCAAAAATCATCCCGATCCGCAAACCTGGGAAAGACCCTTCACTACCGTCAAGCTACAGACCGATTAGCCTGCTCTCAGCGCTGAGCAAGCTGTTCGAAAAATTGATCCTCAGCCGACTAAACAAGTTTGTGGAGGAACATGACATTCTTCTTCCGGAACAGTTCGGGTTCCGCAAGGGGCATTCCACCAATCATCAGCTAGTACGGGTGATGAATAACATCCGAAGTAACAAAGCTGTATCCAAGTCCACAGCCATGGCCTTGTTAGACGTCGAAAAGGCGTTTGACAATGTCTGGCACGACGGACTTATATACAAGCTTTGTAACTCCAACTTTCCACCATACCTTGTGAAAATCACCCATAACTATCTCCAGCAAAGGTCGTTCAGGGTGTCGTTGAATAGTTCCCTTTCGGGACAATTTCCGATCCCAGCAGGTGTTCCGCAAGGGAGTCTGCTGGGACCACTGCTTTACAGCATCTACACGTCGGACATCCCTCCTCTAGGAGACGGTTGCGTGTTCTTTCTGTTTGCAGATGACACCGCGATAGCTGTCAAGGGTAGGATGCCTCGTGAAATTACGAACAAGCTCCAACGATGCCTTGAAACCTTTACTGATTATGCCACCACGTGGAAAATCAAAATCAACGCCTCGAAAACCCAAGCGATCATGTTCCTTCACAGACAATCATTAAAACTTAAACCGTCTCCCTCCTGTACCGTAATAATGGATGGTACAAGGGTCGAGTGGTCCACTGATGTTACTTATCTCGGGATGTTGTTCGATGAGAAGCTCCTGTTCCGCTCGCACATAGAGAAAACCCTAGTTAAGTGCTCCGCCTTGGTTAGGTGTTTATATCCGCTCATTTGCCGCAGATCCCGCCTCTCAAGGCAAAACAAACTGGCTGTTTACAAACAGATCATAGCCCCCGCGATCTTCTATGCCGCCCCGGTGTGGGAATCGTGCGCTCAGACCCACAGGAACAAAATCCAGGTTGCACAGAATAGAGTGTTGAGGATGATCCTAGATCGTCCATTCGACACAAGAATAGCAGACCTCCATCAAGAGGCAGAAATTTCCAAAGTAGATTCCAAAATTGATGATATGACAACTAAATTTATTCAAAAATGCAATCTTTCTGAACATGCTTTAATAAGCAATTTGTACATAGTAGGTTAAGTGTATATAGTAGAGTAGGTTAGTTTTAAGCTGTGAATAGTAGTATTAAGTAGTTTCTCTTCAAATTCTAAAAACAAAACAAACCAATCCCACCAAGGTGGTCGACCGTGTACTAAGTCTAGGACTAATTCTGTAAAACAAATTTTGAATTTTGCCCATACCTAAAGATGAAGAAAGCAATTAAATCACTTAGTAAAAATTTATATGGTAATCGTCCAAGTTAAACTAAAATAAAGATCATTTAAACAAAAAAAAAATGAAATAAACCAACCTATCTGGTCGGTCTGTCTGCCATTTACGCCAAGCGTGTCACAATTATGCCAAAGGACATTCAGCTGGCTCTTCGTATTTGTGATGAACGCTCTTAATTTCTCCGTCGAAATCTAACAAAACCGGCCCTTTTCAGAGTCACTAAAAGATTCCACAAGAGAGTTGGGAAGGAAATTTGTGCTGCTTACAACTGATCGCATCACAGTGAATCCTGATCTAAAAATTGCAGGAGGGTGAAAGCCACTTCGCTTTTTCGATTTCCTCTGTGATGACCATAGCTTCCTATTTCGAACTATTTCTGCTATGCTCTTCTATCATCAACAACAATAAACGTATCAATGAATGTGTTTGTCGTCGAGTTAACGTTATCTGACCGTGCACTTCGTAGTTGCTCCTCCGTGAATGATCACAACTAATCCACTTGCACAGAGAACTACATAGATGGGTGCATGGGATGAGCTTTCCATCTTCAATGTATCTTCTATAGATCAATTCACAGCGTCGGCCACGTCCTCCCGGTATTTTGGGGAGGGAAGGAAGATTAGTTCGACGTCCGGTTGTTACTAGAGACCGAGAATACCTCTACATCTCCACGGCTATCTCGGGAAGGATAGTAGTGTAAGTGAGGTAGGTTATTTTTAGATTAGGATTCACTGTGGTGGCAAAGTGAAAAATTGCAAGGGGGGGGGGGATTGAACTCCCGCCTTCTTCTCAGTAAGCAGAAACGGTAACCACTGAGCTACAGAACCTCGTCGTAATGCTATATCCACATGTTTCGTCTACCTACTACTTTCTGACGACTGTGCTGGGGAAGCAGCATATGCATGTACGTAATTGGTGAATTTGTTAATTATTTCGTCGCTTTTGGACAAAGCTTGACATTTACTACTTTTTCAATAGTTTCTTGTTGAACATAAACAGTCAAAAGCATTGATATCGATGCGTAAGCGTAGCCCTGATCGATTGGTGATAAAATTATTGAAATTGGTTCAGGGGCAGCTGAGTTATTAACGTTCAAAATCTTTCATAATTTGTTACATGTTCCATTTTCAGTTTTCACAAAGTATACCCCCATATAGAAATCAAAGACGTAGTCCTACGTCAAAAAAAAACATTTTTTTTATAGTAAACGAATTTCCGTAACCAGGAGAGTCAGGACATTGAAGAAATTCTTCTCTTTGTTCAGCCAATCCAACCATGCCGCCAGGCACATGCTATTGCTTAATAATTCAATTTATCATACCATTCAACGCTGCCACAGCCTCGCTAATGGTTTCCGCACTCAACGCTGCCACCGACGTTGTCCCATTTTGCTGGAAAAATGTTTCCCATGAATCAAAACGCTAGCCAAACAATACCAGCAATATCCGCTCTCATTTTTCATTCTCACGTGTGCGCGCGCTTCCCAAACCACGCCAATCCACTTCCCGCCCGAGAGGTCAATTATTCAGTTGATAAATCTATCTGTTTTCTACCTCCATATCGCCGCACTTTATTCTCTGTATCGATTACGGCAACGACCCCACTCGGCCCCATAGTAGTACGTATGTGGCTCCCGGTATGGACCAGATGTAACTATAATTCGTGTTTACTGTTTCTCACGTTTATTTTTAGGTTCCCCTAACCTCCATCCCGTGTTACCTTCTGCAGCGGCGGGGGTGGAAGTGATCTGCGCTATGTCTAGAGAAACACAGACAGGTCCTAGTCCATCACTCGGTAATGGGCCACAATTGAACTCCAATAGAGAGAGAGAAAGAGAGAGAGACGGCGGTGGTGGCCTGGCGAATAGAAACAATCGATTATCCGATATTCATTATCAAGTTGGTTGTGTCAGTCAGTTTTTCTTGGGGAACTACTTCGCCGAACGGTGGAAAATTGATTTTCAATTAGGAAACGAGTGCACCCGGGGAGGTTCGAATCGATTTGACTGGGTAGAGGGACCACTACTCCAGCAGGGTATAATATGAGTTTATCGGGAATTGTTACCTGGGGCCACATTATGAAGCCAAGTCGAAGCGACTGTTTCCATACAAGCGTTCATACGAAAAATGCTTTGTTTCGACTTTCCCAATGAGGGTCCTGGTGTGCTTGATCGACGGACGGATGGACGGACTCAGGGTTGCCTCCAATCACTTTGCAATAGAAAATGTTTTACGGAATTTGCATTTCAAAGTTGCAAGGAGTGGTTGTGAAGTATATGTTTGACACATAAACCCTGTCAATTTCGCTTTCGGAGAGTCACAATCAGCGATTTTACCATTTGTGAGCGTTCACTCAGAGTCGGCACTCATGAATCATAAAATCGCTGATTATGACTCTCTGAAAGTGACATTGACAGGGTTTATGTGTCAAACACATACTTCACAACCACTTTTTGTAGATTACAACTTACAACAAGTACGACATATCATAGCATCTAATGATATCATAATCCCGAAAAACATTTTCTATGCGAAGTGAGTGGAAGCAACCCTGTTGTTGTTTTTTTTCAAGGACGATTGTGAAACTTTACTAAAGGTAGATGGGTGAATTATCTATGGGATGGCGAGAAATTGTTCCTCGAATCGGCAAAAGCGACAAAAGCTAAATGCCGCGGTTGGGATGCGTCACTGAGCAGTTTGTTGTTCGACTTTATTTAAGCGTTTTCCGACTCGGTCTAACGAATTTCGTAAGGTGTAAAATTTACATTTAATGTTGAATGACAATAGTTTGGTACTTTGACTATATGTTTTAGTATTACTTCTGCGTGAAGTCAACGATTTACAAAGTTGAAGATGCTTATTTCAAATAACAGACTGTAGTGGTAATTTTTATACGATAGATGGAGTAGATGAAAGTATAGAGTTGATCCCCCTCCCGCCCCTCACCGTCCCTCTCCAAAGGGGGAGTTCGGTAAAGAGAGATGAAAAAACCGATTTGTACCTTCCTTAAACGTTGTCCTAGCTCGCATTCAACTATCTATATGCAATTTTCACACTGCCGTACTCTAACGGAACTATCAACTCTATACTTTCATCTACTCCATCCATCGTATAAAAGTACCACTACAGTCTGTTATTTGAAATTAGCATCTTCAACTTTAATAATTTGGTCTTAGGATTTTCCCTTTGTTTGAGAATGATCGATTTCCGTTCAATGATCCGTACTTGATTGATGATTATTTTTGACTCTGTGTGTTTTCCGTAAGCTATTGACAGAAAATCTTGCATCTTTCCAACCTTTTTGGTGAAATATTCCACATAATTTCTCATAAATCCTTACGTCGTTCGCAATGCTGTTGTATTTTATATGGACTGTTTCAATTTGAAATTAGAACAGAAACGCACCCCTTGCAATGCAGAGTCGCAGTTTCATTATTCTAGTACTAGTTTGCACGATATTTGCAACTGCTCGACTATTCTGTTTTATTGATGAGCGGGTTTGCAACACAAATGGAACTCCTTCAAATTTCTATGGATATATTTGTGGAGCTTCTAATCTGACAGATATGGCAGGCGGCCAGGGAAAACGAGATGACGAACGAAATCTCATTCTGTTATTTTTCGGAGTCGACAAATTGATCGAGCAAATAAATTTCCTTTACATCATAGACATCTCTCAGGAAACCAGAAGAATCCTAATTTTTCCAAAAATCTTCTAGTGATTAGAGATCTTCAAGAACTTCTCTGGATATTTTTCAATACTTCTGATTCATCAATTATTCTGAAGATTTCTACTGTCCAATAATTAAAATTGTGTCTCTTAGATAATCTCTTGTGATACCACGTGCGAGACCACGTGACTCAGATATTATACCAAAGACCTGCAGGTGATCAGATTTGATCAGATCAGCTTTCCAAAAAATCTTTGGATATTTTTTTAATACTACTAATACTAATACTTGGATGATCAACTATTATTCTGAAGATTTCTAACTGTCCAACATTCAAATAACGTCTCTCAGAGATTCTCTCATGATACCAGGTGTCTCAGAAACGAAACAGGGCTGTCATCTGATCACTCAATGCGCGCAATGTACTGATTTTCTGAAAAATACAAAGTGAGAATCAAGCAAACACAAAGTTGGCTTGTTTTTCACCCTGCGCAAGTGTAAAGTAGCGGAGAAGAGAAGACAGACACACACCCAGAAATAACGAAAGCTCAATGTGTAGTCATCGCTCAGACGGTTCCGACGCAAAAAGACAAAATTCTTCTTTGTTATGCCCTTCTTCATCTCCAATGCATGCAGTCGTGGTAAGCAAAGTCTGCAAAGAATTCAAAGAAGGCATTAGCGCTTGTTGTATTATATTCGCTCCCTGCGCCGCACGGAGTGTACCGCTCATTGTGTGGATCGCTTTCTCACAGTTAGTTGGAAAAGAGTGTGCGAAATAAATGGGAGAACCACACACTATTTGTCGAGTGTTGTGAGATGCATGCACAAATTTGTTTTGCTAACACTCTGAGGTGCTTTCCAGCTCTACTCAGAAATTAATCCAATGCTCTTTGGGTGCTCATAGGTTTTCAGAGACTTCTCAAGATATTTTCTCAATACTTGAGGATGATCAAATATCAGAGATTCTCTAGGTGACTCAGAAATTATTTCAAGACCTTCAGGTGCTCATAGGTCTCCTAACACATCTCTGGATATTTTTCCAAGACATCCTGGTTCAGACACCACCTTGCATGTTTTGATAGCAGATAGTTTTGATAGTTCCGCTAGAGTGTGAAAATTGAATAGAAGTTGAAGTTGAGCGAAGGGCCATTGATGCGATAGTACAAACCAGGTAGTGATAAACGTCACTAGAACTATTCCACACCCGCAGAAAGTATCTGAGCTGTGGATTTGAGTACATACTTCAAGTCCCCTCATCTATTAATGTATTAGCTAGGTGTTGGAGTATGCGTTTGACTTGTACTGTCGCATTAATGACCCTTCGTTCAACTTCATCTTCTATTCGATTTTCACACTCTAGCGATCAACCTATCCTCTTCAGAACTTTCTCTATCTAATAAATTATCGCACTTAAGCTGCATGTTGCAAAAAAAGAACAGGTTGTATCAGTTCTGGTAGCGATCACTGCTGTCTAAAATAGTGATTTTAGTGACCATGTTGAAGAAATAAGTGTCCAAATAGTGATTTATAGTTGTAAAAATAGTGACTAAAAAGTGACCTAAGAGAAGAACAGTAGTCGTTATGATGGCACACCAAATAAATGTTTGATGTTTTAGACTTATTCAATTAGTATATCATAAACACTTAAGTACGATATGAACCTTTAAAGCGAAAGATTCAATTAGGGTGTCTACTAACTGCAAAAATCTGGAAAACCGGGAATCATCAGGAAATTTTATTTTTCCTTAAAATACCTGGAAGGCTCAGAGAATTTAATAATTTTATTACTAAGGATATTTTAAAGAAAATAATTAATTTTAAAATGCAAGCATTTGATTTTTCTCGTTATTTTCATTCACACTTTGAATTTTGTAGATCCACAGTGGATTAATCTTCAGTAACAAATAAATTTAAAAAAGGCTTGAAATGTTTTTTTTTTGTTTTGGAACATACATATTTTCTAGAAATTTTAAATTTGAACTAGTTCTGGACTTAAAAGCTATAATACTTCAAGAAATTTTCAATAATCTGAAGTCGAATTCCATGCACAGTATCTTTCCAATGGAATTCTTATTGTGATGAATTTCAAGGTAATTCCGAAGAAAACTAAAAGAAAATTGAATTCGAAGCTTCATGAAAATATTGAGGTATATTTCAATGGAAACCAATATGGACTATTCTGAGGTCTTCAGAACTACTTGAAAGTTCCCCAAATTTTCCTGAAGTTAATGAAACTGCCTTGAAACTCTTTTTTGTTTGAGAAACTAGCCTGATGCTCATAATACTTCTCATTAAATTCTTAAACTTCCCTGAACATTAAAGGACTTCCTAAAGCTTCCTCAATTTTTCTAACGATCATAGATCTCTTCTAAAGGTTTAATAATTCGCTGAAGTTCTCTAAACTTCTTTAAAATTTATGTGACTTCTCCAATGTTAACGGAACTGCTCTAAGGTTCTGTGTTCTTTTCTGAAATTCTTAAAACTTCTCTAAGGTTTTTGCAGTTTTCATGAAGCTTGTTGTACTGTGCTGAATTTAATTTAACCGTCCTAAAAATGTTTAAGCTTCACTGAACTTCTAAACTGAGCCACGGAGCTCCATCTTGTTGAAACACAACATTTGGCTTCGGACCGTACTGTTCTTTGATCCACGGAAGAACATACTTACTTAAAATCCCGATGTAGACCTCGGTGTTGACCTTGTCGCCTTGTGGAATGAACACCGGGTCCATTTTTTTTTGCCATCGGAAGCCACCAATACAAACACCATAACACTAGCAGGATGCTTGGTCAGATACACGTTCTTGTGCTCGTCGGCCACGTCTTTTACCGGAAGAGAACTAATATACCGGTCGGTTCTGGAATTTGATACGGGATCGACGGTAAACATGCTCTCGTCGGTGAACAGGATTACCGGATTTTTTCGCTCAAGGAAGTTCAAGATTTTCTTGCATCGTTCGACTCGTAGCTCCCGGATGCGGTTGGTAATCATGTGAGTTTTTTAACCGTGCCCTCGACTTCGCCCCGCAATCTTCCTTTACGATCTTCCGTGCCGTAAAGTCACTGATCCCGTGTTCCTTTGCCAGTTTCCTTATTGAACGCACTGGATTCACCCGAATCTTCCTTTTGATAGCAGCGATTACCCTCGGAACCCGAGCTGACCTCGGACGACCCGTGGCCACCTTCGCGGATAGTTGTCCTTTCTTTTCTCGGTCTAAAACCCTTTTGACGGTCCAGCGGGACACTCCCACGGCGACTGAAATATCTTTTTGCGACATTTGCACGTGGGACAAATCGACAGTGAGCATGCATAAGGGCGAATACGCGATGATCGATTCTCTTCATCGATTTTCTCTTTGCATTGCTACAGCTAAGCAAAACATTTTTCTAGAATTTGTTCAATGCAGAGTTGTAACAGGTTGTATTGGCTATCAAAAGCAAACGCACCGAGAAAACGTTAAATCTAGCGAGTTATTAACAAAAGAGAAAATCGACGAAGAGAATCGATCATCGCGTATACGCCCTTATGCATGCTCACTGTCGAAATCACGGATACGCTGCCAATCCGTCATGGTGCAACTGTCAAACTAAGTAAATCATTATCTTTTATACACAGCCTACAACGGTATGAGCTATAGGTTACGTGCATGCAAATAAAACCAAGGCATTGTATGCACAGGTGAAACGGGAACCTTATTTGTACGATGGTGCAAACATTATCACGCATACGGTAGTTCTATGATTCGACAATTTTCCTTAAATATTATAACCATTATAAACGCTCACTAATTTTCCCTGAACTTATCTATGCTTACCTGAAGTTCTCTAAATTTGATTAATATTCCGGAAAATTTTCTGATATATATTCAAAATTCCCTGACGCTTCTGACGGTTTTGGATCAATCATAGAATTCTTGGAATACCCCCTAATTCTACGGAACTCCGTTAGTCGCTGCAAATTTGCTCAAGTTAATGGGATTATTCCGAAGCTATCTGATCGTCCTCGAAGTATTCGGAACTTCGGTGAATATCATGAAACCATCTAAAAATATCTAAATCCATTAGAAATTTGTTTGAAGCTTGCTATAAGTTCTCGCATTTTTATTAATTAATGGAACTTCGTTGATGTTCTCCAATCAACTAAGCTCAATTTGCGGCATGTTTTTTTTAAGTTCTTGACATCTCCATGATATAACACCCTGAAAATACTCTCACGTTTTTCGGATGTTCATATAATTTTTATCACGTTCCAGAAATTCTCTCAGAGCTTTGCTGAAGTTTCGGGAAATTTCTTGAAATTATTTAAACTGCCCTTTGATTCTCTGATCTGTCTTGATGTTCTTGAAGCTTCCCTAAAGCTCTAAATTCTATTGACGATCTCAGTTCTGCTCGGAAATAAACGGAATTCCCGTTAACACCTTTAAATTTCTCTGGAATTCTCTGGACTTCTGTGAAGTTCCTGAAATATTTCTGAAGTTTTCATAATCTCTCTGAAGGTACATCCTTGAATCGGATCATCTTAAGGGTTCTCGATTTTTTTTCAGCACATCATGGAACTATCCTGAATTTTTCTAAATTTACGATTAAAGATCTATAACTGCTCCAAAAGTCTGAACTAAAGGTACGGAAACTACTTCTTAAAAATTTGCACAATACCTCTCATGTTTTCTATATCTTTCAAGTTCGCTTGACACCAGTAAAGTTCTCTGTAATTCAAGGAACTTCATAAAAGTTCCTGAAAAATTTCGGATGCTAAAAGAACCGCTTTGAGGTTCTCACAGCTTCCAGTAAGTTCCCCATATTTTCAGCGTATTAACTTCCCTTATGTTCCTGCAGTTTGTTTATGGAGCTTCACTGAAATTCTCAGCATTTCTTTTCATTACTCAGAACTTCTCCAAAGTTCCTACAATTGTTGTGAAGTTAATAGGACTGCGTTGAAGATCTATAATCTTTCATAAAGTTAATTACGAACTTGAAATAATTCATTTATTTTTTCCCTTGATTCTGGCACTTTGAAAATTTTCAATATCTTGAACTTACACATGGAATACGAAACTTCAAGACATTCAATATTTTTAGATCTTGGACTTACTCCTGGAATTTATCCGTTGAAGTACTGGAAAAATCTGTAGATAGATAAAGACGGTTAAACGTCACAAAGCAAAGAATCATCAATCTTGAAAGAAATTCACGCAAAAAAAAAGTTGAAAATAGTGAAAAGGTGACTTTAGTGACTGTGGCCTTAAAAAAAGAGACTTTTTAGTGCCTGGCTTGAAAGTGACTCATTACCAGCCCTGTTGTATCCAAGACACGACCGTAGATTTGACGTAGGATTACGAGCTCGGTATCAATATTCGGCGACTGTGTTAGGGAAACCACTTTTTTCCCATCACGGAAACGTCTCGTTTTATGATGACAAAATTACGCATTTTCGTGAATTTTCGTGCATTTTCGTTTTGTTTTATGCAATAATAAAAAAGCAAAAAAATGATTGGAGGAATTTCTTGCTAAAATTTTCTTATCACGAGATTATTATAAATTCTAGCGTCCTGGAGCGAACCTTACCTTAATTTCAAAGTGTTTCTGGTTAATTGACAAGGTGATGTGGTATTCGGTAATTGCGAGAATTTTTATGTACCACTTCAATACTGCTACGCATTTGACCACAAACGTTTGGTTGCTAGGTACATTATCAAAAAGTAATAAGGGTTAAGTGGCTGGCAGCAAGGCGAGCGAACGTTCAATGAAAATTAACTCTTAAACGACAATAATTTATGGTAGTCTTGAAAAGAACCGTTTTGTCGTGATGGTTGAGTAATGCTGAGCTATTAGAGTGTTCAACACGGATGAGGCTGGCGAGCTGTATGTTGTTTGGAACGAGGGTGACGCGCTTGGCATAGACGACGAGCAACTGAATCCGATCAGTAGTGGTGCGGCTTGTTCCTCCTTCTTCGGTGAATCGAGGGTTCTTGAGGGCAGCCTTGATAGCTAGCTGCTTGCGGGGAGTCTTTCGTTGTGTACTGGAGAAAAAATATAACGCTGAAAGCACTGCTGCTGCTGCTGATGATGAGGAACAAACACCACCACTCCTCACCACACGCGGTGATTGAATAAACACCGTTCGGCGAGACCGGATGGAATTCGATGTTGAAATTTGTGTTAGGATAAGCGCTTTTCGCAGGCAATCGGTGATAATTTTAATTATAATAGCAATGGTGACCTTTTGAAAATTTATAAAGCTTTAATTTTAACAGATTCGATTGGCGTATTAAGACTTAAAATCCATCATCTCTGGATTCAAATCAGACCACTTTGCACCCCCAATGTTGTTGAGAGGAGCGTTGATTTTCCATTCGCGACCGGTAACTTAGATGAATCTACAACTGTTCTTAATAACGTGTACCAATCAACTAGTTGAGCAAAAGTTTGTTTCTTTGAAAAACTCGAACAGCTGGTACAATTTGGATCTATTGCGTCTTAAACGGAAAAGGGACACTGTCACAAATGGTACAAACAGTTTTGTAGATCAAATAATGACAATCATTGAAGAAGGTACACAATCGCACGTAATAAGTATTCACAATCGATAAAGAAAACTCGTTGTGAATCTGTTCAAAGGAAGATTGATCAGCATCAAAACAACAGCAAAGCGTTATGGAAAATTTTGAAATCTTTATTAAAGCCTAGTAATTGCAAACCATAACTTTTAATGGCACATTAGAACAGTCAGAACAAGTATTTGCATCTAAGTTTAATGATTATTTTGTAGACAGTGTTTCATTGATTAATCAATGCATTGAATTGATCGATGAACCTGACGAAATAAAACAGCCAGTTAATAGTAGTTGTAGATTTGAACGTTTTCACCCAATTACATTAGATGAACTTAGAGTTATTTGTTTTTCATTAGGAAAATCGACTGGAGTAGATAATGTTAATGCTAGAGTTATTCAAGATTGCTATCATGTCATTGGCCACATCTTGCTGGACCTTATTAAAGAATCATTGCAAGCTGGACAAGTGCCACAAATTTGGAAGGAATCCTTAGTGGTTCCTATTCAAAAAGTTGCTGGTACGAGATTAAAGCCGACGAGTTTCGTCCCATCAACATGTTGTACACATTAGAGAAAATTTTAGAACTTGTTGTTAAAGGCCAGCTGTTGGAGTATTTAAATAGTAATAGTTTGTTGATACCAGACGAATCGGGATATCGGGAAGGTTATTCTTGTGAAACCGCGTTGAATTTGGCATTAGCGAAGTGGAAAAATAACTTGAAGTGTAAAGATACGATTGTTGCTGTTTTTTTGGGATCTAAAACGCGCTTTTGAAACAATTTCTAGGCCCTTATTGTTAAGATCAATCAAGCGCTTTGGAATTACGAGTGCTACATATAAACGGTTTGAAAGCTATATTGGTCTGACAGAACTCAACGAACTGTTTTTAATGATTCAGTTTCCAGTCTACCGGGGAATAACCTTGGAGTGCCCCAGGGAAGTGTATTAGGGCCCCTGGTATTTATTATGTATATTAATGACTTGCGACGTGTTTTACGGTTTTGCGATATTAATCTTTTTGCAGATGATACTGTGTTAATCATTGCAGCTGAGGATTTAGATGATGCTGTTTTACACTTGAATGAAGATTTGCGTTCTCTAAGTAGATGGTTGAAGTATAAGCAGTTGAAATTGAATACAAGTAAAACTAAATTTATGGTAATTTCGCAGAATCGATTAAATTAGAACGTCTCTGTTGTAACTGATGATGAGACTATTGATCGCGTTCTGGAGATTAAATATCTTGGCGTGATTATTGATGAAAACTCTAAGCTCAACTAACATTGACAATGTAATCAAGAAGATTGCCAAGAAGTATGGAATTCTATGTCGATTGAAAAACGATTTAACCATTGCCAGTAAAATACAGCTGTACAAATCAATCATCTCTCCTCATACAGACTTTTGCACTTCCATTTTATTGCTGGCCAATGAAACACAATTATCGAGATTACAGCGCTTGCAGAATAAAATAATGCGTTTGATTTTGAGATGTAATAGATTCACTTCCTCAACTTTTAAGTTAGACGTCTTACAATGGTTGTAGAATTGTATTTTTGACTATGGTGTTCATTTTTAAGGTAGTTAACGGTTTGCTTCCTCGATATTTGTGTGATCGAATTGAAAGGGGGAGTGGTTTTCATAGATATAATACTAGAAACGCGGATGAAATAAGAACACTACATTTCTTAACTTGTGCTTCACAAAATTCATTACATTTTAAAGGAATAAATGTTTTCAATTCGATGTCTAGACATATCAAACGTTCAGCAACACTTACAGAATTTTAAAGACACTGCATTTTACACGTTAAAATTGTCTTTTGAACAGTTATCCAGTGATTTTTTTTATGAATTGACAAATTATGTATCTTGACGAAGTTATTTCTAACGGATTATTTTGTATGGATAGCTGTCATAACGACTTTTCAATAATTATTGTAGCACTGCAAAAACTTTTTCTGTATTGTTGTCCACCTAAAATATTCATAAGTATTACAACTTATGAATATTTTAGGTGGACAACAAGACGAACTAAGAGGTGGACGCCTGAGCTTTTCCACATTTATATCGCTGTCAAGCAACTGTAAACTCTATAGGGAATTTATATCTGTAACTGTGATCAGCTCGATTTTGTTTGCTGACCTGGTTAAAATGTCATATTTAATTATCTTAAAGATAAATACATGGTGTGTGTGATAACTCTACTTCCCAACATCAGTTGCTCGATCATTTCTCAACTATACCGCCTCAAATATCTCCTAATCGGAACTAACTCTCCAACGAACCTTTTCCGTTTCTCCGCAGGCAAACAAACCCATCCGATGGAGCAGTGCAGTGAATTTAGTGATTGAGGACGGCCCTACTAGAGGGTTGCTAATTGGGGGCATCATCCTGCCGCTCATCGCACCCACCTCCGGCCTAAAGTTGCTAATGATGGCAGTAGTGTGGTAGCCATATTGGAAATACAGATGGATATGATACGGAGGAAGGCGAACAAGCAGAACAACCCGGAGGAAGGATAAGTGCAACGGGTCGGGATTTTGGTTTGGAAAATACTCTGTTGGTGCTATAATGAGGGGCCTATTCACTAGTGTAACCATTGTGGTAGTGATTTTCTGACGAATTGGTACGGAAATTCCCTTGCTAGTGTTGCATCAGGGTAGCTTGAATTAGTGTTGGTGCCGTGCCGGTTGGTAATTACCAAAAAGCAATACAGCCAGTGAATCGGAAAGTGAATTGAAACGTTTTTTTTTGCGGGTGAGGGTGAAGGTCAATATCTCTCAGCAATGGCCCTAGGCAGTTCGGTCCACTACGAGTCAGTTGTTGAGTGCATTTTAAAGTGAGCATACCCGGATAACAAGGTGTGGCAACGGATTACATCCCCCCGGCCGCGTAGGGCCGCGGGTGGATTTGTGAGTAGTGGCATAGAGGAGTCGATAGCTGGTACTACCACGCCTTCCAGTGGTAGCGGTGAAGAAGAAACGGCGGCAGGTACCGTCGTCGAAGCAGAAAGAACGGTTGCAGCAGCAGCAGCAGGAGGAACAGGAATCTACGGAACGATTATGGAAGAGTCGACTATCTTTGAAGTGGTGGATCGGGATAGCTTGCAGGCGAGGATGGCACTTCCGCCGCGGTATCGCTTCCGCGATCTGCTGCTGGGTGATTTCGCGTTTAACGACGACGGCGAAAGGTGAGTGATGTTGAAGTTTATATAGCTCGTGTTTGGGATGTAATGATTGTTTTTGGGTGATACTCTTATCCAATATTACAAGTTGACATGGCAACCAGCACACATCGTACGATGGCGCCCGCCTCGATTGCAATCAATAACCCCAGAAAGGCAGGCGCATCAATTAGCTAATGATGTTTGTCGTCGAGCATCCAGAACCCACCATGAGATAACGATTTGGTTTAGTTTCAATTTTATCATACCCATATTACCCTGACGGGTAATATAGTAGTAATGGGTCATTCCTCGACTCTATCTACAGACATGAGTTTGTACCCATCTGATCATCAGATTCATGGCAGACATTAATTTCATGACGACCCATTTCCTCTCGCCTTGCTGAACTAATTGGCGAATTAATGATTATGCAGGCTCATTAACGGGGCAGGCGGCGTTGGCGCGTTTATGTACGTACCCCACGCCGCTTATCACATCCTGATCAACTTCCAACGAAAACGACAACGATGATAGTGCCCGGGGTTGAATTCAGACAAACACCTTCGAAAGGATAACAGTTGACACCAACCATGTCAACAACATCAACAACAACAACAACATTAGCCGGGTACGTGTTGGAGTATCCTTTTAGCATACGCTCTACTACTCTACTACGATGGCGACATGGGGTGTGTGAGTGATTGATAGCCTCGCAGTGCTCTGGCATCCTCCGGCAAGACTCCGTCCCGTCCTATCCGTGTGTCACTCACTCTGGTTTAGGTTTGGAAACAGATGATGGGTAGTGTCTGCCTTGTGAAATTTTCACTGAGACTGATGTGTGTTGGCTCTTGAGATTAGCCGGCAACACTTGCTGTTTATACTCCATTCATGGCATAACATTTGTCATGAATAAAAGCACAAATGGTAAACACGAGTGGGGTACAAAAAAAAACAATATTCCTCAGGGTATCATGCGTTGGAGAAGGAGCAGTCTTTGAACGGAAGCTATGTTTTGTCCAACACCATATCGCCATCCTAGCAGGGGCGCCGGCGGTTCAGAGTGCGGACCGATGTGCAAATATTCATCCTCACAGCTTTTCACAGAGTCGTTTGTAAACATTAGCTTTCTAACAGTTTCCATCGAGTAGCTGGCTGTAGAGTAGCAAAAGTGCAGTGAGATGCACGCCCACATCGGTTGCAACGGTTGCAGCTTTGAAATTCGAAAAGAGAAACCAGTAGATGTAGTGTGTTTCATTTTTTGCATCATCGTTCGTTCCATGCAAGAGCATCGCTTTCCCGAACGAGTGCCATAATAAGGCATGCTTGTATTGGACGAATGGAAGACTTGATTAGGATTTAAATTGGACGATGTGATTTACGGGAGAATCGTTTGCAGCAACAGCTCAACGAGCAAACGAGTGTCGTTTTGGCATGGATCGACCTGCCCCCCAAGGGGGGAAATGGTAAATTATGGAAGCTGGCATTTGAGTATATGTTTTGGATTTCTAAATTAAGTAGCATGCAAGAGAAAACATGCTTCAATGGAGCTAATCAGAACTTTCCATTCTCCGAAGATAACATGTCTGACTTCGTCCTGCGAATGGAATCGTGACCAAAAAACTACCCATCTAGTTGATGATTTTCCAGTGTCACAATACAGGGTAAATGATTTTGTTTTGACCTATTTAGGTCATTAACCGATATCTATATCTGAATATTTTTCCAACCATATGTTTTTTCCTCTTCTGTAGAGCCATTTTACAACTGAGTCCATTACTTAGGAATATTGTTGTTTGACCCATATTTAATGTGGTGCTATTCTGGTGACAATTAAGGTGTGATAGACATTGGTTAACATAGCATGCAGTCCCACCTAGGCTCAACTCGTTTTATAATGTTTAATACCCTGTTGGGATTGCTTTGCCAAATTTTAAAGGGTTCTAATTGCCCTTTTCCAAATATTGACATTCTTTGATTGAACAGTGCTCAGCAAATTCAAAGTATATGTTCAGCAGTTTCGTTTTCAAAATGACAAAAACGACATTAACGACTTTATAAAACGAGTTGAGCCTAGGTGGGACTGCATGCTATGTCAACCAATGTCTATCACACCTTAATTGTGACCAGATATGCGACTAGCACCACATTAAATAAGGGTGAAACAAAAATATTCTTACTTAGGACGCAGTTGTAAAATGGGTCTACATAAGAGGAATTGATCAATTAGATCTCCTTCCAATTAGATTCTACCATAGATGTTTCCCAAGTTCCTAGTTCCATCCTCAAAGCGCACTCAGGAGCTCCACAAAATGGTTCCGGACCAATGGCGCTCGATGCAGAAGCTTGTCTTGCTAGACTGTCGGCATTTTAATTTCCTTCAATGCCACAATGAACGGGCTCCCAGTATAATGTAACTTTGTTCCTTTCGGCCAATTGTTTTAAAGAAAGAATGCATTCCCACACTAGCTTTGATCGACATGTAAACGCCTTAAGCGCATTAAGAGCTGCTTGGCTGTCCGACAATATACTGATCTTAACAAAGCTGTATTTCCTTATTAGGCAGATATTCACACATTCAATGGTTGCTTGAATTTCTGCTTGGAATACTGTGGGACCATGTCCCATTGGTACAACTTTACTGACTCCAGGGTCATAGACCCCAGCTCCAGTATTTTCACCCATTTTCAGGGCTGATTCCGCGATTTTTGCGGATTTGTAGCGGATTTGAACATTCAGTTGCGAAAATCGCGGAAATATTAAAAACTATCGCGAAAATCACGCAGGGACTGATGTGCTACAAATATGGAACACGATTTTCTATTTATCGTGTTTTATGATGTACAGAGCAGTGATGCCAGTTGATGTTTGTAATCTTCCAGTTTGTTTAGAATTTATCCAGTTTTATCCAGTTTTCCATTATTAGTTGCAAAATATTTTGAAGTATGATTACTTATGTCAAAGTTGCCCTACCTGATGCGCTTGGAACAAATCCGAAAGTTTCAGAACCATCAAAAATCTTGCCGTCATTATTAATTATTTATCTATTATCTACCTACCGTTCCGATTCAAATTTCGGACGATTCAAATTTCGGACACTTTCATTTTTAATTAAATATTACATCCAGTTAGAAACAAAGTAATAATGTTAGATGATCGTGGAGGGCACTAGTCAAAAAAATTTAAAATTTACAAGATATGTGGATCTTATTCGACCGAGATAATCAACTTTTAAAAGTGTCCGAAATTCGAGTTTAAGTGTCCGAAATTTGAATCGGCACGGTATATTATTTGAAAGTAGTTGGGCTTCTTATGCCTTCGTCATATTCTCTTGTGAATTTATTTAATGAAATTAAAGTAACATTTTAGGTAGTTCTTATGCAGGGTGTCTACGTATGCTAATTCCAATGACATCACGAAATGAATTTTTAGATAATTTTAAGGAAACTTTCAACAGAACTTAGAGAAGAAGCCCAGAATAATTCTGAACAAAATTTCAAGATAATTCTAAACCAAATTTCAAGATAATTCTGAAGTGAATTGTTTGGGAATTCAAATGAGAATTAAAGCTAATTTTGAGTAGAATTTTAGCAGGAATCTTCAGTGAATTCCTAGAAAAGCTGTAAAATTTGTAGACTGTTATAAATAATTTTTTATGGACTCTCAGAGATAATCTCAATCTTATTTTAGATGAATTCTGAAATAAACGCTGAGAAAAGATGCAAAAGAAAATGTTTGAGAATATTATAATAAAATCCTGTAAAGCGTGCGCTTCAGGGATGTTGGACTATAGATACCTTGATCTTTTTCAGTGTCCAATTGTGAAAAATGGATTTTTTTATAATTTCCTCCACACCACACTTGAAAATCTTCTGCAGAACACTCTCTGAATTCACTCTGAAATGCTGAATTTACCAGTATTTATTCTCTTGAAATTCGCATAGGAGTTTATTTTTAGTCCTGCTCAGAATTTCCATAAATTCTTTGAAATGCTCCTCATAATTTCCTTGGAAATCTCTTTTACATTTTCTAAAAAATATCACCGGAATATTTTTGAAATAATCCTCAGAGTTCCTTAGAAATGATCCTCAAGTTGTTTTTGGAGCTATCCTCGGAATTCCGAAATTATTTTTTTTTAATTATGGTTGGAATTACCTTAAAAATTTCATCCAAACTCCTAAGCAGCATTAATTTTGTTAAAAATGAAAACCTCAAATTAAATTTATTACATGGCAATTCATTTTGATTAATGATGATTTTCTAGTTAATTTTCATTTCAAATAATATTTCAGAAAAAGCTATGTCGCTTTTATTAATTTGAATCTCATAATGTGTTTTATTATGTTCACTAAATAGTCAGAATTTATACTACCAAGAACATAAATAACTGAATATGATTCATTGTTATTTGTTTTTCAAAATGGTACACACTCCCTCAGGTCAGTTGGTAGATTTTTTTTTTTTTTTTTTTTTCTTTATTTTAGAGATTTTTAGCCTGAGGCTAGTTCATCTCTTTAGTCATGGGTGAGGCCTCAGAAGGAGAACCTCCTACGGAGTTGTTTGACAGAGTTTTAGCATAACAATTTGATCGTTTTCCTTAATGACTATCTAGGGTGACCACCATCATGAGGGTCAAAGACTCATCCCATGTGGTGTCCCTCCTGCTACTGAAAACTGTAAAATACAGCTTTCCTGGCTCTTCGCGAGAAAACAAGTTAAAACACATGGAACGATGACCTGAACGAGACGACACCGTGACGAGGTCCAAAGGCTCATCCCGTCCGGTGCCGTCCCGACAGCTAGCAGAAAACAAAAAACACAAAAAACTGATACTAGCAACTGACTACAAAAACGGACTAAATTTGATGATACAAATTCGCCTCCCTCAGGAATACCAGGAGGGCGTCGGCAGCAGGCGAGTCCTCTCCGAGCAGGTTCCGGATGCTGGAGGTAATCCCGTAAGTCTCCCGGAGGTCCTGGAATTCCGGGCAGACACACAGTAGGTGTTCGACGGTTGCCGGAACGTGGCAGATAGCGCAGCTCCTGCGGAAGGGTCCTCCGCCGAAGAGTTGGTAGAGGCGCAGCTACGAAGCAAGTCTATGCTGGGGGAAACTGGCCTCGATTCCCGTTCGATCTATGCATTTTTTGAGATGGAAGATTTCTCGACTTCCTTGGACATAGGATTGCACAGGCATATAAAGCTCTCGATTAAAATGTTGAAGCGCTTCAAAACACTAAGTTGAGAGCAAGCAAACAACTAACGTGCTATAAGCAATAAGCTTGAAATACCATGTACTAGTAATGCAAATGGTATTTACAAGCAATGAAAACAGTTTTTTATCTGTCGCGGATTAGTATTTGAAGTCGCGAATTTCTTTTGAGGAATCGCGGATTTCGCGGATCAAATTTAAAGATCTTGTAACAGCCCTGCATTTTAGACCCGTCGGTGTTAAATACAATAGATCCTGGAAGCGTGCACAGAAATCTTGTTGAGGAGTGGTGTTGGTTCATCTTCTTCAATGCAAACTGCTTTCAGACAGCCAATGGAAATTGGCAATTTAATCCCATCGACGATGTTGATGATGATCGGTCCGTCAAATGGTTACGATAGTAGGGCTTTATCCGAAATGATACATTTGCTGCAATGTTGTTGCCATGGTGGTTGGATTCAGCTGTAGTCACGTTAGATGGTGGTGATAGCACCGACAAACCGACATGAATGACCAATACTGCGTCGACAAGTACAAGGTTATAACAGTGCACATTAGACTGATGTAAAATTTGAAATTTTTGCTCCACAGTGCTCAAACGGTTCCAAATTGGGCCTTGATAAGCCTCCCAAAATTTGAACTCATTTAGTTAGAAACCGACTTGGCACAAACTATTTGAAGTTTATATGGGAATTACTATGGAGAAACCATAATTTCGGTTCATATCTATCTCAAAATTCACCAGTTCACTCTACTTTAGAAAATGATAAATGAACTTATTGATTAAATGTTGATTTTCTCAGCTACAACTTTGTTGAAGATCACTTTTCGATCAAATGTAAGGAACAAAAATTATTAATGATTAAAGGGCCAGATGTCTTATGATTATGCTCAATCACATGTTCAGCAGGCAACATTGGTGTTTATGGCGTGTAGAATAGAGGACAAAAATACAATGCAGAATACAGTGTTGCCCACAATACAGTTGCTTAACCTTGCCATAAGATTATCAATCTCTTAAACAATTAATAACTATTTAATTTGATGTTTGGCTGAAAAACGATTTTCTGCAAAGTTGTAGCTGTTAAAAACTCCCTTAAGAATAGCAATAGAATTTGTTAACAGTGCAATATGTAAAAAGGCTAGAAGACAATGAACAAATAGTTTTGTTTTCCCATAGAAATTTCCATATAAACTTCAAATGGTTTGTGCCAAGTTAGTTTCTTATCAAATGAGTTTAAACTTTCGCAGGCTAATCAGGACCCGATTTGAAACCGTTTGAACACTGTGGAGCGAAAATGTCAAATTTTGCATCAGTCTAGTGCGCATAGCAGTGAACAAACAGTATATTATTGCTCTTGATCAATCCAATCTTGATCAGTGGTATTTAGTACAAGTAGTAGACGAAATACGCGTATCTGTCAAAAAATAAGCAATTATAACGGAATTAAAAGGAAATAAACCAACACACTCAAAGCTGTTCATTGAAATTTTCAGAGAAGATTCTTAGACAATTTTTTAGGGAGACAACAATCGGCCAAGGTTCAATGGCAAATTAATACCCACTTTTCAATTAGGGAATCCAAAAGCTTTTTTTTTAGAACTCTATGAGCTCTTTTGAAATTCTTCTCCGAAGTCCTCTGGAATTATTTTTAGAACTCTCCTTGACTTTTACTCAGAACACCTTGGAACTGAACTTCCCTTAGCATTTCAGAAGAATTTCCCCAGTATTATCCAGAAATTATTCCCGGAATGAGCTAGAAATTATCGGTACTCCCTTGAAATTTTCCTCAAAATCCCTTTGGAATTTCACCCAAAATTTAAGTTTCTTGGAATTGTCTTGGAACTATCTGCAGGATACTCTAGAAAATATTCGCAGAATTTTCTTGGAATACTCCCCAGAAATCCTTTGGAACTTTCCTCGGATTTTTTTTAGGAGAGCTTTAAAATTATTCTCAGAAGACCACTGGAATTATATTTGGAACTCTTCGTGATTTTTTTTCTCAGAATAAGATGCAACTGAATTTCCTTTAGAGTTACAGAAATTTTTCCCGGAATTCGCTTGAAATTTGGCTTAAAATCCTTTTGGAATTTCACTCAAAATTTGATTTTCTCGGTATTTTTTTTCGAAATTATCTTGGAACTATCTGCAGGATGCACTTAAAAATTATCCGCAAAATTTTCTTTGAATTCTCTCCAGAAATATTTTGGAACTGTCCTAAGAATTCAATATCCTTGAGGTGCTTTTCGGAATATTTTAGAACTTTTTTTCTCAGAACACCATGGAACTGAAATGCTCCTAAAGTTTCAGAAGAATTTCCTCTATATTCTCCAGAAATTCTTCCCAAAATGAGCTTGATGTTATCCTCGGAATTTCCTTGAAATTTTCCCCAACATCCTTTTGGAATTTCATTCAAAATTTGATTCTCTCTGTGTTCTTTTCGAAATTATCTTGGAACTATCTGCAGGATTCACTAGAAATTATTCGCAGAATTTTCATGGAATCATCGCCAGAAATCTTTTCTTTTGGAACTTGTCTTCAGAATTCAATACCCTTGAGGTTCTTCTCGGAAGTCAAGTTTAAGTTGTCCGTCCATTCATCAAAACGTTGTAGTTTTTCTACCAGAAATGTTCAATAAAGCTTGCCCCTCCATTCACAAGAACTGTGCAATTTTTACATCAGGAATTTTCAATTCAGCTTGGCCCTCCATGCAGCAGATTGTTGCAAATCTTACACTAGGAAATTTCAATTGACCAGAACAAGGCAAATTTTCCACCGTTAATTTTCAATAAAATCTTCTTATTGGTGCAGATTTCCTTTTTCATTTTCCACCAGACATTTTCAAGATAGATTGTTTCTCCTATCATCAGAATATTGCAGGTTTTCGACCAAATAAAGCTTGCCTCTATTTTCAGATTTTTCATCATAAATTTTCAGTAAAGCAGCTTCCCTCCAACCATCAGAATGGTGCAAGTTGTTCACCAGAAATTATTATTAAAGTTAGTTCCTTTATTGAGCGAAAGGTTGCAAATTTAAGACCAAAAATTTTCCGTAAAGCTTGCCCATCCATTCACCAGAACGGTGCAGATTTTTCTCCAGAAGTTTTCAATATAGCTTATATTTAAATAAAGCTTGTGCCTTCATTCACCAGACCAGTGCAAGTTTTCAACCAGAAATTTTCTGTTCATTTCTTTTATCAGAGCGATACAAATTTTGCACCAGAAATTTTCAATAAAGCATTTTCCTCCATTCATCAGAACGGTGCACCAAAAATTGTCAGTGAAGTTTGTTTCACCATGCACCTTTGTGGTGCAATTTTCAGGCGTTGCCTCTTCATGTACCAGAATGGTGCAAATTTTCCAACATAAATTTTCAATGAAGCTTGCATTCATCAGAACGATGCAAATTATGCACCAGAAAAATGAATAAACCTTGCTTCTACATTCACCACAGTGTTGCGAACGTTCCACCAGAATTTTTCAGTTAAATATGCAACTCCAAATTTTTAGCGTGATTCAATTTTTCCACCAGAGTTATTCATTTTGATTAGTCCCTTCATGCACCACCTTGATGATATGTTTACACCAGAATTATTCAAAAAAAAAAAAAGCTTTTTCCACGATTTACCACCAGGAAGGTGAATTTTTTCAACCTTAAATTTACCCTCTTCTTTTAACCCTCCATGAACAACCATGAAAAAAAAAATACTCCAGAAATTTTTTGTATGTACCAAAAAATTTCATTGAAGTTTGTCCCTTCATGTACCTTTGTGATGCAATTTTCATGGAATTGCCGGAATTGACGCAATAAAAGGTTTTCAGTGCCCTTATAGTAAGAAATGAAGTTATTTTACCTTCAAATCAAGTTATCAAGAAATCTAGTTATTTTATATCATAATTTGGAAATGTAGAAATAAACATCTTATTTATAAAAGGTACCCACCTTGCCCCTAGGTTCCCATATATGGCAGCTTGATTTAACCACTTTGAAGGGAACATCATAGTTAGTCTTCGTTACCGTCCAATCCACCTTTGTATTAATAGCTGAATTTAAATTGAAATTCTTACGGATAATCGAATGCCCTACCAGATTGCTATTTAAAATTTAACAAATCGATGCAAGGGCAGAATATTCAGAAGGGCATCCAAGGCAACAGATGGTGCACTTTTCATTGCCCCTGTCATTGACATACAAGCAAGTCCTTGCAGTCTTCCAAACTTCATTTGAGCGGTTACTTCATTTATTTTGGGCCACCATATCAGTGAAGCATAGGTAATTTTTTGTCGAACCAGTATACCATATTTGGTCGTGGTCCCCATGTTTTCCCCACTGCAAACCCATAGCACATTTCTAGCCTTTGTGATAACCTTATCGAGATGAGAGTTCCAATTTAGTTTCCGGTCCAAAGTAACACCTAGGTATTTAGCCTCTACCGCGAACTCAATTTGAACCCCATCTAAAGTAGGCTGTACCAACATAACTTGTGTTCTTTTGGTGAAAGGTACTGTGACAGTTTTCAAGGGTTTACATTTAAGCCCTCTCTCCTACACCACTTGAAGATCATTTTTTGTTAATTATTTTATTTGTACAGGCTCAATCGAATGAACTTTACAGAGCCAAGTTATCATTTTCGTTATACATTATACATAAATGTCTTACATCTAAAATTAAAGGATTTGACTCGCGGTCTTCTCGAGGTTAGTGGATGACAATTGTTTGGATCGGGAGAGGGAGAAGGAGATTTGGTCTTGAAGATCATGTTGAGCGCAGTTTGTAACGGATTAGAAATCGTATTTTCATACTTTCTACACACCATAATGGCCAAATCATCTGTCCAAACTTTTAAGGAGTTCGTCCACTACTAAAGATCACAATAAGGGTGATAGTATCCCTCCTTGAGGGTAACCTTTCACCGATCTTATAGTTAGTTGGGCATCTCCAAGATCAGCAGATTTTTCTCGATCTGTGAGTATTGCCATTATCGAAAGAATAAGGCAGTTATCCAAGCCTTTTGCCTCCATAGCTGAAAGCATTGAGCTGTCGAATGCATTGTCGAATGCACCTTCAATATCGAAAAAAGCAACCACGGCTATTTCCTTGGCTTTAACCGATTTATCGATTTTATTAACTTTACTAATTTTTTAACTAATTTTATTTATTGTAGAGCCGTTATCGTAGATTTACCTGATTGATAAGCAAATTGGAATTTGCTAAGCTTGCTGATTTGATGAAGTCTAGATTTTTTGTTTTTCATTGTCTTTAACAGAACAGATAAAAAGGTTTATAGGTCCAAAGGCTTTCGGAGTCGTTTTACTCTTTTTCCCGTTTTTGGAATGAAAACAACCCGAAGTTTTCTCCATGCTTTTGGTATGTAGCTCAGAATAAGACCGGATTTGAATAGTTTAGTAAGGAGGGGCTGAGCGTTTCTTTCCCCCGGTTGAAGCTGGGAATATTTCATCTTTCCCGGCTGACTTGAAAGGAAGAGAGTAGAAAGCAAGCAAGCACTACTTTGAGGAAGGTACGAATCGGGTTGATCATCTCTCTGTACCAAACTCCCCAGTTGATGGTAAAATCGTAAAATGGTACCCCTCACCATCCCTCTCCAACTGGGGAGTTTGGTAAAGAGAGATGATCAACCCGATTCGTACCTTCCTCAAAGTTGTCCTTACTCGCTTTCTACTCTCAATATACAATTTTCACACTGCCGTACTCTAACGGAACTATCAACTCCATACTTTCATCTCCTTATCTAGCGTATAAAATGACCACTTTAAGTCTGTTATATCAGCGCAATATCAGCGAAAAATGAGTGAAATATTTTATTTAGTTATTCAATATTTGAATCATGACATCAAACGTCAAACGTCGAATCATCGCCTGATTTAGCTCCAATGCATGATAACCATCTCCATTTTCTAATGTGATTCCTTCCTACTCAAACTTTCAAACCCATCCAAGCTTCCTCCTCATTTGTCCGTGGTGGCTTATGTTGATACGAAGCTTAATTCAGGGTTCAGTTCCAGCTTTTGCCCGACGATGATACGACGTTGTTACACTTATTCAGAGGATCGTTTTGAGATGTCTAGCATTTCACTGCATGAATCGTACACTCCCACAAACATACGCATCCTCCATCCCACCCACACGGCTCAACACGTACATCACTTTGCACTCTAATCCTTATCATCATCATCGTCATCCGGTATCAACAGAGCCACAATAATACACCAGCACCAGCATCAGCACCAGGATCAACAGGCACATTTCCGAGGAGTCCCTATTTGCGTTGCTAAGTAGAAGATGCATGCAGACCGTGCTTTCGTATCGTATTTCCTGTTGAAACTTACTACCCCAAAGAAGCAAGACTCGTGTCTATTCCCATCCCAGTCAGTGCAGGCAGGGAGCATTATCTTCGAGCTGAGATATTACGGACGGATTACTTAATGTAAATGTATGTTAATGTATTTGCTTCCCCTCTCCTCAGTACGGGCGGGGATTGCTTTTTGAGTTTGTAAAATTTAAGATTCGAGCCGTATGTACGGGATTGGAAGAAGGGAAAGTTCGCATCAGTTTGGAAAGATTCTACGAGAGTAGTTTCAATTTAGTCGCCCCCCCCCTTCCTAGGTGCAACAATGCAACAATGAAGCAAGAAAGTGTAGTGGGTAATGAAGCGAAAAAGGTTGTTCAAATTGAATATTTGTTGGGAAAAGTTATTTGTTTCCCTTCTGTGTTGCCTCGTGACGGGAAAGTTTCTTGTGCTGATTGAAATAAATGGAAATACATTTTTTATTGAATTGATCAGTTCTTTCGATCGTTGCGGACTTTTATATTTACAGGAAGGCAGATGTATATCATTCTCTAGGAATTTTGTAGAATTTTCTACAATTATAGGTTGCCCAATTTTTCTGTTGTTTTCAATTCCCCAATTTTAAATTTTCCAATGTTCAATAGTCCAATTTTCAATTGTTCGGTTCTAAATTGTTCTAAGTGTCCAATAATTTTAAATTGTCTAGTTTTCAATAATTCAATTTTTAATTGTTCTATTTTAAATTGTCTAATTTTCAATTGCCTAATTTTCAATTGTCCAATTTTCAATTCCACAATTTTCAATTGTACGATTTTTGAGTGTTTAATTTCAAATTACCCAATTTTCAACTATCAAATTTTCAATTGTTCAGTCTTCAAATTTCAGTTGTCCAATTTTCGTGTCCGATTTTCAATTGTACACTTTTTAACCGTTCAATTTCAATTGGTCCAATTTTCCAATTTCCATTGTTAAGGTTTCAAATGTCAAATTTGTTAATTGTCTAGTTTTCAATTGCCTAGTTTTCAATTGTCCAAATTTCAATTGTACATTTTGAACTGTAAAATTTTTAATGGCCTATCTTTCAACTGTCCAATTTTCAATTTTCGAATTTTCAACTCTTCAATTGTACAATTTTCAGTTGTCTAAAAAAGGATAATAAATATAAAACTATCCAAATTTCAATTTTCTTATTTAAAATTGTCTAATTTTTCTCTGAACTCTTCAATTGTATTTTCAACTTAAAAATTTCAACTATCAAATATTCAACACTTCAATCTTCAGTTGTCCAATTTTAAAATGTTCAAATTTCAATTGTCCAAATTCCAGTTGTCCAATTTTCAATTGTTAAATTTTAAACTGTCGTATTTTATACTGTCCATTTTTCAATTGACTAATTTTCTATTTAAAATGTCAATTGTCCAATTTTCAATTGTTCAATTTCTAGTTGACCAATTTTCAACTGTCGAATTTTCAGCTATCCAATATTCAATAGTAAAATTTCCATTTGTTTAATTTTCAACTGTCTAATTACCATCGGTCCAATTTTAAATAGTTGGATTTTTAAATTGTCCAATTTTCATTTTTATAATTTTAAATAGTCCTAGTTTCAGTTTCCCAATTTACAACTCCCAATTTTCAATTGTACAATTTTCAAGTGTCCAATTTCGAACTACCCAATCTTCAATTATCAAATTTTCAATTTTTCAATCTTCATTTTTCAGTTGTCTAATTTGTTTATTTCATTGTTAATTTCAATTGTCCACTTTTTAACTGTCCAATTTTAATCTGTCCAATTTTAATTTGTCCAAATCTGTCTGTCAATTGTCTAATTTGTCATGATTAAATTTTCAAATGTCAAATTTTAAATTGTCTAATTTTCAAATGTCCAAATTCCAGCTGTCCAATTTTCAATTGTTAAATTTTAAACTGTCCTATTTTATACTGTCCATTTTTTATTTTAAATTATCTTATTTTCAATTGTCTAACTTTATATTGTACAATTTTTGATTATCCAATTTTCAACTATCCAATTTTTAATTGTTCTATTTTAAATTGACCAATTTTATTTTTTCCAAATTGCCTAAATTCCAATTTTCAATTTTCTTATAAAAATAAATTTCAAATTGTCCAAATTTTCGTCTGTTCAATTTTCAATTGTCCAATTTTCAGGTGTCCAATTTTCAATTGTGTAATTTTTAATTGCCTAATGTTTAATTGTTATATTAAAAATTGTCCAGTTTCCATTTGTCTAATTTTCAATTGTTACTGTTTTATATTCAATTATTCAGTTTTCATTTGCCCAGTTGTTAAATTTTAAAATATCCAATTTTAAATTGTTCATTTTCAGTTGTTCATTTGTCATGTGTCCAATTTATATTTGTTCAATTTTCAACTGCCCAATTTTAAATTCTTCAATTTTCAATTGTATAATTTTCAATTGTCCAATTTTCAATTGTCTAATTTTCCATTGTTAAATTTTCCATTGTTAAATTTTCAACTGTTCAATTTTTAATTGTCCAATTTTCAACCGTCCAATTTTCAATTGTCAAATTTTCAACTGTCCAATTTCCAATTACCCAATTTTCAGTTGTTTAATTTTCAAGTGTCCAATTTTCAATCGTCCACTTTTTAACTGTCCAATTTTAATCTGTCCAATTTTCAAGTGTCTAATTTTTCATTGTTAAATATTCAAATGTCAAATTTTAAATTGTCTAATTTTCAATTATCCAATTTTCCACATTGGTGTTTTCAATTGTATTTTCAACTTTCAATTTCAACTTTCCAATATTCAACGCTTCAATCTTCAGTTGTTTAATTTTAAAATGTTCAATTTTCGATTGTATAAATTCCAGTGGTCCAGTTTTCAATTGTTAAAAATTAACCTGTCCAATTTTCAATTGTCCAATTACCATCAGTCCAATTTTAATTTTTAAATTGTCCTTTTTCATTTTTAATATTTTAATATTTTCAATTGTTCAAGTTCCAATTTCCCAATTTGCAACTGTTTTCAAATGTCCAATATTCAATTATTACATTTCCAACTGTCCAATTTTGAATTATCTTATTTTCAATTGTTTAACTTTCTATTGTACAATTTTTGATTATCCAATTTTCAACTGTCCAATTTTTAATTGTTCTATTTTAAATTGTCTAATTTTCAATTGTCCAATTTAATTTTGTCCAATTTTTAATTCCCTAAAATCCGATTTTAAATTTTCTAATAAAAATAAATTTCAAATTGTCCAAATTTTCGTCTTTTCAATTTTCATTGTCCAATTTTTAGGTGTCTTATTTTCAATTTTGTAATTTTTAATTGCCTAATGTTTAATTGTTAAATTTAAAATTGTTCAGTTTCCATTTGTCTAATTTTCAATTGTTTTTTTTTTTAGTTTTTTGATTTTCAATTATTCAGTTTTCAATTGCCCAGTTGTTAAATTTTCAAATGTCCACTTTTAAATTGCCCATTTTCAGTTGTTCATTTGTCATGTGTCCAATTTTTAGTTGTTCAATTTTCAACTGCCCAATTTTAAATTCTTCAATTTTCAATTGTATAATTTTCAATTGTATAATTTTCAATTGTATAATTTTCCATTGTTAAATTTTCAATTGTCCAATTTTCAATTGTCCAATTTTCAACTGTCCAATTTTCAATTGTCCAATTTTCAATTGTCCAATTTTCAATTGTCCAATTTTCAATTGTCCAGTTTCCCAATGTTCAATGTTCAATTGTCCAAATTCCAGCTGTCCAATTTTCAATTGTTAAATTTTAACCTGTCCTATTTTATACTGTACATTTTTCAATTGTCTAATTTTCTATTTACAATGTACATTTATCCAATTTTCAATTGTTGATTTTCTAGTTGACTTATTTTCGACTGCCGAATTTTCAGCTATCTAAAATTCAATGTTAAATTTTCAATTGTACAATTTTCAAGTGTTCAATTGTTCAATTTTCAATTGTCAAATTTTCAATTGTCCAATTTTCAATTGTCCAATTTTCAATTGTCCAATTTTCAATTGTCCAATTTTCAATTGTCCAATTTTCAATTGTCCAATTACCATCAGTCCAATTTCAAATTGTTTCATTTTTAAATTGTCATAGGTTCATTTTTAATATTTTCAATAGTCCTATTTTCAATTGTTCAAGTTCCAGTTTCCTAATTTACAACTGTCTAATTTTCAAGTCACTAATATTCTAGTATTACATGTTCAATTGTTCAATTTTAAATTAACTTATTTTCAATTGTCTAACTTTCTGTTGTACAATTTTTGATTATCCAATTTTCAACTATCCAATTTTTATTTGTTCTATTTTAAATTGTCTCATTTTCAACTGTCCAATTATATTTTGTACAATTTTCAATTGCCTAAATTCCAATTTTCAATTTTCTAGTAAAAATAAATTTCAAATTGTCCAAATTTTCGTCTGTTCAATTTTCAATTGTCTCATTTTCAATTGCGTAATTTTTAATTGCCTAATATTTAGTTATTAAATTTAAAAGTTTATCCAAAATTTTCCATTTGTCTATTTTTCAATTGTTATTTTTTTAGCTGTTGATTTTCAATTATTCAGTTTCCAATTGCCCAGTTGTTAAATTTCAAATGTCCAATTTTAAATTGTCCATTTTCAGTTGTTCATTTGTCATTTGTCCAATTTTTAGTTGTTCAATTTTCAACTGCCCAATTTTAAATTCTTCAATTTTCAATTGTGTAATTTTCAACTGTCCAATTTTCAATTGCCCAATTTTCAACTGTCCAATTTTCAATTGTCTAATTTTCAATTGTTAAATTTTTCATTGTTACATTTTCATTGTTAAATTTTCCATTGTCCAATTATCCAATTTTCTATTATCAAATTTTCAATTGTTCATTCTTCATTTTCCAGTTGTCTAATTTTCAAGTGTCCAAATTTCAATTGTCCACTTTTTAACTGTCCAATTTTAATCTGTCCAATTTTCAAATGTCAAATTTTAAATGGTCTAATTTTCAATTATCCAATTTTCAACAATGGTTTTTTCAATTGTATTTTTAACTTTAAATTTTTAACAATCCAATTTTCAACGCTTGAATCTTCAGTTGTCCAATTTTATAATGTTCAATTTTCAACTGTCCAAATTCCAGCTGTCCAATTTTTAATTGTTAAATTTTAACCTGTTCTATTTTATACTGTTCATTTTTCAATTGTCTAATTTTCTATTTACAATGTACATGTATCCAATTTTCAATTGTTCAATTTCTAGTTGACCAATTTTCGATTGTCGAATTTTCAGCTATCCAAAATTCAATTGTTAAATTTTCAAGTGTTCAATTGTTAAATATTCAATTGTCAAATTTTCAATTGTCCAATTTTCAATTGTCCAATTACCATCAGTCCAATTTTAAATTGTTCAATTTTTAAATTGTCCTATTTTCATTTTTAATATTTTCAATAGTCCTATTTTCAATTGTTCAAGTTCCAGTTTCCCAATTTACAACTGTCTTATTTTCAAATGTCCAATTTTCAATTATTACATTTTAAATTGTCCAATTTTAAATTATCTTATTTTCAATTGTCAAACTTTCTATTGCACAATTTTTGATTATCCAGTTTTCAACTATCCAATTTTCAATTGTTCAATTTTAAATTGTCCTATTTTCAATTGTCCAATTTTAAAATGTCCAATTTTCAGTTGTCCTCTTTTCAACTGTCCTATTTTCAATTGTCAAAATTCTAATTTTAAATTTTCTAATAAAAATAAATTTCAAATTGTGTTTCAACGGTCTAATTTTCGTGTGTCCAATTTTCAGTTGTGTAATTTTTAATTGCTTGATGGTCAATAGTCCAATTTTAAATTGTCTAGTTTCCTTTTGTCTAATATTCATTTGTCTAATTTAAAATTGTTATTTTTTTAGCTGTTTGGTTTTCAATTATTCAGTTTTCAATTGTTCAATTTTCAACTGTCTAATTTTCAGTTGCCCAATTTTCAATTGTAAAATTTTAAAATTTCCAATTTTCTACTGTCCAATTTAAAATTTTTCAATTTTCAATTGTATTATTTTCAATTGTCTAATTTTTAACGGTTCAATTTTAAAATGTTAAATTTTGAAATGTCCTATTTTAAATTGCATAATTTGCAATGGTCCTAATTGTCATTATCCAATTTCTAATTGTCCAATTTTGAGTTGTCCAATTTTCGCTTCTCCAACTTTAAAGTGTCAAATTTTCTTCGTCCCGTGTTGGATTATTAAATTTTAAGTTTGATATGGGGCACAACGTGAAGTTTTTGGGCAGCTGTCCTTAACTTCATCACTTTTGAAAATTTACGATCGGATTGCATGCTCCACTAAAAATGGTGCATTTCTTTATAAAATAGAAACGAAAATCATTGGCAGCTCATGGACGGACAATTGATTCGTCTCGGTTTCATCATATCAAATGACTGCATCCATCCATCCAACACAGTTCCGTAGGATCTGGGTCAAACGGACAATGCTTCTTTGTACGTTTATTTTGCTCCTCTCTGAAGGCTCATATCACATGTCAGAGCTGATTTACGGTTCAATTCACTAGATCAAATCATCACCGATAGTGCTTTCTGCAGCTTTGTTGTGCTCCCCTGTGGGGAGATCGATGCGTACATAATCTAGTCCTATCACCAACCCGTATATGTTTGCTTTTGCACTCTGACACCGAGGCAATCAAATGGATTGTGGGAATTGATTGGACGGCGTTCGAGCCACAAAAACCATGTTTGACATAGGAGTATTAGAAGCAATGGTCCAGTAATGGTTTGAAAGCCAAGGGTTGTAAATATTTCATAATAATTTTGACTTCACAAACGACCCTTAAACCTTTCGTTGAAATTCAAATATTTACTTAGGACTTCCGATACAGAAATTTTTGCTTCCAGCACACAGATGTGAACAAACAAAATGGAACGAGCTGCTGTGTCAAGTACATTCGTTTGCCAAATATAGCACGCACACACACGCAGCATACTTGCTCTTCAGCTGTGGGACTCATTAAATTAGAAGTACCCAATCTACCGGTGTACCGGCATTCGCCAAAAATAGCCCCTTTCGCTTTTCATAAAAGCAGCAGCGGAGAGTAGAAAAAAGCAAATGTTAAATTTAATTAGCCTCGAGTGCCCTCGTATGTTTACTACTTCAATTTGACCTTCTCCCTGTAGAAAATTCAAACACACACATTTAACGTGAATAATGCGCACTCTGGAACACATGGGGATGAGTTCCATGCTGGGTTTTATCTACGGTATTATAAACGGTCTTGGAATTTTAGCAAAACTGCGCCTGAAAGTAGACTCCACTGCGACTCGATAGGATTCACTATTTTCTTCAGTGCAATAGTTTTTACACTCCTTTACAGCGATCGAATTCTAAGAAACTTTGTATAATTGTTCGCTGTGGGTAGGTCATCAAATTAGTGCTGGATTTTGGGCATTTTGACACGCGCCTTATTTTTCAAAATGGCGCATTCGATATTTTTCAATACCGCTCCTCTTCCAATAGAAATGACGTGTGAAACAAAGTAGAGCAGTTTCAGGCCAATTAAAAAAAATTATAATTTTTCACTCTCCAATTTGTATGCGGTTTGGCATAATTGTTTGTTATGGGCAATCAATGACATTTGTGCTAAAATTCTGCCATTTTGAATCTTGCGTGTTTTTTTTTCAAAAATGGCGTGTTCATTATTTTTCATTAAATCGTAGTTCAAAAACGTGACTTCTAGTCTAAATGACGTCTGAGACAAAGTTGTGGGGAAAGTGTTAAATATTTAAATAACAAAAAATATCCTTATGCAATATTTTAGTTTTTTTAATAAAAACCTTGCTAAAAATGGATGCTTTTAAAATATTGAAAACCTTATACACTTAAAAATAGACAAAAATCGTAGAACAACAACTTTTGATCAATTTTTTAAACTAACAAGTTCCATAATGTTGTTTTCCTAGTCCTTTCAATTCGTCCAAGATCTCACAGCATGCATAACGCTCTCCAAGCATCAGGAAAGACCATAAACCTTTTTTTTTTTACGAATTTTCATCTAAACTAATTTCCAAAAATTTCCAAAACAAATTCTGGAGTTTTAAAATATATAGCAAGCCAAGTTCTAAAATATATAGTTAGCCAATCCATAGCAAAACGATATAGTGGTTCTCATAATTTTGTAAAAATTTTAGTTTTGTTCATTCTCACAAAATATTAGATCCGTGTTTTTTATTTATTTTGGAATTAGGGTGACCACTTCCATGTTAGAATGGTCCAAAAAATTGATTTTGTTTCAAAAATGACTTTTTTTTCAAAAAATCATAACTTTTGAACCACTGACTGGGCCAATTTAAAATATCAAAATATCAAATGAAAGATTATTATTGATCTGGAAAAATATATGGGATTTTGTATTAAAAAACATTGATTGCATTTGTTTTTTATGGTTTTCATGGTTTGTAGACAGAGGGCGCAATATTTTTCCTTTGCTTTTTTACACAACATATCGAAAAATCTATCGTTTTTTTTCGTTTTTGAGTTATTTTTTTAGGTTATCAAGTTTTGGGTTTTCGCTTAATGCTCCTATGCGATTAGACTACCATGCATCTCCATTGATTTATAGCGACTATGGGCACGACGCATGCTAGTCTAGTCGCATAGGAGTTTTGAGCAAAAGCGCAAAACTTGATGAACTAAAAAAAAAAAAAAAAATAAAAAAACATATTTTTAATTATCTTTTATTTGATATTTCGATCTTTGAAATCGGCGTAGTTGTTCAAAAGTGAGCTTCTAAAATTGTGGCTGAACTCATACGAAGTTCCTTGAACTTAAAACAACATCCCAGCACTTCTATGAAGTCGTACGAACTTCCTCAAATTGCTACGTAATTCGCTTGACTCCTACAATATTTTCAGTATTCCTGTTATTCCTGTGAAGTATGCTGCACTCCCGCAAAATTCCTTGAGCTTTTTAGAATTTCGTTGGGTTTCGTACGAAATTCTTTGAAGTTAAACACAATTGAAACAAATGAATTTTTATGGAATTGCCCGATCTATTTTAAGTCTTATGAAGTTAAGTAGTCTTAAGAAGCTATTTTCAGTTTTGAAAAGTGATCTGATTTCATGACGTTTCTTAAAATAATCCAAAGTTCCCATAAGTACAATGAAGATTACCAAACTTGTATAAGGTTTTCCTGAATTTTTACAAAGCAACCCTACATTTCTTAAAAATTTTCTGATGCTCTATGGATTTCCCTGAATTTTTATTAAATTTCTCGAATTTCTTTGGTGTAATCTGAATATCGAAAAGCCCCTAAAATTAAAAAAAAAAATCTAATGTCGGCCAAATAAATGTCCCGACAGAATTTCGCCAAATTTATCTAAAATTCGTTTATTTTCAGCAATGTTTGAGAAAGTTCTACATAGTTCACTGAACTTATGCAAAACTTGCTGAAGTTCTACAAAATTCTCTGAAGTTCTACGAAGATCAATGAGTGCACAGTTCAATGAATATCTACGAAGTTTTCAAAAGTGCTACGATGTTTCTTGAAGATCTATGAAGCTGCTTGACATTCTACACACTAAGATTATTATCTGTGAAAAATAACAGAAATACTGTGAAAAATCACCAAACTGTATACTGAACGTTCAGCTGTTGAGATTTCGGTAAAATTTCACAGAAATATTTAAAATAATCTTAGTGTGTACAACGTTCCTTTTTACTTTCAAGACTTTCTCCGAGCTGATATGAAGTTCTCAGAAAATAAACTGATGTTCTCTTAACGTTTACGAATTGCTCTTGGCTTCTAAGAAGATTCCTGAACTTCTGGAAAGACTCTGTTTGATAAATCTGAAATATTGAACATAAGGCCCATAATTTTTAAAATTAGCAGTGACGACATGTAAAGACATCTTGTCGATAACGTTGATTTATTTTTTCTAAATGCACCTAAATCCCTAGGATGATTGATTCCCGCTTTATGTCAAAGTAAACAGGTAGTGAAAATTTGATGTGATGATGATGAGAGTTTGCCACCTAAACTAAAATCCTGAGTGCGGCTCTGCTTATGGCCCATAGCGAACAACGATGCAAAGTGATATGGAATTCAGAGAGCGTAAAATTTGATCGATTCATCAGTTATGTTTTTGATCTGAGAACAGAAAAAGACAGTTTTTGAACTCTGATAAGCCTCTTTTGAACGTATCTGAATCTGATTACCTATCGTTAAATTCGCGTACAACAGAAGCAAAGTAGACACCCTCGATTCATGCCTAAAGATAGCTGTACTGCGGGCACTCGGAGCAGAAGAACGAAACATGAGCATGTGCATGAGCATGAGCATAATTGACCGCCCACGGTTGCTACTCTGTTATTGCCAGACCAGCTGTAATTACACAGAGAACCAATAGACGATGCTTGGGACTAGCAATCATCCTCAATGTGTAAAAACTGGTGATATCGAATTAGGCAATACCAACGCCAGCCACGCCATGAACGCAGGTCAAGAAAGGAATGGGTAGGAATGTGTTGACGTGACACTCGATTTGATGGAAGTCGAGGAGTACTCTGCACTTCCACGAGGAATCACAGGGATGTTGGGTAAGAGGGTAGGGTTTGCAGCAGGGTTCGTTTTGGTAAACGATAAGCTGAATTGATGTCCTAACGATCGTATAACGCGAAGGAGCTTGGGATTGAACCCACGGTCTTCTGCTCAGTAAACAAAAACGTTTGCTACTAGGCAAACGAGCTCCTTTTTAATCATCGAGTTGCTGTTATTGCCATGTAGTCATATTAACAAATAAAACGATGGACGAATCTTGATGTGGATGGGCTTGAGATTAGACTAAGGATGTTCTGCTCAGTAAGCAAAAACGGTTGCTCTAAGGCCACCGAGCCCCTCATATCACATCATACCGTTACTCAAGTTGTTATAACTATTCAAACCCGGCACCGACGACAACGAAAGGTTTAGCTAAATACACGATAAACAAGCGATCTTACCATTCATTTTTAATATCCTGGGAGTAATAAATAAATTCTTAAAAAAAAATAAAAGTAATGCATAGACTCGGAGCAGAAGAACAAAACAAGCGAGAAACTGAAGGAATGCAAAAAACCTCTTCTGCCCAGTGCACATCCATTCAAACGCTTGACATTAGATGATTTTGGATTAAGAAAATATGATAATTTAAATTTCATATAATTACTGAAGCTTATAATCAAATTTTAAGATCTTCATTTGAGCCTTAATAAATAGACCGAATGGAGAAAAAAATTATCTAGATTTTCACATATAACCAATATAAATATTAAAATGATATAAAGATTCCCGATTTTAGTCCTGTTCAAGCTTATTTCCTCCTTTTCAGACGGTAAAAATATGTCTTAAAGAACGAGAGCATTTTTTTAGCATGATTGACCGCCCGCGGATGCTAGTGCGTTATTGCCAGATTAGCTGTAATTACACAGATAAACAATAGATGATGCTTGGGACCAGAATTCATATTCAATGTGTAAAAACTGATGATCTCATACTTTAAAATAGGCAATACCAGCGCCGGTCGCGTTCGAATGCAGGTAACTTAGGGGATGGGTAGGAATACGTTGACGTGAAACACTCGTGTTGTACGAAGTGAGACATCTTCTAGAATTCCACGAAGAATCACTGGGATGTTGTATAAAATGGTTGGGCATGGTTCGTTTTGGTAAACAATAAGCAAAATTGATGGCCTAGCGATTCTATAACGCGAAGGAGCTTGGGATTGAACCCACGGTCCAGTGATGCAAAATATCATGACACTCACTCGACACTCGTCAAAGCATCAACCGACTTCTGCTGACAGAACGTTTTGTCACGCAGTGAGAGGTTCAGCCGTGGCAAACAACTATCACCAGTAATGATCGCTGCTCACAGGCAAAACCTAACACTCACTGCTGATGATGTAAAGCATAACGAAAACAGTGACGACTTCCGCAGTACGATGATGAGAAAAAGCGAAACGACAGAAGAAAATGAAAACGATGACTGTGTGAGTTACGGAAGCTTTTGGGCTCACTCACCAACACACTCACATAAGCAAGCAAAGCAGCAACTGCTTCAAAACGAGCACAGATGAGTGTCGCGATTGACGGGAATAACCAGATCGGTGATGGATCACCACCGAAGATGACATTCACCAGTTGCTTTTTACTTCCTTTGTCAACTTGATGGATAAAGAGTGCTTCGACAAGCACATTGATAGAAATGTACCATCAGCTATTTGACGATCGTGATTGTTATAGCTCGAAACTCTGCCACGGTCTTCTGCTCAGTAAGCAAAAACGTTTGCCACTAGGCAAACGAGGTCCTTATATTACAACACACCACGTGCGATCGAGTTGTTGTTGTATGCATATTAATAAATAAAGCGATAAACGAATCTTTAATGTGGAGGGGCCTGAGATTAAACTCTAATATTTTCAATGTGTTTTTTATGTTACTTCATACGCGAAGTTAGCGTTTGAACACATAAAAAACACATTAAATGTAACAACTCAAGGCGGGAGTAGCCGTCAACAATGTTGATGATGGTACAGCACGCAACAACCACCCTACTGCTTTCTTTCTGAGATGATCACGTTGGTCATGACGAGAGGAGCAACACAATAGTTGGGTAAAGAAGAATTGCATTATAACACACCATCGACTGGAAATGCTCTTGCAAACGTGGTACTTTAGGTAGTGATTAAACGTCGCTAGAACTATTCCACAGCCGCAGTCAGTTATGAGCAGAAGGAGGACGCACATCTTTTACCTGTAGACTTGAAGACATACTTCATGTCTCCGCGTACATCGTACGGGTTAGGCAAAAGATGTGCGTCAGACTTTAAAAAACTGTCGCATTAATGGCCCTTTGCTCATTTTCAACTTCTATTCAATTTTCATACTGCCGTACTCTAACGGAACTATCCATCTACCCTCTTCTAAAGATCATTCTCTAGCTAATAAATTATCACACTAAAGCTTCATGTTAAATGCTCCAACCAACTCTAATATTTTGTTCAGTGAACAAAAGCGGTCGCTCTAAGGCCATCGAGCCCCTCATATCACATCAATCCAATTATGATCGAGTTGTTGTTCTAACCATTCAAATACGGCACCAACGACGACAAGTTTCGCAATACATACGAAAAGCAAGTGATGTGACTATAAATTTATTTAATATGAAAGGACCTGGGAGTTTTTCTAAGGCAGCCGAGTCCCACTTGTGATCAAGTTGATGCTGTAATCATTCAAATTCGACGGCGGTGCCCCTTATGGATATCAAGCTACAAAAAAGCACTAAGGCCATAATTAAATTCTACTTTTACGCGGCGTCTAGACTTTTGTAACCTCTCGGAAAGGTTCAGCTCGTATTCCAGTGGACGTCACCTGTTGTAGTCAAAGCTCCTCGTATGCTGCTACTTCTGCAAACCTCTTCGCTGACTTCTTCCGAACCGTCAACGAAGTCGATCAGGCTTCACCTTCGAAGCATTGCATCGATAATTTACCCAGTTTTCATATTAGCCGTGAACCAGCTCAATTTCAGTCATGATGATATCCACAAAGCCCTCTGACGCTTCGAAACACCCAGATCCTGATCGTATTCCACCTTCATTAATCAAGAATTGTGCAGCATCGTTGGCCACTTCCGTCATGGCTTTTGAGACCTGGAAGTTTGCGTCAATTACTCCGATCTTCAAGTCGTGTAACATTCACAGCGTGGAAAGCTATCGTCCAGTCTGAATTCTGAATTGTTTGGCGAAAGTTCTGGAAAGTCTTCTGTATGACAAGTTGTACTCGTGGACAGCCGAGTTCCAACATGGATGTATGAAGAAACGCTCTACAATTACCAATTTGATGACCTACACTTACACTCTGATTGGTAGCATCGAGAAGCGTTTCCACAATCCCCACAATCTTGCTGTCACGTAGTTGAGCCGCCGCGGAGGTAGACTACTCCATGGATCGTTCGCTAGTTGGAATCGTACTTAACATCCACGAAGATCTCAGTAAAGGTTCATGATGCGTTCAGTATACCACCTACTTTTACCGCGGAAATTTGTTCCTCTAGTTTGAAGAAGTTCGGACTAGGCTTCGGTGGTAGGTAGATCTTAATGCCAGTAACGTACCACGAAAAGGTAATCTACCAGGTGTTACTGGGCAAAAAATGATAGCATTTTTTTCCTAGCTGTAAAGTAATTAGTTTTCAGGATCAAGGACTTATACATTTTTTTCCGAATATCGTAGTTGGTGCAGGACCATTCGGTCAAATTCCATTTTAGGCCGAACGCCATTAGGCCGAATTTAGAAAAGTGAAAGATGGAACTTAGAGTGTTCTTTGGAACACCCTGGATTAAAAAAAAAACATTGAAAGAATTCTCTGAGAAGGGACAAACTTGCACGAATTTATGAGATACCTTTTAAAATCTTCAAGATTCAGTATCGTTGAAAACATATCAAACGCATACAATTTATAAACTTTGTCTTTAAATCATTTTTTCTTAATTATGTGTTTTTGAATAATTTTAACAATCTCCTTCGTAGGTGACCAAACTTTTTCCTAATTAGAGAAAATATTTGAGAGATCTCGCTAATAGGACCTTTTTTAAATGAGTAATTTTTAGCCTATGAGCATTTTTAGCAGTTCATTCGAGTTCAAAAATTTTCATCAGAATTTTAAGCTCAATGACATGAAATATGAGCGGTTCTTTTTGAGGCTTATTTCACATTTATGGTGAAAAATGCATCAGCATGATTTAGCTTTCTTTACTTGCTGCTAAATCTTTGTTTAAGGTGGAGGTACGCTAGAGCCTTATTTCTGATGAATCCCTTCTTCACTTAGATAACTTAGGACACAAATATCAGCTCCAACAATAACAATATGAAAATGGACCCCACCGTGGAGTTGCAATTGCAAAGTGTGAAGTTGTTGTTAGTACGCTGGAAAATTGTAAGTAATAGTGCTAGTCCGTCATCATGTCGGTCATATTGGAACTCCATCAAGTATGTCTTCAAATTAAAACAACGCAGATGTCGTATGACCAATAATGGTCATGAATTTCCCTTAGCTTTTGGATATGTGGATATATTTTTTTCATATTTATGCTAGGTTGGACGCAGCTAGGTTGAATTAACTCACCTACGATGGGATTTAAACTTACCTGCACACTTAATTCAATTTTATCAAAATCAAATTTTTCTCCCGAAAATCTGGAATTAATCGTGTTTTATATCACACTGAAATCTGCGTGTGGTTGACGTGGATAGTTCAATACCCAAGGGAAGACCACCAACTCAATTTAACAATTAGTACTTCCTGGCCAAAATTACCAATTCAGAGCAATGAATTTCAAAATTAATGTTGTCAAAGCCATAATCTTCCCTAACCCTTCGAGCAAATCGTGAATATTCGGTACCCTTCAGGGTGACACTTCAGGATTATCCCATTTTTACCCAAATCACTCCTAACATTTTTAACGTGCACAAAATTTCAATCCATCCTATATATTCTTTCTATTCCCAACTTATCCCTTCTGCATGCACACAAATCAACAAGCAAGCCGTGCAGTTTTCAGGTCGATCGCGAAGCACTGTCAGTTTTCAACGATCTCCATAATAAACATGGTGTTAAAAAAATTTGATACGCGTTGAGTCGTTCAAGGTGGCGATTGTCCTGGCGCGTCATAGAGGAGACAAAAAAAAAGACAAATGAGAACATCTGAAATAAGAAGCAGTTAAAATCGTTGAACTGTTTATTTTTTAATCTGAATTTGAAAGAATTAATGAAACACACTCGATTAGTCCAATGGAAATGAAGAGAATCATAAAATTGAAACTGAACCCCAAATTTTCAAACGTTGAATGTGAAAATTCACAGATTTTGAGTGGTGCCAGTATTGCACGAATCCGACGATATATCTCGCTCTCTCATTTGTGGAGAGTCGGTCGAATATTATAGGGCAGGTGTGGGATGAGCAGGATGACCAGCAAACCGAGAAATCGGGAAAAAGCTGGGAATTTCAATGACAAATCGGGGAAAAAATTTATTAATCTTTTTTTTAGAAAAAAAGATTTTGGAGCTTTGAAAAGTTTTAAGATTCTTGGACCAGACTAAACTTTTTTGGAATTTTAAGTAGACTTTAGATTTTAGAATGGATGTCAGGGATAACAAGTTATTTCAGATGATATTAAAGCGCTCTAAGAGATTCACACACATACTTTCACTCCAAGTCACTTTTGGTTAGAATTTTTAAGTAAATCTGTGGAAAATTGCAAATCGGTTGTGAAGATCACAGTGTCGTGACCGGACCAAGGTTTCCAGCCTCGGTAACGGCTACACGAATCCGCGATGCTGCTATTCCTGCAGCTGCTGCCGCTTCTGCTGGGTTTCACAAATTTCGTTTGCGTGTTTAGAATGAAAGGTTTTTGCAGTTTCGTCGTGGAATCGATACATTCTATCAGTAGAGGGCTTTTGTAGTCCAGCTGTCACCATCCAAACATTATTTTTCACTGGGCATTGACTAAAATGGCTACTTCGATGTTTTTCTTTCGTTCTGTTTCATTTCAGTTGCATGCATCCCCATGACAATTTAAAGCACCCTCGTATCCAATGCAATCCCATTGGGAATCCCATATATATTTTTTTTTATCCATACTCTATTTTCGTCAAGACGACAAATTCAAAAAACTCTCTTCAATTACATTATTTTTACAGGCAAGCATAGTAAAATAAAATTCATCTGAATGAGTGTCGTTCCCCCTTGGTAATTGACCTAGATTTTTGGAAGCTTTGTGAAACTGAAAAATAAATGTAATCTCGGCTCCGCGAAGCTCTCTCAAATGATCCTCCGTAGCCTACATTTGGGCGAATTTTTCCATAAATCATAGCTAATTTAGGTATGGAACCCGCTCTATCCTGGTGAGATCACTGCGTGGAGATTGCAGGGAAAGGTACTGTGTTAGTTCCGTCTGTCTATTAGAGCTAAAAATAAGAAAATAATACCTCTCTGGGGAGAACGATATTAAGACGTTGAAAATTAATCTCATTATCATGGGGAAAATTTCATCCCCGGCTGTAGTTGCTAGCTGTCGTTGTCAGATCTCAAGGACCCTCGTCTCGCTTGTTATCGGATAAAGATTGGAATTATGTATGTGGAGATGGACGTTAACTTGAGTAACACAAAGGCCAAATTTATTATCACTTAAGTGGCCTATTCTTACTCTCCCTAAACTGTTCCGTTGAACCATTCACTTGCCATGTCCTTATCCATCTACATAAATTTCTACCAATGCTAATGAACATGCATCCAGCTGGCAGGCAGGCAGGCAGGCAGGCAGGCAGGTGGGCAGCCAAACGTGTAATCGATATCAATTTCGACAGCCAAACCAACGACCGGTTGGCCGGAATTGGATTGCCGATAATTATGCGGTGAGCAATTCTTTTGACGTTTACGATTGCGATAGCGCGCTCATATCCCGGCAATCGATAAATTTATCATCACCGCCATTTGCGGCCTCAAATGGTTCACCCGAACCGCACCGCTACGAGCTGCCTATTTCGGTCGTGTAGTAAAGTTTGCGGCAGTCGGGCTTTGTCTAACCACCACCCATCGATGGAAACACAGATGCTTGTTGTTTGAGGTTGGCAGATTATCGCAAAGTTTACAGAAGTCTGGAGGTTTTCCCCGGCATGAACACGGAATGTGGTTTGGATAGATCAGTTAGTATGTGAGTAGCTTCGTCGTCGTCGTGCTGTTTGCTTTGATGTTTGCTTGAGTAACCACAGTTCTGAAGCTTATAAGTTTGAGAGTATGTGGGAGCTTTCGAGACTGGTTTGGATTGAGGTTGCTCGCTGGAGCATCCTTTCAAAGTGAATTATGCAACTTATGTAACAAACCTATTCGTACGTTGGAATTTATTTCTAATGAGCAAGAGAGATAAGTTAAAGCATATGGTATAAATGATATTAGGAAAAGGGACATCTGAGAAAGAGTAGTTCAGGAGACCGGTGGAGGAAAATTTAGGATAGTAGATTATTAGAGGAAATAAAGAGAGAAAGATGAAAGTGGAAAATAGGTCTTAGGAGAGATGAATCAGATAAATTCAGATTCAGATAAATAAAGATAATTAATGGATTTGAAATATTTCAATATTTGATTCAATATCGTGCATATAGTAACTGAAAATAATAAACTATTATGTAATTATTTACCCATTATCTGCTTTCCGACACCTGTCCTTTATATGCTGACAGCTTATCTCTGATAATTGACAAATAATGAATGGGCTAAATTTTCGTTACATGATGCTTGATATCTGATAGCAAATGATTATCGACCGCAAGTGAGTGCAATTTGGTTCCATATTTCCTACCGTCATCGGCTGCTTCTTACCGATAACGGATATGTTATTAAATATCAATATTTGACAATTGTTGATTGGCAATCAATACCTTTTCACTTTTTACAAACATCTGATAGTGCATAACCCCATAAAAGTAATCGTTTTTTTTTTGGACGTTGATAATCAAACGGCTGATAGCTGCTGTTGTCAGCATTTTGGCGATAGTAATTCTCTGTTTATCTATACCCGAGCAGGAGAAAATATCTTATGAATACCAGCATACAGGGGGTAGTGGTTTCGGTCAGGGCCCCAATTGACCTGCTTTAAGAAAACCAGATAAAGTCGTGGATCTGATCGAACTTTCATTGTCATAGGCAAGCAAAACCATGAAGTTTGACACCCATATAGCTATGGTTCCAGTCATGTCCCAATCGACCACAACCAGAGCAACTCGTGGATCTGACCGAACTCCCATTGTCATAGGCAAGTAGAATCATGAAGTTTGACACCCATATTGATATGGTTCCGGTCATGTCCCCAATTGACCACATCCCCCAAGGCACGCAGAACCTGCTCCAAGATAACCAGAGCAAGTCGAGGATCTGATCGAACTTTCATTGTCATAGGCAAGCAAAACCATGAAGTTTGACACCCATATTGATATGGTTCCGGTCATGTCCCCAATTGACCACATTCCCCGGGGCACCCAAAACCTGCTTTAAGAAAACCAGAGCAAGTCGTGAATCTGATCGAACTTCCATTGTCATAGGCAAGCAGAATCATGAAGTTTGACACCAATATTGATATGGTTCCGGTCATGGCCCCAATTGACCACATCCCCCGGGCACCCAAAACGTGCTCCAAGATAACCAAAGCAAGTCGGGGATCTGATAGAACTTCCATTGTTATAGGCAAGCAGAATCATGAAGTTTGACACTCATATTGATATAATTCCGGTCATGGACCAAATTGACCACATCGCCCGGGGCACCCAGAACCTGCTCCAAGATAACCAGAGCAAGTCGTAGATCTGATCGAACTTCCATTGTTATAGGCAAGCAGAATCATGAAGTTTGACCCCCATATTGATATGGCTCCGGTCATGACCCCAATCGACCACATCCCCGGGGCACCCAAAACATGCTTTAAGATAACCAGAGCAAGTCGAGGATCTGATTGAACTTCCATTGTCATAGGCAAGCAAAACAATGAAGTTTGACACCCATATTGATATAATTCCGGTCATGGACCTAATTGATGTGGGGCACCCAGAACCTGCTCCAAGATAACCAGAGCAAGTCGTGGATCTGATCAAACTTCCATGGTCATAGGCAAGCAAAACAATGAATTTTGATACCCATATTGATATGGTTCCGGTCATGGCCCCAATTGAGCACATCCCCCGGGGCACCCAGAACCTGCTTCCAGATAACCAGAGCAAGTCAAGGATCTGATCGGACTTCCATTGTCATAGGCAAGCAAAACCATGAAGTTTGACACTCATATTGATATGGTTACGGTCATGGCCCTAATTGACCACATCCCCCGGGGCACCCAAAACCTGCTCCAGGATAACCAAAACAAGTAAAGGATCTGATCGAACTTCCATTGTCATAGGCAAGCAAAACCATGAAGTTTGACACTCATATTGATATGGTTACGGTCATGGCCCTAATTGACCACATCCCCCGGGGCACCCAAAACCTGCTCCAGGATAACCAAAACAAGTCGAGGATCTGATCGAACTTCCATTGTCATAGGCAAGTAGAATCATGAAGTTTAACACTCATATTGATATGGTTCCGGTCATGGCCCCAATTGACAACATCCCCCGGGGCACCCAAAACTAGCTTTAAGAAAACCAAAGTAAGTCGAAGATCTGATCGAACTTCCATTGTCATAGGCAAGCAGAATCATGAAGTTTGACACCCATATTGCTATGGTTCCGGTCATGGCCCCAATTGACCACATCTCTCGGGGCACTCAGAACCTGCTCCAAGATGACCATCGCAGCTCGTGAATCTGAAAATGCTTTTGGAGACATCGAGCTACAAAATCATGAGTATCGATACCTGTGTTGAAATTATTCAAGAGATTAATTCACATTACCGGAACCAATTTCGTGGAAATGGTCAAATTTCGGTTGTTTCTTAACCGATCTTGGAGCTCTTTTGCCACCAATCAATTCAAAATACCTTCTAGTTTCAGGAAAAAAAAAACAAAGTTGAGGAAATAAATCACACCCAAGAAAATACCAAGCGATGGAAAAAATCATTTTTTCAGTTTAATCACCCAGTGTTCACTCGGCTGTCGACAAAAGCAGGCTACTCTCGATGTGTGCCACGCGATCGTCTGTTTTCTCGGCAGCAACCATTGTGTGGTCCTTCTCATTGTTCTTCATCAGCAGTTCTTTCGATCGATACGTCGTCGATTTTGGAAAGCAACCGTTGAGTGATGAGCTGACTACGTTTTGCGTCCATTTCTGCAATGGAAGCGCACTACCCCCCGTTGGCGATACTGCCATACATTGAAACAACTGGAAGCGGCTCCCGTTCTGGTGGAGGAGGCTTTTTGGATAGCGGAAGATAAAGTGTTTATTGTGTTGTACCTTTTGACTATAGTTTTAAGATGTATTGTATAGTGATCAAGAATCTTCGGTTCTGTAAAGTTAATTTATTTTAGCCTTATCAAATAAATGAATAAACTACAAGTTTAGTCATCCGGGCGTTCCAGACAACAATGCATACATTCAGGAGTGAAGAACGTTCCGCTGTAAAAAGACATTACTTTGCAGATTAGAACGCAAAAAATCCTGCCAAATATCCAAATGCACACAAATTTAATGTAACTACCTTTAGTTTGAACTCAGTATCTCATTCTTCATATATCATCTAAACAAGGAAGACGCTAAAGCTTATCTGTATAGTTATATGGAATAAAATATTCCAATGAACTTAAACGCAAAAGGTGGTAGTTTCGAAGTATCCTTTGATCTGATTATCATTCAGGATAATTTCAAAGGATCTATTTGACAATTCCAGGAACATGGAAGTGATGCTATGAATATTTGAAGCTGACTTGTCAAATGGGCCCTTAAGAATGATACTGAATGATAATCAGTACAAAGAATTTTTATACCTGTGATCTTGACGTTTTTACCTAGGGGATGAGTACTTAAGAGGGTTAGGTTTTTATAAGTTCTTTAGTGGGAATGACACTGATAAAGACTACACATTCCAAAAGAACATTTAACGTTTTATGAAGTACTACAAGGCTTCTATAAAAAAAAACATTCATTAAACCCTGGTCAAGATAGCTTTGCCTTTATTACATCCACCAAAACCTCATTAAGACTAGAATCTGTCTAGTTGGCCCATCCCGAAGAAGGTTCTATAGAGTGCATTATCGAGACATTTCAAAAATGACATGCTGCAAAAAGGTTATATGACGAATGCATTGAGAACCATTTGAAATCCTTATTAAAAGTACAATAAAAGCCATTTTTCACCAATACTTGTGCCATTTGCCTTTGACGCTTGCTAAGCGCGCTAAAAATAAAGCATCAATCAAGATAAAAAGGGATACATAAATATCGTCCGATCTTGGCAAATTCATTGTTCAAAAATGAATCTGTCAAAAATCCTCATAAATTTTTGATGGTGAAATGGTGATTGAATTACCAAAATTATCGAAACTCATATTGTGGTCTATTTTTAGTTGACAGATTAAATTTAATGTGAAATGTGCTTCGGAAAATCGAAAGAAAAAGTCCGCCTTCGGAAAACGTTGATTTGACTAATTATTTTTAATTTAGGAAACAAAATATAGTTATATGTTATGTTAATCATTGCTCACAGCCGAGACCATTTGATGATTTTCGTAATTTATTTTACTGCTCATTGATGAATTGGTGAGAATAAAGGAAAAACATATTGAAAAACGAAGATTGTAAAAAAGCAAATGGAATAATAACAATATAGCGATAGCATAAACATTAATTATCTAAAAACCATTTGTGAAAAAGCGGTTTTAATTCATGAAATCGCTAACAAATGCAAAACGTTTTAATGCGGCTATTATGAAGATAATTTGCAGACTGAATTGTTTTTATCTGAAGCCTTTTTGCTTAATCCTATTCCGTTTAGTTTTATGACGGCATTATTGATGGCAAAGTTGTCTGGAAAAAGTTAACCGTCAAAATTTGTTTATCTTTCGATAGTTTTGTTGTGCGCTCATTGCAACGATGTTGGATCAACAAGTTGCGTGACATCATTGAAAAGGGCAATCATCTATTGGAAGCAGTTACTCAGGAAGTGAGTCTACGTAACTTGGAACAGGTGGAAGCTCAATCGTTCCCGAAAAGTTTCCTTCTTGAGTTTCCTGTCAACAGTTTTCCGCAGTCCCAATTTGGCACTGATGCTATTCGGATAATCATCGCAACGTTATTTCTGGAGAAGGCTGCCATTGACAATATACTGTGTATTCCCATCAATGTTAAGCGTCTAATTTGACAGCTTCCAGTGCTTCGTAAACCGCATTCACTTCGCTCCTCTCAGTCGGCTGCTCTGTTGTTGTTGACCGATTTTGTCGGAGCTGCCGTCCCAAAAAGTTCTGGAATTGGATTCCTTTTCTCTTCCGTTGACAGCATTGCTAGAATTATTACTCGATTATCCTTTGGCATTTCCTTGTGACTCTGCGTTTGAATGCCCCACTCGATTATGTTTTTCTCTGTCTCTAGGCGGATCCATCTTTTTAGTTTTATTTGTAAACAGTGGGAGGTTTTGTGACCAAAACGCATCAATATATGCTTATTGATCCCGTTTGAAACCGAACGGTTTAATAATTGCTTTTATAACCTTTATGGAGAATTTTGTCGTATCATCAATAAAACAAATACCAATTGATTTACTAAACAGTTTTATAAAGGGATAGAATGCTACCTTAAATTCATTTTTAAAACCAGACACTTTCTGATTTTCTCGTCAGATTTTAAAAGGTTTTTAAAACAGCATAAAGCTGAACTACTAATCAAGAACGTTTTGCACTGTTAAATGCTGTATTTAATCTGAAAAGATTGCTTACTGCCGTTATAAAACCACAATAAATCAGAGTGAAAGCCAAAAGTCTGTTATATTGTTACTTGGGATTGTAGTCGAAACATGTATCTGTCATGGATACCAAACTTAATTAAGTGGAATTAAATGGAAGATAACCTTTTTTGCTGTTTTATTTAAAGCATTTCGCTAATAACCCAATTTTATTACTTTATTAGGTCTAAGGATACTTCAAAACTACCCCCCTTTGCGTTTGAGTCCAAAGAAATGGAATTTTCTATTACTAATTTATGTTTTCCTGCTTGGGGTAGTTTTACACGAGACGTAACCCACATTGGACGTAAATCATGGAACGTAAACAAACATATCATGTAAAATTAAGTGTTCTCAAACTGAAACATAAGCCACTCGACAAAGAGAACGTGTGATTGAATCGATTTTCTCGGTTTCTTTCAACTGATTTTTGTGTCAAAAGGGCCGCTTACATGTGTCGATCTTAGGGAACCGAAATTTACACGACATTTTCGTAGTGTGCAGCTGATTACCACCTACTTTCAGAATTTCCATAAATTGGCGACCCATCGATAGTCCACCTGTTACCTGGCCACATCCCTTCGTGTGGAAACCAATCTACGCCTGTCGACTTGACATTGCAAAACAATATTTTGGTGATAAAAAAAAAACCGGCAACCTGTCTTGAGTGAGAAACATTTAATGAGCCAACAGCTGGTCAATTGCTTTTGAAGACCTTCTTGAAATTCCTGGAATGCTCTTCTTCGGAATCACTCCGCGATCCTTCATTTTCACTTTTATCTCCTACCCAGACGAAATGCGTCAGTTCCCGGCCATTCTCGTTTTTGCCTCCGCCCTCCAGCAGTACTTGAGTCAACAAAAAGTTCGAAAAGGTCAACGGAAGAAGAATTCGTGTCTGCTTCTCCGAAGCCATCGACTTTCGACGTCCCACAGATGCGTTTGCGGCTGGTCTCTAATTAAACCTGGCTGGGGAAACTTCGCATTTCAATTGAATCCCCGCCGAACCTGTGTCTAGAATTGCAAAGTGGCTAATTCATAAGTTTTAATTAATTTCGTCGTCTACCATCCTCCGCATCGCTCCAGGTGGTGGACACTTTTGACGCAGGTAGGAGCGAAAGTAAAACAGCTGTCGAATGTTATGTCATCTGAAAAAGTTTGTTGATTGCATAACCCAAATTACCCCACCCCACCCCTTAAATAAAAGTAGACAGGGAAACAGAATTTTCAGCATATTCAAACAACCATCATGAGGCATTGAGGCATATCAAATCAAGTGGAAGACTAGAACGTTTGATCGTAAGATGAGATGTGAGAGATTCCATGCCGAAGGAGCAACTTTTTCGACGACGTTAAAATTGCGGCTTGTGGTACTTCCCCGTCTCTCGCGCAGCTTCCTGGAAGGTACCAAGATGCGAACGGTAAGTCGAGGAATGTTGGGGAATATGTCGGATCCGTCTCGGTTCGTGTTATTATTTTTTTGCAACCCCGTCAATTTGTCGGAGGACATGCAGGAAAAACAGTGAGCTAACGACTTTAAATGGAAATTTTCTTGCAATTTTGCGACCCGGAAAGTTGGAGTGATGTGCTTTGAATGATTAAGATGAATGTGAATTGGTTGCGAGTTGTGATTTTCTACGCGATGAATATTTGTTTCAACCCGGGGAAGAAGTGATTGATGTTCTGTTCGTGGTAGCATTTTTGATTGCCAATATTATCATCCAATTTGATCAATCGAGGAAAAATTGTGGTTTGTTTAGTAAATCGAGTTTATCGAACTTATTATAATCAAGTAAAAGGCTTGATCCACAATTAGGTTCTAAAGAATGGAGCCACAAGTTAGTATGATGACTCCCAGAAAAAAATCATCTTCCTGATCAAAATATTGTCACTGACATTTGACGACCGGTCAGTTAAGAACGAATCCAATTAAGAAGTGGACCATGGAAACTTAATCACTCTAATTTGACAACAGCAATCTTGTGGCTGATTTTGTCAAACGCAATAGAGAGATCCGTGTAGATAGCATCAACATGCTCACCTTTTTCAAGCTCGCGAATTATAAAGGATGTGTAATGTACGAGATTTGATGCAGTGGACCTCTCCTGCATAAACCCATGTTGGACGAAGGGAAGGTAACTGCAACAAGTGTGTTTAAAATAATCCAAAACTATCAGCTGAACAAGTTTTGAAACTGCGCACAAAGCCGCAATGCCTCGATAGTTGATTATCGCCGGAAAACGAAAGAATTCTTCCGGACATCAGGGAAGATTCCTGAATTTAACGAGAGGTTCAAAACGAATGCTAGTGGTGCGCTCAGGACTCCTATACAGTATGGTATTCCATCAAGGCTAATGCTGGATGATTTTTTTAGGCGGAGACCTGCCCTTTGGATGTCATCTCTCGATAAAGGTGGATGAGATTCCACAGCTGAACGTATGGGAACCTCACTTGCATTTGAAACGTGTTCGTCAGAGAGCTCCTCGCTACCCGCTACCGCTACCCGAGCAAAGCTGGAGTTCAAATTGAAATCAAAATTTGCTGCAAAAATGATGTTACTTATTTTGAATACTCCAGTTGATCTCATTTTGGTATACTCAGCAAAAATGAGAGAAAAATTTTACAATGTTGAATCAAACGGAAAACTTACCCTGCATTCAATTAAATCAATTGGATAACTGATTTTGCATTCATAATATTTAACTGAATACGGGCCTCGCGTAAGTGGTTAGCATCCATGCTTCTCACGCTGAAAGACTTGAGTTCAAATCTTACCCCGGAGTAGTCACGAATGACCTGATATTTGTTCAACAAAACATTTAAACAATAATCGTTAGTTAAATTTTCAACAAGACGGTAACAGCAGAACTTGAAGTTAAGCTGCTTTCATTTAACTGAAAGCACAATATGTAATCAGACTTATTTCGCAACAAATGAAATCAAAATGTGTTTTCATTATGATAGGTTTATTCAATGCACCACCAATGTAGAGGGCGCCAGTCGAGTTCGAGAGGAAACGTCAGCCAAACCGTTTGTTTACATCAGAATAAGGATTTTCCACAACGCAAGTTAAGGCATTTTTCATTGAACATCTTACGAATTTCCATCGGTAATTGTCTTATTTTTCCACAGATCTGAACTGATTTGCACTTGAACTAATCACCCACAAGAAATCCGGAAGATCATACCCATTAAGGCACTTTTCTAATTTTCCATTTTTTCTCAACAAAAATATTCCTGAACACCAGCAGGATCTTTGCAAAAACGTTACAGAATTAAATTTTTCAACTGGCGATTAAGTTTTTGAGCATCTCAGATGAATCAATTTATCAGGAAAAGTAAAAAAGTGTTCCGCTTCCTATGTCTCAAGGCCAAAATTTCTGCTCACAACACTCTTTTTGACGTTCTCTTATTCACCACCAGAGGTTGAATCGATCGTCTAAAGGAACTGCAAACTTTAATATCGATTTGCTTTCAGTTTGTTAACCGACTTTGCTCGGGTAGTGTGCCATTTAACTTCTAATTGCTTGCATTAACTTGCGACCTCGACAAAGTAAAAGTTAGCGGTCTTGGACAAAATTGAATAAGACCTATTGAATGATGGACAGCTCAGTTCAGAATTCACTCACCAGGCTAACCTGACAGCGCGACTGGATAGAAGTTTGCTGTTTTTGGTAAAGTTATTCAGATACATAAGACTTTCCCAGATAACAATTTGATGCTTTATAAGTGTTGGTTAATCGATTTTAATTCAGCCTTAGATTGGATAATTTTTGTACATAGATCACGCTAACCTTTGTTCAGTTTTTAAACATCTAAATCTGGTGATTTTAATCAGCCAAAAGCTTAACAGTAATATACATTATAAGTTTTTTAAGGCATTAAATAACAGTCTTTTCCAACCCTTGTTCAGCCTTCTAATTTTATTTCAAAAATAATGAGGGAAGACCGCTTCATATCTTATGCATTTATGTGGAAATGCTTTTATTTTGTTGCTGACTAATAGGATTTACATATTTATATTGTTAGTATAAGTCTAAAAAATACCTTTGCATTTTGGGATTCGAACCGGCAGTCGCTGATTCACAGGCATCAATCACACCTACTGGACCACTTAAGCATATGTGTGGCAAAAGGTATGATCATTGACTTTAAGCACGTCAAATTTAAGTTGAATAATAGCAACCGGAAGAGTATTATACAGCAATGCAGAATTGTAAACAACAACTGGTGACAGTAAAACATTCCTCTTATTTTCAAGTGCGGCTAATACAATGTGGACACAAGCGCGTGATTTATTTCGATGGTCATTTGGATGCTATTTTAGTGCAATAATTGAGTATTAATATTGGATGTGGTCTGAAACTTCAGTGCAATATAGCAGTAAAACACAGAAATACAAATGTTAATTCTTCCGACGTCGTCGCAGCCCACATCTACCTGGAGCTATTCCTTAAAATCTCCTCTTCCTAGTCTCTACTGCTGCCTCTGCTTGTAATTAGAAAGGTAGGCAGTGAATTTAGAAGAACTAAAATGCCGAAAATGCAACGAGTGACACAGATACTGACGACATTTAACAAATCAAGCTATCAAAATTTGTGTAACGTATTGCTGATTTGTGGAGTTGTGTTAAGCTTAAAGAAGGCTTGTTCAATCTTTAGATCAGCTAACTTATTGAGGTTGGATTATGGGGATACAATTCGCATACTGCACTACTAATCAACTTTGTATTCAGCCTAATGTTAATCAGCTTTGTACACCTTAAATCAACCAATAATCAGCTTCTGTTCAGCTTGAATTGTTACTTGGGTTATTGTATGGTGGACAGTTTCCTCACCAGGTGGCGCTAGTGTACGAAGTGATTTGGTACCTTCGGCAAAGTTTTTCGGATCGTGTTTGTCTACAATTTTCATTTAAGATGCCGTTTTGGGACTGCCACCGTTACCTGTGAACCGGAAATTACACAAATGTAACGTATTGGCTTGCAACGTTCAACATTCATGGCATAAATCAACGAAAGAAAGGCGAACAAAGAATGATAATGATAGCTATCAAAATAGTAGCATAATGTTTACAAATTTAAATATAGCCCTATAGCCCTTGTTTAAACACAGATGGATCAGGTTAAGTTTTGCAAAATAAACATAATTCAGTCACCAAAAGTTGATTGTTAATTTCTTTATATTTTAATTTTTAACATTTTTTTTGGATTATTAAGATCGTGTGTGCTTTTCCTGGAAAGCATTAATATTTTCCTGAAACTTTGTCGCATACACCATTTCGACTGGAGTTCACGTTTTCTTTCTATGATTTTTTGAAAATTATTGAATACGCCATTTTGACTTTTTTTTACAGGGCTCAAAATGGTGGAATTTCAGCTCCATTGTGAATTATTACCCATAACAACAATGGAACTGCTGTATAGATATTAGTGACCGTTAACGCACACACACACTAGCGGGAATATTGCCGTGTAAAGTTGTCTATTATTTTCCTCTGACTTACCGAAAAAAATGAAGGAAATTAGATAGGTTCAATTGAGTTTGACAGCGATTTGTTATAATTTTACTCGAATATTCACTAACACGCTCTCATATATCGCCCCAATACAACCGGACGTGAAAACCTCTATAGAATATTATTCATAGTTTCTTGTATGGGAGTATGCAGTATGCAGCATATCCAAACATGAAACGATGGGTGCAGTGTCTGAGATATCATTTATCATCGCACGCAAGGAGTAGCGCTTCAACCCAGTGTAGATTGTTTATTAATTTATTTATTTGATTAGGCTCAAACGAATTGACTTTACAGAGCCGAGGATTCTTGGTCACTATACAATACATCTTAAAACTATAGTCAAAAGATACAACACAATAAACACTTTATCTTCCGCTATCCAAAAAGCCTCCTCCATCAGAATTGCAGCCGCTTCCAGTGGTTTCAGTGTATGGCAGTATTGCCAATGTGGGTCAAAGCGCTTCCATTGCAGCAATGGACACAAAACGTGGTCAGCACTCACACGTTCATCACGAAACGGTTGCTTTCCAAAGTCGATGACGCATCGACTGAAAGAACTGCTGGTGAATTACAATGAGGAGGACCACACAATGGTTGCTGCCGAGAAAACAGACGATCGCGTGGCACACATCGAGAGTGGCCTGCTTATGTCGACAGCCGAGTGAACACTGCAACCCAGTGCAGATTAATTTCGTTTGTTTTGAACATATTCGTGTGTTGATATTCACCAGTGCTTGATTATTCAACCCAAAATTGTCAAAATCAGAAGCGATCTCCAACAATGATCACGCCGGGAAGTAACGCTGTTGGTGCCCGGTCCATGAGTTGATTGGTCGATAGGTAGGGTCCAGGTGTGGGAGCTGCCTCCCTGGCGTCGATAGCATTGGTACTCAGTACCAGGGCTCTACATTTTCGAAGCTCTAAAATGTACTCGTATTTTGTTTCTCTCATACATACTTGTTCGACGCTTCATTTCTATAACCCCTAGCTAGACTATCAGCAAGAAACGAAAATAAAAAGCAGGACGCTTAGAAGGAAAGGCTGACTGTGGAACTTCTCGTCGTTGCTTTGCTCATCGCTTTCAATGTAACTAACGTCGGTTTTCTAGTTAAACGGTTTTCTATGGCTTTTAATCCCCTTTCACGAACACTCTATCACCGCTCTTTTAATTGGTTTAAAATGCGTTATGTCCGTTTTTGATCATATTTTTTAGATAAATATATGGACGGAAGATAAATTAAAAATATTACGTGTAATCTTCAAGTGTTTTCACGTAAGAAATGCTTTAAATGTGTTATTTCATTTTCCGTCATATACGTCATGAAACCTCTGTTGATGTGTTTCATGAAAGAAAAAAAACTATCAAAATCGAGCGCTCTTTCGCTCATCCGTTTCACCGAAGCTTGAAAGGAAGACCAATGGAGCGACGGGAGAAAGAGAGACAAGCGATTGAACATTTGTTTGTGCACGCCGACTGAGGTTCTAGAATGCTGCGAAGCTGTTCGACTTTAATGCTGGGTTTAGACTAGGCAAGTCAAATGATAAACTCAGTTGAATTCAACTGACTTGAACGCGAATTGAACGTGTACACCATGCCATTCAATTGACTTGATCAACTCACTTGAATTGAAAAAAGTTGAACCAGGCTCAACTTTTCAAGCCAATTGAATTCAACTGAGTTGATCATTTGACTTGCCTAGTCTAAACCCAGCTTAACAGAAAAAGAAAGCCAGCAGTCTCTTCGTCGCATCGATTTGGTCGATTGGAGCTGATATTGTGACGCCCTGCTCAGTACGGAAAACAAGATCGACGGAAAACAAATCAAAGAAAGAAAAAAAAAAATAAAAGAAGCGATCCTCAAAAGCAAATTAAGCAAATTCATTTTAGGCAAAATGATTAGTTTGAATATTGTCGATCCCATAGTATTAAACCTCAATATAATCATCAATTCGGCACGAGACAATAATTTCCCATCGATATGTGTGTAAAAATCAACACGACACGTTCTTCAGCGCTATATTTGTGTTTAAAAAGAAAATAATCATTTTGCATTTGATCCTCAAAATCATCCCCACCAAGATGAAGACGAATATTAATTTTGACAACACAACACAGGCGATAATGAATATCCAGCCCTAAGAGAAGAGGTGACAATACGGGAGCGAAAATGAACCACTTTTCTGTCAAACGTGAACCAGCTCCTGATTGGCCGATTTCATGTGCGTAAGATAGAGATAGAGATAGATAAAGATAGAGATAGAGATAGAAATAAAAGAGGAAGAAGCCCATTTTCACCTCTTTCTCTTAGATCCAGCCAGCCACGAATGATGAAAAACAAATGTTGACTTCGATACTCAGAGGTTGCCTTGATCAAGATAATGTTGTTACACGGTCAATCTGGAATACTCAAGTATATTTTACGCATTTTTCAGTATACGTATACATACGTATTCGTATACGTCAAAAGATGAGTAATTTTAAGTTCACAATTGGGAGTCATAAATATGCATTTTCATAAATTCATCAACAAATCAAAAAATGCGTAAAAAGTAGTAACTATTCAAAAAGGACAGCTTTCAGGTTTCTCTGTTCTCTCCATTTTGTATTAGCTTAACAGTTCTTTGCTGGCGGATCGTTTTAAGGTGATACTCTAAGGAAACCTTAGCATGAAACTTTAAAGGCACAAATGTCAGCTTCCACAAAACATACAAATTTGAAATTGCTACTCCTTGTTTGCTGTGCTACTACAAACAGAGAGTAGCAATTTCAAATTTCTGGATCAACAATAGAAAAGGGCTCATCAGTATTTGTAAACAAACCGTTCCAAAGCCCATTCCTCACAAATCGAAGGCCGCCCACACAAACCAACACCGTCATCGTGTAGGTGGAAGTTTCCCCTATCCGATGATCGTGTTGGTTTGCGTGAGTGGCCTTCGCTTTGTGAGTAAAGCGCATTGGAATGGTTTGTTTACAAATGCTGATGGGCCCTTTTCTATTGTTGATCCAGATTTGTATGTTTTGTGGTAGCTGACATCAAGGTTGCAAAGACTCATTTCAGCTAAAATAATGTTTTTCGGAATAATAAAACCAAAAGATGGTATGATGGCATGTTTTACTTGTAACTTACAAGAAGAGGTTACAAAGTATGCGTTGGAAACATAAAACCTGTAAATTTTGCTTTCTATGAGTCACAATCAGCGATTTGCTGATCGCTGAGTGAGTGAGTGAGTGAGTGAGTGAGTTTGTGAAAAATCGCTGATTGTGACTCTCATGAAGTGAAATAAACAGGTTTAATATGTCAAACACATTCTTTGCAACCTCTTCTTGTATCCTACCAATTCAAAATTTGATCATGGCATCTATTTATTTCATAATTTAGAAAAACATTGTTTTAGCTGAAATGAGTCTTTGCAACCTTGGCTGACATTTGTGCCTTTGAAGTTTCACGCTAAGGCTTCCTTAGAGTATCACCTTAAACATCGTAGCGTACGAACTATTCGCTATCAACGAGAAAGCAACAGGAAGACCAGGAAGGTAAAGGATACCATGCACTACATTCCAGTTAAGGATACTATTCTTGTGCAAGAGAAATGGTTGCGAGCGAGGGGGACGACTCTATCTACGCTGCAGGAAAAATTGTGTTGAGCTATGGCTAAATAGCTGCTCGCACGCTGAGTAGATAGAAAGAAGATTGATGACGATTCTGAAGATTTCCTGCAAAAAAATGATGCGCGATGCAAGTAGATGCGAGAAATGCAAGAAGATTTTTCGAAGATTGATTCGCTAGTGTGAGATTTTTTGAGCATCTAAAATTGAGATTTAGATGTGTCGCCCCCCTCGGTTGCGAGAGATTTTACGAGGAGGTGTTATTTCTCAAATTGCTCCGTGTAAATAATTTAAAATTCAACAATACAGAGAAACCCCACTCGCATATTTTTCGAAAAATAGGTAAATTTTACTTCTTTCCCGAGTTTATTTGGGGAGTACAAAGTACGCATATAGTAAACACGATTTACTCATTTATTGGCTATTCCCAGTTTCCCTCGAAAATGCGTACTGTAACTGTATAGTAGTTACTGAGTTTTTTGCGGTACCATGTATGTCAAAATTCAAATACATGCAGGTAGTTGGTCTATCTAAGGTTGTCTTCATTTTTAGCTAAGTTGAGTGTAGAAGAAATGATTTTTATCAGCACTGGATGGGTGCAAAACGAGTTCAAATTCACACCAATAATATATGTTCGCTTAATATTGATCAATAATAATAAAATATGTAGATTGTTAACATTCATTCATTGATTAATCGATTCATCGAATAAAAATCGAACATCACTAAATCCTACCAAGGCAGTTAATACAACCATAGAGGTAACTCTAAGACCACTGGGTCCTGAAGAAAATCATTATTATTTTTGGCTCACTCAGTACCAGAACAACGGTCCCAAACAGTCCCAAGCTATTTCACTCACCCCTGCATGTTCTGCATGAATCCACACACCCCTGATGTTATCTGTCAAACTTTCATAGCGAATCAAAACAAACGTAGTGTAGTAATAGAATTTCAACTAGAATAGGGTACGTTAATCGTTTGCTTGGGACCAATAGGCTACTAAAGTGGTGAGCCAATTTAAAATCGTTAGTTTCGTATTGATTGTTGATACAACTTCGAGCATTCGCAGCTCTGTGGAGCTTGGTGGATTGCGAGTCATACAATGAAAGACAATGAAAATGAAAGCTCAGATTACAAATTTACCAATTCTTCACCCGAAGCAGTTGATTCTCCAATGCAACGACTCATAGGTATATATTTAATATGTAGGTAATTTGGCAATGCAAATGAGTTTCAATCCTATCATAGTTTCCATTTGAGAGCAATACCGGTAGACAATGTCCGCTCGAAAACCTCTAGCCAAAAAGGTCCTAAAGTTGGTTTGCAATAGCAATAGCAATAGTCACCATTGCTTTCGATCCTAGACCTAGCTAATCTCCAGAACAACATGTGAAAAGGGCATACAAGCATTTTGTAAACAAACCTTTGTAGGCCCTTTTCTCACCAACCGAGGGTCGCCCACGCAAACCACCAATATCATCGGGAAGGGGAAAGTGTCCCCTACCCGGTGATGTTAAAGGTTTGCGTTGGTGTCATATGGGTGGCGAGAAAAGGGCATAAGAAGGTTTGTTTACAAAAAGCTTGTATGCCCTTTTCACATGTTGTTCTGGATCTGTTGTACCACCGCACCGGTACGAGTCAGAAAAGTTAGTACGATGTGGGTTCTGAAACTATACAGGCAGTAGCAAACTTAACGAGTGAGTCCTACCCTTCGCTGTACCAGGTAGGGGAGAAACTTATAGTGAAGGTACCCGAAACGAACCCCAACTTGCTTCAACGTTGAATACACCGTATCTACGACCCCATTGTTTAAAGTTTACCAGAGTGCTTTATCCGTTCAATCAATAATTTAATCCTTCCCTTTTTCTTAATGCCAGAGGTGTTAAATCTACAACATCCAAAAGTGGCAACCTGACCCATCAATTTGTACACAAACTATCGCTTGCGGTTCACCCGAGGGTATCAGAAATTAATTAAAAACCATTTTTTATCAACACCAGCAGCATCCGCTCCAGCAGAAAACATTGACTCGTTGTTGGTAGGGTAGGGTGCTACTTTGTCGTTCCATCGTGCAAAAATCAATTATGCGTCTGCTCCGATACTTTAACCCAAAAGATACAAGATCACATAGTATGAATGTTACGTGCATTGTTCTAAAAAACATAAGAAGCGCTCCTCCTCGAATACATTTTTTTTTTTTATAAAAAAAAAATCCAATCGCGTTTCAATGCGTTTGGATGGGATTGAAACTTGTATGCCGAAATTGGAATCCAGAAGCAGTGTTAGATTTTTAACAATATCTCAACAAGTTTTGACTCTTTACCAAATCCAACGGTACGAATGGAAAGGTAAATAAATTTAGAGGTCATCGTTGACAAAATCATTAATTTTTTTGTCCATACTCGTTGGAAAATGAAACGTGGGTTATGATCAGTAGGCCGGAAATTAGATCATAAACCCTAACTACTACAAGCATGAAACCGACACCTTCCCATGCTGGTGATGATGATAGGTAGCGAGGTGTGTAGGTGTGATAAGACGGGGGTTAGCCGGCTGACATGGGATGCTGCCTCGAGCCATCAGCTGTCGGAATGAAGTCACTTGGAGAAATTGACTTTTTCCACGGGGAGAACCGTGATGGTGGTGGGGAAAATCGAGCGAATAGAAAACTTTAAATCTGTTGTTCCATTTTTTTTTGCTCCACATCGTGGAAGCTACGGAAAGACGCTGAAAATGACCATCTTCACCCTCGTCGTCCTAGTTGTCATCTTCACTACCGGGCAATAAACACAAATGGCTCAATCTCGATGAGTTAATTGCTTTTCCGATAGGAAGAAGTGGCCGTTGGGTGGAAGGGGTTGGTTGGCTAGGCAGCAGCAGCAGCAGCATGAGAGACAGCATTGTTAAAGCAGTTGCTTCGAAATAAATGAATTTCCTGATAAACTTAAATTAATGGCTCTAACTTTTTCCCATAGCTTTGCATAGGGTCGTAAAGTGGATAAACTAGCTATGATGGGTTTTGACGTGCGATGAATCGAGATTGCTGCGTCCATAATTAATTGGAGTTTTAAGATGGATCTAATGCAATGAATATGCTTTCTTGATGAAATTAACCTAATTGGATAGTCATCAGATGGAACTTTCAAGCTGAAGGATAATGGGTAATGGGAAATCAAATAAATATGGAAGCGTGAAAGACTGCAGTCAGTCGGACACTGCGGTGTCAGAAGTGCTCAAGAGGGATAATTTGATTGGAAAAGGTCGTTGTCGATAGATAATTAAAGGGTGATACGGTCAAAATTTGGTCAAGGGAAAACGCGTGTAAATCGGTGAAATCGTTTATTTAAAAAATCAAATTAAATTTCTTTTTCAAGTTCAATTAGTATAAAATTCAGGAAAAATATTCAGTTAGGCTTCCGCTTTTCCAAATCCGAATTGCCGGGCCTTACGCTTGACCCCTGCCATCAGATTTTGTACAGCCACCTTGTCCACCTTCTTCGCCGCAGAAAGCCAGTTTGCCTTGAACTGCTGCTCGCCCTTAGCAGTTTTTTTGGTCTTCTTTAGGTTCCGCTTGACAATAGCCCAGTATTTCTCAATTGGGCGGAGCTCTGGCGTGTTGGGAGGGTTCTTGTTCTTGGGAACCACCTGCACGTTGTTGGCGGCGTACCACTCCATGGCCTTTTTACCGTAATGGCAAGATGCCAAATCCGGCCAAAACAGTACGGAACAACCGTGTTTCTTCAGGAAAGGCAGCAGACGTTTATTCAAACACTCTTTCACGTAAATTTCTTGGTTGACAGTCCCGGAAGCTATGAAAATGCTGCTTTTCAAGCCACAGGTACAGATGGCTTGCCAAACCAGATATTTCTTTGCGAACTTTGACAGTTTCATGTGCTTGAAAACATCTGCTACCTTTCCCCTTCCTTTTGCCGTATAAAACTCCTGTCCCGGAAGCTGCTTGTAGTCGGCTTTGACGTAGGTTTCGTCGTCCATTACCACGCAGTCAAACTTCGTCAGCATCGTCGTGTACAGCCTCCGGGATCGCGCTTTGGCCGTCGTATTTTGTTTATCATCGCGATTTGGAGTCACTACCTTCTTGTAAGTCGATAGTCCGGCTCGTTTTTTGGCTCGATGCACGGTTGTAGACGATACACCCAGCTTATTTGCGGCATCTCGGAGAGAGAGGTTAGGGTTTCGCTTGAAACTACCGGCAACTCTCTTTGTCGTCTCAGCGGCTTCCGGTTTTCGATTTCCCCCCGATCCAGACTTCCTGGCTGTCGACAAACGTTCCCCAAACACTTTAATTACATTTGTAACGGTTGATTTGGCAACTTTTAGCGATTTTGCCAACTTTGCGTGCGAGTAGCTCGGATTTTCGCGATGCGCGAGCAAAATTTTGATACGCTGCTCTTCTTGCTTGGACGGCATTTCGACAACTGAAGAGTGAATTCCAAAATCAAAATAGGAGCAACATTCTACACACACACACCTTCAAAATGAGGGGTATTCAGGTTTTTTAAATGCAAAATTGAAAGAAATACGTCTAGTTGATATTGACCAAATTTTGACCGTATCACCCTTTATTCGTCCCCTGCTGAGATGAATGGATTGATCAAGAAAGGTGCATGGGTCGGTTATAACATTTGTGATTTTTTTAGGGATTGCAAAAGTGCTGAACTATACAGTATTACGGGTGTTTAATAAAATTTTGAAATATTATTTCCAGACCCTGGTCTGAGATCCCGTAATATTTTCAAAAACCTTTTGTCCCTAGCATACTTGAGCATCTTTCGAATTTGGGATCATGGAAACGTTTGTCAACATCATCCGGCATACAGAATGCTTTCACTGAGTTCGAGAACCCTTAAACAATTCAACGTTTCAGAATCATAAAATTATTTATAACCTCCAGAATACTTTAAATGTCATTATTCAGGGAGAGACATAAATCACAAATCTATAAAAAGGTTTAAAAAATTTATTCCTATTGAATTTCAAAAATTACTCCATGATCCAGAATCTTTATTATATCAAAGGTCACGCTTACTTTCCAATTTAATTATTTTAGTATCAAAAGTTATGAAAGTTATGCCTAAATCTCTAGGTCAAAAAATTGCCGAACTTTGTTTTGAAGTCTCAGTATCTTTACGATTTTTCTTAGTCCAAGATCTAGTTTTTTGGTTTTGTTGCCAAAACCGAACCGTGCCAAAAACGAACGGGTACTGTATATTTATATATGTAAAATCACGAGGATTTCTCCAAGAATATGAGAGATCTTGCTCCAAAATAATTTTGTCATGTCCAAGAATATTAAAGATTTTTCTAGTATGTACAGGATATTGAAAACAATACAAATTTAAAAAAAAATGCTTAGCTTAAATTTTAAGAGAATGATCAGGAGCTGATTCGGAATCGATTGAGTGTGGTGGAGCGAAATCGATGATTTGAATCTCTGTAAGAATGGTAAACATCTTCAAAAGTCATCCAGCTAAGCAACCTAAAACTCATGTGTAATAATACTACCATACAATCTCACAACGGATTCGAAACTCAAATGCCACTAGCCAAATATATCCGTAGACCATATAGTTCCACCGTTGTAATGCACCCGTGTACTGAATGGGAATTGTGGGTTCGAATCCCACCGGTGCCCTTAGATTTTTTCGCAAAATTTCGCCTCTCAGTATGTTAAAACTTTCTCATAAACTCACAACTATGATAGTAAATAATCTTAAATTGACCTGCAACAATGAATCATCAGATTTATTTAAAACTGCTGGGTTCCATTCAAGGCGAATGGAAGATTTCCCAATCATTAAATTTCATGGCCTTAGTCAAAAAATTAACTTGAATAATATTTTACCACAGAAAAATAGCCGTAGCTCTTTCTTCCGAATCATCGTACGCGCATTGAACGTGTAATTTTAATATTATTAGTTGCGCAAATCCCCCACCACAGCGCTGGCATCGGACATTATATTAAACTTGTATGCAACATTGTTTTAGACTTGGCAAGCAAGCTTTTTCCGCGAGCTAAAAATGTCGTTAGCTAGTGAGTTAATCACTCACTGTCATCGCGGCAGCAGGTTGTACCTTTGTCGGTCACTCTCTCGGATACAAGGTATTTTGTGCTTTGTTGACTGTCTGCCAGAGTTGAAAAATCTCCATCCATCCATCAAGAGTTCACTGATGAATTTTAGTGATTTTTTTCAGTGTCTGCAGCTCGGCCAACCTTAACTTTGTTAAGACGCTGGATGTTAATGCTGCTGAAATAGAAGCTGCATATCAAATCACAGAGGAGAAAACCCGTCTTCATTAAGTGTAAGTCGGAGGAGTCCATGCTGTATGCACTTAGGAACAATAGTGACGAATTAATTTTCAATTATGTGGCTAGAAAGGCAGTGAAGATTCGTATGTAACCTGCGGGAGGCAACGTATTGAATGTTCGAGTTTACGGTTTGCGACTTGAAATTCCCGGATCGTGATTTAGTGTTAGTGCTGGGGAAGTACGAAAAAGTTAAGCGTGTCGTGCGGGAGAAATTTCCTGTGGAGCTGTGTCTCAACATGCATACCGGTATACGAGGTGTGAATATGGAAATCCTACCCTAGTTTCCTCAATCGGAAGGGGAACATTTTTGTATGACGTGATCAAGGACAAGAGTTTCTTGTGCAAGATGGAGGGCCAATGATGAGTACTGATGAGTAAATTTTGAGCTAAACTGTTTACCTTCGAATAGGTCTAGTATATCTGAACAACTTCACCAAAGACGGGAGCCTTCTATCTAGTTAAGATGTTAAGCTAGGGCAAACAATTAAGTAACACAAGGTTTTACCACAAAATAGGGTTTGTCCATCAGAACAACTTTGATGAAGACTGAAATCTCCTATCTAGTCTATCTGATGGCAAACAATTCAAAATGAATGTCACACTAGCGCTGAATGGTAAGTGAGATATGAGCTGAACTCTTTACCTTAGTCCATCAAAACAACTTTATCCAAACATCTATATATACCATGTAAGGATAAACAATTAAAAATTAATATTACACTAACGCCACCTGTTGAGTGAATTCTGGGCTGAACTTTTTACCTTAGGATAGATCTTGTATATCTGAACATCTTTGACGAAAATAGAAACCTTCTATCTAGTTCATATGATAAATTAGGGCAAACAATTAGAAATTAATGTCACACTAGCGCTGTATGGTGAGTGAATTACGAACTGAACTCTTTACCTCAGAATTGGTTTGTCCATCTGATCAACTTTGCTGAAGACGGAAACCATTTATATGAGCAGGACCTGTGGATAGCGTTATATAATTTGTATTTAAGAAGGCGCAACTTGATCATTTTCGTCTAAGCGCCATCTAGTAAGTAGATTAGGTCATAAACTATCCATAGTTTTGAAAACCTTGTATTCCTGAACATTTTTGCACAGGGAAGCAACATCCTATAGCGGCGCCAATGGTGTAGTGGTAAGCGTGATTACCTCTCAGCCCAGCAGGCCTGGGTTCAATCCCAGTCGGCGCCGTCGGGATGTTCTGAGGCATAAAATCCTATTACGCCTTCACGGGAAGTAAAGCCGTTGGCCCCCGGTTCATGAGTTGATGGGTCGATAGGTAGGGTCCAGGTGTGGGAGCTGCCTCCCTGGCGTCGGTAGCATTGGTGCTCAGCACGGAAAACAAGATCGACGGAAAACAAATCAAGGTAAAAAACATCCTATATGGTTGGAATCTCGTGATACAAACATCTCTAACATCGAAATATGCCACTTCATAGGCATATTTTTACAATGATCCCTACGCTCCGAGAGATCCGGTCACAAAAACCAAATTCTGATTACTTAGACAAAAAGTCTACAAATTTTACTCCCTCTCCTTGGCTAGTTTTTAACCTGGACGTTGGTGGGCGGGCCTAATCTTATGCTTCATAGTGGAGCGTTGGAGACGCTTGGTTTAGGTCCGGCATCATTGGCTCATGCCGTGACATAATAGCGTCATGAGCATGCGATGAGGATTACTGAGCTTCCCCTCTCTGATGAACCATTGCATGAGAGAACCAAAGATCTAGTCTAGCAGTGATAGTATCACACTTGTTATTCCTTTTTTTTAAGAGACGCGTCATAGTACGCTATGACGGGACTGACTATAGGCACTGACGTTGGGTGCGATACTGGCGGGTTTTTCTGCAAATCATTCTTATTTTATTTATTTTTATACAGATTGATTTATTTGGGTTTGCACGAGAATTTGACTATTGAAACATTTCAGAAAGTGCTCCTTCTACTTGCGTGATAAGCTTCCATTGTTGTTTTCATTGATTGAGGTATGAGGTGTGAGCGTAGTTGGAGCATATACTCTATAGAATGTAAAAATCAGCTAGGAAACTAACTTCAAAGTGAAGCGTTTTAGTCACTTGAAGGTGTCACCTGGGACAAACTAATATATAATAAATATAAGTCAAAGTCAAAAACAACTTCAAACACGTTAAATTTTAGATTACATGTAGAAGTGTAGGTACTTAATAAAGCATGGGTTATAATTAATTAGGTAGATTAGAGATTTCAATTATTTATTAAATTAGGCTAATGAGATATCATTATCATCAAACGAACTTAAATAAGAAAATTTAGGCAGCCTAATAACTTTAAGTAGATTTACAAATGAGATAGGATGCGGGGGGTCCGCTTAGGGAGGCAACTAGCCTTTAAAGCAACTGACAACTAGTCTTTTCATTTATTGTCTGATTATTTTGATGGTTGCTTTAAATATCAATTTGGTATATATGTGAAAGGATGAATGGGTGGTAGATGGATTTTCAGTTTCTTTACATTTTACAGCACAAATCTAGTACTATGTGTCATTTCCTCAAAACCCCTCAATAACCGACCTCTCCAATCCCTTTCCATGGCGTTCAAGTGGTCCGCATAGACTTTTTTTTTTGTTCTTTATTTTTGTGATTTTTAGCCGTAGGCTAGTTCATCACATTTGGTAGTAGAAGGTCAGGCTTAGGGCCTGCCTTTAAGGAAACGTTTCAGTCTAACATTAACGTAACGTAAAACTGGCTCTGAAACAACATTTAGAAAAAAAACTTAATGTAAAATGGGAGTTACATTGGGACTGTGGTGAGGAATGGATGCGCGAACAAGGTAGAGCTCCACCGTAAGAGACAGTGCCCCAGTCCGGCAGGGATACCCCAACGGCAGGAAAATAGGAAGGTGGAAGAACACGGACAGCGCAGCCAACGACGAGAGTGCTAGATTTGGTTGTACAGGTGGGCGTCCTTCAAGAAAGCAATCAGCGCAGCCAGTGTCGAGGGGTCGTTGCCAAGTAGCTCCCTGATGTTCTCGGGGAGTCGGTGTTGTTCGCGTAGCCTTTGAAACTCTGAGCAGACACACGGCACGTGTTCCACCGAGACAGGGATGCTGCAGATTGGACAAACCTTGTGGAAGGGTGTCCCACCAAAATTGTGGGAAATCCTCGCATGGCCGGTCCGGAGTCTTGAAATGATCCGTTGGTCCTTGTACTTGTGGCTGTCTAGCCAGGGTCGTACGGTTTCTTTGATCTTTCTCAGGAAAGTGGTCCGCGACTGAAACCATTCCTCCTGCCAGGCTTCCATGATAATATTCGCGATCCAACGCTTGACGTCTAGGAGTGGTACGTTCCTGGTGAAGCGGGGACCAGATGGACCGGACACCGCCAGCCTCATTTCCAGGAACACCGCAGTGCCCGGGAATCCACGTAAAAACGGTTGAGGGTGGGGCATATCGTGTAATGGCTGGTATCCAGGGGTGGCTCGGGGCTTCGGCTTCCAGCGCCTGGATGACGCTGTGTGAGTCCGTTAGCACAAGGATCGGTTGATCTGCAGGAGTGATGGCTGCATCAAGAATAGCAGCGGCTTCTGCTTCCGCATAGACTATTCAGCCATTACCCTTCCTTTATCCTCGGCTTTGGATTGACTTGCGCTCCCATTGCCCCACCAAACGCTGCAAAATGAAATGAAAATGAAACTTAGACTAAAAGTCTACAAATTTTACTTTGCAAAACATTTGAAAATTCAGAAATCCATTGAAATTTAGTTAAACTATGGCAATTTAAATTCGGGGTCAAATTGACCCCAGGGTACAGATAACGTGAGTATTTCAATAAAAAAAAATCTAATACCTATTTGTTCAAATTTCTTGGAGCAGATTTCATCTAGTATTATTATGCTCTAGTGGACGCACCTAGTCACGACAGAATTAGTTACAGTTTTCAAAGAGGCTTTTAGTCAAATTGACCCCAAGGTTCAGACAAAGGGTTAAAATTAAAGATCCTGGACATGGAGAAATTTACAAGATTAAGGAAGATGCAAAATTTCCATTTTTTTTTAAACTTGCAAATATATTTGAATACTTGCTGAATTTGAAATTGAAATGCTGAACTTTAAAATGTGTTTAAGATTGTGATCTTTTAATTCTGGGATTCTGCGACTCGATTCTTTTAATTCTGGGATTCTGAGACATCGATTTTTTTTTAAAGATCTTGGATTTCGAAGTCAAAACTTTAAGGCTTAGATTTTTTATGAAATCTTAGACTTAGTAAACTTAAGCAAATGTTAACCTTCAACTTTTAATGGACAACATAGATGCATTATTTACATTGACGGCAAGATTTGAGATCGATCCATAGTTCTGAAACGTAATGTTTTGTTACAAGTTCTCAACATCAGTTAGATTAACTTTGACATAAAGTAATGTGAATAAATTTTGCATTTCTGAATTTCAAATCCAATATAAAAGATTAATGTGTAAGCATCTTAATCATTCTGTACTGGTTGATTATGATGTTGTTGATGATAGTGGTCTAGAACTCATTGTAGCACGGTAACTAGTCCGATAGCTGTGGGCTCTCCTCACTGTTGAACTTGATCAAGCTTAATAACCTCTGATTGTCATCAGCAAATCGCTGAATGAAGGGCCAAAAACGAAGGGATGGATTAATAGGCAGTTCGCCTATCAATTCCCTTGAGACAGTTAAGAATCTCCTTCCAACAACTTGATCAGCCAATCGGTCAGAAACCGAGCTATCCAAAAGGAAGAAGCCCCAATAAATGCGGAGAATAGACTCGCTCTTTATCTACGAATTGTAAGCAACAGGGAGTTGACAGCTTCACTCTCCCCATCCACACCGCTTCAAATGGATTGCTCTGATGCTGCTTCTCATCCAGAATTTTTGATTAACAGTAATATGTAATATAATAATCAGATAATTCGAACCATAACATCTACAAAAATATGCGAGTCGATTTAAATCTGCCAAATCTGCATATTAAACATATTAATTTTAAAGAAGAATCAGTTCTTGAATCACGGAAATGCTCTTAACAAACGAATGATTTCTGCTCTCAGGCTATTTATCCAGCCATGCTATAGCGTAGAGCTCATGACAGGATGACCAGTGAGTTTTCACTTTGAAAGTCTAGGATTTTTCGGTTCAAATCACAAAAATTTCCCGGTTGTTAATTTTCAACAAAAGCAAAAATAAATAAAAAGCAAAAGCAAATAACATGATCAAATACTTCTTCAATATTAACAAAATTAGAGGAAACTTCTTATAAAGTAGAAAGTAAAATTCAACTAAATAGGTTGCTTTCTTATATTCAAAAACGAATCATCAATCTTTATGTTTTGATTTATTAAATACGTTGTACAGTAGGGTCAATTTAATAAACCCCTTCTCCCCACAGCACTTTCGATTTGCACTGAGGTCCCCAACAACTGGGCAAAATTTGAACGAATTTGGTTACGATTTGGATTTGCGGGAGAGCTTTATGATTTGTAATTCTGTACTGGTTGGTTATCACACTTAAACATGTGTTGCTATTAATAATGAAAAACTGGAAGAATTCTTAAAAACCTGGAAGATTTCAAACTGTTAATGTATGACTGGATGCGTAAAAAAAAAAATCTGGAAGAATCGAGCTTTTAAACTTGGCTGTTGGTGGAAGTGGTGGAGTGAAAAAGGTGATTTCCCTATAACAGATTTCAGATTTCAGTACCTAGAACCAGGGTGCCTTCCATTCATTTTGACTAAAAAAATGTTTTAGAAAATTATTGAATAATAAGATATTATGGTGGTATTTTGTATGTGTAAGGAACAAGAAAAGATTTTAAAGTTTGTGTTTGACACATAAAACCTGCAAATTTAGCTTTGACAGAGCCACAATGAGCGATTTTCTGATCGCCTCTTCGCGAAGAGTGAAGAGCGAAGAGTGGGTGAGATAAATGACAAAATCGCTTATTGCCACTCTCATGCAGCAACATTGGCTGGTATTATGTGTCAAACACAAACTCCACAATCTTTTCTTGTTGCTTACACAAACAAAATATTATAATAATATCTTATTATTCCATAATTTCATAAAACATTTTTATAGCCAAAATGAATGGAAGGAACCCTGCCTAGAACTGAAACAACCGGACGGTACCTCTATTTATGTTTTTAGATTCGAGTTGCAAATCCCTCCTTTTTTACATGCTCAGAACAAAACATACTTTCTAAGCTCCTAATTTCGCTAAAATAGGTGCAGAATTGTACACCTTATTTTTATTGATGTACGACTACTACTTTGTGGACTATACTGGGGCGCAAAACAAAAAGTGTGACGAAATAGTGTCAGGTTTTGAACGCTTATAACATGGTCATTTATGAATGAAATTAATTTTTAATTACACCATTTTGATCAGATTTAACTTAAGATTAGTTTGGTATACATATAATACCGGTACCGTGCTGCCGTGAGATGACAATGTAGCGTAAATCCATTTAGTAAATATTTTAGAAAATAGATATTTTTGTGTAACCTTGCAATGATTAACAAAATTTGCAAAAATATTGCTGGATGTCTCCAATATGAAACGAACATAAAAACATGAACCTTGACGTTTAAAATAGCTCAAAATAGCTTATAATTTTTAAAGTTTAGAAAAAGTAAAACATTTTCACTGTTTCTCCGAAAATAGTTGGCTTACGTCACTTTGCCTCCATGTTTCAAAGTCAAATTTTGTAAAGTTTGAAGTGTTTTTGGGTGTCATTTAGGATCCAGAACTCTAATATGGTCAAAAGTGAAAATTCACCATAGTGGCGCTTACGTGACTCTGGCATCTCCCGGCAGCGTGGACCCCCGCTAATCTGAACGACACTTCACGCATATTAACGGGGTTCATTTTTAATTTGAACTTCTAGTATCCCTATAAGAATCCAAAAAAACGTGTTTCTGGTAGCCTTATTTGCCAACTAGATTCTGCGTTCCGTTTCACAATGAGCTAAATGACATTTGAGATTAAAAACAGTCAGATTACCGGGGGTCCATTTTCCCCTGACTCGTTCACATTTGAATGTGTCACGGCACGAGAAATGGACTCGACACCGGATTGACGCCCCCTCCCGAAAGTTGCAGCCGACCAGGCCGCTGAAACCATGTATCAGTCCCGGTAGCAAAAAAAGCTGCTGAGTTGGCGTCATCATCATTCATTGCTGGGTTGGGTTGTGGCTGACGATTCTAAAACTATGAGAGTGACATTATCCTCGAATCTCGGCGCTCCTCCGGCAGTCGCTAGTCGAATCGGATCAGTCGTAACAATGATAAAATTGGTCGTCATCGCCGTTGAGGGATGTGGAATATATTGCTGACATCGTCGAAATCAATGTGGGTTGTGTCTGTCATCTTCTCGGTGGAGTAATTTTCCACTTTCCACCCTCATGCTCCCGGTTCCAGAGTACATTATTTAAAAAGATTGAAAAAATCGATAGATTCCAGGTAAATGCTACTGAAATAGTTATGCGGGGTACACAAGAATGGTTTGTCATCCGACAATCAGCAGTAATCACAAAGGATTGGATAAAATCTTAACTCGGATTACGGAAATTGAAATTTCAGCTATCACACAGACAGGACTGAACTGCTCGCTCGGGTTTCTTTGAAAAGTGCTTTGCACGTTTTGAGATCATCCTTGGTTCTGACGGAGAGAGGACGCATTCATGACACGGTGCACATTGTGTGAGTGTACCTTGGCTTACATTTCCATCCGGCTGTGCTTTCAGCTTGAGAGCATAGTAGGTTAGGTGGGTACTACTTCTACTTGTTCCACTTTGTGACACATGACAGACAAAAAGGTCACTTCTATCCCCAAGATATAAGATGCACAAAGTGCATATGGTCAGACTGGAGTCAGGAGACCATGCATGCGAAATCAAAATTGCTCTACCTTCCACAAGTAGGTATTCGTATCCAAGGGGGTTCTGGTGAAAAGTTTGAATTTGGAACCATCAGCATAGCTGATGGCACGCTGAAGTGTCAAATTATTAGCATAGCCTAAAGCAACCAGCTGTTGGAAGATTCATGATTGCGTGATGCTTGTCAGTTTGTAAAATCGACCACTCAAGCAGTCTATCAATTAGAATTTCATTTCCGCACCCGGATTCTGCTATGCCTCAAGGCTTCTAATGGTTTCGTGCAAGACCACTGTAGCTAGCAGCAAATAAAGCGGAACGGATTCTAAAAAAACGAGTAAATCAATCTCACTGCTGACCGACTGAGTTGAGCTGGTGGCTTGCTTGGGTTCGTTCTACCGAAAAAAATCTGCCGGAATTGTTCAGCCTACTTTTCTGAGGATAAAAAACCAAACGAAAAGCGGCTGTGGATCAAATTAAACGGATGGTGGATATTTGTCTTGCTGCTCTGGTGGGTCCATTTACCGAAAAAAGGGTTTCGCTAGAGTGGCCGACTTATTGCCGGTCAATTTGAGCCATCTTTGTGATTCTGTTTGACGTGAGTTTTCCGCTTCCCAAGAAAAAATAAAGTAGAAAGGATGGCTTGGTTTAACTTCTTTTGAAGTAGATGGTTTTTTTTCTTTGATTCGGTAATTCATTACTTTGAGTGATCATTGGGAATAGACTAATCCCAACAGTAAAACAGGGCTTAGTGTCTTTCAATTGCCTTCCGAAATTGGCTATAATTCCTATTAATCTTCCCCTCGAGTACTGTTCTCTTCGTTAGCGCCAAGCTCGCCCACGGCCCACGGGCAGAACAACAACAAATGCTCCCCCAACAATTTATCAACCGATATCACAATTTTCCGAGAATCCTATAACAACCTACTGGACTAACCCAAAGCGAATTCGGGATTAGTGCGCCAAGACACGCATTAAATGATCTTCCATTTGCTGGATTCTTACTCGAAGAAAAATTGGCATGGCGACGTGGTAGGTAATGATCAAGCAAAACATCGTTTACTTTCCTGTATCTTATTGGTTTTCTCAAGCAAAACAAATAATGCTCGGCAATAATGTAATACTACGTCGTATTGTTGGGAGGATATTGATTCGTTTGTCTGTTCGATTTTTTTTTCTCGAAGGAAAAGGGAGGGCGTGATTTCTTTTCTTATTTGCCGCGTGCAGATGTGCCAGAACAAAGAAAGCTATCGAGGATGTTGTCTGTCGTTTTCCCCTTCTTGTAACGAAGCCAACCGAAATGGAACGCAGATATGAATGGATGGCGGAATATAAGTACTTATCTAGCTGTGTGATGGTTGGAATCTGGTGTCAGCACATTATTTAAGGAATCTAGAAAAAAATATTCTGGGCACGTGTCGGTTCAGGGTGAAGATTTTTTAACGATTTTGTTATTTTTATTTCGATAAGGAGATGTGAAAAATCTCCCTCCAACAATATGATCCAACAAAACGAATAACGAAATTCGCAATTCGTGTTGAGTTTCCACAGGATGGTTTGTTTGAGAAGAGCGCGTCAAATTAATTGCAACTGTTGGAGTAAAATGTAACTACCTAAGATGACAGTAAACATTCCCTCCTAGACTCCGGTTAGCACTAGACCTGTGCGCCGATCAAAATATTTTCGGCGGCGGCGTGATATGTTATTTTCTGCCGGCGGCGGCGGCGTGGCGGCGTCACGCCGTTTGCTTTCGGTGGCGGCGGCGTGGCGGCGTTGGTCGGCGTGAGTTTATTTTTAATGATTTAGAAAAAAAATACATTCCAAACCATTCGCACATGGACAAAAAATGCTACCCAGAGTTGAGTTCATATTACTAAAAATCGCTAAAACGTAGGTCACTTATAGTTTGAGCAAATTTTCTGACACTTTCCCGGGGAAAACTTTTGATGATGATAATGGTCCCACCGCTTACCCCTACAAAGGTTTGAGCTGGACGATTTATCTTTACGATAATTAAATATGGCATTTTAAGCAGGTTAGCAAACAAAATTGAACTGGTTACAGTTACTGATATAAATTCCCTCTAGAGTTTACAGTTGTTTTACAGCGATATAAATGTTGAAAAGCTCAGGCGTACACCTCTTAGTTCACCTTTTTGTCGTCCTAAAATATTCATAAGTATTACAAGCAATCATGAGTTAATGAACAATGCCCCGTAACGTGGGTAGATCACCTTTTCGTGGTACGTTACGGGATGTAAGATCTACCACGGATTCCTAGTCCTGACTACTTCAAACTAGGGATACAGGATTTTTCAGTAATCCAAGGAGCACATCTTAGTCCTTGTTACTTTTTATGCCTTGTTGATAGTGACAAGACTCGGCTTTGTCTACCGAGGATGATCTTGAAATAAGGAAAAAATGAGTTAGTTAGTCTTCATCTATGTGATTCCTAATCTTCTATTCGTTGTTTCCTAGTTTGAAGTGGTTGAGACTAGGGTTCTGATGCATGGTCATTATCGGTGTCATACCTTAATTTTGTTGCTAAGGAATCCAATTTTGACTGACAAAGGGACGCGCCTTTGGAGGGTGTTTTAACACTCCGAAGGGTATAAATAGCGGGACCTTTCAATTAGAGTCGGATCCTTGCAAAAAATGCAAGAGTGGCAACTGTAAAAAAATCGAATACTTCATCATTTCTCAATATTGATGGAGTAATACGACATGCACTAAACTAAGGACATGGGATATACTACAATTGATCAATTTACTGGTCGCAGTAGTGTTAGGTCCCGAACAGAGGAAAAAAATAATAATGAGCAATCAACAAAGCCTCCTATAACACTAGCAACCCCGCAATCTGATGCTATCATAATTTTTAGCAATGTCAGGAATGCTCATGAACCCCCAACATTTGCCAGAAAACTTACTACTAACTCAAGGTATCTTCCAACTAAGCTTCAATATTGCATTGAAGGCTGAGGCTCAAACATAATATGTCAATTTATAAAAAATCACTGGATAACTGTTCAAACGACAGATTTAACGTATGAAATACAGTGTCTTTTAAATTCTGTGTTGCTGAACGTCTAGGCATCGAATTGAAAACATTTATTCCTTTAAAAACAATGAATTTTGTGAAGCACAAGTTAAGAAATGAGGTGTTCTTATTTCAACCACGTTTCTAGTATTACATCTATGAAAGTCACTTCGTCTTTCAATTCGATCACACAAATATCGAGACAGCAAACCGTTAACTACTTTAAAAATGAACACCATAGTCAAATTTACATCAAAGTTGAGGAAGTGAATCTATTACATCTCAATATCCAGCGCATTATATTATTCTGCAAGCGCTGTAATATCGATATTTGTGTTTAATTGGCCAGAAATAAAATGGAAGGGCAAAAGTCTAGATGAGGAGATGATTGATTTGTATAGTTGTATCAACAATCAATACGAAACTAACGATTGTAAATTGGCTCACCACTTGACTAGCCTATTGGTCCCAAGCAAATCGACTAACGTAGCCCATTCCAGTGTAAATTCCAGTACTACACTATGTTTGTTTTGATTCGCTATGAAAGTTTGTCAGATTAAATGAGGGGTTCGTGGATTTTCCAATGTTTTGAGGGGTGCATCGATTAGCTTGAGACCGAAGATAGTACCAGAGCTGAGCCAAAAAGTTGAGCTCGTTTCTTCGGGACCTTGTCGTCTTAGAGTTACCTCTATGGTTGTATTTTACTGGCAATAGTTAAATCGTTTTTCAGTCGACATAGAATTCCATACTTCTTGGCAATTTTCTTGATGACATTGTCAATGTGAGAGTTGAACTTAAGTGTGTCATCAATAATGACGCCAAGATATTTAATCTCCCGAACGGGATCAACATTCTCATCATCAATTACAACAGAGACGTTCTCATTTACTCGATTCCGCGAAATTACCATAAATTTAGAGAACGCAAATCTTCACTCGAGTGTTAAACGGCATCATCGTAATCCTCAGCTGCAACAAGAGCTGCAAAGGATAACACAGTATCATCCTCGGTATCGTCTGCAAAAAGATTAATGTCACAAAATCGTAAAACACGTCCCAAGTCATTAATATACATAATAAATAATAGGAGCCTTAATACACTTCCCTGGGGCACTCCAAGGTTATTCCCCTACGCGATTGGAAACAGAATAATTAAAAACAGTCCGTTGAGTTCTGTCAGACAAATAGCTTTCAAAACATTTATATGCAGTGCTCGTAATTCCAAAGCGCTTGAATGATCTTAACAATAAGGGCCTAGAAATTGTTTCAAAAGCACGTTTAAGATAAAAAAAAAATAAACAACAAAAATTGTATCTTTACACTCCAAGCTATTTTTTCACTTCATTAATACCTTATTCAAAGTGGTTTCACAAAAATGACCTTCCCGATATCCCGATTGTTCTGGTATCAAAAAACTATTACTATTTAAATACTCCAACAGCTGGTAAGAGATGAACTAGCCTATGGCTAAAAATCTCTCTAATAAAGAAAAAAAAAAATCCAACAGCTGGCCTTCAACAACAAGTTCTAAAATTTTCTCTTCTGTGTGCAACGTGTTGATTGGACGAAACTCTTCGGCTTTAATCGTTCCAGCAACTTTTTGAATAGGAACCACTAAGGATTCCTTCCAAATTTGTGGCACATGTCCAGTTTGCAATGATTCATTAATAAGGTCCAGCAAGATGTGGCCAATGATATGAAAGCAATCTAGCATTTACATTGTCTACTCCGGCCGATTTTCCTAATGAAAAACAAATAACTCTAAGTTCATCAAATGTAATTGGGTGAAAACCTTCAAATCTACAACTACTAGTAACTTGAAATTTTATTTCGTCAGTCTCATCGACCAATTCAATGGATTGATTAATCAATGAAGCACGGTCGACAAAATAATCATTAAATTTAGATGCAATTACTTGTTCTGACTGTTCTAATATGCCATTAAAAGTTATGCACCTCGGTTTGAAATTACAAGGTTTTAATAAAGATTTAAAAAAATTCCATAGCTCTTTGCCGTAGTTCAATCTTCCTTTGAACATATTCACAACGAGTTTTCTTTATCGATTGTGAATACTTATTACGCGCGATTGTGTACCTATTACAATGATTGTCATTATTTGATCTACAAAACTTTTTGTACAATTTGTCCCTTTTCCGTTTAAGACGCAAAAGATCCAAATTGTACCAGCTGTTCGAGTTTTTCAAAGAAACAAACTTTTGCTCAACTAGTTGATTGGTACACGTTTTCAAAGCGTTATTAAGAACAGCTGTAGATTCATCTAAGTTACCGGCCGCGAATGGAAAATCCAGGCTTCTCTCAACAAGATTCGAAACAGCTTGCTTCGAATATTTCCTCCAGCACTTCAATTTTACAAAATTATCGGTATCGTTAACATGGTCTAAGACATTAATCACTAAAGTCTCATGATCGGTTATTTTCAAATCAGTATCCGTAACTGAACAAATGGAATCAAAATTGGAATAAACGTGGTCAATTAAAGTTCTACTGTGCCTGGAAATACGCGTATACTCATTTACCGTTTGCTTTAAATTAAAAAACTCAGCTAAACGCTTCAAATGATTCGAATTATGGTTATCACGCCAATTAATATTAAAATCACCAGCGAATATATTTAATTTACTAGAATCAAGGAATGTCTCAAACTTGTCAGTTCTCTAAAACTTCAACAAAACGCTGTTCACTAGAACTGGGAGAATGATACAAAACACCATAATTACCCATCTTCATGCCACGTACAACTGTAATGCCCAAGAACCAGTTGCCATCAATAACTTCGTTGGTACGAAGGTTGAATTGAACTGATTCTTTGACATAAATAGCAACACCGCCAGTGTGTCTAGAATGTGATAAACAAGCAGCAACAATATATCCCGGAATACTATACTGATCAAAAGTTTCAGTTTCTACAATATGAGTTTCAGGTAATAAAACTAAAGCAGTTTGTTGACAACCCCGCAATATTAAAATAAAATAAAAAAATCGAATATGGGGAAAAATTAAGAAAATTTTACACATGTTAGAAGTGTACTAGTAGACAGACTAAAACCACTATCAGTTTTTCTCATATTCGAAAAGTTTTCCTCGGAAAAGCGTCGGAAAGTTTACTCATGCTATGTGTAACCTATGTTTTCGCGAATTTGAGTAACTCTTACTCAATTTTGAGCCGTTCTCATTGGCGGTGCAAGCGGAATTTGATTAGAAAAATATGTCAAGTGCTTGTTGTTGAAGTCGTTTGGCAAAGTGTTACAACCCTTTTATTAAGCATAAGAAAGGTACGTTATCCACCCCCACATTAAAAATCAATCTGTTGCATACGTAACATTTGAATGGGCCCTAGGAATTCCTTCACGTCCTGCATTTATTGAGCATTACTCGTTATTAATATGTTGATAGCGATAAATGATATGCTTGTATTACTCTGATACATATTTGAATGTACACGCATTGTAGTTATATAACTTTTTGTTTATGTATTTGAAGATGATGTATTTCGGATATACGTTGAATCCCGCACAACTTGAACCTGAAAGAGATTAAAAAAAAAGCTCAAATATCAACGTGTTGTTAATAAAAGTCTCTTATTCACATTTATGTAAATCCAATCCGAATGATTCATTCCTGTGTGCTAGATCGAGAAAGTGCGAAAAAACGTCAAAAAACTAAATGACAATCGCTGCACCACACACAAGTTCTAATTTCAACGCGTTCAAGATGCATTTTGCCGAAAAGGTGCTACGGATTTTTCATCGGCGTGACATAAATTTATTCGGCGGCGTGAAAGATTTTACTGCGGCGGCGCGCCGGCTCAATTTCATCGGCGGCGGCGGCGTATGAAAATCGTCGGCGGCGGCGGCGTGGCGCGGCGGCGCACAGGTCTAGTTAGCACTCCACTCCATTGTCAACTTCAATGATGCCCTGATGTTTCCTCACATTCCAGCATTTTTTTTTTAATTTACAGGATAAATTTATATATAATTATGCAATATTTAATGGAAATACAATATATGTATAGGGATATACAAAATATGTAAAATAAATAAATATATCAAAATACAATAACCTAGATTTCAATGTATTGTAAATCCTTTTTACACCAAGGGGTAAGTCACTTAGCACATTGTGCCGAAATTAGATTCGGCACAACTTGGGCACATCCATCGGCATCCATCCACAGAAGTCTATTCATCATCCTCTATAGTCGGTCTTCAACAATGTTCCCCACCGGTTCCAACTCATTCCGGCCGCTGATAGACCGTTACTTTCGCACCACGAAAGGCTAGGTTTCTGGCCTGCCTTTGAGGGCATTATAAAATCCTAAAACGCAGGACTTTTATTATTTTGAGAACACAAAACACCAAAATTTCGCACACCCGCCACTTCCAGCGTCATCCTCAATCCGATTTATCATTGCGATTTCAAACCAAAACATGCAAGGGGTCAGAAATACCGGGTTTCCGGGATGGGTATTTTACAACCAATCGCAGCTTGCTCTATGACCGGCACAACCGGCACACTTGGGGCACACTAACAAAAAAGATGACCCAAGATTATTGTGCGGAGTGACCTACCCCTTGGATTCCAGGGATTCTCCTCAAACCTACTCTGTTATTTACCTCAGAATTCATTCACCAGGAATCAGAAGGAATCAGAACTTCCCAGGAAGTAATCTTTGGATTTTTCATGAATCTCTTCTCATAACTCTATTTGAATACTCCTCAGAATTGCTTATCCCCAGTATTCCCTTTATGGGAATCGAGATATTCGCAAAACATCCTCATTATTTTTTTTAATAAAGCTACAAATAAAAGATGCATGTGACAAATTTGTTATGAGTTCTACAGTCTTGAAGATTAATCTTTGTCTGAGATCTTTTCGTGATCTGAATAGGTTAAGATCAAATTTTCTAAAATAAATGCTATTCCATTTTTTTCTACCCAAAAATCAACCATTTAGGTCAATACCGATCGTTAGTTTAAAATAATTCTATAATTCTGTTAGTCAAAAAAAAAAATAGACTTTGAAAAGCTTTCGATATTTAACCATGTAAATAAATTTAGAACTTGAATTATTCTCTGCGGTCTTAAGGGATTCTTCAAGCGAATTTTACTGGTAGCCTGTGAATTTAATCGAATCTCTCTAAAATTCTACAAAGTTTCCTGAAATTCTTCGAAGGTTCTTGTACCTCCATAATTAAAAAAAAAAACTACAAGGGACAGCCCTGTGGGGTTGTACGCAATGGTGACGTAGGGCTACGTGGTCTTTTATAATAAATCTTATTTGTTCACTGCAGCAGGAGCTTGTGTTTAGAAATAGGAATTTGAGCGGGATTCGCTCTGTTTATGCTCTTTAGTATGACGCGCTTGACATAGATGGCATACAGCAATTAGTGTCAAAAAGCACAGTGAAGGATACATTTATTCATACAAACAGTCCGCCATTACCGAGCATAGCAAGCTGGATAGCGGTGTGACTTTTTCCTCCTTCTATGGATGATCATGTGGCCTGCAACTCGCTGCTTGCAGGCAACCTTCCGTTGTGTACTGGAGAACAATGTTCAATGCCACGTGCCAACGACCGGACCCCACCACATACGGTGATTGGAACTGAATCCGATCAGCGGTTGAGGTCAGCCTTGATAGCTAGCTGTTTGCGGGGAGCCTTTCGTTGTGTACCGGAGAACACCACCACTCACCATGCTTCTTCTTCTTCTTCCTCGAATTTCAAGCACTCACAATGCTTCTTCTTCTTCCTCCTCTCTTTTCAAGCTTATTGCGTATGGCATATTAGCTTATTGCGTGCTCTCAACTTAGTGTTCCAGATGCACTTTCACAGTTATTAATTGAGAGCTTTCGATGCCTGTACCATTTTTGCATTCGTATAATTGTGTGGCAAGTACAATCATACTCTATGCCCAGGGAAGTCGAGAAATTTTCCAACCCGAAGCATGGTCTTGCTTTGTAGCTGTGCCTTTACCGACTGAGCTAAGTAAGGTCCCGCACTCACCACGCGCTGATAGAATAAACACCGTTGGGTGAGACCGGATGGAATGCAACTTTGAAATCTGTGTTAGGGAATTCGCTTTTTGCAGGCAATCGGTGATTATTTTAATTATCATAGCAAAAGTTGCACCTTCGTGCAATTTTCAATAGTGACATTTTGAAAAATGATAAAGTCTTAAATTCAACAGATGCGTAGGTGATAAAATCATTGAAATCGGTTCAGGGGCAGCTGAGTTATTAACGTTCAAAATGTTTCATAATTTTGTGACATGTTCCATTTTCGGTTTTCACAAAGTGTACCCCCATATAGAAATCACAGACGTAGTCCTACGTCAAAAAAATTTAAACTCAGTTTTATGACCTCAGCTCCATGAACATCTTTACAATCCATTGAACTGATCCGAAATTCCCTGGGCCTCGTTGGAATTCTTTGAACTTGTGGGGAGTTCCGTGAACTCCTGAGAAAGTCCGTGAAGTCACCGATCAGGTGACTGAGATATTTCCACAGCTTATGCACACCACAACTGAATTTCTACCATGTTTGCTGAACTTCCGGGAGGACCCTGAACTTTACAAACAAATTTTCTGAAGGAAACAAAGTTTCCCAAACTTTCAGAAAGTTCATTGAGTTTTTTGAAATAAGGTCTCTGAAAAACGGCTACGAAGATCCTGAACAATGCATTACGTCCTAAGTAACATCGATCGATTCTTTCCATCGACTTTCTCTTTCGTTAAAATCTTGGATACAGAACCATTTCTTGTCGTATTTGTCGTACTGAAGCTAGATAATCGATCATCGAGATCATCGATCGGTGTGCTGAAAAGAGCTGGGAATGTCTTAACATGGCCGTGAGGATACAAAGAGAAGGTTGTCGAAAAGAAACTGTTTATGTTGCTTAGGACCTAATGCAATGTTCAGCTTTATTTTCACCAAAGAATTGTTACACCGAAAGAAACAGCTAGTCATCCATGATTTATTAATTTTACCGCAGCAAACGTGGCTCACGTCAACGATCTGGAAAGCTCTCAGGAACGTATGAAAACAACGATGCAGGAAGTGGATCAAACCGTCGGAAGCCTGGAAGCGAAAATCGTCGCCTGCCGTATTCGTAATCCACTTGAACCGATCCCATTAGAACTGTTTTCGGAATTTTGCGGGGATTGGTCCGAAAAGTACAAAATTGCAACGGAAACAGCATGCTTCCAGCTGCGGAAGGCCAACCCGGAGTTCCAGGTCAAGCAGGTCGGTAACGATAGCCTAATCGGGGATCACGACCATCTTGGCGTTCAGAGGATGAGAAGAGAGATGATGTGGGATGGTACAGGGGAGAAGATCCAGCTGGTGGAGTTGATGCAGCAGTACGGGACGGTTGGAGCGAATTGTGCCATGCTGGAGAAGAACCTGGAGACGTTGGAGGAAAATATCGAATTGACGGAGAGGGAGATCATGGAGCTGGATTCCATTAACCGAGCCTTGTGGGAAATAAAGAAGCGATACAGGGTGCCGAGCGTTTTAGAAATTGCTCAGAAAATTGAAGAACTGGAGCTAGCGGAGAAACAGCGTGTCGGTGCTGGTAAGGATAAGTAAAGTAGCTTGGATGTTTTAGAAATGGTACTTTACACAAATTAAGAAACTTTATCACACAAAAATCTATAACTGTTAAATTGTGTCTTTTTTTTTACATTCCCCTTAGATCCGTTTTGAATCGAGTTTGTCAAAACGGCCAACTACAACCACTAAGCGACTGAATTCAATTGACTCATAGCATTTTCTTTCCATACGAAATTTACACATATTTGAAAAAAAAAACTGCTGTTACTCATTAGCTATGAGTAACTGCAGTTTTTTTCTCCAAATATGAGTAAATTTTGTATGGAAGAAAAATGCTCTGAGTCCATTTAATTCAGTTGCTGAGTTGTTGCAGTTGGCTGTTCAAAATGTTCTAATGGTGGTAAGATCCTGTAAGCTCCAAATCGGATTAAATTTTAATACTGTCCCTGTTTGGACGCTGAGCAAAACGTTTGCTTAAAGTCGTGTTTATTAAATCTGATGTGGACATCGAGAAAGCCGGACATTCTTGATCGGGATATAATACGAGGCTAATACCGGTTGCCTACTTTCACACACACGCCACCAAGAGCTTTGGCAAACTCTTTTCCACTCGTTAACAGCGAAAAAATCACTACAGCAAGGGGAAAAACAGTCCCTCAAGGTCAAGTGATCAATGTGTAACGCATTATCTCCTGACGGAGGAATCCCCCTTCATCGTCGTCCGTTACCGAGATTGTCGCGTTTTACAATAGTGCAATGATCGCGCTAGCGTGGTCAAAACCTGCATCCTACAGATTCGCAGTCCATGACAGACTTGTTTAGTTTACAAAGAACCAGCTTTTTTGGTGGTTTCTGATTAGTTCGTATTCCTGCCGCATAGGTGTCACTCGAATCTATCTTTGGTACGGATTAACCTACAAGGATGGTTTCTTTGGCAAAGTTGTGCACTTTACAGTTTTGAGAAATGATGTCGAGAACATCAAAGATCTCAGACTCACTGAAGGTGAGATATCGGATTCCATATTTCCAAGCAAATATGTTTACGAATTGTCATTAGAATACGTAAGACTGTTTCAGAAAAAGTGGGAAATACAGTTCCCATCAATAGGAGTATTTTTGGAATCGGGGTGACGTCTAGAGATTTTAAATCGATATATGACGCCATTTCGGAATCAAATATGGTGGCTACCGGTTTAAGAAAAATATCTAGAGGCCGAAAATCGATATCCAACCTTTTAAATTTGTCGAACCTCTTAACGGAATCCCTTTATGAAGAGCTTTGAGTGTGTTGGTTTATTTTCTTTAAATTCCGTTATAATTGCTTATCTTTTGACAGATACGCGTATTTCGTCTACTACTTGCAGACTTCATTAGTGCCAAGTACTCAACACCACTGTACTGGTAAACCAACGATATCCAACGCTATTTTGAAATCCAAGTTGGCGGTTTCCGGTTTCAGAAAAAGTGGGAAATCCTGTCAAATACCTACACTTTGAATGCTTTATTTTGAAATCGCAAGGATAAATCGGATTGAGGATGACGCGGGAAGTGGCGGGTGTGTAAAATTTTGATGTTTTGTGTTCATATGATAATAAGAGTCCTGTGTTTTAGGGTTTTACAATGCCCTCAAAGGCAGACCAGAAACCGTGATGTGATGTAACGTATGTTTTTTTTTTAATAATTACTTTATTTGTACAGGCTCAATCGAATAAACTTTACAGAGCCGAGTCATCATTTTCGTTATACATTATTGATGTCTTATATTATATATAAGTTAAAGGAGCTGGACCGGATACTCGCGGTTGTCTCGAGGTTAGTGGAGATTTACAATTTTTTTTGGATGGGAAAAGGGAGAGGGAGGTTTGAAATGTGGTTTACGATACAAATATTTAATTAATCCTAAAACATGAACTAATTTCTATTCATCTTGAAAACAAACATAAAAAAAACCCACGCGTACAAAATACAAACTAAACACAAGGTTAATAAAACTCACAATCTAATGTTAATATTCTTAAAGTAAACATATATGAGTTTCATAAACTCTAGATCGCGTCTAGCCAAAATATCCCGAACTGGAACATTAGGTTGTCTACCTCTACCGAAGGGAATCGTACAGTTCAGATCTGACTCCGCGATGCTCAGCACAAGACCAAATAATGTGATCTGCGTCCTGGTAACCTTGTCCACATTCACAGAGACTGCTGTCCTTCAGCCCAACACGGAACAAGTGAGCGTTTAACGAATATTGATTGGACATGAGGCGAGACATCATACGAATGAAGTCTCGACCTACATCCAACCCAGCAAACATTGAGCGCTGAATAAGAGCTTATTCAGGCAAAAATATGCTTCTTCAGCTAATTAATAGCTTATTCAGCTTTAATCAGCTCAAATTGTTTGTTGGGAACCCCTTGAACCAAGAACTCTTCGACACCTTAGGGATGATCGAATATAGCCATCGTCCCAAACTCCCTTCACTCCACTTATTCTGCCAGCTGACGAGTGACTGTTGACGATAAATGAAGAAAAATTCATCGTAGGCGATTTGTCGATCGTAAATATCGCCTTCCATAGCACCCACCTTAGCAAGTGAGTCAGCCATCTCATTGCCCGGAATCGAGTAATGAGATGGGACCCATGCAAAGGTGATGACAAAAGATCTTAAAGATAAAGCACTTAAAAGCTCTCGTATTTTCATGAGAAAATACGAGGAGTGCTTTACCGGCCTCATAGAGTGAATAACCTCGACAGAACTGAGACTATCCGTAAAAATAAAATAATGATCTGGTGCAAGTGAGGCGATCGTTTCTAGCGTATAATGTATTGCCGCCAGCTCAGAAACATATACGGAACAAGGAGCTTGAAGCATTCGAGAGGCGCTATGAAATTCGTTAAAAATACCAAAACCAGCGGACGACTCTATTAGTGATCCATCTGTGAAGAACGATCTTGCGGAATCAACTTGGCCAAACTTTGCAGTGTATAATGACGGAACAATCATGGAACGATGATGTTCTGGGATTCCGCGAATCTCTTGCGTCATAGATAAATCAAAACTGACTGAATTGCCGAAGTCGGAGAAGCATACACGATGAGGATTATGCTGTGAAGGGCTGACATCCTGTGTTATGTACACGTAGTACAATGTCATAAACGAGTTTGAGGGTTGAGCTCAAGAAGCTTCTCAAAGTTTTCGATTACCAGTGGGTTCATAACTTCACAACGGGTGAGGAGCCTGAAGGATAATTCCGAATACCGATCAGAGAGAGGCAACATGCCCGCTAACACTTCGAGACTCATCGCATGAGTCGAGTGCATGCATCCTAACGCGATACGTAGACAACGATACTGGATCCGTTCCAGTTTGATGATGTGCGTTTTAGCCGCCGACTGGAAGCAAAAACTACCGTACTCTAAAACCGATAAAATCGTTGTCCGGTACAACGTTAGAAGATCTTGCGGATGGGCTCCCCACCACGTTCCGGTAATTGTTCGGAGAAAATTGATCCTTTGTTGGCATTTTCGCCTCAGATACTCAATGTGGGATCTCCAGGTGCATTTTGAATCGAACCAGACCCCAAGATATTTGAAAGACATAGAATGTTGAAGCTTTGGTTGTGCTGGGCTATGCTTCCTAGAAAAAAACGACCAACTCAGTTTTCTCCGTGGAGAATTCGATACCTAGCTGAATAGCCCAAGTAGACAAATTGTCTAAGGTATCCTGTAAGGGTCCTTGCAGGTCGACCCCTTTGGGCCCTGTCATAGACACTACTCCGTCATCTGCAAGTTGTCTCAACGTGTAGTTGTCATTTAGACAATTGTCAATTTCTCTGACGTAGAAATTATACAAAAGGGGGCTTAAACATGAGCCCTGGGGGAGACCCATGTAACTAAATCGAGAAGCTGTAGAGTTTCCATGAGAAAAGCTCATATGTTTCTCTGACAGCAAATTGTACAAAAAGTTATTTATTAATGGAGAAAGGCCACAAGCGTGGAGTTTGTCTGAAAGGACTTCAATCGATACTGAATCAAAAGCCCCCTTGATATCCAAGAAAACAGAAGCCATTTGCTCTTTTTTAGCAAAAGCCAACTGAATTTCTGTGGAAAGCAACGCGAGACAGTCGTTCGTTCCCTTGCACCTACGGAATCCAAATTGAGTATCTGAGAGTAGGTGGTTCGTCTCAACCCATTTGTCCAAGCGAAAAAGGATCATTTTCTCCAACAATTTTCGAATGCACGATAACATCGCGATGGGACGATACGAGTTATGATCTGAAGCGGGTTTTCCAGGCTTTTTAATGGCTATAACTCTCACTTGCCTCCAATCATCCGGAACAATATTGAGCTCCAGGAACTGACAAAACAAGTTCAACATGCGCCTCTTAGCGACGTCTGGGAGGTTCTTCAACAAGTTGAACTTGATTCTATCAGCCCCCGGAGCCGAATTGCCACACGAAAGGAGCGCGAGTGAGAGTTCCAGCATTGAAAAAGGCTGGCTGATCTCGTCTACCGAATTCGTCGTTTCGCGAGGAATTATCTGTGCCGGCACGGAATCAGGACATACTTTTCGCGCAGACTTGAGAATCCAACGATCTGAGTACTCCTCGCTCTCGTTGTTCGAAGACCGGTTACGCATCCTTCGCGCCGCGTTCCAAAGCGTATTCATCGACGTTTCGCGCGATAATCCGTCCACGAATTGCCACCAGTATCCGCGTTTCTTGGCTTTGATGAGGCTCTTGAGTTCGCGTTCAAGAGCCGAGTACGCTTCGAAATACACGGGTGTTCCACGTTTCCGGAAAAGCTTAAACGCGTCGGACTTTTTACGATAAACCTCAGTGCATTGGTGGTCCCACCAAGGGGAAGGAGGTTTCCTACGCAAAGACGTTCCAGGAACTCGCCGAGTTTGAGCTCGAAGCGCGCTGTCCAAGATCAGATTGGAGAGGAAGTTATATTCCTCCAACGGTGGAAGCCCTTCTACCGACGACACGGCTTCCTCTATCGCGGTCTTGAACGTTGTCCAATCGATATTACGGGTGAGGTCGTACGCGACGTTAACGGATTCCGACGGATTGAACCCACTGGCAATTGAAATTTTGATCGGCAAGTGATCACTACCGTGGGGATCCTGGATCACATTCCACGTGCAATCCAACGATAATGAGTTAGAGCAAAGTGTGAGGTCTAATTTACTTCCATTTGAGGATGGACCAGCCAAACGTGTTACTTCTCCATTGTTAAGAATTGTCATATTGAAGTTATCACAGAGGTCATATATAAAAGTAGAACGGTTGTCATCATACAGTTCCCCCCAGTACAGGCAGGAATTCAAATCTCCCATAATCAACCGTGGAGCAGGAAGTACTGAACATATATCTGAAAGTTGTTTTCGATTAACAACGGCTCTAGGAGGAATATAAACAGAAGCAATACATAGGCTCTTACCTTTAATAATAGCCTGACATGCGACAACTTCAATACCTGTAAATTGTGGAAGATTCACTCTATAGAAGGAATGGCACTTTTTGATCCCCAAAAGTACCCCTCCTCCACGCGAATCCTCACGATCCAGTCGAATAATGTTAAAATCATAAAAAGGAAGATCTATATCTGAAGAGAGCCAAGTTTCACAAAGAGCAAATGCATCACAATCATTATTGTGAACTAAAAACTTAAAAGAGTCTAATTTAGGAATAAGACTTCGACAATTCCACTGTAGAATAGTGATCAAATCCCCGACCTCGTTTGGAAAATTATCCATCGAAGAAAATGATTGCTGCAATGAGGGGCCACTTCAATGTCAATTGCTTCAAGAGGGTCTTCACAGTAGGAAGCATTGCCAGAACAATGCTTTTGAGAGGATCAGAAATATTCAGGTACTTGAGAATATCGTCCACAATTTTATCAAATGAGAACAACCCAGATGAAGAAGGGGCTTCTGTTCTTAAAAATGGGACATCAGGGGTTTTGGATGTCCCCGGGAGAGGTGGAAAATCCTGTGTATAGTCAGTTCTTCTGAATCCAGGAGAAGTAGAAACTTCCTTTTTTCCACCACTCCTTGATTTGGGCAAGCTGATTTGGGGTTCTTCATTCTCAACTTTCCGCGAACGGATGCGTTTTCGTTTCCGTGCTGAAAAACAGAAAGAAGTTCCCTCCTCAGCCAAGTCAGAGTCAGTCTCGTCATCTGACAAAAGAGAAAAGGGATTTTTGTCGTTGGTCGATGGCGTGGCCGTCTTAAGCATTTCTGCAAAAGACTGCCGGGAACGTTCCTTAAGTGAGCGTTGTAATTTCTCCCCGCGTTGTTTGTACACCGGGCATGACGAGATACCATGAGGAGTTCCCTTACAGTACACGCATTTTGGTGCGGTAGCTGCACAGGTGTCATCCCCATGCTTCTCTCCGCATTTGGAACAGCGTGCCTTGCTGCCACAGTGGGAGGCCGTATGTCCCAACTGCTTACAGTTTTGGCAGTTCATGACCCGGGGAACGAACAAACGCACAGGTAGTCGAAGTTTTCCCAGCTCGATGTAGTGAGGAAGGGCTGAACCAGAAAAGGTCACACGGAACGAGTCTGTGGGGGTAAAACTCTTTTTACCCTCACTGACAGATACTGAGCCCAGTTTTTGGACATCCAGTATCTTCACCGGAGGAAGCAAACGGTTCTTGAAACGGCCAACCGCCTGCTTCTCCAAGATCTCGGGGGTCAGACTCGCTTCGGTGACCACACCTTCGATCTCCACATCACGAGCTGGGATGTAAACTCTGTACTCGAGCGTGAAGAGCTGGGAGGCAGCAATCTCGTTAGCCTGCTTCAGGTTAGAGACGGAGACACGAAGTTTATTGTGCCTAACCTTCGTGATTTCAGTCACGGCCGAGTATCGCTTCGTCAGATCATTAGTAATTTGCATTACATTCAAAGGTTTGTTTCTGGGCTGAAAGTAGACAACCCATGGGCCAGTCGAGTCATCTGGATAGGCTCGCGATCGGGGGTTTATCTGAGCCTGTCCTTTGCCAGACTGAGACGATGAACCAGGGATGACATCATCTTTCTTCTGAGATGACGTACGTTTTCGACCCTTCTTGCCATCGCGTGGCAAAGTGGTGTCATCTTCCGACAAAACGTCCATTTCGTCTTGCGACAAAATGTCCAGAAGCGAAAAAAGCTCTACCACTGAAACGATACTCACTCGGACACAATACACAAAAAAAAACTACAAACACAGAACACAAACTTAAAATTTAACTGTGGGCGAAAGTGAGAAACAAGAACAAAAACTTATCTGATAATCCTATACTACTACCACCGAGCGTTTAAACAGCAGCAGCGGAGCGACGCGCAGCGTGGATGATCTTCGATCAGCGTGTGCGGGCGGTCTTCGTAGGTGTGTGCTTATGTGAGGGTCGGCACTCAGCTGAACACACGATGATAGATGAGCGGTGTAAATGCGGAGGCAAATGCTGACACTCGACGAAGATGATCCGTGTGCAGGTATGCGTTACCACGCACCGATGCACTATGGGCAAAAATGGGTCCAAAATTACCCAAAATTCAATATCTCAACAGCACGCTAAATTCCGGCCATGAAAAACGACTTTTCCGAAGGGAAATCGTCCGCGGAATCGATTGCACGTGGTCCCATAGACCGGAGAGCCTTGTAGGTATTTGTTTTGGACCATTTTACCCCATTTTCCCCTACTTTTTGGAGGAAATGTTTTTTTCACAGCTCTATTTTTCGTAAAACATAAGCACTTTATGCATGGTTTTAGAATACTATGTCTTTAAACAACAGTTCATGAGATATTAGGGGAATACGGGGTACACTTATAAGGGAGCAAGGGGTAAAAGTGAACCCTCGCTAAATTTATTTTAATTCATATAAATGTTGAACGATGCGATTGTTTGAATGACCCCAAAGGTTGCCTGCAATAATAAGATTTTTTTTTTTCGAAATTTTAAGGTTAATTGGGGTTAAATAAGTTTTAATTTACTGCTAACTGTTTTTAAAGAGTTTTCACTTTTTTTGTCTGTATACAGCAAAACGATATAGTGGTTCTCAGAATTTTGTAAAAATTGGTAGTTTTGTTCCTTATCGCAACATATTAGACCCATATTTTGTATTTTGTCATTAGGGTGACTATTTATATATTAGAGCCAGAGCTGGTAAATATCACGGCCGTCATGTGACGATGAGAAAACAGGTCCTCTCACTATCACGAGACGAAACTACCTATCATTAGCTTTCTTGTCATTTTTCAATGATCAAGCACTCATGAGAATTATTCTTATGCGGTTTTGACATCAATATTTCTAACTGATTTAGATGAATTTAAGCAAACAATCGCATGTAATCGGTAGAGTGTCGGTAGAGTGAATAAATTATTAAGATTTCCTCGGTACAAGTAACTTTAATAGCATTAAATGAGCTAGTAATTACGATGATAGCAACACTGTCACGTTCTGTCATGACAAAAAATTCGATGAGATTTTGAAGAAAATCTCTATCATCGTTTTCTCATCCAATGATAGTGACAGAAGTATCTCTGTAAATATCGCGTGAGATCTTTCATTGAAAATGACATTTGCCAGCTCTGATTAGAGCGGTAAAAAAAAAATTTTTTTTTCGATTTTTTTCAAAAATTTATGTTTTTTGAACTGTTTAGCTGATGACGGAACTCAAAATACCAAATGAAAGTTAATTCAAATTTATTTTCAGAAAAAATATTATGATATTTAAAAGAATTGATTTTGTATTAAAAAAACATTGATTGTATTTTCACATTGACCCCTTACTCCCCTATACAGTGTACCCCGTATTCCTCTAATATCTCATGAACTGTTTTTTAAAGACATAGTATTCTAAAACCATGCATAAAGTGCCTATGTTTTACGAAAAATATAGCTGTGAAAAAAACATTTCCTCCAAAAAGTTGGGGAAAATGGGGTAAAATTATCCAAAACACATACCTGCAAGGCTCTCCGGTCTATGGGACTACGTGCAATCGATTCCCCGGACAATTTCCCTTCGGAAAAGTTGTTTTTCATGGCCGGAATTCAGCGTGCTGTTGAGATATTGAATTTTGGGTAATTTTGGACCCATTTTTGCCCATAGTGCGATGGTGCGCAAAATAGTTGGCGAATTGGCAATCGCAAAAACAATTTTCCTTCCGATGATGCCGAAAACATACTTTCTTCTCAGAAAAAACTCACTTTTAGTTAATTATTTAGCTGGGAACTCTAAGCGAGAAAAAACTGACAATTTAAATCAAGCGAATAGCGAGAAAACTTCCAAAATAGCGGAGCGCGAACTAAGTCGACCGTACTTCTTGCTAGGACGCAGTGGAGATGTAACGTATGTGATATAAAGGATGATGAATATGACTTCTGTAGTTTTGTTTTGTGTGAGATGCAGTATTATTTAAATTAAGGGTACTAAGGGGGTCTGAATATCTGCCTCTTTCCTCTAGAGCCCACCCTAGAACCTACATTTCGGATTTAAATCTATAAGTGAACCGTGGGTAGATCACCTTTTTGTGGTACGTTACCACCGATCTACCACCGATTCATAGTCCTGACAACTTTAAACTTGGGGAACAGGATTTTTCAGTAATCAGTGAATGATCTTTAAACAAGGAAAACATTTTTTAGATATGATGACAAAAATGTATGATACATTTCAAAACATGTGAGATTTGGATAGGTTCTATTATTTTGACAATGTACTGTACATTAGGCTTTTAATTTTGGTCCTGTACAAATGACGAAAACACCTTTTTTGAGTAAGTTTTCTTCGTATGCCAATATCTAACCACCGACAAACTGACATGCCACTGGAACATTTCGTTTGTGCGCAATTCGATTTGTCAAATGAGTGATCTGTCCAACAGGCGATCAGATCTGTCAAACGAGGTGAGACACAAACCAAGTCAACATAAATTTTACGTGTGTTCGTGTCCTTGCTCATGATATGTCGCGATTGGATAAGTAGATGGCGGTAGTGTTTAAAGTATTTTAAATATGGCTTTTTGAACAAAATTTTGAAAGTACACTGAAGTCTTTTTTACACGGTTATTTTTTTACGCGGTTTTTTTTTACACGGTTATTTTTACACGGTTTTCCACGATTAACACGGTACGTTTTTAACGATTTCTCGACAACGATACAACCTATCGACTTGATTCCAATCACATTATCCGTTTCAAGCTATAGGTAATCGAATAACATACTTAAAAAAAATCTCAATTTTTGGTGTAAATACAGAAATTTTTAAAATATGTCTGTATGCACCATATCATGCTTGAATTACAAATGGCATCAAAATCCGATTTTTTTAAAACATTTAAGCATGCGAAAAATCAAAATCTCGTAGGTTTTTTTTACACGGTTTTTTTTTACACGGTTTTTTTTACACGGTACGTATCCCCCGTGTAAAAAAAGACCTGAGTGTAGCTTCTATGAGCTGTCACGTCGGTTCGTCGGTGGTCTCACTTTAAGTGAGTCACAGGTCTTTGATGTTTTCGATAACATTTCTCAAAACTATAAAATACACAACATTGCCAAAGAAACCATCCTACTAGGACCTTCCGTTTAAAAGCTAGATTCGAGCGCCACCTATGCGGCAGGAATACGAACTAATCAGAAAACTCCAACAGCTGAGCCTTGATAAACTGAGCAACTTTATCGAAGACTGAAAATCTGTAGAATGCATACCAACATCGCTTGAGGTTTTGAGCACGCTACCGATTTCACTGCTCCACTGTGCGTATCTCCACTAACAAGCCTGCATTCTTCTTTAGTGCACGGTCGGACTCAATTTCGTCGAAAGGGGATTCACTTAAAAGTGAGTTGAATTGTCCGGGATTTCCCAGGATAAACTTCTTGAATATGGGGAAAATAGATAGAGGTTTCACTCAGTCTAATGGATACTCCTAGACTAAGTATAATTTCCATAATTTTCCTCATATTGGAAAAGTTTTTCCTAGTTTTCCACGGCTGTTGGCTTTCCGGCAAGTTAAATTCCCTTTGAGTAAATTGACCGACCGTGTAAACCGATTCTGAACTTTCAATGTAAGTTTACAACCTTGCATTGAGCTATTTTCATGCTGACACCATTACGTCGAATTTGTCCACCAAGGGAGAAAAGTATGCCAAACATTTTCTGCTAGGGTGGTGGGGGTAAAATGGGCCACCGAACGAAATTGTCGTTGTTTATGGGAAAAGTACGTGTATTCTGAGTATTTAGTGAGATATAATGTTAGTTCAACTTATGTTCTTTGATATCAAATTTAGATATTAACTAAGAGATTTAAGTGTCTACCTTTTCAAACTAAAACCAAAAACGCTTTCTTGATAAATTTTATCAAGTACGGGTGGGGGAAAAATGGGCATTAAATCGTTATGTTAGTATGAGATAGTGGATAACTAGGTAGGCTATGATTTCGCATACCCCGTTTGTTGACAGCTTGCAACAGGGCATTTGGATTCAAGCTGTTGAACAGGTAAGTCGAGCAACTAATTGCGTCGCAGGTGATTTTCCTGCAATTCCTATTGGACGATTTTCAGTGAGTATTGTATAGTGCAGTAGCTTGAAGTGATGTCTTAGCAGGTTAATGGTTTATTTGAAATACGCGCATTACATTACAAAAAGGCCTCATAGATAGAAGGTACAGTTCGTGCTATCACTTTTACAAGACTTGTAACCCATAGATCTGTCAATTTTACTCCGTCGGTCAACATATTTTTAAATGTTTGCGATTGGACAATTTTAATCCAATTCTTAACATCTTAAGATGAGAACTTATTGCCGAGGACCTACAATTTTTAAACTGGGTAGTGGTTATAACAGTTTTTACATGTTTTGCACGTAACATTCTTCGAAATTGTAAAAATTACACCAGAACGTTGTTTTTAGGATGGTTTCACATTGTTTCTTTTTTCATCATTTGATAGATTTAGAAAATAACTTTTATGTAGTTCGTTTATTTGGAAGGCTCAATCGCGTTAGCTTTACGGAGTCGATAATTCACTGTTCATTGTTTGAAACAAAATTAACTTATTTCTATGTCTAGTAGGAGTTGGACCGACTGGGTCGCGACTTAGAAAATCGCATAATGTTCCGATTGTCATGAAATAAGCTACACATTTTACCCCGCCTGCCCATTTAACCCCCACCTCCCCTACCAGCATTTCCCACCAAAAGAAGACGTGACTTGGAGTGGAAAAATAATAGCAGATTTTCATAACTCACTACCGGATGCGACATCCTTTCGCCCCCTCCTAACTCCCTCCCGTGGGACGATTACTTCTTTGTCGCGCGCAAAGTGAGATTTAAACGAACTAATGTGGCGTCGCCGTTGTTAATCGAATTGAAATCTTCATTCGTGGGCATTTTTCTTTTCTTTGCAGCGCGCTTCGGTAATAAATTGATTGCTTTGTTGCTTCACACCTAAATACTACAGCGCGATGAGTGGTGGAGGGAATTCCGATTCAATTAGCGAGAGATTTTCTTTATTATTTTTAATTTCAAATGCAAATTGAACGTCCTTTTGCTGTGCGTGTTTCGACGCCGGCTGTGGGAAATTAATAAAATGTACAATGGGCACAAGTCTCGCTGTGGCCATCAGTTGTTTGTGAATTAATTGCTCCATTATGATAATGAAACTCGCAGGGGTATTGAAATGCTACTGCACGACTCCTGGGATCGTGTTCTGGGATAATTAGTTGAGTTGAATGCTTACAGATGAGATGTTTCAATTCGAATGGGAATTATGTCCATCATGTGGAAAATCGACTTAATCGAACTTCACTTTCATTCTACTTCACCTGCCCCCACCGATCGACCGTTCTAATAATCGGGTGCCCCAATTCCAGACAACAAAACGATTATTAAACTGTTTACTCTGTCCCGGTCCGTCGACACGGGTACCGCACCCCGAACATCGCACTTGCCAGCTCGGCGATGCGATGCGAGGTGCCGCAAAGCCGATAATCCCAATTAGCACATCATTTAGCGTTGTCGTCGGTGTACCTAGTTTAATTTTCCACCGTTTGAGTATCATAAATTATCAATCGCCGACAATCGGCTGCAGTGTTTGTGGCTGTGGAGGTGTGATAAAGTCACGTACCCCCATACCCAGAGGCTTCCTAGTAATAATTCATGCCGCACTGAATCAGTTATTCGGCTTTCTCCGCCTCGCTTGGTTCTGGATGGTAAATGGAGTCATTGATGGTTCACCTAAATATGGCGTGATTTTTCTTCATTCATTTGAACGTCTATGAATGGTAATTATCTATTGTTGCAGGGGTAGTGTGGTGCATGGAAATTTAGTTTTGACTAATACCAAAGTGGGCGTGAAATTTCAGGCTGTGAATAAATGAAGGAACTACAAGTTTTGGGCTGATGAGGAACTGTTTTGAGATCGATTCAACGATGACTGCCTCAATGATGACTTGATTTTTGAAGGCATGCATGTTCTTTTTGTATCCCTTTTTGTTTCAAGGCGAAAATGTCATTCCGCTCACAGTGAATCATTTTAGTGACTTCCTGTCTTCTGCAATGTTTGTGGGATAAAAAAACGCCATCTTTTGGTTGACAAATAACTGTACTAATCTTGTACTAAACTTCTATTCAAAATTTATATGTTTAATACAGTGAACTCTCCATAACTCGATATTGAAGGGATAATCGAGTTAAAGAATTATCGATTTGAAGAAACAATCCCATAAGAAATCACCATCTCAGTAGCCATGAAATTCATTTTTACTATGGTTCTATTACTTGATATCGAGTTAATGGACATCGAGTCGTGGAGAGTCATTTTAAAAAGCTAGTGTCTTCGAGAAGTTTTAAGTAGTACTTGTCCTAATAAAAACCATAGTCAAGTGAAATATTTGTTTTTTACCTTTAAAAAAATCATTATCTTGAAAACTAAGGCCGCCGCGATTTGGACGTCTTGGTAAGAGTTTTATGTTTTTGACAAATAAACAACTTCGTGGAAGACACCAACTCTTCGAAATGAATTAATAAAAAGATACACTTCAAAGCAGTTTACTTACTTTTTAAGCCCAACAACATTTTGCAAGACACGAAGTTACTAAAATAATTTATTTTTGAGTAATTTTGTTCCGCTAGAATGGACGGAAACTTTGGCAGTTACGATTGTGCTCAAGGTCTTTTACATAATCGATAAGCAGTTGATTGGCCTATACTTTGATAGGTCTGCCATATTGCTAACATCGGAGAGCGGGAAAGAGGTACCTCGGGCGGCGAATTCTGGTAGTGTGTGAGTTCATAATCAGAATCTGGTCACTTCCCTGGGCCCATCCGGAATATGTAGAAGATGAATGCACGGATAGACATTCCCTTATACCTTTTGGCAAATTTCTATGGCTGATTATTCATAAAATGTATAAGTCAACTAATAGAGTGTTTCAGAGTTTTATGAAAAAAAGTCAAAGTCTGGAATTTCAAACGCTATCCGGATCAGAAACACCCTGCCGAATTTTTAAGTCATTTGGTTCACCTCGCTCAAAGGGCTTGAAATTTGTAAGGGGAAAATCGACAAATGTAGTGGGAAACGAGCCACTTTCACATTCGCGGCTCTAGGTGGCGCTGTAGTTGGTCGATTTTCTTCGTGTAAAAAATTTAGAACCCTTGGAGTATTGGAAATATCTTGGCTCAAGACCGGATGCGAATCCGAGCTACCCCCGAAAAGTTATTAGCGTTTCAAATGAACACCACCTGCCTTACTTTTGAAGAGGGCCTAACGCGCTTTGTTCGGTTTTTATTTTTACGAACAGGCATATGAATCGCAATGTTTTCATGGGTAGAACTTTTTTGTTTCTTGAAATGAAGTAATGTATTAGCTGGTCATTGGCTCCGAGTGGTCACCAGATGCTCCGCCGGAAGAGACCCGAACATCTGTAAAATTGATTGCTGTGTAAAATTTAACAAAGTAGGCCTTGATTTGGTCTGATACTATATGGAATGGCAAAATGGTGAATTTTGATATATTAGCCAGTCTTAGCTTCTAAGTGGACACCGGATGGCTCACTGGAAGAACTGGAACATCCGTAAAATTTATTGCTTCGTAAATTTGATCAAAGTATGCTTAGATTTGTTGTGATACTATAAGGAATGTAGTAAAATTATGATTTTTTTATATATTAGCTGGTCGTTGGCTCCAAGTGGTCACCAGATGGCCGGAAGTTCCAGAACAATTGATTGCTACATAAATTTCATCAAATGACTTGTATCTGTAACTATATGGAATGTAGTGGATGGTAATTTTTTGTTTTATTAATGTCGGTAATTGGTTCTGAGTGGTCACCAAATGACCCGCCGGAAGACCCGGAAGATCCGTAAAATTGATTGCTGTGTAAATTTTATCAATGTATACATTGCTATATTTACAGGGGCCTGCCTAGTCAGTAAAGGCATGGTAAAACCAAGCTGGAGGCAGCTGGTTCGATTCCCAGTCTGGTCGAGGAAATATTTCAGGTTGGATTTTTTCAAACTTCCCTGGGTTCCCTGGTTGGCTTAGTAAACTCTCAACTAATAACCATAAGCCACGCATGGTTGCATCACCATTATCAAATGGATATTGGTATTACATATGCTTTTCCAATATATTTATTTAGTATTGAGTTTAATTTTGTTATTAAATTTGTAGGAATAGTTAGACAACTCTCACCACCGCTCACCGCCGCCGTTGATTGTTTCTTTTGGAATTCCGTGTGCTTTATCTCTCTAATGCTTCATATTTCTTCATTCAGAACCACTGCTAGTTTCCCCAATGTCTTCTATGTTATTTCTGATGTGTTCCACGACATTTCAACGTAAGTCTATTATCTTTGTATGTTGATCTTGAGTTAAAAGTTGCGTCTTATAAAACTGTAACGCCAGCGCGGAAAATAGACAGTGCCCATCTCCGGGTATTTTCTTAACGATCATCACTCCATTGTCATATCGCATGTGCTCCATTTTGCTGCTCTCCTTTCACTTTTACTTTGTTGACTCCATTGTACCGGAAAAGATATAGATATATACATACATGACATTAATGATTTCTGTTATTTTCAGATGAGAGCCAAGGCCTTAGTTGGGTTTTGTTATGGGTAATTTTTTATGATAGGTCATTTGGCCGGACCTTAAAATCTTCCATTTTTTTATCGTGAGCTGTTCTATGATAACAATCTTAATCTCAATTGAAATTGATGACTTCTGTTATTTTCAGATGAGAGCCAAAGGCTTGCTGAGTTTTGGTATGGGATCTTTTTATGAAGGGTTATTTGGCCGAATCACAAAATTTACCATTATTTTTTTTTTCATGAGCTGTTCTTTAAGAATAATATACTTCTTCTTCTTTAATTGAACAAGTTTCTATGATATATAAATCATTACTCCACGATGCCAATAATGTTTAAATATTTGTACCAGAATCATAAGAATATCATCAGTTCTTAGAATTCATTTTCTCTTTTTCAATTATCGATCTTGAAAAATTTCCGTAGTAACAGAATTTTTAAAACTCTAGAAGTTTCAGAGGCTTAAATTGGGGATCCCGACATGTTGAATATTTTTGTGAGTTGTGTGTCTTCTGAAAATCTAGAAACCTTTTCATGACCTAGGTAAATTCTTGTAAAGATGTGGTTCTTTATTATTATTTTTGTGTATGAAAATTTTGCTAACACTTCGAAAAGGTGTCTCCGGTAAAATGGGAAAGTTGGCAATGGTTGAAAAATCATTGCTTAGTAATTTATTGATCGATTTTAAACTTATTGTCACTGACTAAATTTTTAAATTATGTAGTTTCAAATGGCGCCAATAGATTTGGCATTCGTCAATAAATGGCTGAGCTACGATTTTTCAAACATTGCAAGTTTGCCGTTAGACATTTAACCGGAGGCATCGTGTTCGGAGTGTTAATCTAAGATTTCGCATTTTTTCATGGCTAAGAACGTTTATTTAAGTTTTCCAAGTTTAAGAGCTAAAGCATTCAAGACCTCAATTCCATAGCTAAATTTTTGATTCTGTAAATGATTAAAAAATTGTTCCTGGGCTTAGAAGAGCTTTTGAGAGCTTGGACTTAAAAGTTATGAAAACTTTGAGATTTGCGGCTATCGATGAACTACGTATATAGTTAAAACGGCTGTCTACTTCGTATGTGGACAACCAAGGGTAGCTAACAATGGATTTCCTAATTTTTTCTGTTAATGTATTAATGATGGGGAACCGGCCCCTTAGAATCTATAGAACCAACCTATATCTTAAGGATCTGATTATAACATGCAAGCTGAATTTTCTGATTCAAGTTTGTATTTGATGAACGTATATGAAATACATATTTAACAGCATGAACTTTTATGCCTAACGTACGTATGTTTAACGTCCGTATACCTAACGTATTTATGCCTACCCAAGTAACAAATCTAGAGCTGCTTGGCTATATTCAAAATTTATAAAGGTTTTATTGCAGCTGCAACCATTAACTACAGCTTTATCACGGTCATATACAATGCAAGTCATGAAACATTCTTATAGCTATCTACAAAACCCCTATAAAGCTAATTAAAAAACCAACTGATGCTTATGCTATTTTCACTTATGAAAGGTTTCATGATTGCTTTGAAGTATACAAAAAAGTAATATGAATTGCCCTTATAAAACCAACAAATAAATCCTTTCGTTGCTTTATAAGTAAGCGCAATAAAACTAGTTGGCCATGAAACAGTTATTTTAAAACAATTATAAGCATTCAGTTGCAACTTGTCAGAAATGTAAATAGGTGGTTTATTTTTACAACATAGAAAAGAATCAAAACTTTCCGGTACTTCCAAGCGGAGCGCAAAGAAAATCAACAAATATACGCGACATAGTGTGCGTAAGAAAAACGTCAGCAATCTCCATGATTCTTCCGTTCTCGCTCGCATATACAATGGTGACAGTCCTAGGGCAAAAAGGTTGAAATCACGCATAACTTTTCATAAAGGTTAATGTACCATTCAAAACTTTTCTAAATGTTTGTAAAATTCATCGGTTGCACCCGTAGAATAGGAATATACATTTGCCCTCAAATAAAAAAATGAATTCAAGCTGAACATTGCATTAGGTCCTAAGTAATATTGACAGATTCGCTTCGTCAACTTTCTCTTTGCATCCCCACGGTCATGTAAAGACATTCCCATGTATTTTCAGCCCATAAATCGATAAAAGAAGCTTTTATCTAGCATCCAATACGACAAACACATCAAGAAACGGTTCTGTGAATAAGTTATTAACGAAAGAGAAAGTCGACTAAGAGAATCGATCAATGTTACTTAGGACCTAATGCAAAGCTCAGCTTGAATTGCTCTTGTAAAAAGAAAATAGTTCTCGTAATAAAATCATGCATTATGCTTTTCTGTTCTGCTTTCATCCTATGCACACCGGGCCAGGAATGCAACCTAGCGGAGCAAAATTAATAACTCCGAAACGAAGCATTTCCGTGACTTGGTGTCTTCGGCAAAATTTCTCGTCATAATAAGGACCATCTATTGACATAAACAAGTAGTTTAAAACTCTTCCGCAAAGATGGTGTCACAATCTTACTTCTTTCTCTGACGTTTTGGAAACTTGATGTCTTCGGCAAAGTTGTTTATCTTGACAAAATGAACAGCTCTTTCAAAGACGTAAAATTTCCACAGTCTACTGGTTCCAAGTTATATGGAATTAAAGAAAAAATGTCGAAAATATGGTTTTTTTTTCTGTTTCGGTTTTTTTGCTTACAGCTTTATAATGTTATATTTTTCTCTTATGCAAATACATTAAATAAATACCTTTTGTGAAGAAACATACTGGATTAAGCTTCAAATTTCAAAGATATTGTTGAAAAAACGAGAAAAAAAAAAACACAATTTTTGAACATTAATATCTCCTAAAGCAGAAAAAAAATCGCAATCTGACATTTTCAGCAAAAATTAAGCAATACTCGATAAACAAAATATCAAAATTTGAGAGAGGTATATTCTGGTGTTTTGTAGATTTCTTCATTTTAATGGAACATTATTTTTTTCTATAACTTTTTTAATGCATTGAAATGGCGTTTTGAAGACTTGACGACTTTGGAAAAATTGTTAATCTTGATAAAATAAACAACTCTTCTTAAGACTTCACAGCCTACTGTTTTCGAGGTATATTCATTTTAACAATATATTTAAAATTAAAACACTTATTTTCACATTTTTTCTGTAATTTCACCTAACTCGAAAACAGTAGGCTGTGAAGTTTTAACGTATTAAGAAAAGTTGTTTATTTTATCAAGATAACCAACTTTGACAAAGTCGTGAAGTCTTCGAAACACAAATTCAATGCATTAAAAAAAGTTATAGAAAAAAATCATGTTCCACTAAAATGAAGAAATCTAAAAAAAAAACACCAAAATATACCTCTCTCAAATTTTGATATTTTGTTTATCGAGTATTGCTTAATTTTTGCTGAAAATATCAAAATTGTGTTTTTTTTCTCGTTTTTTTCAACAATGTCTTTGAAATTTGAAGCTTAATCCAGTATGTTTCTTCACAAAAGCTATTTATTTAATGTATTTGCATAAGAGAAAAATATAACATTATAAAGCTGTAAGCAAAAAAACCGAAACAGAAAAAAACCATATTTTCGACATTTTTTTCTTTAACTCCATATAACTTGGAACCAGTAGACAGTGGAAATTTTACGTCTTTGAAAGAGCTGTTCATTTTGTCAAGATAAACAACTTTGCCGGAGACATCAAGTCTCCAAAACGTCAGAGAAAGAAGTTAGATTGTGGCGCCATCTTTGCGGAAGAGTTTTGAACTATTTGTTTATGTCAATAGATGGTCCTTATTATGACGAAAAATTTTGCCCAAGACACCAAGTCGCGGAAATGCTTCGTTTCGGAGTTATTAATTTTGCTCTGCTAGGTTACATTCCTGACCCAGTGTGTAATGTAAGCATTAGACATTTTAAGAAATTGCGCTTGGTGTTTTTCTTGCCTGCTGTTCTCTGTCGCCATGTTGTCATTATGAAAATGCCATTAGCCTTGGAATAAAATCCAAGAAATTTCAATAAAATAATGGCTAAATAAGAGATCCGAAATGATTTCGTGTGCATTGGTACGAATTTATGTATTGAGATCTATTTTCTGTAAAATTAAGGTGATTCCATCAAATTCATTTGATTTCTGAAACAATCTTTTTTGTTAACTTGAATTATTTTGGAGGCGCATTTATTTAACGCTCATATTATCTCAATAAACACGATAACATTTCAAGCGCATATCTTTTGGAACTTCTAAAAAGTCATATATTTTCTTTAAGATTTTCGCTAATGTCGCCATGAAACAAAATTGATTGCATGGTGATCTTGACACCAACACTCAAACCTATTTTTACCGCTAAAGATTTCCATTTGGAAAAAAAGTTTCAGCAGAACAGAACAACAACAAGCTTATTTATGGCGGTTGCTTTGAAGCCAATACAAATTAAATTGGCTTTATAACTGATTTTCACCAAAGCGTAATAAAACTTCTTGGATACAAGATTACTCTTATAGAGGCTATGAGAACCTTGTGTAGAGTATGAGGATTCCTGACAAAAGGTTTTAAGACAACTTTATTGTGATTCTCAAACATGCTTTATAAACCTTATCAAGAGTGGTCCACTAAGCTGTATGACGATCTTATAGCGGTTATCAAAAGGTTGTGCTGGAGCTATTAATTTTATTGGCGGTTTTATGAAATTGATCTCAATAACCACTAATAGAGTGCAATAAAACAAGAAATGCTACTTGGGTAATGAGGTGTACATTCAAAACCCCCCCCCCCCCTGAATCTAATATTAATATTAATCTAATATTAATAATGTCTTTTAGAATGTTTCTTAAATTTTTAAATACTTTATTGCAGTTGCAAAATTTTTAGCCTAAGGGGGGTATACACTAAGATAAAAAATATAACTTTTTTATGTCTTGTTGAAATTGATGATTATCCATGAAACATTGTAGATGAAGTCATTTTAAGGAACTTTGCAAGATCCTTTACATGAAGAGATAGTGATTTGCTTCATTCAGCAAAATGTGGATTTTTAGAGCATTTACAACTTTGTAGAACATTGAAAAAAATAAAAAATTCAAACTCAAAAGTTATGGTAAAAAACGCTTGTATTTGTATTTGTATTTGTATTCATTATATAAATCCATCTGACATCGTGGTCTTAATGAATAAAACTTAACTAAAAGAAAACTTTAACACGTTGTACAGAAAAAACAAAATCATTCTGGTCGATTCCGTAGGCGGTTTCGAAAGACGTTGGTAGATATATTGAAGTCAAACAAGTTGTAATTGTCTTGGAGTCTTCGACTTATCGAATCAATGGGATTGTTGTATCCTAGCGGTTCAATACCAAGCAGTGCACAGCGGTGCTCGTAGGGTGGTAGTCGTAATGAGTCGGTCCATGGCAAGCGTCGTAGAGCACATCTCACAAATTTCCGCTGCACTGATTCGATTCGTGAAATCCACACAGCATCGTACGGAGACCAGACGGCAGAAGCAAATTCAAGAATTGATCTAACTGGCGAGCAATACAGAGATCGCAAACACAGAGGGTCATCAAATTCGTTCGCTATCTTGAGAATAAATCCAAGTTGACGATTTGCTTTATCAACTATTTCCGAATAGTGCATTTTGAATGTGAGTTGATAATCCAGTACCACACCCAAGTCTTTAACATGATCAACCCGATTCAGTACAGTACCATTGATAGTATAGTCATGTAGAATAGGATTTCTCGTTCTTCGAAAGGATATGATACAGAATTTGGACACACTGACTGCTAGATGATTCAGTGCACACCAACTGACAAACAAATCTAGCTGTTGTTGCAATTGACGGCAATCATTGGTGCTCCTAACAACCAGGTAGATTTTCAAATCGTCTGCGTAGAACATTAGGCAGTAATTCAGAAGAACGTGGGACACATCATTGAAGAACAACGCGAATAACAGCGGCCCCCAGTTGTTCGAGGAATGAAAGGTGCAGGCACCCCACATCGAGGAATGAAAGGTGCAGACACGGCTGATCCAATTTTCACGAACAATTGACGGCCAGTCAAATATGATCTCAGCCAACTACAAATTCTCGAAGATGCTCCTAGTCGCTCCAGCTCAGCCAACAGAATATCGTGATTAACTGAGTCGAACGCAGCCTTTATGTCAGTGTATATGCTGTCGATTTGACCTCCTTGCTCCATTTCGCTGATGCAAAACCCAAATCCATGCTGAGATGTTGAAATGTATGTTTTACAGGCCTGGAACATAACATCATTGAGAATTATCTCAAAGCATTTGGATCCGGCAGGCAACGAAGTTATTCCACGATAGTTCGACACATCCACTTTACTGCCTTTCTTGAAGATAGGCTGCATGTATGACATCTTCCAAGCGATTGGAAACTGCTGGCTTCGAAGAGAGAGGTTGAATATAGCTTGCAGAGGTGTAATCAACATGCCACTACATTTTTTCAATATGCACGCAGGAATACCGTCCGGTCCAGGTGATACAGATGGTTTCAGCTTCTTCAGTGCATTCTCTACCATCGTCTGATTAACATCGAAAATATCAATGTCGAATGCGTCCACGGGCAGGAACCACTCGCAAATCGTGCAGCAAATAGTACGCATTTGGCTTCTGCGGTGGAGGCAGATTGATCTTCCATGCGCATGGTAGATGGAAGGCCGCTTTCATTTCGCTTAGTGTTTACAAAATTCCAGAACTATTTAGGATTTCTTCGCAGATTGTCCTGAACACGTCTTAAGTATCTGCCGTGCAAGTAACGGTTATAGCTCCGATAGTTGCGACTAGCTCGTGCAAACGCCAGTTTGGTGATGTCATTTTTGCATGCCGAAAAGCGTTTAAGCATCTTAGATCGAATACGTCGAAGGTATTGTAAGCGAGAATTGGACCAAGCAGGTTTTCTCCGAGGTCTTGACAACGAAACACAGAATGTGAAGCAATCGCGTAGTATACTGTTGAAGCAACTAACAGCATCATCTACGTTGCTACACCGACAAACAGTAGACCAATCAACTTGAGAAAGCATAGAGTTGAGTGCGTCATAATCAACTTTACTAAAGTCACGATCATGTTCATCGACGTTCTCAACAAATGGAAAGATTGCTGAACAATACACCGTGAAAACAAGAGCTGGGTGATGAGGATCGATATCCACAACCGACTCCGGGGCCTCATCAACTAAACTGCAATCTGTCATGCAGTCGTTCGAAAATATCAAATCAAGCGTTCTGTCCAAGTGATTGCGTATCATATTTCGTTGTCTCAACCCTCCAAAAGCAAGGCTGTCCAGAAGAATGCGGCAAGCTGGAGAAAAATTTGATGCAAGAGGATCAGCAAATGCGTAGACGTTGTTCACTGATTTCCAGACGATTCAAGGCTGATTGAAATCCCCGAAAAAGATTATCCCATCATTGCTACTCATCATTTCATTAATTTCCGAAACAATGTCAGCGTGAGATTGGATGCACTCGCAATCAGCGGACTTCTCTGGTGGTACGTATGAAACACCAACGAAGATACACCTTGTTTCGGATGAGATCTTTACCCATATGCTCTCCATGCTTGCACCCGAAGAGGTTTGCACTAAAGCTGCTTCGAGTTTGTTAGAAACAGCTATTAAAACACCTCCACCACGTGTCCTGGTACTGTTCAAAGTAGAACGATCGGTTCGATAAACGCTGAATCCATCACCGAACAATTGACATGGTTTAATTCGGTCGTAGAGCCATGTTTCCGTGAAAACAAACACATCATAACTGTTTTCCGAGGTTGCAAGGAAGACGTCGGTTTCAAGGGGGTACTTGCGTTAGTACTCCATTTTCACCCTATAACTTCGTCCACTTGAGAGATAGAAAATGGACGTCTTGGACAAAGTTTCTTAAAATTACCTCATCTACAATGTTCCCATAGAAGTACATAAATTTCAACAAGACATAGAAAAAGTTATTTTTTATTTTACCCTCCTCAATCAAAAATGTTCACTTCTCAATTAAAGTACTCAAATAATGAAGAAACATTCTTAAAGACATCATAATGCTACACTCAACAGTTTCGTCGCAAATAGCCATGTCCCACTGTGCGGCAGCTTGTTTTAGTGTTCATTATATTTTTTGCCGTTTCTAGTAAACCTTGGTGTGACGAAAGGCTGTAACATCATATGAAATTCGCTAATTTTCTTCCAACGCCCGGAACCAACTGGCGTTCATCGTTTTGATGGTATTCTTACTTTATCTCTCCCACTCACTTTGAACCACATTTGGATGATTAAGGTTTTCTTAGATTTGGTTTTTAAATAAAAATACGAACTGTAGCGAAATTGCCGCTGGAAACCCTTCATTCTAACTACTAGAATCAAATGTAGAGCGCTTGTAGCGAAATTAAAAAAAATCTCCCAATGTAATTGGCAATAATCTTCATAAAAACTTCAAACCATTTGCGTGACCCCTAAACCATCACCAGTGACATAAAGTAATGTTGCAAGCTAAAATACGAGAAACGCGCCGGTGGTGTAGTAGTAAGCGTGATTGCCTGTCACCCCAAAAGGCCTGAGTTCAATCCCAGTTGGCGCCGCCGGAATTTTCTGAGGCATAAAAATCTCTGGTCACGTTTTCCTTTGGAAGGGAAGTAAAGCCGTTGATCCCCGGTCCATGAGTTGATGGGCGGTCGATAGGTAGGGTCCAGGTGTGGGAGCTGCCTCCCTGGCGTCGGTAGCATTGGTACTCACAACAAATCAAGGCAAAAAATAAAATAAAGTAAAGTCACATGCTTACTCACGAGAAAGGCACTTGCCACCTTTAGGTGTATTAATTAGGATTTTTGCATTGCATTGGTCAGTGATCTCAAATTTTTTGAGCGGTAGACTGATAGCGTGATTTGCTAAATTGCTATCACATCAACACATTGTGAGCATGTTTTTCCTGGCGCTCATCGATAATGTTATCTCAATTGATTTACAATTACACCTATCTCCGCTTTAATCGGTGACTACTGCCACCGTTTGACAATGCTTTCCCCGTGCTCCTACGTCGTCAGCTTACACTAGGGTGAGTCATTTTAAGAAAAGCGATTTATCTCATATAGGCCACCCTCTAGTTCGATTCAATAACCCAAAATTTGAGTCTATGCAAAAAATGATAAATTTTGATGAAGCTTTACGGGTCGTGCCGCCAATGGATTAAAGTTTGTATGGAGATTTCGATTGAGTTTCACTAACATTGCTCTAACTTTGGTTGTAGTTGTCCAAACGATTAAAAATTTTGATATGTAATTGTATCTCTCTTGATAATGTTGTAAAACTGATCGTTACAACAACAGTTATGGTCATAGAAACAACTTATTAATTTTTTTAAACCATTTGCGCGACCTCTAAACCTTCCTCCATATGTGCCATTTTTTGCACTGGCTCATATTATGGGGCTACGAATCGACCTGGAGGGTGGCCTATATGAAAATTAACACTTCATTCAAAATGAAGCACCCTAGCACCCACCTTGCAGATGATGTTGACCTATACCGTCGAATACCTTTAGGCTGCTACAACGGTCTAGTCTAGTCGCGTTTCTCACGCGATTAGATAAGTAAGTCACGCGTGAGCTGTTGTGTCAAACGGTAGCCTTATTTTCCCCACTCAGGCCATCCCTTATCATGTAAGTAAGGAGTAAGGTACAGATACTCCGATTGTTGCTATCGGTGCATTAAGGCATCGTAAAGGTTGTCAACATTCACGATGAATTGATTCGATTGTTTCCTTGATGATCGTTTTACTGCCGGGGGTAACAAACAAATCAATGCGGTTTTAAAAAGTTAGTCAGTTCGTGTTTTCGGTGATTCGAGTTTGAAGCGGTTCACTCGCGTGTGATAAGTGCAATATTATTACGTGGACGAAGAACCTAGAACCTCTGGAAGAGGTAAGATGGTGCACGACCATCATGATCACGACAGGTAGGGCAATCGATATAACTATTTAGGCATGTCTATCAGCCAGAAATGTTAGACGAGATGCGAATTAGTCGATATCGAATAAACCAAGGACCAGCATCCCTCGCACTCGAAAAGATAGGATTTTGATTGCCGGTGGCCTGTGACGATATCGAATTGCTCCCTTTAATTAATTACGTTTCTCAGATCGAAACGACGACAATGTTAGGTTAGTGTGTTGGAGTGCCTGTGTGTTCGCCCTACGGAAAACCGGAACTCCTAGGATTCACTTGGTGGGTGCTCTATCTTGATGGGAAAAAGTCGGTTCTTGTAGACGAACGACGACGGTTGTCGGGTATCGCCGTTGTGTGTAACTCAATAACTTGTTATTATATGACAATGGGATTCAATTAGAGCGGTAGCGCAGGCTTGAATACGAATCTGATGTACTCTTCCTGACGAGCAGTGAGCATCAGTCGTCTGGGTTGCTCGGATGGGCTTTCTTGGGTGATAGTTGGCAGGAGCAGTATTATAGTAGGCTTTGAGTAGCATCTCGGAGAATAGTAATTATTTTATTCTCACAGTGTTTACTTGGTTGCATAATTTGATTTACTTCTTGCATATTATGAGCTGTGTATTTTTCAATTCATAATCTAATAGTTGTATCGTTTGTAAGCTCATTTCAATACCAACATTTCAAAAGAGTAAAACTGACTAAAGGGCGAACATGAAATTATTGCGACACCGAAAATGTCATGCCAATTTTCTTATAATGTTTAGAATCAAACCAAAATTTTAGGGTAGTTTTATACATATATTTACTTCAAAAATCAAAAGAAAAGTTAATCGATGGAGCCTTGAGTGTAAAATTGAACGCATTTTCGTTTGATGCCCTCCATCAAAGTCTTTACAGTGTCATCCGGTACCAGTTCCTCAGTTTTTTTTTCCATTTTCTTAACATGTCCTTCTCATCTTTGACTGTCTTCTTGCTCTTCCGAAGTTCCCGCTTCATTATGGCCCAGTACTGCTCCACCGGGCGCAGCTCCGGACAGTTTGGCGGATTCATGTCCTTTGGAACAAAATGGACAGAATTGGCCTCATACCACTCCAGGACACTTTTAGAATAGTGGCATGATGCCAAATCTGGCCAAAATAGCGGAGCTTCGTCGTGCTGCTGCAAGAACGGCAAAAGGCGCTTCTCGAAGCACTCAGATTTGTAGATCTCGCGATTTACTGTGCCCTTTGTCACGAAAGGCTCACTCCTCAGTCCGCAAGAGCAGATGGCCTGCCAAATGAGATATTTGGAGGCGAACTTCGACATTTTCTTCTTCTTAAATTTGTCGTCCACATCGAACTTGCTCTTGCTGGTGAAAAACTCCAACCCCGGAATTTGCTTAAAATCGGCTTTTATATACGTTTCGTCGTCCATCACACAGCAGCCATATTTTGTCAGCATCTTTTCGTAGAGCTTCCGTGCCCGAGTTTTAGCCGTCGATTGTTGCCGCTCATCGCGGTTTGGGAAGTTCTGTACCTTGTATGTATGTAGTCCAGCTCTCTTCTTTGCATTCTGGACGTAGCTCTGCGACATGCCGATCTTTTTAGCCAAATCACGGCTTGAGACGTTGGGATTTGCTTTAAACATCCGCTTCACCTTTCCCTCCGTCTTTTTGTTCTCCGGTCCCGGTTTTCTTCCAGCTCCTTCGCCGTGGTCCAACGTCAACCGCTCCTGGAACCGCTTCAACACTCTGGAGACGGTTGAATGGTGAATGTTCAACATTTTTCCCAACTGCCGGTGCGACAGGTCAGGAAATTTCAGGTGTTTGGAAAGAATTTGTTCTCTCAACTCGTGTTGGTTCACCTCCATTTACGTTGAATCGAAAAACACGACTTCGAGTTTGACAGCATGTACACAATACACATCAATGAGAAAGTGTGCAAAATTTGGTTGATTTTTACCCAATGGTAAAAAAGCTATGCCCTGTTGAATGTGTCGCAATAATTTCGTGTTCGCCCTTTATTGTAAATAAACTTTTATGGAGATGAACAGCAAGGGATCCAATGCTATGTAAAATTTCATAATATTCCGCATAAAACATGTTTTGTCACCCTAAGTTAACATCAACGAAACGGTGTTACTGATTTTTTGTAGTACACTATATTGCATCCAGGTTTACATTGTGGCCTAATTTTTGTTTTCCGTGTTTATTGTTGGTTTTCATGCGAATATTACAGTGTTTTTTGTATAACATAGTCACGTCGCCATAGCGTTTACAACGGCGAAGAAAATCTCCCAGAGTACTGCCTATACTCGCATATCAGTCCCATATGGATATTCGTCAATTTTAAGATAATAACGATATCCACTATCAATTGGCATCTACTTTCATATCATGTGACAAAACTACGGACTTTGATAATGAAAAATGTGAAAACAATTTCAAGTCAGTTTGTCCAATCAAGCAAAGTAATCGCATCCCATCCTGAAATTCAATCGTCCAGATGTCAAGTTACAGTTCTGTTTTTTGAATCGCCATATTTTTCACTGATATAACAAATCATGCAGGCTTCATTGCAACTGATTTTAACTTGAAAAATATATCAAGTAAATTACTTTGATTTTTCAAATATTTACAAGGGAAATGTACTTCGTAACTTTAACTGCCATTTTCTCAATGCCTACTTTTTTCCACATGGGACTGATATGGGATTATAGGCAGTGCACCTACGGATTTCACTACATGCTTTCATTTGGCAACCACCACTCGAATGTAGCACCCGAGTTACAAGGAGGGAACGTAATCGTCTGCCGTTCGTGTGACCCGGATGGCACGTGGAAAATTGAGATGGAATGTTGTTATAATTGCACAGCTGTTGATCATTTAAAGCAAATATAACCTGTATATGCTAATGATTAAAACAAATCATATATTGATATTAAGATCGGAACACGAGAAACTGATTATTTTATATGTTTTGTAAAAAAGCATACATTTTCAAGGAAGAATTAAAAACATATTGCCCACAACAAACCATGAAAACCAGACAACAAACAATGTTCTTTCAGCACAAAAACCTTTTTTTATCATTATATTTTTTCAAAAAGTATTTTTAATTACCTTTCATTTGTTATTTAAAACTTTAAAATCGGCCCAGTGATTCAAGAGTAATGATTTTTTGAAAAAAGTCATTTTTGAAAGAATCGATTTTTTTGGACCACCCTAACATGGAAATGGTCACCCTAATGACAAAATAAAAAAAAAAATACGGGTTTAATATTTTGTGATAAGAAACAAAACTGCAATTTTTTACGAAATCCTTAGGCTGTGTTCCATTTGGAAAATTTTCTCTTAAATTTGACACTTCGAAAATAAATTAAGATGTTCGAAAATCCCTCTGTTGTTGATCGGCCGATTTTCGAGAAAGCGTCTGTCAAAGTTGATACCTTGTCTGTCAGAAATAAGTCTGCTGGGATAGCAGGTTTATTTGAAAATTTTCCATCTGTGAAATTTTAGTAAAAATTCACCAAATGGAACACAGCCTTGGAACCACTAAGGCTGTAAACCATTTGCCGAGTTAAATTTAACTCGTGGTTAAAATTGACATTTCGAAAGTTATTTTCTATGTTCGAAAATCCCCGTGCTGTCGATCGACCGGTTTTCAACCCACGGTTGTCAAAATTTAACTTCTTGTCTGTCAGAAATAACCATGCTCGGATAGCAGGGTTCATCGATAACTTTCCATCTGTCAAATTTTAACCAAAAGTTAAAATAATCCACCAAATGGTTCAGAGCCTAAATCGTTTTGCTATGGAATGGTTATAATATATGACATGTAATTTTCTAACCAACCGTAGGATACGACAGCACGTTGTTACCTTTGTTGCAAACTTTAACGCGCCATCTAACGCCGGTCCAAGTATGCTCCTTAGATACCTCTCCTGTTGTTGTTGATGCTGCACTTTACCAGATCAGCAATCCCGCTTTAGGGGAATACACCATTTCCCTCGTGACACTATCCTACCCCGACGATGACGAAGGACGATGACAAGTCTGATGATGTTATAACCACAGACAAACAGACGGAAACACTTCATTCTGGATCATCGTTCACGCATTTAACGATTGATTTGAATATTATCATTTATACGAATTACTCACCGCAGCGCTGGCATCGGATCGCTTTGACGTTTCTATATATTCTGTTTACCTTGCATACAACATTATTAGAGACATAGCAAGCAAGCTTGTTTTCCGCGAGAAGTTCGAGAGATGGCGTTACTGAGTTCCTATTTTTCGAGGTACAGTGTTTTCAAGAAAACTTATTCAAAGTGATACATTCGTTTGTCTGTGTTACAACTCTGCAAATTCCGGTCGAGGGGATGATGTTTTCCACTCGCATAACCCCGGAAAGATCAAACACAATTCGGCACCGGCTCACCCCTTGCTCATTAGTCGAAATATACACGGTAAGAAAAAAGTATCCAACTTTTACCTACTTTTGACTAGTTTGTCTCCTTATCTCCTTCTGATGTTGTCAAAAACGGTGGAGCAAAAACATCCAACAGGGGTAGTAAAGTGCGGGAACCCAACGTTGAGTATAATAATATTTATCTACTTCTGGGTACAACTAACTTACTGTTGGGTACACAGCGAAAAAAAAATATTTTGATATCACATCAAAGTGGATGTACTTCAATCATAGAGGTAACTCTAAGACTAGTAGCATAGAGGTAACTCTAAGACTAGTAGGTCCCGAACAAACGAGCTCTACTTTTTGGCTCAGCTCTGGTACTATCTTCGGTCCCAAGCTAGTCGATTCACCCCTCGAAACATAGGAAAATCCAATAACCCCTCATTTTATCTGTCAAACTTTCATAGCGAATCAAAACAAACATTGTGTAGTACTAGAATTTTGACAAGAATGGGGTCCGTTAAGGTGATACTCTAAGGAAGCCTTATCGTGAAACTTTAAAGGCACAAATGTCAGCTTCCACCAAACATACAAATTTGAAATTGCTACTCCTTGTTTGCTGTGCTACTACAAACAGAGAGTAGCAATTTCAAATTTGTATGTTTTGTGGAAGCTGACATGTGTGCCTTTGAAGTTTCACGCTAAGGCTTCCTTAGAGAATCACCTTAATCGATTTGCTTGGGACCAATAGGCTAGTCAAGTAGTGAGCGAATTTAAAATCGTTAGTTTCGTATTGATTGTTGCTAGTAGGCCCCAAAGAAACGTGCTCAACTTTTTGGCTCAGCTCTGGTACTCTCTTCGGTCCCAAGCTAATCGATTCACCCCTCGAAACATAGGAAAATCCATGAACCCCTCATTTCATCTATCAAACTTTCATAGCGAATCAAAACAAACATTGTGTAGTACTAGAACCTTGACTAGAATGGGGTACGTTAATTGATTTGCTTCGGACCAATAAGCTAGTCAAGTAGTGAGCCAATTAAAAATCGTTAGTTTCGTATTGATTGTTGCTTCAATCGTGTCAAAAATATGGTTTAATCACAGACAAACAGACGTAACTCTTTGAAAAACTTGTTCTTGAAAACATAGTATCTCAAAACATATAACCTTAGTAACGACATCTCTCTGGCTTCTCGCGGAAAACAAGCTTTCTCGCTAACTCGTAAACAATATTGCATAAAAGTTCTATAGAATGTATAGAAACGTCAAAGTGATCTGATGCCAGCGCTGCGGCGAGTAGTTCGCGGAACTGATAATATTCAAATCAACCGTTAAATGCATGAACGAAGATACAGAATGAAGAGTTACGTCTGTTTGTCTGTGGTTTAATATTACTTGTAAAAAAGGACAAAATTATCATGTTGTTGAGTACTTGGCACTGATGAAGTCTGCAAGTAGTAGACGAAAAACGCGTATCTGTCAAAATATAAGCAATTATAACGGAATTTAAAGGAAGTAATCCAACACACTCAAAGCTCTTCATAAAGAGATTCCTTTAAGAGGTTCGATGAATTTAAAAAGATTTACAAAATTATCATTAATACAGTGCATGAACTGACTACTTTTACCATGGACCCAAAGGTCAGGACCAATAGCGTGGAAGGAATTTATCGAAAAATCATGGTTCTCGGTAATAGAATGGAAGTGCACGCAGTAGTAGGTTTTTTAGATTTGTGGGTAGTTATATTTTTGAGTTCATGGGGGAATGCTGTCAACAATGCTGTCGGTTTGTTTACCAACAATAGCTGACGTTTTGTTTTAACCTAACTTTTTTCCTAACCTGAACTTCAGAACTAGGATTAATGTCATGGTTGATGTTGATCAAAATGGAATCAGTTTTATCACTTAATTGTTGGGGGTCCAACTAGAAATCATGCAAGGCGGACCCAGGTACGATCCTTGTGTAGCGAGGACCGAATGGACCAGATCCCGCCAGTCAGATGATTGTCCGCGGGAAGATTGTTCAAAGGAGGATTGTCCGCATGAGGATTGTTTGAAGGAGAATTTTCTGCTACCGACGAGTCAAGGAGTACGTGGAGGAAGAAGATTATCCGGAACTCTGAAGCTCTTTATATGTTCCAGGGGGAACGATACATTCGGATGCATCCTGTATCCCCATCAAATTTATCCATAAAATTCTGCTTATATATCCAGCACATCAGTCAGAACTTTTTTTCTTCCGACATCCTTATTCGATTTTTTGTCTATTTTTCAGTATATCCTGAATATCTCTGTTGTTCCTTCTGTCTATTCCGAAAATTCTTCCAATTCCGCTCGCATGCCGTCACAGTGTTGCCATATCTTTTTTGAAGCAACATGCATCAGGATGAGTGTCGTTCCCCAACGTTTTCCTTGATCGTCATTGATTGTCTCTGAAGATCTTTCCTGGAACTATCTTCCTGCGGACAATCGTCCAGTGGACAATCTTCCTCTGATCAATCTTCCTGCGGACCAGTGTTGGAAAAGTTCGCGATATTTCACGAAGTTCACCAAGGGAAAAGTTCGCGACTCATAGGGAACTTTGATGAACTTTTCCATCACTGCTGCGGACAATTCTCTTCCTCCAAATAATCTTCGTGCGGACAATCCTCTTTCGAACAATCCTTCTGCGGACAACCCTCTTTCGAACAATCTTCCTGTGGACAATCCTCCTACGGACAATCCTCTTCCGAACTATCCTCCTCCAAACAATCTTCCTGTCGACAATCTTCCTGCGGACAATTCTTCTGCGGACAATCCTTCTTCGAACAATCCTCTTTCGAACAATCCTCCCGCGGACAATCCTCTTCCTCCGGATAATCTTTCTCCTCGACTCGTCGGTAGCGGACAATATTCCTGCGGACAATCCTGCTGATAATCCTCCTCCGAACAATCTTCCTGCGGACAATTCTCCTTCGTACAACCTTCTCCCGAGCAAACTTCCTGTGGACAATCCTCCTTTGAACAATCTTCCTGGGTACAATCGTTCTTCGAACAATCCTCCTGCGGACAATCCTCCTGGGGACAATCCAAATATATGATGTTCAAGGGCCCTGGAGCTAATGAACTATTAGATTAGATAATTAACTATTTCAACTAGTTCCGCTTTTTTTTTCGTTAGCATGCATGCCTCTCACGCCAAAGTCACGAGTTCAAATCTCAAAATGGCGAAACAAAAAGAAACGTGCTAAAGGATATGACACACCTCAATCTGACTGCCACGGCAGCGGGTACCGCGCTTTTTTTTGCTGGCGCTTTTGCTGGCAGTTGTGCTGTCTGTGTCACTTTTGACACCTGTTCTGGTACAAATTGCTGTCTTTTGCTCTAGTACCGGGTGCACCAGGTACACTAAAAAAACAGCTAGGTGAACCAAAAAAAAAAATCGCGTGAAGGAGGTCCTTACCCTTTGGGTCCATGACTTTTACTGTTTATTTTTTTGCTGTAAAGAAAGCGAGTGGAAAATTCCATACGAATTGCACACAAGTAAATGAAAACTACTTTGACCCGCTTTATCTGCGTTTGGCTTCCTGCACTATCAGCGAATCCAAACAAATAAAGCGACCAACGATACAAGCAAAACTGTTGCTACGATTACCATGACAAACTCGCTGTGTAACATAGCTCGATCGGAGTGGTAGAAGGATAATGATATATTGCTTGCCTGCTTTGTTGCAATATGCACGGATGAGAACATAGCTTGATCTGAATCGAGAAAAGACATAAAGCTGGGTTTAGACAGTGCAAGTCAATTGATCAAGTCAGTTGAATTCAACTGACTTGAACGCGAATTGAACGTGTAAACCATGCCATTCAACTGACTTGATCAACTCACTTGAATTGAAAAAAGTTGAACTAGGCTCAACTTTTCAAGCCAATTGAATTCAACCAGCTGGGTGGCATCCCTATCTTGTTTGCCTTGCCTTGAAAATAGCTAACATCGCTGCGGGCCCGCGAGTCGTGGGCCCCACTGACAGCTCATAATTTGTAAACAAATAGAAGTTTCATGCCAGAATTTCAAAAAAGGCGTGACTGATATTTTAGTTATTCTTAATATTTTTGCTTGTATTTTGTGAAAAATAAACTTAGAACTCATAAAACATTGTTTTCTGATTTTCTACCACGAAGTCAACCATATATATAGCATGAAAGGGAAAATAATTTCATTTGATAAAAACAAGACAATGCAGTCACGCCATTTTTGCAGTTCACACTTGAATTGTGACGTTTCAGATGTTGGTTTCAATAACATGGCGGCATATCACCCAGCTGAATTCAACTGACTGGATCAATTGACTTGCCCTGTCTAAACCCAGCTTAACAAAAAAAATACAATTAACACACGTGTATCATCTTCGGCTTTACTTCGTGACGCAGCTTGGCAACAATTTTCTCGTTTCCTTCTGAGTGAGCTGTGTCGCACGGGCTGCTTGTCATGAAAAAGAAGGAAGAAGATTATATCATTATGGCTTTCCACTTCTGCCATAGCGTTGTCATTCGGTTCGTTGATCGCTTGTCATTTTGTCTTTTGGAGATATTTTTGATTCCTTGTGCACTATAGATGAGTGAAAAGAAAATACTTTTGGTGACCTTTTTCTTATTGTGTAGGATAAATAAATGAACTAAAAATGTGTGGAAAGGTGAAAGCTAAACAAACCATGAATTGTTTACGGGACGTTGCGTTGGTAGGCAACTACCGGGGAGCAGCGTTGCCAGGTAATTTTTAAGAAAATCTAGGCCAGTCATATTGATGTACCAATATCCCGAAAAAATGATTCAGTATAATCCGCTGGAATTTATTCAAAGTACCAGAATCTTCTTCACACTTGGAAATAATTACCGACCTCGGTAATTTTTTACCGAACTTTCAACAGCTGAGCTTTCGGTTAAACTATGACCCTCTATTTAAAAGCTGTTTCACTAAATTTTAATTTCAAAACACTATCATTCTTGTTTAAATAATCTAGTCTCTTAATAGTGATGAAATTTTCCTTGTTTTGAAATCTTAACACGAACGAATTAAGTTTAAATATACACATCAGTTTAAAGCAAAAAAGATTTTAGCATTGCAAACACCATGAAAAGGTTTCGAAAAGTATTGATACAATGAGTGCCAAAGAATAATTTTACTATGTAACTCAAATTGAAGTATGAACGCATATTTTTTTGTTTTGAAGTCTCAGGATCTTGAAATGATTCTAAATTCCTGTGCCCCAGATCATGAAAATTTTTGTTAGTCTGAATTTCCTTGGAACTCTTCACAGGATATCTTCGACCTTATTTGAAGAGTTACTTTTGCATCATGCTAGAATTTCATCATACTTCTGTTCTAAATTCGCCTCCAATAAACGTGATAATCTTCCAAATTTTTCAATAACCCTCAGCAGATCACTCTTAGTACGCATTGAGAATCTCTTAGAAATCATTCTACAATTTCATAACTCCCTGAAACTGGATCTAATTCCATAGAACTTGTTTAATTTTGCCTCAATTTTTATCCATAAAATTCTCTTTCAATATTCTGGATAATTTCCTTGGTGCACCATTCAGACTTATCTGATAATTCACATAAGTAAGGTCAGAATTATCTTGTAATTCTCTTTAGTATTTCATAAGTACTCCATCAAAATGGCCTTGAAATTCTCCCAGAAATTGCTAGATGTTTGATCGCGCACAGGCGGGATCCCTACGTTGTGTTTTGTGATACGGATTGATTAAATATAAAGAACACCGATTGCTTTGCCGTCCTGCCATTATTGCGGAGGCATACGAGACACTGTTGTATTGTTTATTTGTATTGCTCGTTACAGCGGGTAGGGTAGTTATGCATATAAATGACGTGCTGTTCTCGCAGAATTTCTTTTGAATTTCTTCAAATTTCACTAGAATGAATATCCACAGAAACATTCGCCAGAATTTCTTTGAAATCATCCTCAAGATTCCTTTATGGATTCTATTTTGTTACCGGTTTGGTTCATGTACCCTGCTTATCCACATCGAGCGAGATAAATCAGGAGATAGCGAGAGCGAGGAATAGGGTATAGGTGTATTCATAATGAATTTGATCATGCTCATGGGAGCTAAGCTTAGTATCTCAATTTCTTGTATGCAATATTGTCTTGTTTTTTTTTAATGTAAATTTTATTATATAGGGAAAACCCACTCCCACAATACCTGACGTGGAAGAGGCTATCGTTGACATGGAGACCGCAATCACTCACACACTTCCTATTCAATTACACGAGACAATTCCGAAGTTTAGAAGTTTAGGCCTAGATTTAGTATTCAGCAGCAGGACAAATCAGCTAATGTCACTGTTAGGATCAACAAAAGATTCAATAATTGTCTTAGGGAAAGCCGGAGTCTACAAAATCTCTTGTCCAGATTGCGATAAAATCTACATTGTTCAGACGAAAAGTACTTTGGAAACAAGGTTTAAGGAACACATCGCAGAGGTAGAAAAGTCTAACAAAGAGATGGATAAAGGACTTCATTATGAATTTAAATCCAAGGTTGCAGACATTTTAAGCTATTTTATCGATCTATCATAAATTCCATTTCAGTGCTACAATTTTTTTGAAAAATTTCAAGAATGCCATTTTGAAAATTTTACTACTTGGATCCAAATTGGCCGAATTTTAGCAAAACTGTTGCCTTATAACAAACGATACAAACATTTCGTTATTTTGCCTGGAACTGCACAGGGCATGTGAAGACATTTCGTCCATCTCGATGAGGATTTTTTTTCAAAATACACCTAGCATTCCCGGTGGAAGCTAAGCAAACCATGAATGGTTCACGGGGCGTTGCGTTGGTTGGCAACTAACTACCGGAGAGCATCGTTCATCGCCTACCGTGTGAATTCGTTCGCCGTCGTCAACGGACGCCCAAGGTGTGGTGCGGGCTTGATGGTGATGAGGGCAAGGGTTCTGTGCTGGATACGGACAGAGCTTAATTTGTTTGCTTTTTCACCTTTCTCCTGACATCGTACGATGCCAACCGGATCGTAAAAAAAAAATATGGCAAATGTTTACCTGTGGATATTTGATTCGCATGTTTATCGGGGGATGGAAAATTCTCATTTTCCGACATCGCCTACTACCGTCGGGATCGGTTGTAAAGGTGCCGCAGTCGACGAAGGATTGCCTCTTTCGAAGCAGGCAACCGTAAATCCGTGCGTGCGTGCGTTCTGTCTTGTGTTTGCCGGAAAATCGATAGCGTTTGAGGTTAGGGAAGAGAATATGGTTTGCATAAAAGTATTAATCCGGCTGCCGTGGATAAAAGGGAAACTTTTGCGGTAGGCCCTAAATCAATTATGGCTTCGCATAATTTTTCTATTATTTTTATCACAGCACAATGCATGGGACTGAATCAACGAAGCCCGATTCGATTGGGCTGGATTCTTTTTGTTGCGTTTCGAACAATGGAGATACGGAGAAAGCAGAATCCCATCAAGTATTGGTTTTTGAATGTGATGAACTGTCTTCTATTATACAATGGCTCTGAATAGAGGCTTGGAATATCAATTTTAGTAGGCCCTAAATGGAATTATGAATTGAACCTGATAAGCAAAGGTTGGACTATTGCTATACATTTTTTTCGCATAAAAAATGCAAAGATCTAACAATGCATATTTGAAAATGAAAGATTGAGTTTATTTTCTGAAGCAAGACGGATGCTCTTGGTGTTAATGTTATCAACCTTTTGTGGGGAATGCGTGATCCATTAGGGTGCTTCATTTTGAAAAAAAGTAGTTGCTCGAGGCCACTCTTTAGTTTGAAATAGAACACCAAAATTGAGCCTGTTAATTGCAAAGATTTATGGAAGAATCGGCCAAGAATCACGTATATAAAGTATACCCAGTCAACATTTTGGTCCGTATAGTTCCGGATATACACAGTGATATACTAACCAAACAAATCGTATAAGATGCGCAGATTTGCTATATACGTTCCAAAGTGGAGGCCATATACATACATACTGGCTTTCCCATAACGATTTTGCCGATTTCAATATAACAGAAATACGATCATCCATATAAAAAAAAACAAAAAAAGCTATTCCTACAGCTAGTCTCCATACCTCTACCTTTGTATCCAGAAACCAGAAATAAATCCACTACACCCTATAAGAACTTGTAAGTACAGAGGATTATATCAATGATAAATTATACACTTTAAAAAACCTACTTGGACTTGGAAAGATTTCGATGTTGATGAAAAGAATCACATTATGTTAACGATTGGATCTTGAGTTGGTTTAGATTTCACGGCACCTTCCTCCACATGCTATGAGAATCATATCTATTACTATACAAATAGTCGCATATGTTGATGACCCGCAATAGAGCGGTATAACCATTTACGGTCTTTTGATTTGATCGTATTAGTTTTGCGTTAATTTCGACTTGAATTGCAACAAGATGGAATGCTCTTATAGTCTTATTGGTCTTATCTTGAAGCAAACTCAAATGCGATCTAGTGTGCACATTCTTATGCTATCTTTGATTATGTGGGAAAGCGATATGCGAGTTAATTGACATTTAATTTTCACCAATTTGATTAAACATAATTTACGATCTAATCTGTAATAACAATTTCAGTTTCAATAACCTTACAACTTCATCCGAGCTTATTTGTGATACGGTATGATACAAACATGAATCATCGCCAATAGGTTGAAAGTTTGCATTCTTTACGACTGAACCTAAACATTAAACGATGCATCTTATTCTTGTATGCAATGTTGACTTTATTGTTTATTGTTTATCAGTCAACAGGTAAAATGTTTACCCAATGACACCTGTAGCAATTATCAGTAGCAATTGACGATTCTATTTGTACGCTGGTATATGACTTCTGGTTTTCTGGGTACACAATTAGAGGTCGCCCAAATAGTTTGAAGTTTGTATGGGAATTATTATGGAAGCATTTTTAATTTCAATTATATCGCTCTACACGATAACCGCAAAATAAAAAATAATGACTACAAAAGAGTCGATACTGACTACAAAGTATGCATTTTCGAGGGAGACTAGGACTAACCATTTACAAGAAAATTTTACTAATTTAATGGGTAGCCCTAGTTTCCCTCGGAAATATTTACTTTGTAGTCATTATTGGGTATTTTTTGGTTACCGTGTAGCAGTTCATAATGCAACGTGTTTGGACGATTTTGGACATTCACCACGAGGATTCCAGTATATTGCGATGGAGATTCCAGACACTCCCGATGTGATTCTTGACATTCCCGACGACGATTTCAGTAGTTTCCAATGGAGATTCCAGATGTTTCCGATGTTTTTTAGCCGATTCCGGTGGGGACGTTCCCACCGGAAATACCATACACAGCTTACATACGTTTTTGGTGGGAATTCCAGACGTTAGCGGAAGGAATTCTAGCATTTTCAATAGGATATACATGCCATTCCAGACGATCCCGATGGAGATTCCAGACGTTCCCGCCTTGGATTCCAGACGTTCCTAATGTGTTTTCAGATTTGCCCGACGAAGATTCCAGCAGTTTTCTATAGATATTCCAGACGGTCTCGACGATGAGTCCAGCAGTTTCCGCTGGAGTTTTCAAGCTTTCTCGATGGATACTTCAGATGTTCTCGACGTGATTTAGGACATTCACGAAGAGGATTTCAGCAGTTTACAATGGAGGTTCCAGACTCCTTAACATTCCGAACACAATGCCTCCAGTAGAATGTGTAACGAAAAATTAGAAATGTTTGAAAAATCACTGCTCAGCAATTTATCGATGGATTGTCCGAAGGAAGGCGTGGTCAGAGATGTTATGCCTCAGAACATCTCGGTGGTGCCGACTGGGATTGAACCCAGCTGGGGTGATAGGTAATCACGCTTACCACTACACCACCGGCGCCGCTAGGTTCCAGACTCTCCTAAAGTGGTTTCGAACATTCCAGTAGTTTTCAAAGGATATTTCAGACGGTTGCACCGCAAGTATTGCAATATTATGTGCAAAATTATTATTTATTTTCATTTCACTATATGTTTTCTTGAGTAAAAGTAAATCGAAAGTGAATGGTTTTTAACAATAATAAATGGCAGCTCTTTACTGTTAATGCAGCGAAATTTCACTGATTCTTTCAGCAAGTCCAAGTGAAACCCTTTTTGCTGTATAAAGGGTGGATTGGTCAAAAATTGGTCGACTCACATTTGGCGAATTTTTTTTAATCGTGCATTTAAAAACCTGAACACCCCTCATTTTGTTGGTCTGTGCGTACGGAATGTTACCTGTATTCAAGGGGTATTCAACTGTGCACACCTAAATCGATACCGAGTGATTGAGCTGTCACGAAAGCTGTGCTATGCGCTATGCCGAACATGTCTATCAAGGTGTCAATCAAAGTGTGCCTATCAAGGTGTCATTATTCCATAAGTTTGGCAACCCCGAAAGCTATGACTTTTGTGATTGTGTTTACATTTTCAATTTCTTTGATGGATCATGGCAAGCAGTCAGCTTCCCATCGGAGGGGTGGAATAGGAAGTGAAAGCCATAAAACCAGTACAGTGTTCAAGCAAATTGAACCCGTCCACCGGATTCCGGATCGATAAAGTGCTGATTCCTTGCGGTGTAGCCCAATCAATGATGGATAAAATTGCCACTTGCTGCCTATCAAATTCTTCCCGATCCTAGGAGTAACATCTTCGAGCCAGTTTTAATAAACCCTTGAATCACCGCCGATCGCACTGAGGTCCTTTGAGGACGTCGTTCAACAGAAGGATGGTGACAGAGATGCATCTGCAAAATAACCGAATCTGGTGAAGGGGATGTGCTTGATGGTGGACTCGTGAAATAGAATAGAATGTAACTACATTTCTAACTACAATGATCCATTCCTATAAAGCTTATACTATTGCGCTAAGGCAATCTTACACCGGTCCAGGTCTGATGAAACTTGTGGGGTTAATACGTATTGACATCCCACAGCAGTACTGGCACTTCTTTCAAAATTATATGGACAACCCTATAGCGTCTTATGGTTATCCCATCGAAGTCCATACCAAGGTGACTACATATAGGCGTTCTAATGTGTCAAATTCATGATTCAGCCATGTTGGATTTTTGAATGGGACAGCGACCGAGTTTATTTATAATTTGCTCTAAAACCGCACTTTTCCCCCTCGCGACCTCCTCGCCTATATAGTGTATAGCTGTATCATCATTTATATACCCACCATGGTCCATACCAATTGAGGCTGCCAAGAATAACCGAGAGAATTCGAGATCAGATACCCACGATAATATATAACATTTATCCAAAAATAAGAAGCGTTTTCTGGAATAAAGCCTCCAATAGCTGAGCTTTGGCATTGGCGTAGCTAATGGGGGTGCTAGGGGGACCAGGCCCCCATCCAGAATTATCTAGGCTCCCTCCAGATAAATTGTCTAGCTACGCCAATGAGCTTTGGTACAAGCATGTGGGCGAGAATACGAGGGTTCATCGAGGTTCATCTTTGGCATCAGTGTTGGGAAAATATCAAAAAATCAAATCTCACCAAAGAACAAGATCACGCTTGATTTTCGTAGACAAAAATCAACCAGCAAACAATGTTATTGAACTTGAGTGTAGTGAAGCTCGAATAGAAGCTCAGTGGATGAATACACGAGCCGCTGGAATTGTTGCTGTGAATCGGATGAGAAGGACTGAGTTTTGCTAGATTTGAAGGGATTCACGGTTCAGAGACTACTTACAGATTTAACGATCCTCGAAACCGGATTATTAGCGGCGCCGGTGGTGTAGTGGTAAGCGTGATTGCCGCTCACCCCAGAAGGCCTGGGTTCAATCCCAGTCAGTGCCGCCGGGATTTTCTGAGGTATATACAATCTCTGATCACGGGAAGTAAAGCTGTTGGTCCCCGGTCTATGAGTTGTTAGGTCGTGGGGCTGCCCGGCTGGCGTCGGTAGCATCATAGAAGACCAGAAGGTCCCGAAGAAACGAGCTCAACTTTTTGGCTCAGCTCTGGTACTATCTTCGGTCCCAAGCTAATCAATGCACCCCTCGAAACATAGGAAAATCCACGAATCCCTCATTTTATCTGTCAAATTTTCATAGCGAATCAAAACCAACATAGTGTAAAGGGCGAACACGAAATTATTGCGACACCGAAAATGTCATGCCAATTTTCTCATAATGTTTAGAATCAAACCAAAATTTTAGGGTAGTTTTATACATATATTTACTTCAAAAATCAAAAGAAAAGTTAATCGATGGAGCCTTGAGTGTAAAATTGAACGCATTTTCGCTTGATGCCCTCCATCAAAGTCTTTACAGTGTCATCCGGTACCAGTTTCTCAGTTTTTTTTTCCACTTTCTTAACATGTCCTTCTCATCTTTGACTGTCTTCTTGCTCTTCCGAAGTTCCCGCTTCATTATGGCCCAGTACTGCTCCACCGGGCGCAGCTCCGGACAGTTTGGCGGATTCATGTCCTTTGGAACAAAATGGACAGAATTGGCCTCATACCACTCCAGGACACTTTTAGAATAGTGGCATGATGCCAAATCTGGCCAAAATAGCGGAGCTTCGTCGTGCTGCTGCAAGAACGGCAAAAGGCGCTTCTCGAGGCACTCAGATTTGTAGATCTCGCCATTTACTGTGCCCTTTGTCACGAAAGGCTCACTCCTCAGTCCGCAAGAGCAGATGGCCTGCCAAATGAGATATTTGGAGGCGAACTTCGAAATTTTCTTCTTCTTAAATTTGTCGTCCACATCGAACTTGCTCTTGCCGGTGAAAAACGCCAACCCCGGAATTTGCTTAAAATCGGCTTTTATATACGTTTCGTCGTCCATCACACAGCAGCCATATTTTGTCAGCATCTTCTCATAGAGCTTCCGTGCCCGAGTTTTAGCCGTCGATTGTTGCCGCTCATCGCGGTTTGGGAAGTTCTGTACCTTGTATGTATGTAGTCCAGCTCTCTTCTTTGCATTCTGGACGTAGCTCTGCGACATGCCGATCTTTTTAGCCAAATCACGGCTTGAGACGTTGGGATTTGCTTTAATCATCCGCTTCACCTTTCCCTCCGTCTTTTTGTTCTCCGGTCCCGGTTTTCTTCCAGCTCCTTTGCCGTGGTCCAACGTCAACCGCTCCTGGAACCGCTTCAACACTCTGGAGACGGTTGAATGGTGAATGTTCAACATTTTTCCCAACTGCCGGTGCGACAGGTCAGGAAATTCCAGGTGTTTGGAAAGAATTTGTTCTCTCAACTCGCGTTGGTTCACCTCCATTTTCGTTGAATCGAAAAACACGACTTCGAGTTTGACAGCATGTACACAATACACATCAATGAGAAAGTGTGCAAAATTTGGTTGATTTTTACCCAATGGTAAAAAAGTTAGGCCCTGTTGAATGTGTCGCAATAATTTCGTGTTCGCCCTTTAGTACTGGAATTTATACTAGAATGGGTTGCGTTAATCGATTTGCTTAGGACCAATAGGCTAGTCAAGTAGTGAGCCAATTTAAAATCGTTAGTTTCGAATTGATTATTGGTAGCATTGGTACTCAGTACGGAAAACAAGATCGACGGAAAACAAATCAAGAAAAAAAAAAAGAAACCGGTTTATTGTTCTTAAATTCTTTATTGAATCGTTGTTTTACAACTTTTATGTTTGACAACAAATTCTCTCACTAGCTTCACTTTTGAGTAAGCAAAGTATTCAGCCGAGCAGTCAACGTTAGCAACGATTGACTAAACGTCAACACTCAGCAGTGATGCCGTCGATGCACCACTTGAAACATTGGAAAATTATCGAACCCCTCATTTTATCTGTCAAACTTTCATGGCGAATCAATACAAACATAGTGTAGTACTAGAATTTATACTATAATGGGGTACGTTCATCGATGTACTTGGGACCGATAAGCTAGTCCAGTGTGAGCCAATTTAAAATCGTTAGTTTCCACTAGAAATACTCAGAGGGAGAGATGGGCGGAGAAAACAAAATACAATTCGGCAGCAGGGATTTGTATCTAAAGTATCTTGCAACCCTTGCTAAAACTTAGCATTTCACATGACTTTTACTTTTGATTCGATTTACGCGTAAATTAATAATTGATTGCATCGCAATAATTTGCTCATTTTTTGGTGCCATTAATTAACCAATTAAGATCATTTAATCAATAGAACTAGAATATTGCTTTTGATTCAAAAAATTAGTTGAATGTGAGAAGCACACGAAACATAAAGGTGATTGAATTTCTGTTCGATTGGAATACTCTCAAATTTAATCTAGTAAGAATAAAGGCCGGCGCACAATACATACGTTTTTGGGTTTTTTGACAGATAATGCATGGGCTAACTGTCAAAAAACCTGAAAACGTATCTATTGTGCGCCGGCCTTAAGAATTCCTCGGAAAAAAAATGTAATGGGAATGTTCGTTTGGCTCAGATTTAGACAGTTCATTTGGCTCAAAACATTCTCTCCGCTCATCTCTACTTCTAGTAATTTCTAGTTTCCACCGGCTGCTAGTAGGCTAATAAATTAGGATTGGGCGATCTTGGATCGATCTTTGAGAGACCTTTTTCATCTCGATTTTCGATTTTTAGGATCGATTTTTTCGACCTTTTCGATCTTTTAGATCTTTAAGGAAACAAATGAACGTCATTTTTTCAGTGCGAATCGAAAAATCGATTTGTGTTCACACCAAATCATTTGGAAAATTTATTGAACATAACCCAAGGCATAACCTAAAAATCTGCATCACCATTGTCGCTCCTAATGGTATATAAAATAGGTGACAACAAAGACGAGTAGTTCCATGTTACCATGCTAATATTCCATGATATGGGGTTATGTGGACGTCCCTTCTTGACTTTCCTGGGTATAGAATATGATTGTACTTGCCACACAATATACAAATTCATGCTTTGGTAATGCCATCGAAAGATCTCAATTAATAACTGTGGAAGTGCATTTAGATAGAGCACTAAGTTGAGAGCACGCAATAAGCTAATATGCGATAAGCAATAATAAGCTTGAAATGCGAATAAGAAGAAGATGTCGATGGTCCCTTCATTTGCTATTTCAACCAAACAAAATTCCCAATCCTTCCATTCCATAGTACTGCATGCGATGTGATGTTCAAAACATTACCCACAAAATTCCATCTTATTCCAATTTGTGTGCAATCCTGTGCCAACCACAGCTTAGTACCTATACAGTGTCCTCCCGTTAATCGGACACTCGATAATCCAACGATGCGATAAATAGTCTGACAAATGTCAGATCAAAAAGTAAAAACACGCATTTGAATTTATTGTGCTGTAAGCTTTCGGATTTAAGCTATGGGCAATGCTGCCGTTTTGTTTTAATTTGTTAGTATGAATTTATCCGATAATCCGACCTGGATTTTCTAGGATTAGTGGGGCGACACTGTGCATGCAATAATTTACGCATCAATGCTTATTGCTCCGTCGTCGTTCGTCGCTCGATGCTGCTACACAAAACAGGGGTATGCATCAATGAGCCTTCCCGCTGTGCTTTTATGTGCTATGGAAAACCAGATTTTCCATCGAATTAAAATAACCATTCAGACTTGTAGTGCTTTTGACAGAACACATGGTGAATATTTAGATGGTATGCGACTTTGACTTGGCTGGAGTCCTTCGATTCGGTTGCTATGCTATTTTGCAGAAAACAGCAGGCGGTGTGGGACATTCGATGGAATTCAGCTTGCTGCGTTCACGATGAACTGGTAATGTAGGTTGGTAAGTGCAAGTGCAACGATATTGATGACGTTGGTTGGTAGCGGTACGCCAACCATGGAGCATACCACTCCGGCAACGAAATGTCCTGGTTAATTTACTGCTATGTTAATGGACCATGGGTTCTAGTCCTCGTCGATGACTGCCAGGTAAGACGACGCGATGATGAGAAGGATTCCGAGCGATAAATATTCATTACGCTATAATGGCTGTTATCGACGTCGCTGCCGCAGCTGGGGTGAATATGAAATTGAATGAAAAGCGAATTACAGGACTAATTCGTCGGTGGTAGAATTTGTTCAAGGGAACAAATTCTCGTTAGGGTTTTAAGTAACGGTTGGTTTACTTTCACGAATTTGTTAGACTACTGCAAGGCCGATAACTGCTGGTGCTTCGTCACCATTTTCACCTGACAGACGAAAAGCGGTCGCAAACAGAAACCGAATCACGTAATGCGTTCGAGTTTACATGAATTCTGGCATCATCGGGGACGACGGCGGCTACAAGGACAAGGAGCGGCGTATCTCTAGTGAATAGCTATCTAGGCCACCGGTTATAACCTCTTCGGCTCGAGCTGTCTGCTTTTGTGTGCACATTTCGGGGAAATTTATCGCATCGTCGTTCGCTGAAAATATCCCACTTTCTTCCACTGCGAAAATGGTGTTCCTTTTCGCTTCTTAAAGCTACCCTAAAGCATATTTGGAGTGCACAGATTCGTTCCGAGAGGACCGTCCCAAAAACCAAAATTTCCTACCATTAAATCACTCACACCTACCCGTCGTAAAATCGGACGAACATTTCCGGATGGCACATCTAATTTGGAACCCGGGTTCCCTTTCGATGCGAAGGATAATAAATTTCCTGGCTTGATGTGCTGAACGAACCACCACCAGCTCAGTTGCTCAGAATGTTGGCAACAGATGAAAAAAAAAAAATGCAATGCAATGTAGAATGTAGAATGTAGGGACCAACCGAAGCACGGTGGGACCAATCCGTGGTAGCTGCCATCGTAGAACAATAGAAACAGGAATTGCACGGCCCGGTGAGTGCGCGTGTCAAAGCACATAAATGTCGAGGGTTTCCGTTTGACGGTGGCACTGAATTGTTGTAGCACTTCGTTTGTCACTTTTGTGTCGCAGGGTTGTCGGTGGGTGTGCTGTGCTTTTGTCTTTTACATGAATTCTACATTACAGGCTGGTATTTTACCGCCTATTAATATTATTATCAATAGGTTGTGGAGCCATGTTCATCCGGATGCAGAAGGTACGCATTTCAGAGCTTCGCTTCATCATCCAGTACATCAAAATTGGAAGGTTTCAATGCAGTTGTCATCCGTTTGCCCCTACTTATCTTTGTCTTATAGCGAATTCGCTTATTATTCAGTTCCAACCTGGATCGGGTATCAAGATTGGGTCTGTTTGTTTTCTGACAAACGTTAGTTTGTTCGTTTGTTTTTAAAACCTAGCTCAGGTTGAGGTTCGCACTGACAAAAAGTTCGGTTTCGCACTGAGTTGGAACTGGTTCCATCCTCGATAATAAACGAATTCGCTATTAGATGATCTACAGTTCCTGGAGGTGCGACACATCTAAATATCGATTTAAGATGGTCGGAAATCTCACGGTAGTGTGTCTACGAAAAATCGTTTTTCAGCTCTTGCATCTAAATCAAAATCAAAATCTTCATCAATCCTCCTTCTATCTACTAAGCATGCGAGCATCTCACAACAGCAAAGAAATTTTTTCCTGCATCTTAGATAGAGTCGCCTCCTTCGTATAGTTGTAGCAAATCTGCGCATATCATTTTGAACAGGGATGCCAGGTAACCTCATATAAGTTCAGGTAACTGCGTAGAGGTTCAGAAATCTTTCAATAAGTGCAATGATTTTTTTAGAAGTTCTGCCAAAATTCGCAGAAATTCAGTGAACTTTGTAGAACTTCGTCGAAGTTTGTAGATACTTAGCAAACATTAGGGCAATTCAATGAATTTTGTTGAAAATCAGAGAGCTTCATCGAAGTTCAGGGATTTGTCTCTAACGCCAGAGAGCTTAGTACAACTTCAAGGGCGTAGGGGTTCGAGAAACATCGTAGAATGGAATGGAACTTCGTAGAGCGGAATTTTCTGTTTTTGGTCTGATAAATTCTTTTCGAAAATTTTCTCAGCTACAATTTTGCACAAGATCGTTTTTAAGCTGTTTGTGAGCAACACTGTATTGTGCAGTGTGACATAGTAGCCATGATTTGTGTGCTCTATTTTATTCGCCAGAAACACCAATGTTGCCTGTTGAGCAGTTGATTGAGCATTAGACTTATGCAAAATTTGAAATTTTCGCTCCGCAGTGCTCAAACGGTTTCAAATCAGGTCCTGATTAGCCTCGCGAAATTGAAACTCATTTGGTAAGAAACTGACTTGGCAATTACTATGGGAAAACCAAACTTTTTGTTCATTGTCTTCTACCCATTTTCCATATTGCTTTTTCGAAAAGTTCTATAACTATTCTTATTGAAATTTTTCTAAGCTACAACTTTTTTCAGCCAAATGTCAAATTAAATAGTTATTAATTGTTTAAGAGATTGATAATCTTATGGCATGATCGAGCAGCTGTTCTGTTAGCAACACTGTATTCTGCAGTGTGACTTAGTAGCCATGATATTTGTGCACTATTCTTCTCACCAGAAACACCAATGTTGCCTGCTGAACAGTTGAATGAGCATAATGATAAGACATCAGTGACTTGAATCATTAATAACTTTTGTTCCTTACATTTGATTGAAAAGTGGATTTCAACAAAAGTGTAGCTGGGAAAATTTTCTACAATCACTGCTATCATTTTTAAAAGCATAGTGAACTGGTGAATTGTTAGATACATTTGAACAAAAACATAAGTTTTCCCATAGTAATTCCCATATAAACTTGAAATGGTTTGTGCGAAGTCAGTTTCTTACTAAAGTAGTTCAAATTTTGGGAGGCTAAGCAGGACCCAATTTGGAACCGTTTAAGCACTTTGGAGCGAAAATTTCAAATTTTGCATCAGTCTATTGAGCATAATCATATGACCAGCAATATGATTCAATAATAACTTTTGTTCCTTGCATTGAATTGAAAAGTGGTCTTAAGCAAAGTTGAAGCAGAGAAAATTTTCTCGATCTTGCATCCCGTAACGTACCAAGAAAAGGTGATCTACCCACGTTGCGGGGCATTACGGACTTTGTCAAGTCTTAAGAGTCGCCTCCATTGATCGATTCCCTGGATCACCACTAGATTCAGATATCAACTTCAGCTAACTCAAGCGGCTTCATGGGTTAACTTTGAAAAATATATTAGTGAATTCCGCAGGACCTATAAGTGATCGAGTCAATTAAGCACATCATTCGAGTAGTTTTACATAAAGTTTCTATCCACACGAACTTCACCATTTTGAGATTGTTTCTTCTAAAACTCCGGGGAAAGATAGCTCGCAACCCAAACCAAGAGACTTTACAGATTGACTCCAGCGGCCTTATGTGGTAAGTCTTTTGATTCAACTCCAAAGGCCTTACGGGTTAAGGCCAATGGCTTTGTTTGTCAACTTTGGATACCTAAAGGACCTTAAAGGATTTTTTGGGTTAACTTCAGTCTTCTCGCTCTGAATTTTTGAAGGACTTGTGGGTTAAACATAGAGGGCTCATGAGTTAAACATCAAAAGTCTTATGAATCATATTATTCTGCTTCAGTGGCATTGCTCTTAAATCTTAATTAAATAGTATTATTGATAAAAATGGAATTCTATCGGTGTCATCTTAATAACTAGAGGATCCTACACCTGCAGCGTATAAGGGAAAGCGCCGACAAATTCCACAACCCGAATTTTCGGAGGTAATAACTCCTTTCGACGAGAAAGAGGAAACTAATAATAATGTTGATAATATTTTATCAATCGACGTACTTTAAAAAAAAAAATTTCACACGACGAATGAGAACGACCCAAATTTGAGTTTAGTTCACTCATAATCGCCAAAAGTGCAGGAACTCAGCGATGAGTAAATTTGTCTCATGATTTCCTGTGGAAAACCTAAAAAATCTGCCGGAAAATGAGGAAATTGACGAAAATTTTATTCAGTCTCGGAGTAGTACCAATAAACTGAGTGAATCCAATCTTTTCTTTTCTCAAATTCGAGAATTATTCCCTGGAAAATCTTGGAAAAACCTGGGAAAACATGAGACAAATTTTACTCATCGCTGAATTCCTGCACTTTTGGCGATTATGAGTGAACTAAACTCAAATTTGGGTTGTTCTCATTCGCCGTGTGCACATTTACAGAATGCGCCTGAAATGTTGATCTACTGTCAAAATTTCAATCGCATTAAAAGCCCAGCTTAAATGAAGGGCATCTATCCTAATTTTTTATGCTCATCCTTTTCGGCAATTCTGGCAACTGAAACAAGCTGGGATGAAAGCGTATAAAATGAAGAAATCTTTGGAAATACCTTTTAATGTATTCAGAGACGATTATTATTCCAAAGTGCTGAACAAATTCTATCTGAACTTCCTCCTGAGGCTAAAGTTCACATCTATCGAGACTTTAATCAACGCCATGTTGATTTCATTCTGGACTCTGGAAATGAAAGTATTTTACTCCCAGTCGTTGGGGATAATGAAACATTGCAGTTCATTTTTGACAAAACTGTTAATTTAGGACTGAACGAAATTAATCACATTTTTTTTTCAATATCATTTATTTGTCAAGGCTCAATTGTGTTAGCTTTCCGGTGCCGTAATTCAATGTATATTAACAATATTTCTTATGACTAAAGTTAGAAGAACGGGGACCGAATACTCGCGGCTTACTTGAAGTTAAAGACAACCATTTTTAAACAGGTTGGACGTGGACTTAGAATAAGGTACATGGGGGAAATTAATCACATTAATCACCAACAGAATTGCTATTTGGACTTTTTACTAACGGATATTTATGATGATTTCTGTGTGACCGAATCATTAAATCCATTGTGGACAAATTAAGCGTTTCGGTCATCGATTTAAAAAAACCACCCAACAATGATAAATATGACATCTACGGATCTATGGGCATACGCTGAAATGAACCGAGTAAACAATCAACAACTGATAAGAAAAACTGCACGAATTTTAATCGAACAGCTTCGCTCCAATTAGAAGGTAAGTTCATTTGACAATGAAAGACGACATGAACACGAGGCAAGCCAAAACAAACAGCATGAAAACTGATCGAAAGTGGTTCTGTTGATGTTGAAGGGGATCTGCTCGAAGAGAAGACAGAATGACTTCCAATTGGGTTCTTTAATTTTGAAAAATATATCCGTTTTTATATATCATCTGAAAGAGCTTCGTTTTCTGAGCACAGCGATATTTTTTTTCGAACCCACACACTTTCATCTCGATATTTAAATCAAGATTTAAAGCAAAATAATAACTTCACCGTTCGACACTAAACTGACAAACTGACAGCTCGCTCCCATACAAAGTGACACCGAGGGGTGTGAATAGGGTGTTTTATGAAAATGTAATCGTACTTATTTAAAATAGTTCCAGTGTACCAAAATTTATGAAATTTTGGGTTTAGGTTCCATTTTTAATGCAGATTACGAATATGCATTTACTTCAATACCCTTAACGAACCCAATTGAAAGTGATGGTTGACAGCTTAGTCGACAATTTTCGATTGAAAATGACTTTGTTGGACCATGCTCTTAAGCGGGATTTTGGAGGACGACCACTATGAATATGATGGGGACCGTATAATGTCTTTAAATCCGTTTAATTCTGTAGAAAACCGTATAACCATAGAGGTAACTCTAAGACCAGAAGGTCGCGAAGAAACGAGCTCAACTTTTTGGCTCAGCTCTGGTACTATCTTCGGTCCAAAGCTAATCGATGCACCCCTCGAAACATAGGAAAATCCACTAACCCCTCATTTTATCTGTCAAACTTTCATAGCGAATCAAAACAAACATTGTGTAGTACTATAATTTTGACTAGAATGGGGTACGTTAATCGTTTGCTTGGGACCAATAGGCTAGTCAAGTAGTGAGCCAATTTAAAATCGTTAGTTTCGTATTGATTGTTGGTATAACTCCATGAAAAAGGAAAACTTCTGCAAGTATTTCCACAAAAAAACGATCACTTTCGTACACGCTATTTCAAAACTACCCTAATTTGGGTAGAATCCACTCAGATCGGTCTAGGTCTAGAGGCCGTAAATCGATGACCGACGCTATTTTGAAATCCAAGATGGCGGCATCCAATTTCAGAACAAATGGGAAATACTGACGCCGACCCTTCAATATGGGTATTTTTGAAATCGGAGTGACGACCGAGGTGACGTCTATAGATCTAAAATCGATATGGGACGCCATTTTAAAATCCAAGATGGCGGTTTTTAGCTTAATTTTTTTTTGTGAAGCACTGTCAAATACCCATTAATACAGGTATTTTTTGCATCGGGATGACGTATAGAGGCTGAAAATCGATATCCGACACCATTTTGACATCTAAGATGGCGGCTTCCGATTTCAGAAAAGTGAAAAATACTGTTAAATACCCATTAAAAAGATATTTTTGGAATCGGGGTGACGTCTAGAGAATGAAAATCGATATCCCATGCCATTTTGAAAACCATGATGGCGGCTTGCGGTTTAAGAAAAGGTTAGAAATTTTATCAAATACCCATGCATAGGGTTTTTTTAGAATCAGGGTAACGTCTAGAAGCCGGAAATCGATATCCGGTTTTAGGAAAAGTGTTAAATACCCTTAAATATGGATATTTTCAGAACGGGGATGACTCGTAGAAGAAACCGATGTTTGACTCCATTTGAAAATCTGGGATGGTGGCTTTGGTTCAGAAAAAGTGTGAAATCCTGTCGAATACCGATCAATGTGGGTATTTTTGGAATCGGGGTGACATCTAGAGGCCAGAAATCGATGTCCGACATTCGTCCCTAGGCCGTACGCAATGCTGTTGTTTTTGATATGGGCTGTTTCAATTTTAAACTAGAACAGAAATGTACCCCTCGCAATGCTGAGTTACAGTTTCATTATTTTGCACAAGATTTGCAACTGCTCGACTATTCTGGTTTATTTCTGAGCGGGTTTGAAACACGAATGGAACTCTGTTTCAAATTTCTTTGGATGAATAGATGTTCGTGAAGAATAAAAAAAAACATTGATAAACTTTTAGGCCACAGAGGCGAAAAATTTGGATCGCCAGCAAAGCGAAAGAGTGTATCATATTGATAATATAATATATTTGATTTCATAGTTGTTGAGAGGGTTTAAAAGAAATTTGGGAATTTTTCACAAGTTTTGGGAACTTATGAGAAGATTGGAGATGTTTCATAGAAGTTCGGAGAACTTCATAAAAATACGAAGAGCTTCTCAAAAAATCGGAAAACTTGATAGAGAACAGTAAGCTTTATAGAATTTGTGTTTTAAAAATGTTTCAGGGAGTATCATTGAAGTGAGAGGTAATTTCATAGAAGTGAGAGGTATTTCATAAAAGATCGGGGAACATCACAGAAGTTCTGGGAATTTCATAGTATATTATAGAACTTCATTGGAAATACATGGATCTTCACAGATTTTCATGAAATCGCTTGCGTCTCATATGGTCCCAGGCTGCTCAGAAGTTATTCCAACGATCTCCAGGTGTTCTAAGATCTCTATTGATCTCTAAGATTATTTTACGGATTTCTGTAAAATTTTACCGAAATCTCAACAGCTGAACGTTCGGTAAACTATTTTACAGTTTTCCTGTAATTATTTACAGATATCTGTGAAAAATTCACATATATTTGTGAAAAATTATAGGAAATCTGCGAAACTGTTTACCGAACGTTCAGCTGTTGAGATTTCGGTAAAATTTTACAGATTTCTGTAAAAATTTCTAAGTGTGTATGAAGTCCTCTTGATATTGTTTCAAGACTTCACGTAGATCAAGTATTATTCTAAAGAGCTTCAACTACCCAACAATTCAAATCACGTTTATTAGATATTCTCTCGTGATACCAAGTTGCTCAGAAATTATTCCGAAGACCATCAGGTGATCAGAGATTCCCATGATAACCTCTGGTTACTTTTTCAAGACTTCAGGTTGATATGGTATCATTCTTAAAATATCTAATTATCCAACAAAACAAAGCATATCTCTAGGGTATTCTCTTGTAATTCCAGGTGACTCAGAAAATATTCCAAAGACCTTCATGTGTTTTAAGATTTCCATGAAGTTCTCTGAATACTTTTTCAAGACTTCAGGGTGATCAGGTACTATTCTGCAACCAACTAACAATTGAAATTACATCTACCAGATATTCTCTCATGATACCAGGTTAATATTCCAAAGACCTTCAGGTGATCAGAGATCTCCAAAAACTTCTTATGATACGTTTGCTAGACTGTCCAACAATTTAAATCACGTCGCTCAGATATTCACCCACGTTACCAGGTTGCTCAGAAATTGTTTCAAATACCATCAGGTGATCGGCGATCTCCATAAAATAATCTCCATAAATAATCAACAATCCAAATCACATGCCTATGACATTTTCTCATACCTAATCGAAGATACTAAGCGACTCATAAACTACTCAAGATATTTTTTCAAGTCTTCAAGTTGTTCAGATACTATTCTAAAGATCCCAAATTGTCCAACAATTAAAATAATGTCGCTCAGATATTCTCTCAGGATCCAAGTGACTTCTAATTTTCAGATGATCGGAGATCTCCATAAACTTCTCTGAATAGTTTTTCAATACTCCTGGTTGATAAATTATTCTGACGATCTTCTACCAACCGGTGGAAACTAACGATTTTAAATTGGCTCACAATTGACTAGCCCATTGGTCCCAAGCAAATCGATTAACGTACCCCATAATAGTCGAAACTCTAGTACTACACTATGATTGTTTTGTTTTGTTTGTGCACAAACGAAGTGACAGACGGAGCGGCTCGAAAACTTTGGTGACTAACCTGCTATTGCAAATTTTCAGTGTACCACATGGCAACACCACTACTACTGGATTGTACCACATGGCAACCTTACTACTGGATTGTACTAGAATTTTCACCAAATGTATTAGAATGTTTTGGTTCTATCTCTTTCACTCTACTCAAAACGGAAATGCATAAAAAAATGACAAAATGATACACTCTTTGCACACTGTCAAAGAATCATTGTACACAAAATCAACTTTGTGCAAAACCAAAACAAAAATACTATCCCATCTGGTGGATGATGGCACAAGCTTCTAAGAAAATTCCATTACAGCGAACCACATTATTTTAATTGATTTCTTCGCCAGTTAGTCGTCTGTCACTTCGTTTGTGGTTTGTGCTTCTATGCTTCTATCACAAACGAAGTGACAGACGACTAACTGGCGAAGAAATCCATTAAAATAATGTGGTTCACTGTAATAGAATTTTCTTGAAAGCTTGTGCCATCATCCACCAAAAATGAAAAATTGAAATAGCAGGTTAGTCACCAAAGTTTTCGAGCCTGTCACTTCGTTTGTGCTTCGTTTGTGCTTCTACTGTCCAACAATTCAAATCACGTCTCTCAGATATTCTCTTATGATAGCAGGTAGCTCAGAAATTATTCCAAATTCCATCAGGTGATCATATATCTCCATCAAATCCTCGGGATATGTGTTCAAGCCTTCAGATTAAATATGTACCATTCTGAAGGTATCCAACAATTCATTATGTCTCTCAGATATTCTCTTCTGAAACCACGTGACTCAGAAATTATTCCAAAGACCATCAGGTAATCAGATAGGGGAAATGACGGCTTCGGCATGACAGACTATTTTCGGTAACCCAAATTGAAACACTATTTTCACTGGATTTTCTTATGAAAACACTTCGCTGAATGGATGCAAACGATTCTTTATGCTTTCAGCTTCAATTTGACTATATTTTTACCACTGGGAAAAAGCAATCTAGCAGGGTTTTCTTGAAATGAAACACACGCACTACAAATTGTAGCTGATTTCGAGTTGCCGATAATAGAACAGCAGATTTACATGCAGTTCAAATGAAACGGTTGCCGAACAAAAACTGGTTGCCGACAATACTCGCTCTCACTTGAGAAGTTTGGAGCTTTGTAAAAGCGTTTCAAAACAGTTTTTGACAATTCTTTCGACTGAAATTGTTAGAGCAGCTAGCAGCAAAAGATTGTAAACAAACCAATACTGCATATGTGTGCGTTCCATGGAGAAAAAGGCTATAGAAAGAAGGTCGCTGCTTAGGTTGCCGAGAATACGTAAATTCCCCTACTAAACTTCTTTGAATATTTTTTTCAATGCTTCAGGATGATCAAGCTTTATTCAAATTATATCTGTGTTCCATATGGTGAATTTTCACTTAAATTTGACACTTCGAACATAAATTATAATGTTCGAAAGTCCCTCTGTTGATGATCGATCGATTTTCGAAAAGGTGTTTGTCAAAATCGATTCCCGGTCTTTCAAAAATAAGTCTGGTAGAATAGCAGGTTTAAAGCCCGATTCAAAGTAAATTTGGACGCATTCAAGTGATCATAACTCAAGAATTAAACAACATACACGGTTGATCGAAACGTCAAACAAAAGGGTATTTATTCAGCTTTCAAACAATATATAACAAGTTATTACATTTCACCGTTTCGAACGAACTGTCGCACTTTACTTGTGATCGATGCCATCATGATCTGCACAGTCGCTAGTGACACTGTATCGGCGAACTTATTCCACTTTAAACGCATTTGTTGTGTGTTTGTCACTTGTTTACCGCATCCTCGAAGTTTTCGCTTGACAAGTGCCCAATATTTTTCGATCGGTCCGAACTCAGATCAATTCGGAGGATTAATCTCTTTGGCGACGAAATGAACATTGTTTGCAGCATACCATTCTAGTACCTCCTTAGAGTAGTGGCAACAATTAATACGAAACTAACGATTTTAAATTGGCTCACTACTTGACTAGCCTATTGGTCCCAAGCAAACGATTAACGTACCCCATTCTAGTCGAAATTCTAGTACTACGCAATGTTTATTTTGATTCGCTATGAAAGTTTGACAGATAAAATGAGGGGTTATTTGTTTTTCTTATGTTTCGAGGGGTGAATCGATTAGCTTGGGACCGAAGAGAGTACCAGAGCTGAGCCAAAAAGTTGAGCACGTTATTTCGGGACCTTCTAGTCTTAGAGTTACCTCTATGGTAGTGGCAGCTGGCTAGATCCGGCCAAAACATAACGTTGGTCTTGTGTTGCCGAACAAAGGGTCAAATCCGCTTTTTCAGACACTCTTAAACGTAAACCTTCGACGTCATTGTGTGAGATGTGATGAAAACCTTGGTTTTAAGGCCACAATTGCAGATTCCCTGCCAAATCATTAATTTCCGAGCAAACTTATCAGTAAAAACAAATTTATACCTGGAAGGGACATCCCCACGACCTGGTAAAATTTTCGTTCGGGGATTTGTTTATAATCCATTTTGACATATGTTTCGTCGTCCATTAAAATACAGCCATCAAATTACGTCAAAACTCGTTCGTATAGTAATCGTGCTCGCTTTTTGGCCACTAAATTTTGTTTCAGGGAGCGATTCGGATGTTTACTGGCACAAAAAGACTTATATCACAAACGAAGTGACAGACGACTAACTGGCGAAGAAATCCATTTAAATAATGTGGTTCACTGTAATAGAATTTTCTTGGAAGCTTGCGCCATCATCCACCAGATGGGTTAGTTTTTTTGTTTTGATTTGAACTAAGTTGATTTTGTGTACAATGATTCTTTGACAGTGTGCAAAGAGTGCGTATCATTTTGTCATTTTTTTATGCATTTCAGTTTTGAGTAGAGTGAAAGAGATAGAACCAAAACATTCTAGTACAGTTGGTGAAAATGCTAGTTCAATCTAGTAGTAGTGTTGCCATGTGGTACAATCCAGTAGTAGTGGTGTTGCCATGTGGTACACTGAAAAATTGCAATAGCAGGTTAGTCACCAAAGTTTTCGAGCCGCTCCGTCTGTCACTTCGTTTGTGCTTATATCCTTCTCTTGAAAAGATGTTACGCACGATGGAATAATTGGAATCGTATTTCTTTGCCAAATCGCGTTGCTTTGCACGTACCTCAACACCTTTCCCCTCAGCTCTTTGTCCCTAGTGCCACAGAGTATCCTTGTAATGTTTGATTACAAGATTCACCGTTGACTTTGGGATTTTAACACTTTTGCTATTTTTGAGGCAGACCACGAAGGGTTCTCTAGATGTTTGTGCACAATTAATTTTCTTTTCTCAAGTTCCTTAATCCTTAATTTCGGGATGCGTCGATCAATTGAGAAAAACTTTTCACCAATTTCTTCGTCAATGAAACATCAACAAATGCCTGTGAAACGTTTTTTGTTCCAACGACCCCAGATTTACTTTGAATCGAGCTTTATTTGAAAATTTTCCATCTGTTAAATTTGAGTGAAAATTCACCAAATGGAACAAAATCTTAGTTTTATTTGCCGAATATCGGTAACTCCGGCATCGCCAAGTAGCTCGACAATAAGGTTTACTGGGAAAAGGATGTTCGATTGCCGCGTATCTGAAAATGTTAGCAAGCAAATGTCATTCATTTGCTGATATCTCAGTAAGAGTTTTAGCCGAGAGCACTGAACGAAAACATCCGCAATACTTCGCCTGATTATTGTATTATTGATTATTAACGTGAAACAAAAATTGGAGTTCATTAAAACAACGCGCTTGTTTTTTTCAACATCAAACCGCACTCATACTTTCTGGCGCACCTTATCATATGTCTGTAGATTCGGTGGATTCACGAAACGATTAGTCTTTTGTATTACTCTTTCCCCCTGCATTTGTGCAGACGAAATTGCTGACCTGTGGGTTCAAGTACCGAGAAGTTCTACAACGATACAGTGAAATTCACTCTGTTTACCCACCCTTATCATCCAAAATGATGCCATTGTTCTTCACATGGTGAATTTAATTTTCACCAGCGAGTTATTTTTTTTTTTGTTTCAATGCATGTGCATTATTCTTCCGTTTAGACCTCGATCTGCAACCACAAATCAACGTGTAGCTACTCGTTCGCAATCTCTGGGGTTGGTCGTTGGCTATCCTGTTGGGTCATTCCTTTCAGCCTGGTCCACTGCACTGTGCTGTGATGAAATAAGCTACACATCCACGGCAAACTCATTTAATCGTAAAACAAACATCCACCATTGTGCTGCAGACCAGACCAGACGACTTGTTTGTGCCACCTACCTATAGCTAAACTTGTACCGAACGGAAACGATGCTGCGTTGCCTTGGCGGGTGGGCGCGCGCTGCGAGAAAGTGGTTATAAAATATGGATAATCTGGGATCACGGTCGTGGATTATTAAACGCGTAGTGGCTTGTGGCGTTATCACGTTCTACAGCGGAGAAAATACGACGTCCCCAGAAGGGATTCGCATTTTTGAGGGGGAAATTTCATAGTTGAGTGCTTTGTTTTGAAATGGAAAATAAGGTACCCTCATAGTATCTCATAGAGAAAATCGAGATAAAATTAGGTTTTTAATAAATTTATTGTTTCGTCCATCAGCATTCATGGAAGCTCACTAGTGGCGAACTTGCATGTGTTTGTCGAGTTGACCGCTCTGGATGAAGGTTCGGTTGCACATCTTGCACCGGTATGGTCGTTCGCCGGTGTGTGTTCTTTCGTGATATAACAACCCAGCGCTTTGAGAGAATCGTTTATCGCAAAAATGACAGTGATATGGCCGCTCACCCGTATGGATGCGTCGATGAACGACCAGAGCTGCCTTTTGTTTGAAAGCTTTATCACATCCGTCGCACGTGAACGGACGATATTCTTGATCATGTTTCACATCTTTACTCAACTTTTCCTGCCTTACGCTTTCGGAGTTTTGGGATTCAACCTGAAATGTAGCAACAGAATATTATGCCCAAATGAGTTTCAATAAAACCGATCAAGCACACCTACTTTAAGTTTAATTTTGCTCCGGCGCCGTCGACGTTTTATCCTCGTTGTCGCTTTTTCAAATTCATCCTCCTCCACGCATGGAACTGGTTCGTCTTCCGGTTCCACTAAATCAATTACCTGCGGATCCAACAGGTGCCCACATTCCGGTTCCACCGGTTCGTCATCGGTCTTAATTTGTTTATTTTTGAGGATGTAGTTCGATGTTAGGCAGCGAGAGCGAAATCTGGCAGCACAGGTCAGATCATGCAAACAGTTTCCGCAAATGTTCTTCGAGTAACCGTCGAGTTCTGTAATCTGAGAAAGAGCCCTGAGTCCAATGACAACTTCTACTCGGAAATCAGCTAACTCACCAAAATTCCACCGCAATTGGCAATCAGCTCGCATATCTTCATATTAAACTCTTCCAGCGTAGCAAAAACGTTAAACAAATTGAACGATTCTACCAAACAACAACGACACGACTCCATCGCTGCCACTTACTCACTGTTGTGTACAATAATAAATTTTGAGGAATTTGTGTTGTGAAACGCTGTTTGCGTTTGTCGTTTTTGTCGCTCTCTGACTCTGACTGACAGAAGAGCCCGAATAATTCGACAGTGAGCATTCATAAGGGCCAATACCGCATAATGTTTAAACGGAGAAAAACGAGTTTGCAATTTCGATGTTTTTTTTTCAATTAAATAAATTAGTTTAGCAATGATTTACATATTTCCATTGATGGTTTCTAAATGATGTGATTCAAGTAAGAAATCACTATTATGTAAATTAAAATTACGCCTTAATTTTTTGACAGCTCTATTTTGCCTCATTTTCGCCTGTTTGTTTTCATCCTGTTCTTGCTACACCCAAATGCTTCGCATATTTTCCTTGAAACTTTGTCGTACCGTAGTTTGCTCACCAAAAAGCATCTAAATTTTTGAAAAATCCATTCGCTTTGCATCTTTTTTTGCGTTTGTTAACCAAAGAATGAGTATGCCTTTAATTGGTTTTAGACATTGGTCCACCGTTCCTGGGAAATTAAAAGGAAAAAAAGGTGTGACATGTGCCGTTTCGTTTTTTGATTGAAACAAGTTTTTACCATTATAAAGTAGCATTTGCATCAACCTATAGACGAGTGCACGGATGGATTTGAGTTCACTCGCTCGACAAAAAGTGACACAACAGCGGGGCCCTGTTTACTAAAAATGAACACATAGGGCCCCGCTGTTGTGTCACTTTTTGTCGAGTGAGTGAACTCAAATCCATACACTGAGGCAAATAGACTTAAGAATTTCATAAGACTCGACTAATGAACGACAAATATGAATTTCATAAGCGCGACTTATGAAAGATTTTCGTCTAACATAAGATAGCTCTTATACGCCTTTAGCCATTCCATTTTCTCAAGCGTTGAAAGACGAGTGGTCAACACACGAGCTCCGTTATCTCAGCGTCCATGGTTCGGTTCCAGTTTGCTCGGATTTAATATTTTTTTGTCAACATTATTTTTCTTAAGGCAAATCAATGAAATTCATACTGATTTCTTGTGGCTAAAATTCATAAGTGTTTCTTATGGAATTCTTACGTTCTTTTGCCTGCGTGTACGTGCACTCCCCGCAGAAACAATAACCATAAGAAGCGCCTAACAACCAATTCGGGATGTCATCCCAACTTTATGAGGTATGGTCGTACCATCTATGATATCGTTAGTGTATGGTGTCCGTTTATTAGGGTCGTCTATATCGTGGTAGCAATAGTTCAATTTATTTACATTTGCGGCATTGGCCCTTATGAACGAATACTGGCGAATTCTTTTGAAGCATATGTGCGCACGGAAATTTTCAGATACTCATCAATGATTAAAACTTAACCACTTTTTGCCTCTCCGTTTTCTTCTGCCTTAAAGATTAACCCGCATAAACAATAACCTTTAGAAGAGCCTAACCACCAATTCGGGATATCATCTCAACTTTATGTGGTATGGTCGTACCATCTATGATATTGTTAGTGTATGGTACCCGTTTATTAGGGAAACCACTAGAGGGTAGAAAATCATGTTAGAAGCAGTAGGACAAGGGTAGATTAGAGTCGGTGTATACTGAGTCACGCCAAGAGTGAATCCAAGTCTACCTATTGAACTGTCAAACCGGCTACCTATCGTGGAAAGTAACCAAACATTACGATGCTATGAAAGGTCCACGAAAGGTATTGCAATAAAATATAATCGAAGAAATGATCAAAACCATGCGGTGAGCTTTAAATCGAGGGGCACGCAATACAAAGAACCGGTGCGTTGAAGTTAAAATACAATCAAAAGTACTTAAAGTAATTAATGCGTATTGAAGTAGTACTGACGGTAATTAAAACTATCTATCCGTAATTCATGTAATTAAAAGTATTGAAAATGTAATTAATGTACTTTAATTACGAAATTTCGACTGTAATTAATGGAGTTAAAAAGTACTAAATGTTCTACATTGTGTAATTAATGTAATTAAAGAAGTAGTTAATGGAATTAATTTAATTAGAGCCGTTGCCTGCGTTGAAGTTAAAGGTTATTGCGTGCCCCTAACTTTAAATAGTCATGGTATACGTTTGGTTATGATCATAAATGAAAATTTCTACTATTTTTATAAGATAATTTGATAAAATCACTAATATTATGATTTACTACAGCCGCTATTTTTTTTCTCGCTACTGTGTTACCTGACTTATAACGAATATACGTTGTATACGAGTACCCCGAATACAACGTATGACTCGTCTAATTTTGCATAGCATTTGCAATGTAAAATTAGACGAACTATACGTTGTATTCGGGGTACTCGTATACAACGTATATTCGTTATAAGTCAGGTAACACAGTAGAAGTCATTTGAAGTTGATGTAGAAGTCCTCTGTTGTCAAGTGAAAGGAAAGGAAATCTTGCGAAAACCGTGATGCGTGTTCAACTGTTTTTCTCTTGGCATGACTCATTATACACCGGCTATAGGGCAGATGATAGCAATAGATCAGTGCACGGTCCCTAACCTCACTTTGTGCTCCCTATCATTTTGCTTCTGAGTAAAAGAGATAGCAACGAATGGGAGCCAAAACAAACCACCCAAAACTGTCAAAACTTACGGGTGAGAGAAGAGTGCGGCAAATCTTCGTGAACTGATCAATACCTGGGACGGGACTTGTCAATCGGGTAGCGATTTCGAGTCAATTTGCTGTCAAATCCGAGCCAGTCTCTGATTGGTCGATTTGACAGTAGCAATAGTGGAATAAAAAGAACATAAGGTATCGCTTGGTGATGCCGGAATCAATGTTGACGTCAATGGCGTTGTTAATTGTTTATATTCTCGAGAGGAACGTTGAAAAATTGAGTGCACTGCGTGTCTTAAGCGATGGATATTGTTGTTTGCTTGTGGTTGTTTTTATTGTGTTGAGCAAAAATGGTAGACTGCGGTAGAAACTCCGAATAAAATCCAAATTAAAATAGAAACAATATTTAACATTCCTGGTCAACTCCGTTAAACACCACGCACAACTCAGTGCTAACAATTGAAAACGGCGCAAAAGCCATTTGTAAACAAATGGTTTGTGGGCCCTTTACTCGCTACCCGAAGGACGCCCACGCAAACCAACAGCATCGTCAGGTAGGGGAAAATTTCCCCTACCCGATGTTGCTGTTGTGTCGCGTGGGTGTACTTCAAGTAGTGAGTAAAGGGCCCACAAACCATTTGTTTACAAATGGCTTTTGTGCCGTTTTCAAATGTTAGCACTGAACTTTCCGAAGGACATTCTTCAAGAACATTAAGAAGAGTGAGAAGCTCGATTGTCAAGTCCCGTCCCGGAGCAATACATCCCGCATAAAGGACAACCATAACTTGATCTTACCAATGGTTAAAAATGTGTGTATATCCCTGCTAAACTTTAACTGAAATGGCTATGGAACTTTACATGAACGTTTGTATGATAAAGTTTTAACCTTATGTATTGTGGTTTTTTGGAAGTGAACCTTACAAATAATGAGTTGTTATAAGAAACATTACCATTCAAAATTCTTGTTTTGTCCAAACATTTTCGAAATAAGAATTTGGAATGGTAATGGTTCTTAACAGAGGGGTCAAAATGCGAACATCCAGATAATGTCAAAAAGCACAGTGAAGGATACATTTATTCATATAAACAGGCCGCCATTACCGAGCATGGAAAGCTGGATAGCAATTAATTGGGATTTTCGGGAAAAAACATAATGGATGAGATTTTTTTTTTAATGTCGTCTTGGCAATAATAGAGCACACACTATTTCAAAACTGCCCAAATTTGGGTAGAATTCACCCTGATTGGGCAAAACTGAACATACTCAAAAATGAGTAAACTGTGTTGGGAGTGACAAGGTGACAAATGAACAACGTCGATCGGATTCATGTCAATGTTGTTCATTTGTCAACTTGTCACTCCCAACACAGTTTACTCATTTTTGGGTAGGTTCAGTTTTGACCGATCTGGGTGGATTGTATCCAAATTTGGGTAGTTTTTAAATAGCGTCCAGGAATAGAACAAATTGATGGGAATGGATCAATCAGAGTTCTTCTACTTCTTTCCTTTATTTAACGTCGGTCTCTGTTCCGCAATCTAGTGCCAATCACCGACGGACATCGATTGCCATCCATTGACGGCAATCGAATGTGCAGGAAGGCAGCTTCCACACCTGCGTAGGATATCGCACCCATTCAAACACACATGGGCCGAGACCAACGGCTTTACTTCCCTTCCGAAGGAAGACGTGACCAGAGATTTTTATGCCTCAGAAAATTCCCACCGACCTTGGCTGTGATTGAACCCAGACCTATTGGGGTGAGAAAGCAGTCACGCTTACCACTACACCACCGGCGCCGGTTGATCAATCAGAGTTGATAGTTGAGCTTTTTGACGTTTAATCGGTGCACACTACTGTACCATTTAAAGCGAAAGTGTGCGAGCAAGAGAGAAACAGATTAGTGGGAAAACAAACTGTCCATTAATCCATGTGTGCTAGATAGAGAAAGATGATTAAACGTCAAAAAGGTCGATCGAAGAGTTACGCAGACTGAAACCAAAATCTACCTATCGAACTGTCAAACAATCTACCTATCGAGCATAGTGCACGATAAGGAAAAAGACCCAACGGCCAGTTCACTTTTACCTAGTTTTAACTAGTTTTTCTCCTTTTCTCCTTCTAATGTTGTCAAAAACGAGTAGCAAAACCACCCAACAGGGGTAGGAAAGTGTGGCAACCCAACGTTAAGTATAATCATATTTACCTACCTTTGGACACAACTTACTTTTGGGTAGAAAGCTAGTGGAAAATTCCATTTGAATTGCACACAAGTAAATAAAAACTACTTTAACCCGATTTACCTACTTTTGGGCTCCTGCACTATAGTGTTGAGATGAGTGAAAAGAACTTACTTTTGGGTACTTTTTTCTTACCGTGTAGACAAACTAACTCTGTTGCGTGGGAAGTATTGTTATCGAAACTAGAGGAAACTTTCACAACCCAGGTGAAGTCATCCGAAGTGTAAGCAAACAAAGGTTGCCAAAATAAAAAAAAGCTGCCTATTGATCGACATCAGTGGTGCAAAATTCTCGCATCACTTTTCAAATAGACCAATGTAACATATCCATTATATTGAGACAATCGAAGTTGAAGTTCGACAGATTCTTATTTATACTGTTTAGAAACTATTCCAAAAACGATGTATGCAATACTATTTTTAATGTAGTCAGTGAATAATAACGTTGAAAATTCAGTAGAAACGGTAAAACTCACAATTTACTTTGAATTTCATGCTACAAAACCACATAGGACAATTTGACTAGTCAAGTTGTACATTGGACATGTCAAGGCCGGTGCACAATGGATAAGTTTTCAGGTTTTCTGACAGTTAGCCCATGCATTATCTGTCAAAAAACCCGGAAACTTATATATTGTGCGCCAACCTTTACATTGGACGATTTTCCTCAAAGACATAAGCAATTTGTGTTACATTGGACGTTTTGTTCTATATGATAGTTGATTCCCTTTCACAGATTTCAGAGTAGAGTACCTAACTTTTGATTGGCCCCACCTTTAGAAAATGAGCACCAATCATGTTAGGCAGTCCGAATGACCGAAGTAACAATCATATACCCATCATTTCAAACTATACATTGGACAATATTTAACGTATGATTATCTTAACTAAATGAAAGTAAATTTGGATAGGTGTCTTTGTATCACATACAATGATAGAAGAGCAACATTTTGTATCGCTTAACTCGATTTGTTTACATATGTTACTTAAGACCTTTTGAAAAATGACGCGTGAATTCACTTTTCGTAACTCCGGAGAACTTTGAGATTTGGGCGTAATTGCATTTGTAAACAAACATGTCAATCGCTGATTTCTCGCTAATAGAAGAACAATATCGTGAACAAACTATACCAAATGATAGAGGAACCATTCATCTACCTCCTTGTATTGTATTTTTTTTTAGATTGAGCTTTAATTCGCGAAAAATCGTCAACTGAAGTGTTTATTTACAAACGCAATTACGCCCTAATCTCGAAGTTCTCCGTAACTCTTCTATTAGGTTCTGCAGCGTGACGTCACAAATGAACTCAGTGTTAATATGCTGAACCTTTTTGACAGTTCAGTGGTACTGTTTACAAGCACTTAGTCGTTTTTTCGAAAAAAAAAATTCTAAGATTTCCGAATTTTAACTTGAAAATTGTCGAGGAACAGCGCGTTGCAAGGATTTTGCTCGTGAACATTGAAGAAATGTGGTTTACATCTCACTGCAGTCTGAAAAAATATCGAGAAAATCCACCCAAGAAAAAATCGACTAAGTCCACGTAAACAGTACCACTAAACTGTCATCAGATTGAGGTTAACCCCGACGGTGCAAAACCTAATTATCAACTCTGGGATCAATGAGGTACAGAGAGAGGTGAAGCAGATCGTGAAATATTGTTGTATTAGTAAACCAAAAAATCAACGTAAACGCAAGTAGTGACGTCACTAATTGCTTGTATCGTACAGGGATTTTACTCACACAACTTAACCGATTGCTTCACCTCTGTAATCCAGCTCATTGCTTTGGGATCAGTGAATGCAATTGATCAGTTCACGAAGATTTGCCGCACTCTTCTCTCACCCGTAAGTTTTGACAGTTTTGGGTGGTTTGTTTTGGCTCCCATTCGTTGCTATCTCTTTTACTCAGAAGAAAAATGATAGGGAGCAAAAAGTGAGGTTAGGGACCGTGCACTGATCTATGCATGCGAGGGGTGTTAAACATTTTCACAGGGATACGATTCTGAACGCGAAGAGGATAAGTCTGTAGTGCGGTTTGAATTGACGTTGACGGCGACTCTGTAGCTCTTTACTCCAATGTTAAAATCCATAAGCAAACGTCAGACTGTGCGTGAAACATGGTGGTCCTTGTCCTATCCTTTCACGTCACGGAAAATTCCCATAAGAAACTATAAATCTTTGCTAGAAGAGACGATTTTTCGGCGGTGCCGTCAAACGCGTAACGAACGTAAACAAATTAACATTTTGATGATACCAAACAGAGACTGAATTGGGTAAAGAGGCGACATCTTATCCATTTGACAGGTCTTCTGCTCGATTGGAATAACTTTTGCTATGGCTTTGACAGATAATCGATTGTTCCAATTTTGACATTTCGTCTCTTTATAAATTTAGCCTCTTTACCAAACACTACTCTGCTTACTCTTCCTAATGACAAAATTTGAGCCCGCTCTTATATATTTTTTAAAAATTTGTATGGACCGTGGACATTTGCCAACTCCTCTCCCCCATAAACTATCCACCAGCAGGCATGGCAAATCATTTACATTCATTTAGTGCATTCATTTACATTCATTTACCTTTAACTTTTTCCATCAACAGAATTCCGTTAACTACAACTTTTGTCAATAACTCATATCTGTACCTCTTATGCATGACGAACTAGAGCGGGCAGAACTTGTTACTATTTTTCAGTGAATGTAATTTACATTCACTGAAAAACATAGGTAAGTTCTGTTCGCCCCTGTTCATCATGCATAAGATATACAGATTTGAGTTTTTGAAAAACGTTGTAGCTAATATCAAAACCTACAAAAGCTTCATACATCATTTCATGGAATTCTGTTGATGAAAAAAGTTAGAGGCAAATGAATGTAAATGAATGCAAATGATTTGCCATGCCTGTACCACGAGGATTGGACGAGTGCACCGATGGATTTGAGTTCACTCACTCGAGAAAAAGTGACACAAGCTGCGGGCAATGTTTACTAATCATGAACACTAAATGTTCATGAATAATGAATAATGAACATTTAGTGTTCATGATAAGTAAACATTGCCCGCAGCTTGTGTCACTTTTTCTCGAGTGAGTGAACTCAAATTCATCGGTGCACTCGTCCATATCAACAGCTCCTAACTAAGTAGCCCACACATGATGAACAACGATGTGGATGTGCCCATTTGGGATAATGTGGTTTCAAATCCCACCGGTTGCCGGCTTTTTTTCGCACAATATTTCTCATGTGACACTTCCATATCGTTGTTCATCATGTGTGGGCTAGTTATAATCCTCTCCCAAAAAACTAAACACAAATTGATTTCAAGTCGTTAACTTTAACCCGTACTCATTTCAATTCTTTTGTATCCATTTCAGGTGAGTGCATTGAAGGTTGATGGAAAATTTCCCGCTGAATTTCTCTAGAACTAAAGCAACCGGTAAGTCCGATGGTCGAATCAAACACACAAATGTTGATCATCGCAAATTTCAACCTTCTGTGCCGTTCCAAAACAAGCTTACTAACAGTGATGGCACGAGTCCTGGAGTTTAACATTTTTTCCTTAACATTTGATACTTTTTGCGATAACCATTGTGACGACACACAAAAACAAACTGGCAAGCGGCAAAAATGTCATGACATTTCTAAACTGTTTTCTGCCAGCGACAGAACATTTTCGCACAAAGAAGCAGACAAGACCGGCGGCGCGCGCGACATAAATTTATGTCGTGTAGAATTTTGCTGATTTCTGGCTAATTACTGCATTTATTTGATGTTTATTGCATGGAATTAAAAGATAAGAATGAAGACTGACCACTCATAAGCATTGATGTTAAAATTATGCGTAAATAAGGGAGTTGGTAATTTACTGTCACACGCAAGCCTGCAGCTAAAATTTCATTACAATAAACTGTTTGGAAAAATCAGGCTGCGAGATTTTATTTATTCTCTATCTCCGCTGTTCGCTTGGAATGTAGTTATAAACGGCCGCCCGTGTGCTGGCTGTTTTGTTTCGCTCTGGACGATGGTTTTTCAAAAAATGTACTGTTGCCACCTCTGCTTACTAAGCACATAATAATAATAAAAAAGCAAAGCGCAGGTTACCTACTTTTGCTCGCGTGCACAACACAATTCTGAGGTGCCTACGTAGACAACATTTTTATTGACTCGTAAAAATCTCCATCAATGGACCGGCATCCATGCCATCAGTTCTTCAGGGGGGTGAAATGCTCCATAAATGTTTCGATTCGGCAAAACATGGGAAAACTTTCCATCTTTTTTTTCTGTTTGCCTGAAGTGTGGATGCACAACTCCGACTAACAGACGAAACTGAGAATCTCTCATTCATTCATGCAACACGTTTTTGGAGTAATTCTTCAAAAAGGTTTTCTCTTCCCTGACACCCTATTTTATCTACCTTACTTACTACTATTCCAAGTGTTCCAGTGGAAAAAATGCGATTCAAAGTCACGTAGCACCACTTTATGTGTATCCTTCTGCGGAGCATTGTGGGCAAGATGTTTGCTTTGGGGGGCACTCCCGGGCCAAGTTTTTCCATTCGCTTTAATTTCCGACGCAAAACGGAAACGGTAGCGGGTGAAGGGGAACATTTCTAATTCAATCCACTTGTTGTCAGTGTTTGTGGCTGACTGCAATCGTCAGTTCAGTCACCAGAAGAGGAATACAAAAAAAAAAACATGAAACGAACAAACATTGCCGTTGTTTTTACGTAATACGACCTGGCCTGACCTGGCGATGACTGAAAGAGCATTGGAATGAGAGCTATAGGGGAAATGGCTCTAATGTTGGCCTATGGATTCTAAAAATTGGGCCCATTGATAACGATCTCCCGTTCTTGAATTTTCCTTAAGTTAGCACTGTTTGACAAAACGTCAAGTATTTTGAAAATTTTGACGAATATATTTGACCAGGTATTGCTGTGGCAAATATTTGGTTTGTATCTGTCATTCCATTTATTTGGCAATTCGTCAAAAAGTGTTATGAAATTTTTGATGTTTTGCCAACCAACATAAAAATAATCGTCGCTTGCTGTGATCGTACTTGACCCCCAGAATATATGATTTATGTGATGTGACACATCAATTCAAATGCCTTTTTGACTGAAAAAGCAAACGATGTCGAACGCAGATCCTTTTGGGAGTACATATGGACTTTTTTGTTTATGTCCCGGACAAGTCCCTTCAGTATCGATTCTGGATCAAGTTCAGTAGAGAAATAATTGAAGCGATGCAGCATATTATTTCCTACGGATTTTATATGAGAAATAGAATTGTACATTAGCATACTATACTTGATAGTAGCATGCGCATGATAGGCACTCGGCTACTACGGAGCAAGCTCGCTACTCTCTGTACATGGATCATGTATAATCCTCAATGACAAGTCATAAGAACTCCCATATCCTCCCTATTAATGTGTTTCGTGCCGAGAGAATCATTAGGGTGGGTCAACTGGTGCTGGTTGGGATCCCCAGCAACTGTACCAAATTTGAATGAATTCGCTTACGATCTGCATTTGCGGGAAAGATTAAAATTTGTATGGGAAAATGTACGGGAAACGGAACAAAACTATTCATTTGCATGACAAATTTAAAAAAATTGGTTAATTTTCACCAAACCTGGGACTTAGGTTGAGAAAATTATACAGAACAACTTCATCGGAGTTGCCGGCGCCGGTGGTGTAGTGGTAAGCGTGACTGCTTTCTCACCCCAATGGGTCTGGGTTCAATCCCAGCCGAGGTCGGTGGGATTTTTCTGAGGCATAAAAATCTCTGGTCACGTCTTCCTTCGGAAGGGAAGTAAAGCAGTTGGTCCCGGTCCATGTATGTTTGAATGGGTGCGATATCCTACGCAGGTTTGGAAGCTGTCTTCCTGCACATTCGATTGCCGTCAATGGATAGCAATCGATGTCCGTGGGTGATTGGTACTAGATTGCGGAACAGAGACCGACGTTAAATAAAGGAAAGAAGAACTTTATCGAAGACCGCTAATCAATTCAATTTCCATGCTATATACCTAGAAGCTCATATGGTCCCCAGTAGGTATGCGCGGAATACACGGGCAAAAAAAAATAACTTTTGGTTGGTAGGTTTGGTAAAACAATTTGACAAGCAATTGTTTTGGACCGTTTTCCATACATTTTCCGATAAAAAATATAAAGCTCTCCTGCAAATCCAGATCGTAACCTAATTCGTTCAAAATTGGAGACATCAATACGAATCGAATGAGCAGTGGGGAACAGAGGGTTGGTAAGTTGACCAACCCTATTCATCTGACAGTAATTGTCTTAATGAATAAAACTTAGATAATACACAAAATAGCAACAGATAAACAGATTACAAAAATAATCACAATCTTCTCAATCGGTTTCGAAATTGGTTCGATGTTTCTCCGAATTCAAATGCTTCTTCCACAGCGGAGAATGCCCGAATCATCGCATTGGCTCATGGTATCCACGGTCCAGATCTGATGGAATCTTGGTTGTAGTAAGGATGATTGCCGCAACATCCTTTGAGGAACACGGAAGTTTAATTGTGAAAGCAGTTGTGGACAGTCCACATCGCCCTTTAAAAGTTTCGCTACAAATAAGCCCAACAAACAATTCAAAGCCACAAATAAGCATACGCGGTGGGATGAACAACTCCCAGAAGAATTAAAAGTCTGGTGGCAACATTATCGCGAACAATTGCCGGCACTGCATCAGCTCAAGGTACCTCGACGCGTTATCGCGAGCAAACCGTATTCAGTTCATTGTTTTGCGACGCATCTGAACGTGGCTATGTGTGTTGCGTGTATATAGTTTCTACTAACGAAAAGGGTGATCGACTAAGCAACTTATTAATAATCTAGAATCAAATTAGTTGAAACCAGGGGTTTCAACGGGGCCCTGTGTGTTGTATTGTAGTGAGTAAGTTTCTTTAAACGTGAATTAGTTTGAAATATGAAGATTTGCTATAAAATTTATTCATTTAACTGAAATCGATACTGGCTTGAAGCCATAGAATTATATCGCATGTTATATCCTCTTTTTATCAGTATTGCAATTCGTATAAATAGTCCAAAGGGGTACAATAAAATGCTTTTTTAGTATTACAACTCTACACCAGTGTGCATCGACGTAGTTGAAAGAAGGTCTTCCATTTTCGCTCGGTCATTTTCTATTTGTTCGGTTGTTCGCTTTTCGAGGTCACTCGTTCTGTAAAAAGTTAAATACTAAACAGCCTGCCCGAAGCGCACCGAGTACATCGAGATCCGGAAGAAAGCATCGATGAGAAACCAGCCTGGCTGCAAGAAGGTGCCGGAAATTAATTACCAGAACTTCCCACAGAAACCTCGACGACCTATTACAGTGCTGCCACGGCTGCCACTTGATCCCTGCAAGCTCAGGCCAAGAGACGACCGCTGCTCCAAAGCCGCAGGATCTCTCCACAGCCCCTGGGCTAAACTGGCGTCAGGATGGACCGTCCCTACCGCAGCCAGAAATCAACGATGGTTCGTGGTTAACCGCAGCGGAACTAATGATCATCTTCCTCAAGAATCAAGAGTCAAGATGCACGACATTGCCAACACCATCAAGAACAAATCCGACCAGCTCCAAGCTGTGGCTACCTTCATACTAAGCTATGGACCGTGAAACCATCAAGATCGTCAACTGGAACGCTTGCTCGCTCAAGAGCAAGATCATCGAGCTCGTTGACTTCCTCAACAAACAAAACATTGACATTGCCGTTATCGCCGAAACCCACCTGAAACCGGAGGTAAACATCTACCTTCCTGACTTCCGGCTTCTAAGACATGATCGAACCAGCTCCGGGGGAGGAGGAGTGGCCATTGCTGTAAGGAGAAACATCTGCTGTCGGCTTCTGCCGAGCTTCCAGCTAAAGCTTTAGGGGTAGAAGTCTCCACTCCTGTCGGCCCTATCACCATCATTGCGACCTACTGCCCCAAGCAAGTCACCATCGGGGACGGGTCGGCAGCAGACCTGCGGAGGGACATCATCAAACTAACTCGACGGCGCGAAAAGTACATCATCGCTGGTGACCTGAACACCAAACACCAAGCTTGGGGCAACAGTCGACGCAACCAAAACGGCACCATCCTGAACGACGACCTGCAAGAGGCTCGGACTGTCCCACCCGGTTGAGCCGGTCTGGCGTTTACTCCACGATAGACATCTTCATCAGCAACATGGGAGACAACATCTCGCTACCTGTGACCCATCAGGAGCTGAGTTCGGACCACTATCCGGTGGTGGCCGAAGTAGGCTCATCCGTCAACCGAATCCAAGCTTCCCGACGCAACTACCATCGTGTCAGCTGGGAGCAGTTCCAACACTGTGTCGACTCCACTGTCGACTACGGTGTCCTTCCGGAGACGCCCGAAGACGTTGACCGGTGTCTGCGTTCCATCGAGAAGGGCCAGGGAACAACACGTGCCAGTATCCAGACAGGTGAGCAATACTCTGAACCTTGATAGAATTACCAAAGATCTCATCAGACTCCGTAGCTCCATCCGAAGGCAATACCAGCGTTCTGGTTTACGTGTCTTGAAGACCCATTGCAATTGTCTTACAAAAACCATCCAAGCCAGGATGATGGACCTCAGAAATCAAGATTTTGCTAACAAGATCCGCTCTCTCCCAGATTGTGCAAAGCCCTTCTGGAAACTAACGAAAATCCTTAAAAATAAGCCAAGACCCATTCCTCCACTGACCCCACTGCATCGTCCCGGCGACCTAGTGGTTCATCTGATAACTCCTGAAGAGAAGGCTGCCGCGATAGGTCAACACTTCGTCAGCTCCCATAATCACGAACAAAACATCGTCAGCCCTCATGAATCTGAGGTTGCTGAAAATGCAACCAATCTTCATCAGATTCCTAATATTTTTCCAGAGGAATCTGAGATTACGGCTGACGAACTGTTGGCCTTTATCAAATCATCTAAAAACATGAAGACCCCAGGTTTCGACAACATCCTGAATCTGGAACTCAAACACTTGAGTTCCAGATTCTACAACCATCTTCAGGGATCTGGCACGTTAGGTTAAGTTAGGTTAAGTAGGTATAATAACAAATTAATACATTCAAACAACATACTTCACAAGAAGAAAATTGAAAAAACATTACACAGTTAAAAACAACATGCACAACACAATATCAAAAAGTTCACCAAAGAGGAAGAGCCATTCTGGCTAACCTCTTGCCCTGTATTAGCAATAACAAATCAAAATAAAGAAGAATTTTACTACTACTTTTCTTCGTCATTTGCTTTCGAGCAACGGACTGATAAGCGTCGGACACGACGTATGAGTGGAACAGCACGCATCGCACCAATACGAAGACGACGACGACGATGAAAAGACCCACATCGACCGGAGGAAAGGCTTCACGCAATAGGCAGCATGACTAGGCCACCGTCATCCGGTCGGCATCGACTTGCACTGGTGTGGCCACCATTTAAAAAACAACCGGCTCTTTTCAGGTCTACCAATTCAAAAACGGAAAGAGTTAAGAACTAAATGATCAACATATTTGTTTTGTCCACTAGCGGTCCTACGTCAAGCTTCCGTTCGTGCCCCTAGGTACAGACCCTTATTCTTTTTTATTTTTATTATTTATATCGAGAACTTCATAGTATGGCTTCATGGTTTGATTTGGGATGTTTTGGGAATTTTGTATCGCACAGATGTTTAGACAAATTCGTAGAACAGGTTCAAAGTCTTTCCTGAAGTTTGTAAAAGGTCATTGATAAGATCGTGGTTGAATTGAGAGAAATTTAAAAAATTAATAATCGAACTTGAAAGCAGCTGATGGAACTTTGTAGAAGCTAAGAAACAAGGATTAAGGAACTTTGTAGATGTTCAAGGAACATTTGAGCAATTTTCCCGCCCCTCAGGTGCTATAAACAATACATACCATATTCACCGTTCTAATTTAATATTAAACGTATGGTCACAGACAAACAGACATAAAACTCACAATCAGGAATGTGCTTGCATTTGTCATGGTGGCGCCACTGAAGCGTTAAGCAAGTCAGCACATTTCCAATTTATCAGTGGTGCCAGTTCGTTTTCAGGTCAATTTAATAGATGTCAGCTCTTGAAATAAGGAGGCAACGCAACAAATCGCCTTTCATTGTTTCTTGGGAAAGCATCCCACATACTAATCTGACGAATACAGAAAAACAAGTTATTGATGAAGATGATGATGGTCCTACCGCTTACCCCTACAAATATTTGAGCTGGAAGATTTATCTTTAAGATAATTAAGTATAACATTTGACAAATCATTTTAATAAGTGTAATATTGTATCCACTTTTACAATCAATGAGTTCAATACATCATCATGAATAACATTTTTTTTTTTTGTTCATTAATTTATTTGATTAGGCTCAACCGAATTAACTTTACAGAGCCGAGGATTCTTGGACAATATACAATACATCTTAAAACTATAGTCAAAAGGTACAACACAATAAACACTTTATCTTCCGCTATCCAAAAAGCCTCCTCCATCAGAACTGGAGCCGCTTCCAGTAGTTTTATTGTATGGCAAATTATTGTACGCCAACGAGGGTCAGAGCGCGTCCATTGCAGCAATGGACGCAAAACGTGGTCAGCACTCACACACTCATCACGAAACGGTTGCTTTCCAAAGTCGACGACGCATCGACTGAAAGAACTGCTGATGAAGAACAATGAGGAGAACCACACAATGGTTGCTGCCGAGAAAACAGACGATCGCGTGGCACACATCGAGAGTGGCCTGCTTTTGTCGACAGCCGAGTGAACACTGATGAATAACATTGATTGATACATATTATATTTGTTTACTGTGTACATATTAAAGTGATGGGCGGTGGTAGGAAGGTGATACATTATCACGATTAAAAGCTTGTTTTCAGCAAAATAAAAATCACGCAAAACATACAAAACGAATCCCTAAACATAGACTGAGCTTCTGTCCTACCGATCATTTCGGCTAAATTCAATCCCTTCGTAGAACCGGCATCACTGACTTGCATTTGTTTTGTTTTTATTCAACACAGCTGACCCGTTGACAGACCGAGGGAAAAGCAACTAGTGAAAAAAAGTAGAAAGGTCTGTGCCTAGGGGCACGAACGGAAGCTTGACGTAGGACCGCTAGTGAACGGAATAAATGTGAAGAGCATTTAGTTCTTTTAATTGATCAATTATCTATTATCTCAACTCTTTCCGTTTTTGAATTGTAGGCGTACCAAATTTGTAGTAATCTTTTTCAAAGAGAAAGTTGATTAAGAGAATCAATCACAATCACTTGCACCCCTGCTTCCAAGTTTGGTTACAAGTTTACAACTCTGGAGAGCATTTTGTGTGGTCCTGAATATGGACAAACAAGCACAGATAAACTCTATTCCAACTCTTTACAGATGTACACGGCGAATGAGAACGACCCAAATTTGAGTTTAGTTCACTCATAATCGCCAAAAGTGCAGGAACTCAGCGATGAGTAAATTTGTCTCATGTCCAGCCGTGGCGATTCAAAGTTGATCAAGGTTGATCAAAATAATTTGTACCCCTGCTTCCAGTTTGTTTACATGAGCATTTTGTGTGGTCGTTGGTTCTGAATATGGACAAACAGGCAGATGAATTCTATTCCTACTCTTTACTGTAATACGCTTGGTGGCCCTGAAAAGAGCCGTTTTGTTGCCAAAGTTTGTGATGATTTAACCTCCGAAACCAAACAGAGTGCGTCTCTGTCACTTCAAAACGTAGATGACATCCATGGCCGCTTACGCTTGGCGTGTTTAGTGTAGGTGACAGCATCACGGATCTCATTTTTCAGGAACACCTTCAGCACACCTCGTAAATCAGACCGGAGATACGTCAGACACCGCCACGGCGAGCCAGACGACGGATGGTGGTTATCTCGAAGAATTTGCGTTTGGTTCTAAATACGGCGATGAGTGTGCAAAATATTACGCAATTCCATCCTCCCTATTCGCACGCACCCGCACACTCTCTGACGACTGTGCTGGGGAAGCAGCATATGCATGTAGGTAATTGGTGGATTTGTTAGTTAATTCGACGCTTTTGGACAATGCTGGACATTTACCAGCTTTTCAGTAGTTTCTTGTTAAAAATCAACATTCGGAAGCAATGTTATCGGTGCGTAGCCATATTTCTGATCGATTGGTGATAAAATTATTGAAATTGGACCAGGGGCAGCTGAGTTATTAACGTTAAAAATCTTTCTTAATTTGTTACATGTTCCATTTTCGGTTTTCACAAAGTGTGATCAAAGACGTAGCCCTACGTCAAAATTGCATGGACGAGCGATGCTTCCCTTAATATCTATGAACTTATAGCTGACATTTTGGCAACAACTGTAAAGTTCTGGCGATCTTCCTGAAGTTAATGGAACTGCCCTGAAAGGCGGTCCTGAAAAGAACCTTTTTGTCGTAATGGTTGAGTAATGCTGAGCTATTAGGCTGTTAAACACGGATGAGTCTGGTGAGCTGTATGTTGTTTGGAACGAGGGTGACGCGCTTGGCATAGATGGCCCACAGCGGCTCACGACGAGCAACTGAAACCGATAAGTAGCGGTGTGACTTCTTCCTCCTTCTTTCGTGAATGGACGCTCATGTGGGCTGCAGTTCGCTGCTTGCGGGCAGTCATTCGTTGTGTACTGGAGAAAAATGTCCAATGCCACGCGCTGAAAGCACTGCTGATGACAACCGACTTGACAACACCATACACGGTGATTTCGCTTATTCGTTCGGCGAGACCGGATGGAATTCAATTTTGAAATCTGTGTTAGGGAAACCGCTTTTTGCAGGCAATCGGTGATAATTTTGATCACCATTTCAATAGTTGAACACTTGTGTTCAAAATTGATAATGTGTTCATTTTGGCAGATTTGTAGAAAAATTTCCAATCGATTGGCTTGTTTAGAAATAAAATCCATTCGCTATTGACAGATTTAAAATGGTCCAAACCTGACCACTTTTCGTAACGCAGGCCTACGTGAGCCTACGTCAAAAAACATAAATAGCGAAGGCATATACTTTATACCGGTACTGGGTGTAAATTAATTGTTTAATTTTTACGTTCTCGCCTTTGCTAACCAACCGTTCCCGGCCGTAAACACGCACTTCTAGCGTAGACATAGCCTGTCGTCGTTTCCGGGTAGCTGGTTTTGCTTCTCAACTGACTGGGAAATCACCATGCTTCTATTTTCAACCACCGTCGCTTGAAGAACTCGTGTCACGCGATCCTTTCTTTGGCCTTGAAGTTGCTTTCCTCCCGAACTAGACACCTTGACAAACACAGCTGTTAAATGGTGCTGGCCAATAAATTCCTATCGACTGCCCCTTGCCTGCTTCCAGGCAACTTTGTAACGCCTCTCTCGTCGAAAGGATTGGCTGGCATTTCATTCCCACCCACTCCGGGTTATCTTCTTCCCTGATAAACAGCTACGTGAGTGTATTATTATTACAGTTTAATTATTCAGCCGCCGCTGATGGTTGGCAGAAAGGATTATCTTTCCTGTTTTCCACCTCGCTTTTCCGCCGGTGGCTTCTGGAATTAATTGAATAATTGATGGACTTTCTGACGGTATGCCATCGGTGGTGATCAGCGGAGCGTGGCGAGTTATCTGCATTCGTGACGAGGCCACCGATGATCGTTCGCAGCGAATTACGAATGACGTTGAAATGTGTTTCGGTTCACTTGACGGGAACACATCGCTGTGTGATAGATAAGTCAGCTGCAAACGGTCCCAGTTGGAATGTGAAAGGTATAATCAATAAGCTTGAATCGTTAAATTGTCACGCATCATCGGAAATTGGCGGGAGGTTTCTGTTGGAAGGGGTGGTAGTAGATGATGCTAGTGAACGCTGGGAGGCGCTGGCGTTATTCTGGTCCCGTTATCCTGAAAAAAAAATATTTTGCGAAAAAGGAGAAAGAGAGCTTTCGAGCATGAGAAGCTTTATAGTGAATCGTTGGCAAAAGCTTCGTCGCACTAGCAGATGAATTTCATTCACATTTTGGTGAGCGACTTCTTCAAATGTTGAAATTGCACATTTTTGCTGAAATTGTAAATCAGAAATCCGAAATCTGAAAAAAATAAGTCTTGCACTCCAAGACTGAGATTGCCGTTTAACTGAACCTAAATATTAAAAATTTTATGTTGCATTGAAATTCAAAATTCATTCTTTAAAATTAAAATTCAAAATTCAAACTATTTTTGAATTGAAAATTGAAAACCGTGAATCTGTTGAAACACACCAAGTTACATAATCATTTTTCGAATTTATCATCTGCCTTTGTCCGACGAACAAATGCAAATGTATCATTTTTCAATCTCGGAAGTGGTGTTTACTCAATATTTCGCATCCCCGTAATAACCATTCGCATTTGGTTATATACTTAGACAACCAAGCTATGATTGGTTTGATTGATGGAAAGCGTAAGATGTCTGGGAAGCGAAGACGACGACGACGACGACGACGCATTTATATGAGCTTTGGCAGGGTTTGATTTTGGCGGCACAGTGATTTATTATGCTACTGATGATATGAGCAAAGCTGGTCGACAGACTCAGTGTCTTGCTTTAGGCTTCTTCTGAGGACATCCGACAACGGCTAATGGTGAGTGTTTGGTTTGTTTGGGTTACGTTTTCTTTGTAGAGGAAATTCTGCGCGGAATTCCGGGAGGCTAGATATCCTGGATAAGGGAGCTCAAATTTGCAGAAGCACGTGACTGAAAGTTTCTCGCCACGTTTGGTGGGATGGAATGAAAGGTAGATGGTAGCAGAATGCAACAGCGTTTGTTTACAGCCATTTACGAGAGAATGTATGTGCGTAAGAGAGCAATGTTCCGTCGTTTCTCTGAGTTCCATTAGTTCATGCCGATCCTTGACTACATTTCGTTTTGGAAGGCAGTTGGGTGTCAGTTACTCTCTTAATTTATGCTAGAGATCTAAGCTGTCACAAAATGATTGTACAGTTAGTGAGAGCCACAATCATGAATCATAAATTATTCTTTTTAGAGAATGTAGAAATTTTAAGTTTTAAAAGTTAGAATAACCTATTTTCATCATGGCGCAATATCATCTGGAACCTACGATTGTTCTTAGCTTAGAGTTATTTACTAATCAAGCTAATAACTGGGAACTTTCTCGATTCCCAAGATTTTGTTTCAATTTCGCGGAAAACAATTTAAGAAGCATTTTTGGGGGAAAGTTACAATCCAGAGGAGGCGTATGAGATTTCTAACGAAAAAGTCAGAAGAAATTTCTAGGAAAATCAGAAGACATTTCTGTGCGAAGCCAAACAGCCATATAACGATTAAATAGAAACTTCCAATGAAAGGTTTAAGAAACTTACTGAAGAAGTTGCATGAACCTCAATAAAGTTACTAGATCTAGATAATTTTGAAAACTTTATGTCCATAAACGATCCTTTAGCATCTGAAAAATTGCGGGAAATTTTAAGAAATTCTGAGAATTTAATGGAAATTCCAAAAATTGAAGGGAAGTTCGGAAAACTGAAGTTCTCTAAATTTTCCTGAAATCTATTGAAAGCTACCGGAACTTACCAGAACGGATCCTTAAACTGTTCTGGACGTTTTTGAAGATCTCGAAAATACCCTGAAACCTTCAAGAACATCCAGAACAGTTTAAGGATCAGTTCTGGTAAGTTCCGATAGCTTTCAATGGATTTCAGGAAAATTTCGAGAACTTACTTACAGTTACTGAGAAATGAGTTTGAGGACAGTTCCATTAACTCCAAGAAAATTTCAGGAACCTCACTGGAGATGCCAAAACTTCAGTTGAATTTAAAGACCTTAAGAGAAGTTACGTAACTTCGGGCAGTTCTGAGAACTCAGTGCAGGTACATGATAAGGAAAATTTCAGGAAGTTCATCGATGTTTCGACAACTTCATGTAAATGTTGAATATTTAAGGGCAGTTCAGAAAAAAATAGCGAGAATCTCCATGAAGTTCAACAAAATAGAGAGATTCTTGAGAACATCAGGGAAGTTTAGGGAGCTTAAGAAAAATGTCCGAAACATCACTTAAATTCTGAGTAATTCAAGAAACTACAGAAAAAGTGGGGAAGTTTGAAGATCTTACAGGAAGTTTCATTAATTCCATGTCAACTGTTCTAGGCAGTTCAGAGATATCCAGAGTACTCTAGGATAGTAAAGAAAACTTTGGAGAAGTCTAGAGAACAGTAGGAAAACTATTAAAACTTTAATCTCTTTATCTTCGTTAAGAAGCTCCAGGAATTTCAGGGATGTCCTGAGATTTCTTTTTGAAAACTATAGGCATATTTTGGGAACTTTACAGTTGGCAAGTTTAAAGGTTTTTAAAACCAATCTCAGAGCAGAGCTTCAGTGTAGCTTCATGAACATCAGGGAAGACCCGACAACTTCAGGGCAGTTCCTTTAACTTTAAGGGAATTGCAGGAACTTTACAGAAGTTTGAAGAAACTCAGGGAATTTCCGGAACTTCAGCAAAGTTCTGAGGTTTTCAGGGAAATCTACATAATTTCAGAGAAGATTTTATAGCAGATTAATTATTCACAGGGATGATCCGAGTGTTTCTAGTTAGATCATAGAACCTCAGAAGCCTATCGCAGGAACTTCTTGAAAATTTACGGGACTTCAGAAAAGGTTAGATAGTTCAAAAGAAGTTCGATGAACTTCAACGAAGTATCGAAAACTTCAGGAAATTTTTGGGAACTCTTGAAATTCAGGTCTCTTTAGGTCAGTTCCAATTACTTCAAGTAAGCACCGAAAACTTCACTAAAGTCTAGATTTTCGTTAAAATTTAATAATCTGGAATAATTAGTCAATTTGTTCCAGTTTCCATTTTTTAAGTTTTTAATTTTTTATTATTATTGACATTTTACATACATGTATGCATTCGTGTCATATTCATGTATTCATCGTGATAATTCATTTTAAATTTACTTATCTTGACATCCTGTTGACGGGGCTCCTTCATCTCCGTGTTTGCTGTATCGGCTGCTTCGTCCTCTTATATCTTCTTTACTTCTTCTGCTATCTGATCTTTTGTTGATTTCTGGTATTCTTCTTCATTCACTCTTTAATCTATCTTCTCTTTTCTTCTCTCCATACTTCTATTTATTTTTATTATTTCTTCATTCTTCTTTATTTCCATTACCTTGTTTTTCTCTTCTGCATCCTCACAATTTTTCCCATTTTCCATGGGTGTCGTCTTCATCATTTCGTTATTTCCGCTTTATCTTCTTGATCTTTTACGCGTCTTCCGCCTTCATCTGATGCTTCGTTTCATAAAACCTCTTCTCTTCTTCTTCTTCTTCTTCTACTACTACTACTACTACTACTACTACTACTACTACTACTACTACTACTACTACTACTACTGGCTACTGGCTACTGGCTACTGGCTACTAGCTAGCTACTGGCTACTGGCTACTGGCTACTGGCTACTGGCTACTGGCTACTGGCTACTGGCTACTGGCTACTGGCTACTGGCTACTGGCTACTGGCTACTGGCTACTGGCTACTGGCTACTGGCTACTGGCTACTGGCTACTGGCTACTGGCTACTGGCTACTGGCTACTGGCTACTGGCTACTGGCTACTGGCTACTGGCTACTGGCTACTGGCTACTGGCTACTGGCTACTGGCTACTGGCTACTGGCTACTGGCTACTGGCTACTGGCTACTGGCTACTGGCTACTGGCTACTGGCTACTGGCTACTGGCTACTGGCTACTGGCTACTGGCTACTGGCTACTGGCTACTGGCTACTGGCTACTGGCTACTGGCTACTGGCTACTGGCTACTGGCTACTGGCTACTGGCTACTGGCTACTGGCTACTGGCTACTGGCTACTGGCTACTGGCTACTGGCTACTGGCTACTGGCTACTGGCTACTGGCTACTGGCTACTGGCTACTGGCTACTGGCTACTGGCTACTGGCTACTGGCTACTGGCTACTGGCTACTGGCTACTGGCTACTGGCTACTGGCTACTGTTACTGCTAAAGAAGCCTAAAGAAGTTCAGGCAAGTTTAGAGATCTTTAGGAAAAAAATCGGAAACATCGCAGAAGTGGAAAATTTCTCGACTTCCCTGGGTAGAGAGTGTGATTGTACTTGCCACACAATTTTACTAGTGCAAAAATGGTACAGGCATCGAAAGCTCTCAACTCATATTTGTGGAAGCGAATCTAGAACACTAAATTGAGAGCACGCTATAAGCTAATATACGATAAGCAATAAGCTTGAAATGCGAAGAAGAAGAAGAAGATGAAGTTCTGCAAGGTACCAAAAACATCAGGGAAGCTTGTAGAACTTCAGAGCAGTCTAGCTTTTCGAAAATTTTACGAACATGATTGAAGCTACGATTGTTACGACCTGAATTCCGGGAATTTCAGATAAGTCACACCAACAGACTACTGGAAAACCAGAGAGGGTCAGTGCAATATTTCAGGAACTTCAGAAATTTTCAAAAAATTGGGGGTTTCATGAACTTCAAAGAAGATGCAGGAACTTTCGGGTAGTTCTGATAATTTCAATGATATCTGGAAAATCAAAAGGAAGTTCTGCCAACTTCTCAGAAGTCCGGAAAATTGTGGGAACATAAAAAAATTCACAGAGATAACTTTATGGCCCCTGAAGATAGCCCCCGAAGACCGAAACGTCGAACATAAAACATTGTTGATCCATCGTTCATAGCAGACAAGATGCCATAGTTTTAATTAGCGGAATCTAAATTGGGTGTACATTCCGAAATTACAAATTTTCCATTAGTTTTATAATTTATTTGATCAGGCTCAATCAAATTAACTTTACAGAGCCGAGGATTCTTGTTCACTATACAAAACTCCGTAAAACTTTAGTCAAAAGGCACAACACAATAAACACTTTATCTTCCGCTATCCAATAAGTCTCCTACGTGAGAACGGGACCCGCTTGAAGTGATTTAATTGTATGGCAGTACATATTGCCAACGGGGAGCAGAATGCTTCCACGCAAAACGTGGTCATCACTCACACACTCATCACGAAACGGTTGCTTTCCAAAGTCGACGACGCATCGACCAAAAGAACTGCTGATGAAGAACAATGGGGAGGACCACACAATGGTTGCTGCCAAGTAAACAGACAATCGCGTGGCTCACATCGAGAGTGGCCGCCTGCTTTTGGTAACAGCCGAGTGAACACTCGAAATTACAATTGGGTTCTTTAATTTTGAAAATTACATCAGTTACTATACATACTCTTAAAGGGCTTCGTTTAATGCAAAATAATCACTTCACTGTTTAACACAAAACTAACAAACTGACAGCTCGGGCTCATACAAAGTACCACCAACCCGCGGAAACTAACGATTTTAAATTGGCTCACTACTTGACTAGCCTATTGGTTCCAAGCAAATCGATTAACGTTTCCCATTCTAGTCGAAATTCTAGTACTACACTATGTTTGTTTTGATTCGCTATGAAAGTTTGACAGATAAAATGAGGGGTTCGGGGATTTTCCTATGTTTCGGGGGGTCCATCGATTAGCTTGAGACCGTAGATGGTACCAGAGCTGAGCTCAACTTTTTGGCTCAGCTCTGGTACTATCTTCGGTCCAAAGCTAATCGATGCACCCCTCGAACCATAGGAAAATCCACGAACCTCTCTTTTAACCTGTCAAACTTTCATAGCGAATCAAAACAAATATAGTGTAGTACTAGAATTTCGACTAGAATGGGAAACGTTAATCGATTTGCTTGGGACCTATAGGCTAGTCAAGTAGTGAGCCAAATTAAAATCGTTAGTTTCCACCGGTTGGTACCACCTAGGGGCGCTAAGATTGTTGTTAATGTAATCACACTTATTTAAAATAGTTCCAGTGATCCAAAATTGGGTTCTTTAAGGTTATTGAGGTAAATGCATATTCGTAATTTGCATTAAAAATGGAACCCAAACCCAAAATTTTATCAATTTTGGTACACAGGAACTATTTTAAATAAGAACGATTACATTTGCAAAAATCACCTTATTAGCGCCCCTCGGTGTCACTTTGTATGGGAGCGAGCTGTCAGTTTGTCAGTTTAGTGTCAAACAGTAAAGTTATTATTTTGCTTTAAATATTGATTTAAAAATCAGGATGAAAGTGTGTGGGTTCGAAAAAAATATCGCTGTGCTCAGAAAACGAAGCTCTTTCAGATGATATATAAAAACCGATATATTTTTCGAAATTAAAGAACCCAATTGACGATATTTTGGATTCCGGTTTCATTTGTTATGCAGATTACGAATATGCACCATTACCTCAATACACCTAAAGAACCTAATTTTGGGCTCTCCTAAAGCGGAAAACATCAGTGGGTAACCAGCTCTAAACTTACCACGACAGCACTGGTTTTTATTATCATTCTAAGTAGTACTAGCAGTTGGGCCGAACGCCTTCGTTTTACTCGATATTAGCATGAATACATTGCAGAAGGTTATGAAATTTGAGCAAATGTTGCAGCTATTTTGAAAATATCTCAAATTGATAGACAGTGGCACTTTGCTGCTTGGTGCATACCGCCCTTATCAGTAACTCATCAAAAGCGTCCCAAATGAACCCCCTGCTTCGGTGGTCTGCCCTGTGAGATCCTTGCTCGAAGCATCCTGGCAGCAGCAGCGGAAGACTCCCAATGCTCTCCAGCTCTCGCTTTGTCCAGTTACCAGTTGTGTGTGTTGTTTGCTGTGATGGGTCTCCCCAGTTGCTACCACGTAGGCTAGTATCCACCCCCCCCCCCCCCCCCAGGCAGGGGTCTTCTGGTGCTGCTGCGCGGGCTTTGTAACGAAACCATCAGCAAGCATCTCCCGAAATCCACCGTCCGCAGTCCCGCAGTCAAGTCAGTCGGTTACGGTACGGCTTCGAGTTTGGCGGTGCGTTTCGTTAGGTGCGTGTGTTCTAGGGTTTTCCCCGGTTCGATTAAGGTTCTTTGGGTGAGGCGAATCTTGGAATTTGCCGGAATTTCAGTTGAGCAGTGAGTAAAAAAAAAATAGATCAGTGATTGTGTTCCGATTATCACTGCCACGATGATGAGCAAATAGGATTACGCCTTTCGCTGACGGAGGCAATTCCCAGGATACTACGTAAAGTCGTACACACACACATCGTGACGGGAATGTGATTTTGATGGTGAAGAAAGTGGGGGAGAAATTTATCGGAAAAATGGGTGGTGATGATGGAATGTGGCTAAAGTGAAAAAGTGGATAATTGAGAGTGATAGTGATGGCGATATTTCCGGGGTCAACGCTGGGTGAGTGAGCCGTTGAGTGATGGGGGTCGTGTCTCAGGTCGCAGTGGTGGGATGGCCGACGGTGATGGAGTGACGGTGCGTAGGGAAACAAAGACCCTGGGCAGCTGTCCGATGGCGAAGGAATAAATGTGCTAATCGGAGCGGAACTAGAGTGTGGATTGATTGACCTTCTGCTGCGGAAGTACGCAGCGTTTCATCGTGGGAGATTATCGAAGCTTGTAAGGCAAATTAGGTTTTCAGCAGAAGGTAACCAGCGGAGCGGAATTTCATACATATTCAAGCTAATGTCTACGAAATTAAAATTGCTTAAAAATTTAAGCCAGTGAAATCATCCGACAAAGTGTTTCAAATTGAATTAATCTGCAGTCCCAAAGCTTGCGGTGATTGCCGGTGGCTAACAATCCCACAAGCAAAAAATCGCTAATGTTTATATAACCAGTCGAGATGGCCCCGGGCGGAGGATGAGAATTTCTCATTTTCCTTTGGGTCTATCGAGAACGACGACGACGACGACGACAACGAGGATGACAAGGATAGGATATGACGATTGCCGCCAGCTGTTCTGTGTGCCAGCGGGTACCAGCAATGGCAGTGGCAGTGTCGAGAATTGGCATTCGCAAAAAGGTGGAAGAAGCTGAGGATGAGATTCCAAGTTTTTGCAATTTTTATGATTTGGTACTCGGCAGTCGGTATCAACCAAGGGCCGGTGGATGAAACAATAGATGGGATGAACGACACCGTGAGAGAAGAACGAACAGGACGACAACGGACGCCAGCCTGTGCATATATGCCTTCATTTGAATGGGGACGCAATTTTTTGTCTTTATTCGTCCTTGCTGCCTGGCCTGGCTATAGGATGACTGCGACGACTTTGTTTGTTTTGTCGATACTTGGAAGAAGTGGTACCATCAGTATAAGCAGCAGTGAAATATGCATGCGTGGGAGTGAGTGTGGTGAGACTGCAGCGTTGAGAAAAAATGCCCAAAGCTTTTCAAGATATGGGTTGGGAACTGTATCATTATTTAGTTATCTGTATGAATGAACTCTTTAAGTGGCAGCATTTGGGACGAACATTCATTTCTTACTTTATTTAACACATTAAACTCTATATAACCTGAAAACCCCTGATTAATCCACCTATCGGTGACAATTGCCTTTCTCATATAATATTACAAAGCCTTGTTTTATATTCTGGTCATGCGCATGTTTGTTAGACACTGGTTTCCTAGGAGCATCCAAAGCATAGCTGGGTCTTAGGCTGCCCATTTGACTCAGAGTAAGTCCAAATTAAGTAACTTGAGTTCTTTAATTTTGAAAATATTATCGGTTTCTGAGCACAATGATTTTCTTTTTCGAACACACACTTTCTTCTCGATTTTTTAATCGGTATTTAAAGCAAAATAATAACTTCACTGATTGACACAAAACTAACAAAACCCATCGAGGGGCGCTAAAAGGGTTTATTTTACACTTTATTTGTTCCAAATTCAAAATAAATTACATTTCATTTTAACCTAGGTGCTACAATTACTACAGTAACTTACCAGCCTTAATTGTTATAATATATATCTAAGTGTTTTACATTGTTCCTGCCTTGGCAATTCAGTATTTTAAACAGGTTTTTTTAAACCTGCATGTCAGTAGAACAATTGAAATCTTAAAACTAAATCTTATCTAAGTACAAAGGAAATTAATCGTTGCAATTGAGGATTGCAACGATTTTTGTCTGAAATTATTAATTATTTTGTTGGACATTTGTTCTAACGTCTCAACATTCGAAATTCTAAATACTTCGGTAGTACTGTACAAGGGAGGCAACTATAAAATCATCTTCAGAACTTTGTTCTGAATCCTTTGAAGTGCTTTTTTTCTAGTAGTGCAACAACTAGACCATATTGGGACAGTATAAAGCGTAGCCATTCTAAAAATTTGTTTAAATATTAAAAGTTTATTCGTCAGGCAAAGTTTAGATTTCCTGTTTGTAAGAGAATGCAAACATTTTATATATTTATTACATTTGGCTTGAATGCCCTCAATGTGATCTTTAAAAGTTAATTTTTGGTCAAGTACTAATTCAAGATATTTCACTTCTTTCTCCACCTGGCTGAGTTGGAACTCCTCTGCAGCGGCGCGTCCCCTTGGATGCTTGCCCTGCAAGAGGTCAACAACGTTACGGTGGACCAGATGAACAGAACACTAAACGGCCAATATACCTGGTCCATCAAAAAAGGATCCAACCTCCGGAGATGCGTTGCTACAGGAGTCCACAAGGAAATCCCTCACCGAATCGTTGATCTGGATACCGACCTCCCAATCGTCGGCATTCAGATCGAGAATCCAATTAGGATCTCCATCGCCTGTGGCTATCCGCCCTGCGGAAGGCTGCCCAGCCTGGACAACCAGGTTCGCAGAATACTTGATCAGCTACCGGAACCTAAGATGTTTATAGGGGACCTGAACGGCCACCACCCGGCCTGGGGTTGTCCTCGAGCGGACCCTAGAGGCGTCACCCTCTGCGATATTTTCGAGCAGGAAGATCTGGTCATTTTAAATGATGGCGGCCCAAAGTTTTTCAACGGTTGGCACACCACCGTCATTGACGTGTCCATAGCCAGCCGTTCTCTGACGGGCAAAGTGCTCTGGTCGATTAACCCGGATCTGTGGGGCAGCGACCACTTTCCGGTACAGATTCGATTATCCGCCGCATCGCCCCCAGAGAACACCTGAAGACCGCGGTGGCGCTACGGGGAAGCTGATTGGGAGGGTTTTCAGCACACGTACCGAGCCCTCGCGCAGAACCAGGAACCCACGAACATCTCAAGCTCCGTGATGCATCTATAAAGCCACTAGCACCAGTGTGTGTGTGTATGTGTATTCAATCTAACCCCCACTGGCCGGCAGTGTTATCATGGAAGAACTCTCTCTACAATGTCGCATTTATGGTCATTGTAGATAGCTTTAGTCCGGGAGTTAGAAGGTGATAGCCCTATTGCAGATCCAGCAACCCATTTCAGAATGTCTGGAGAGTCACGCCCATTCCGAGGTTACTTTCACTTACAATAAGCCCCGCATATATGCATCACCGTTATCAAATTCAGTGTTACATAATTCCCTGTCGTGTAGAGCCAAAACTACCATGAGCGGACATAATCACAAACACTGAATAGCAAGTGCACCAACAAATCAAATAAACGCAAGAAAATCATCTTAACAGTCGTATATTCTTGCTCCCATTTTCCTGCGCTTCTCCTACTCCTCCTTCTCTCAACTATGAGACTCTCAAAGGTCTCCCTTCTACCTTTCTTTTCTACTCTACTGCTGATAATTTACATAAAGGTTTCACTACTCACTGATGCGCCCATCATTGTTGTTCGGCTGCTGCTGCTTATGGGTGCACCGGTGCTATCGATGTCGTTCGGAGGCATGCATTCTGTCGTCGGACGTGGAGGCGCATCGCATACTTGTCCCTTCATGCGAACACGCAATAACCCGACCGAGCGGAGCGCCCGTCCGGTGATCTTCAACAACCCGGGCGTATGCGCTCGAGTTTTCCGCCTACTGCTTCTGCTGTCGTTGGTAGCCGTTTCGACGTCTGATCCTCACTCAGATAGCACAGCCGGATTGCCTACGCCTATACACCGCTGCCTGCTTCGGCCGTCGCTGACCGCTCCTTGAGCTACTCTGTCGACCGGCCCGTCACCGCCTGACTTGGATGTCGAACGTATGGCGTCTCTCTTCGATCGTCAACCAGGACACTCGTATCGATCCCGACTGGCCGAAAGGTTGACCCTCGACTCCTGTCCTTGCTCGTATGCACAATCGTTTCAGCTCCTCCTTCCGTCACTGGTGTGCCAGCTTGTTTAGTGGGTGGTCGTATCGGTCTGAAGGTTTCCCCGATCCTCTCCCGGTCGGCTAGCAACTGCCCGGATGTTGACCGTGTCCGCAGACGGTCTCGCTCTGCTTTTCGTCCCTCGCGTCGCACACCGGACACCGCCGCACTAAACGGAAAGATGAAAATCAAGAAGAATCTACATACACGCTTCCAGGTTCGAAAATACCTGGCATGTATTTAGTTTAATTTTGATATTTTTTTTTAATAATTGGAAAGCTCTCACCATATTCTGCTCTTCCGCCATCGTTGATTACTTCTTTTGGAATCCCTTTGACTTTTTCTCTAACGCTTCGTATTTCATTTCGTGCTTCACCGGCAATTTCCTTCCGTAAATCGTCCTTGGTTGGTTCTAATATGATTCCGCCTTTTTGATCGGTTTCATTGAATTGAATTGAATTGCCATGGTGATCTGGGACGAAGCTCACGTCCAAAGGCGCTGTTCCACCGAGCGCTCCGTGTGCGAAAAGAGAATGAAAGAAATACGAATGGGATCAGTTTCAAGAAGTGACAGTTTCATCAGATTCTCCAACTAACCATAGTCAAGCAAAGTAAGAATAGATAAGCTATATTGCGACTATATGGTTACTTGGGTACTCATATGGCCGTCAGAATGGTTCATCGGTTGCGAAGTGAAATATTTCTGAAAGTGATGCGTTATATTTCTCAATATTTTGATTTTATCCTATAACCTCCATGTTATATCACAGACAAGCAGACACAACACATTGAACATTTATCATTGTAAACCATACCGCCATCTGTCGTATATACTTTGATGAGCAATACACTCAACAGATGGTTGTAGTGTGTAAACGTCAAACGCTAGGGAATTGATTATGTGACCCACTAGTGGCGGTACTACTAACTAAGAAACATTTAAATTGACCGTTAAAAACGATTTTGATGAAGGTTTCATGAGTGTGAAAGAGAGGTTAGAGGGGTGACACCCAAGAGAATAATTAATACCATATACCTGATCATATACCGTATGCGTAATAATGTTTGCACCATTGAGCAATGTCAAATTTAAAAAATTCTCAAATATTTCGTTTTCGAGTTTTTTTATTTATTCAAAGGGGGGATGTTTCTCAGAGTCTTAAACTACGTTAATCATCGATCGAGTTTCCACTTGCTGCAAATACTGCCTCGACACGCTTCCGGAATGCACGACTGGTTCTAATAATGTAGTCTGGATCCATTTCTCTCCAGGTACGGGTCATTGTTTGTCTGAGGCTTGCTGTACTCGGGTGGCGTTTAGAACAGGCCTTGGCCTTCATGACGCGCCATATTGAATAATCCAGCGGATCAAGATCGCGGCTGGATGGCGGCCACATATCCTTCACCCAGAGGTGTGGCACGGAGCCCCATCTTGTTGAAATACAACATTTGGCTTCGAACCGTACTGTTCTTTGATCCACGGAAGAACATACTTACTTAAAATCCCAATGTAGACCTCCGTGTTGACCTTGTCGCCTTCTGGAATGAACACCGGGTCCATTTTTTTGCCATCGGAAGCCACCAATCCAAACACCATAACGCTAGCAGGATGCTTGGTCAGATACACGTTCTTGAGCTCGTCGGCCACGTCTTTTACCGGAAGAGAACTAATATACCGGTCGGTTCTGGAATTTGATACGGGATCGACGGTAAACATGCTCTTGCCGGTGAACAGGATTACCGAATTTTTTTCGCTTAAGGAAGCTCAAGATTTTCTTGAATCGTTCGACTCATAGCTCCCGGATGCGGTTGGTAATCATGTGAGTTTTTTTTCCGTGCCCTCGACTTCGCCCCTTAATCTTCCTTTACGATCTTCGGTGCCGTAAAGTCACTGATCCCGTGTTCCTTTTTTCTTATTGAACGCACTGGATTCACCCGAATCTTCCTTTTGATAGCAGCGGTAACCCTCGGAACCCGAGCTGACCTCGGACGACCTGTGGCCACCTTCGCGGATAGTTGTCCTTTCTTTTCTTTTCTTTTCTAGGCCGACTAAAACCCTTTTGACGGTGAAATGTCTTTTTGCGATATTTGCGCGTGGGAAAAATCACGAATACGCTGCCACTTCGTCATGGTGCAACTGTCAAACTAAGTAAATCATTTTCTTTCATAGACAGCCTACTACGGTATCTATGTCAATCATACAAGGTCTGGAACAACAGGCAGCTTGCTGGTGTTAGAAGCAAAAATGTTGTAAACATTGCTGAAAAAGCGAATGACGATGTCACGGCAGCACAACATTCCATACTGCGAATGGCAGCCGTGTCGTTGTTTCTGGTAAAAAGATAAACATTGCGATGAAATACGAACACCACTAAACATTTCCACATTTCACTAATACCAATAAGCCGGTTGGGCCAGACCTTGTATAATTGACATCGCTACGGTATGAGCTATAGGTTAAGTGCATGCAAAGAAAACCAAGGCATTCTATGCACATGTGAAACGGAAACCTTATTTGTACGATGGTGCAAATATTATCACGCATACATATCCGTAAAACAGCAGTTTCAAAAGGTTGCGGGTCAATTCATATAAAAAATTTGAGTACATTTGGTGAAGAGTTACAGTTTGCTACACCCCGTGTCACAATTAGCTGATTTCTTGTTTTGTATTCAAATAAATGATGTTTTGGCTTGGTAAACTATATGTTTTATTTATGTTTTATTAAGGAAACAGTAATTTATGGCAAGTACTCATGTGCATTAGACTGATGCAAAATTTGACTTTTTCGCTCCACAGTGCTTAAATGGTTTCAAATCGGGTCCTGATTAGCCTCCCCAAGTTACAACTCATTTGGTTAGAAACAGACTTCGCACAAGCCATTTGAAGTTTACATGTAAATTACTATGGGAAATCGCAACTTTTTGTTCATTGCCTTCTAGTCTTTTTTCCATATTGAGCTGCGAAAAAGTTCGATAGCCATTCTTATAGAAAATCTCAGCTACAACTTTGCTGAAGATCGTTTCTATGTAAAACGAGACAGGAAAAAGTTATTAATTATTTAAGAGATTGGTAAACTTATGACATGATCAAGCAGCTGCTCTGTAGACAACACTGTATTTTTCAGTGTGACATAGTAGCCATGATTTGTGTGTTCTATTCAACGCCCCAGAAACACCAATGTTGTCTACTGAGCAGTTGATTGAGCATGATCATAAGACATCAGCGCATTGAACCATTGATAACTTTCGATCCTTGCATTTAATCAAACAGTGGTCTTGAGCAAAGTTGTAGCTGGAAAAATTTCCTACAAGTACAGTTGAATGCTTTGGAAGCAGACCGATATGGTGAATTATTAGATAGACATGAACAAAAATCTTGGTTTTACCATAGTAATTCCCATACAAACTTCAAATGGTTTGTGCCATCTCAGTTTCTCCCCAAATGGGTTCAATTTTGAGAGGTTAGTCAGGATCCGATTTGGAATCGTTTAAGTATTGTGGAGCGAAAAAGTCAAATTTTGCATCAGTTTTGGGGTGACACCCAAAAAATCCGCCCCGGGTGTCACCAGGACACGCTACGCCACTGCCCCTCCCCCTTTAGAGCGTGACGTACTTAATGGACTATGATTGACACTAAAACCATTAATGCCATTACGCGGACTTCATCTTCACAGCGATGTTACCTGTGCCAAGTCACATGCAAATTTCAATGATATTAAAAACATTGTGAAACAAACCTATTGAAACTGCCTATTTAAATTCAGAATCATTAGTCTACACTGCTGGATTTGTTGCTTTGAATGTTTATTGCATATCAAGAACAACATGTGAAAAGGGCACAAAGGCTTTTTGTAAACAAACATTCTTATGCCCTTTTTTCGCCACCCATATGACATCAACGCAAACCATCAACATCGCCGGATAGGGGAAGGTTTCCCCTTCCCGATGATGTTGTTAGTTTGCGTGGGCGATTCTCGGTTGGCGAGAAGAGGGCCTACAAAGGTTTGGTTACAAAAAGCTTGTATGCCCTTTTCACATGTGGCTCTTGATATCGTCTACTGGTACTCATTACTGGTACCACATGCCGACATCGGTCCATAAGTTACTGATTCACGGACATTCAATAATTAACTAAGCATCAGTACCGATTGGCAAGCTTTCAGAGGAAGGTCAAGAAAGTATGAATAAGGAGCTTCGGAGAAAGCGCAATGACAATGCCTTGAAAGGATCACGAGAAACAACGCTACGCGATGTATTTTGCAGATTGTTGGTAGTCTTAGATCCGATTGTCACCAGTTTTCGGCATGAAACAGCTAAAGCGTCGAGGAATTTGCCTGAAGAGGTGAAGTCGTTATTTATTTTTGATGAGACAAATTATAGTAAGCCTGAATACGAGGCCAGCGATGAGAGCGATGACAGTTGAAAGACGATGAATGAAGTACATCAATATGGTTTGAGAGTAAATAAACGTATTTGAGGATAATAAACCTATATTTTTTTACTAAGATATATCTGGTTTATCTTGAGGTAATACAAAATTTTCATCAGCAAAATATTAGCTCTATGAAAAGTGCACTAACAAAAATCAAAACGAACTACCATGCGTCTCCATTGTTTTTTTTAAATCGTCTCAAAAGTTTTTTTTTTTGAAAAATCATAACTTGGGGCAAAAAGGGGCGAAACAAGATGTACATTTCCAAAAAGTGCAATAATTTTCCATCATTGTGCAACGGGAACTCAGCCGGACCGGACGAAATCGGCTACCCGCTGCTAAAGCACCTTCCACCCGAAGGCAAAACAAAACTTCTCGACCTTTACAACCAACTCTGGACCGCTGAAGAATACTCGGAAAACTGGAGAGAAAGCCTTGTTATACCGTTATCGAAAACCAATGTCGGGACCAAGGACATCAGTGGGTTCCGTCCTATTGCACATGGCAAAAGTCCTGGATCGGATGGTCAACAGGAGGCTGAAGCAATATCTTGAGGCCTAGGGGCTGCTTGACCATCGGCAGCATGCCTTCAGAGAAGGGTATGGCACCTCCACCTACTTCGCCACTCTTGGGGAAGTCCTGAAGGAGGCAAAGGACCAAGGTCATCACGCGGAGATCGTCTCGCTGGACATCTCCAAAGCGTTCAATCGAACATGGACACCAGCTGTATTGAGGCCTGAAAGTTCACATCCTTTACTTCGTTCGGAACTTTCTGACCGACCGATCTTTTCGGGTTTTGTTCGGAAACGAGCAATCCGGAAGTTTCAGTGAGGAAACCGGAGTGCCACAGGGTTAGGTGATCGCGGTCACCCTCTTCCTGGTGGCCATGAATGGGGTCTTTGACCAGCTACCTAAGAACGTTTACACCTTCGTTTACGCGGATGACGTCCTCATTGTAACGGTGGGTCCCACCCTGCAGAGGACGAACCTGGAGCGCAAGCGGCAGTCTTTGTTGGTTTCCAGCTTTCCGCCGGCAAGAGCGTGCGCTGCCATATATGTACCACCAGGCATAGCAACAACAGACAGCCCATCATGATTAAACAACAAGCAATACCGACCAAAAACACCGTGAGGGTCTTAGGAGGGCTCCTCGATTTTATCCTTTGAGCCGCACTTCCAACAAGTAAAGAAGGACTGTAGCAGTCGGTACAACCTGATTAAGACCATCTCCCGCCCCCACCGATCCAACAATCGCGAGATCCACTTCCGCGTAGCTCGAGCCATCATCCACAGTCGTCTACTGTACGGTGTAGAGATTACATGCCTTGCCTGCCAAGATAGCTGTCCAGATTCTGGAACCGGTGTACAACGGCTACGTTGGAACAGTCTCCGGTCTCCTGCCCTCTACCCCGGCTGACGCTGCATGCGTTGAAGCGGGTATCCTACCCAGTCTTGTAAGCGGTCACATTTTCTGTGATAATCAACTGCCTTTGCCTCCGACACTTGCAAAACAAGCTATCATAGTACACTACCAAACTCAAATGTCATATGACAGGCTCTGTCATACGACACTGTCGCCGAAGACCGTCACAAATGTTTGTATTTTAGTTTTTCTCATAATAAGAGCTGCTGATGTTGTGCTTGTGTGAATTCTGAAAACGCAAGCAATGATGGCCTAGGAATAACATTTCTGATCAGAAATGGTTTAATTTACACCAAACTGAGGAATTAGAACGAAATCACTCATGTCATATGATAGTTATTTGATAATTTTCTTTTTGCTCGAATGTTATTCTACCGGTTGTGTTGTGTGAGAAAGACGACGGTAGAACATGAGAGTATGAATAAAAACAGACTGTCGCGCATGACAACGAAGCGAGTGTCGTTTTCACCGCAGCTACTGCTACCAAAGCCGCTGCCTTTCTCGCTAAAACGTCGGGAAACAACAGGATCGTTCTCCTCGACGAGGCGAACCGACTCCTCCGCACGGCCGCCAACGTTGATCTCCCTCCAGTGGCCAGGGTCCACTGGCACGGAGACAAAAGATGGCAATCGCACAAGAACAAAATTGACAGTCGAATCAAGGACCGCTTCAGGGCAGGAGACAACTCGCTGGCTTTACGCCGGACAGTTGTCGCAACTCTCGGGGCGCACTACCAAGTTTATGAAGTTAGGTACACCGATGGCTCTCTCTTCAGGAGCGGAGTGGGAATGGGGGTCTCCGGAGATGGTCTGCTTGTGAGCAGATCGTTCCCGACCCAATGCTCGGTGTTCTCAGCTGAGGCAGCGGCCATTTTCCACGCCGTTAAGTTACCGGTCAATCGGCCGATATCAGTTAGTCGTAACTGACTCACACAGCGTGATATTGGCCCTAACAACAGAAACACCGAAGCATCCGTGGATCCAAGGGACGGTAAAGCACGCGCCGCCCAACACTGTATTCATGTGGGTACCCGATCACTGCGGGATCCAAGGGAACGTAATAGCCGACCACCTCGCCGGCCTAGGCCACACTGGACCCAGGTCCACCGGCAATGTACCGCTTCAAGATGTCAAAAAGTGGATCAAGCGGACGGTTCGGAGAGCCTGGGACACCGAGTGGAGGAACAACAGGACACACCACCTTCGGAAGATCAAGGCGACCACCGGAACCTGGAAGGATCGACCAAGCCTAAGAGAACAACGAGTGATGTCAAGGCTACGCACCGGGCACAGCAGAGTCTCCCACAACTTCGGAGGAACACCGTTCCGGAGGACCTGCGAAGTACCAGCCACCGTGGAACACATCCTCGTGAACTGCGCGGGGCTGGAGGCCCTTCGGGCTGTACCACAATATCTGAGTGTTCCTTGTTTGTATTTCCAGTTTGTTGGCCCTTTTGGCTGTTTTCTACACCTTTTCATTCTAGCAAGATAAATGTACCACAGCCAAGATTGGGAATCTCCTTCTGAGAACCCAATTTTTTCTTTCTCCTATGTTTATACTATCTTAAGAGATAGTACAGGGGTTGTGAGAAATATAGGGTACTAGCAAAATGTTGTCCAACTTTGGACTATTGTAACTTCGTTGAATATTGTTCGATTTTTTAATCTTCAAGAAGCATTCAATTGGAAAACTAATCAAATTTTATGGTGGGGCAATGGAAGTGACCATAATTACCGGATACCGGAGATATTCCGGGTTTCCTGAGGGCATGTCTAAATTGCTAAATTTGTGATGAGTTTTTCTCAGGGTGTCCGTTACTAATCTGTGTTTTTTGTTCATACGCCAAAAATAGAACCATTTTCAAAGCAAATGACGCACCAAGAGCTAAAATCGGCTAAGAATCAACCGAGATATAGCCATTTCCCTGGAATCGGTCCTGAGGGAGGGTTCAGAGTGCGGTCAGTTCTTTCATTCACTCAAAACATGCCATGTGACATCTCTTTCTTCATGGTTTTTTTTTACCAATAGGCTTTCTATAGACTTTTAATGGATCATTGACCACATTGGCCAATTCCGGAGCCACCGGAGCGCCCCCGGGGGAACCTGTCGTAGAGTACAATTTCATTTTTACACCAAAACATGCCATGCGACACCTCTTTCTTTATGGTTTTTCATCAGCAGGCTTTCTATAGACTTTGACTGGATCATTGACTACATTGGCTACTTCCGGAACCACCGGAGTGCCCTCGGGGGAACCTGTAGTAGGCGACAAATTCATTTTACAAAAATCATACCGTGTGACACCTCTTTCTTCATGGTTTTTCATCAGTAGGATTTCTAATGACTTTAAATGGATTATTGACCATATTGGCCACTTTCGGAACCACCGAAGTACCCCCGGGGAAACTGAAGTATGGTACAATTTCATTTTTACACCAAAACATGCCATGCGACACCTCTTCACTTTACTTAATATTCAAATTTTACTTTTGTCTTCGTTCATGTGACTATGCAGCGTATGAGTAGTAAGATCAGATTGAAAAAGAGAAGAAGACAAAGATGCATATTCATTCTTTGCGATTCGTTATGAAAACTGTAAACAATGAACATTGCGACCATGATAATCATAAAAGGTAGCCTTGATGTTGACTTGCATCTGTATAAGTATTTCGAAAATCAGCTGATAACCTGTTTTCCTGTTGTTGTGATCCATTCAAAGTCTGTAGAAAGCCTACTGATGAAAAACCACGAAGAAAGAGGTGTTGTACGGCATGTTTTGGTGTAAAAATGAAATTTTACCCTACTGCAGGTTCCCCGGGGGTACTTCGGTGGTTCCGGAAGTGGTCAATGTGGTCAATAATCCATTTAAAGTCTTTAGAAATCCTACTGATGAAAAACCATGAAGAAAGCGGTGTCACACGGTATTATTTTTGTAAAAATGAATTTGTCCCCTACTACAGGTTCCCCCGAGGGCACTCTGGTGGTTCCGGAAGTGGCCAATGTAGTCAATGATCCATTTAAAATCTATAGAACGCCTATTGGTAAAAAACCATGAAGAAAGAGATGTCACATGGCATGTTTTGAGTGAATGAAAGAACTGACCGCACTCAGAACCCTCCCTCAGGACCGATTCCAGGGAAATGGCCATATCTCGGTTGATTCTTAGCCGATTTTAGCTCTTGGTGCGTCATTTGCTTTGCAAATGGTTCTATTTTTGGTGTATGAACAAAAAACACAGATTAGTAACGGACACCCTGAGAAAAACGCATAACAAATTTAGCAATTTAGACATGCCCTCAGGAAACCCGAAATATCTCCGGTATCCAGAAGTCATGGTCATTTCCATTTCCACACCATAAAATTTGATTAGTTTTTCAGTTGAATGCTTCTTGAAGATTAAAAAATCGAACAATATTCAACGAACTTACAACAGTCCAAAGTTGGACAAAATTTTGCTAGTACCCTATATTTCTCACAACTCCTGTATATAGCAGATAGCATATGGCTAAAAATCTCTATAATAAAGAAAAAAAAAAGATATCAAACCGTCATTACCATTTTCACCCACTCGCCATCTGTGAGTCAATAGTCATTTTGATTCTCCAATAAGCTAAAAAATAAAAAAAATAAAAAAATATTGAAATGGGTATTTTTTGTCACATAAGTTTTGAACACTTTTTTTGGATATTTTACCCCAAATTACTTAAATTTTAGTAGCGTGTACATTTTTCCTAAAAAGGAATTATACTTTGTCTCAAGCTAACATTTTACATACGTCATTTTGAAGTTTTGTGCATGATTCAAATGACCGAATTTTGGCTCAAATGTGAAACATTAATCATAACAAACAACTATGCAAAGTTTAATGCAAATCGGAGAAGGTCGAACATGAAATAATTTAATTGTAGCTATTTAGCCTGGAAAAATTTGGAAAACTATGAAATAAGTTGACCTTCAATCTTAGTAACAATCAACGAGTCTATTCGTTTTTAGACGAACGACCCTGAACGACGATTGAACGAGTATCAACTGAAACTGGATCCTCCGACAGGTTGTCTGTCATCCATGACCGCTTGCTCTTGCTCTTTCAACTTTACGAAACCCTGATACCAGTGGACCAAATCGGTTCAACCCCCACACCGATGAATGATATCGTCCTAATTAACCCATTGTAGCCCCCTTCAATCCTCCGATACCACTACAGCACGGTTGCTGCTACTTGAACAGTTCTGATATTCCTTCGATTAACTAAACGACCATCATCATGATGGTAGCAGGTCAATTTCTGGGGTTAACCTTGTCTCGTCTTCAAATTTCCCGGAAGGATTGCCTGAATTAAAGTTGCTCAGATGATCACTGTTACGATAAATTACCGTTTTGCTGCCGCTACCCCATGGAGGGAATCCCGAAAAAGGATTCCTTTTAATTAGAACATGATAAGAGGGACGTCCTTTATGGTCCTCTAAAGTAAATCATAGAAACACAGCGCTGCTGGCAGTGAATTGAAATCCTATAGAACAGAAGGTTTTCTTAATTACGAAGTAATTTACATGGTTGAACACTTTTCTGCTTCTAATTGCACCGAGTTCCAGATTTGGCGCCTGTATCTGCGAGAAGAAAAAGGGGGAAAAGTTTTTAATGAGATTGACGGTTTGAGGTCGTTTCTCGGATGGAACTCCGCCGCCTTCACTGATAGTGGCGTACCAAGTGATACTTTTACACCGCATGTGATAATCTGGATGCCTCTCTGTGCTGTGAACGGAGACACTTCAAGTTTAAATTCAATTTGAGTTTGTTCCGATGGTTAGTTCCATGGTAATTTATTAGCTAGATTTAACTTTGGCACTTCAGGTTAATGGGAAGTCATTTTGATAAAATAATAATACTTTGAACGGGATTGCACCTATTTTAGCAGCAGTATACTGGTCACTGACCGAATCTTGATTCGTTATCGCTCGAAATGGTCAACCACAGCAAGGCAAAGTAGAAACAGTTCCCGAGCCTACTTGCCCGGGTTCTATTTATGTGACAACAATTGAATTCTATAGAGCAGTAGGCTTTTACGCAACAACATCGACAGAGATTCGATAGGCTTCTCGGAGTTGTCTCCACTGGTCGGTCGTAGGGGGTTAAAACGGGGGGCTCGTGGCAAATTTTTAATCAAATAAATTTTCATGATTGTTAATTGCTTCCTTGCGCCAACAAACGAAAATGAAAATGAACGGAAGAGACAGACATAGAGTTGAGCGCTACTTCGTCGTAATACCCCATTTCCGTTCTATCGATCAGAAAAGATCCATAATATCAAAGATTTCACCGTGCAAAAATTAATAATAGGTTTGTCCCGATGCGTTAGTTCATTAGCTACAACATAAATCCTATTAGAGCGCATTGTATGAATATTTACGCTCATTATTCTCAAAACAAAAGAAGCGCTCCAAGCGATGCACGTACGCCATGGATTACAACAGAAATTGAAAGGGCGATTACCGTGAGAGACCTAGCACACGCACTCTACACGCGAAATCCCAACAGGAGAAGGAACGACAATCAGTGGAACGACTTCGTACGAAAACGCAGTAAGGCAGCATTGTTGATCTCAGCAGCAAAGAAGCGATACGGGGAAACGCATTTTGCACACAACCTCCCTGCAAAAAAGCTTTGGAGCAACCTCCGGCGTGAGGGTGTGCATAACAACGCCAAGAAGAACGTTGCCGCTGAACATGCTGATCCTGATGAGATGAACCGTTTCTTCTGCGAGGGACATCGACTGCTTGTGACTGACAATAGAGCAGTAGTTGAACCGGCGCACCATACCGCTACGGACCGTGGTGGGATGCAGTTCGAATTCCGAACGACTACAGCCAACGAAGTGTCACGCAAGATTATGGAAGTTCAAACCAATGCTGCAGGTTCAGATGGAATCCCTATCTCATTCGTTAAGATGTTGGTCCAGTTTGTACTGCCTGTACTGGTTCAGCTGTACAATGCGGTGATTGATGCCAGATCGTTCCCTGCCGTCTGGAAAAAAGGTCTCATCACGCCCATACCAAAGGTAACAAATCCGACTGAACCTAAACACTTTCGGCCAATTAGTGTTCTCCCTGCCATCTCCAAGATTCTCGAGAAGATCCTGCTCGACCAAATTGTTGGGCACGTGGAAGCGGACGATCGCAGGTTGCTTGCATCGAACCAATCAGGATACAGAAAGGGCCATAGCACAACAACAGCTTTGGCAAAAGTCACGCACGATATTTATGACCATTTCGACAACGAGCAGTGTACAGTTATGGTCCTGGTTGACTTTTCGTTGGCCTTCAACTGTGTTGATCATCGCAAATTGCAGAGAAAACTTCGAGAGGAATTTTCTTTCACCGACAATGCATGCGACCTTATCTCTTCTTTCCTCGATCATCGCACCCAGGCGGTACGGATAGGAAATGTGATGTCCTCCCAGAGATCAGTGATAGATGGTACACCCCAGGGCTCGTGCTTGAGCGCTTTGCTATTTAGCCTCTACATCAATAGCCTTCCCCGTGTACTGAGATGCAGTTATCAGCTCTACGCTGATGACCTACAGATCTACATTTCTGGTGCCATCCAAAACGTAGACCAACTCGTCGAAGCCATAAACAACGATCTGGAAAGCATAGAGCGATGGGACAAGGCAGAACTCTCTTTTCCCCAACCCGAAGAAGACGCAAGCAATTATTTTTTGCAAAGAAGGAGCGGTAGCACCAACCACTAACATCGTTTTCTGCGGAGAACACATTATTTTGTCTGACAACGTAGTGAATCTTGGTCTAAGGATGGATCGCAACCTGAAGTGGAATGGACATGTGAACGACATAACGGCCAAAGTTTTTGGAACGTTGCGGACACTCCGAAGATTCGCTCCAGTTTTGTCAGTTCAAACCCGAATAAAGCTGGTGCAAGCAGTGGTCGTGCCGTTTTTCACCTACTGTGACGTCACTTACTATCCTGGACTGTCATCAGCGCTCCGTGATCAACTAAACCGTTGTTTCAAGGCAGCAGTTCGCTTTGTCTATGGCCTCAGACGCAGAGAATCCACTGCTGCTGTAAGGAACTCTATTTTGGGACACGACCTGGACACAAATTACCGGAATAGAATCAGCTGTTTTATTCGCCAAGGGTACGCAGGAACTTTCCCACCTTATCTGCAGCAACACCTGAGAAGAGGACAGCTTGAGCGGGCCCGCTGCTTTGCGATTCCCCATCACACCACATCGAAGAAGAAGAGTGTGATGATCGCAGGTGCAATCATCTGGAACCAGCTCCCTCTAGCAACACGACGACAGACAACGATCAGCGCATTCAAGACAGCGCTCTCAACAGGATCTCAAACCTAGTTTAAGAATTACATACCTACTAAGAAAGCTACTTCCACTAATGACTTATTGTTCTCCTTTAGTTAAAAATCAAATGTTGTGTTTTCCTTGACCTGAGCAATGGTGTAACCGACAGGCTAACGTTACGATAATAAATTACAATTACAATTTTTCTACGTTAAAAGTTATGTTTTTTAAATGGAATGTTTGATCAACATTTAAAAATCCGTGTAATTCTGCAATCTGTTTGCAACTTGAAAATCTGTGATCTGTGAATACAGATTGTTGGTTATAAAGATCCTGAAAAATCTGCTTGGCAACCCTGATTTCGACGTCTATTTATTGCAAATTTGATTTATTTCATTATCTCCCAATTTTTGAAAACTCCATAAGCTGGTCTTTACGAAAAATACCTCTGTTTTTTCTCATTACTCCGATATCGTAAAACCGTGCACCCCTCCTTTCCAGAGCTCTGCTGATGCCAGTGGTCGACTCTTTTCGAATCTTGTTCGCTGCTTTGGATAGGGGCCAGCAAAAAAAAAAGAAGGCCTCTTTGCGATCGGTTGTCCTCTTCTATCGAGCAAGGAAACGAAGCTTATAATAATTCTCTTCCACAAAAGATAAATTTGGCGATTTTTTCCCGTTGTTTGACCGTTCTTCATTCCGCTGTTGGCACCGGTCTAGGACAATTCACTTCTTGGCTACTGTTCGACATTTTCCAATATCCCCGCATGCGGATTTGTGGATTCTCAAGGATATGGCCGCAACGACCGGGCACGAGCCGGGAGTTGAAGGCTGGATGTTTCTGCGGCAGGGTTCTTGCGCTCGTGTGTACTTGTGTAGGTGTGTGTGTGATAGAGTCGTTGTGAACAAGATAAGACAAATGTTTTTTTTTTTCTAAAAGAGCCATGCAATCAGCAGTGTTTGAATTTTCATCCCAGCTTGTTCAGGATGTTGCCATTGTAATTGTTTCACGTGTACCAGCAGGTGTAGTCCATTAAAAGACCATCCCAAGTCATCAGTTATGCGACCTTCAAAGAATCACTGCTTTCGAGTTAGTTGAATGAGATTATTTTCTTTGTTCATTTCAAAGTTCAACGAAAACAAGGGTTGTTTACCCTTAACTGGACCTATTCAGAGATGATTTTCCCGAAATTGGTCTATAAAGGATGAAAATTTCAAAAATTTAATGTTAGTTAATAAATTTAACATAGGGTTAGTGACCCTAATTTCAGCCCAAATTTCTCTAATATTGGGCCTCGAAATAATTTTCAAAGGAAAGTATTTATTACCAATTTTTCACTAGTAAACTAAAATATTCATTTGAATTATCCAGGTGACACTTTGTTATAAGGAAAAATTTAGAACAGAAGATTATTTATTTTGTCCCCATGACCAATCTAGAGTAATTCACCTTAGTTATATTTTCCCATCCGCCCTCGACGCATTATGAAAAAAAAAAGTAAACTCAAAAAGCAACCAAGTTTGATCATAAAAACTAACAGTTAGGGAAAAAGTCGGTCCTTTTCACAAAGCGGGAAAAAAATGTCCGCTTACAACAAGTGCTCACGAGGCATACGGAGGGAGGTAGTCATTTGCATGCCGTGTGTCCTTTTTCGAGTGGACGAAGACAATAAAAACAAGCTTGCTATTTTTTCGCTGATGCTGCACTGGTGGGACGTTTTAGCATTGTTTCTACTTCGTGCCATCGACAAGCTTCGTGAGGCCATTGTTTCGATTTGGACAGTCCGTCCGTTCCGTTAATGACACTTTGTTTCTTGTGAATATGCTGAATGCTGTTTCCTTATTTTCAACCTTTTCAACTTCATCTACACTGAAAAAAGTTTTCATATAGTTTCCATTGGGAACGCAAATGATATTTTTCCAATTACAAAATTAATGATTTCTCGATGAACATTTCAAATAGCCCTATCTGCTTTGATCGATTCTCTTCATCGACTTTCTCTTTTCATAACAACTGCGATGCAAACAGATTTCGCGCTAATTTTACCATATGGTTTGATAAAAGAGGTTCTTATCTATCGTCCAAAACGTCAAATGCAACAGAGAAAGGTTTTACAGTTGAGTTATTGACGAAAGAGAAAGTCGATGAAGAGAATCGATCAATGCAGATAGGACCTTTTGAAATGTTTATCTAGATTTCTATCTGAAATTCACATAACATTCAAATGATTACATGAATTCTATGTGATAAATCACATAAACTTCATTCGACACATAAGGTTCATATGATTTCATGGTGCGATTCCCAATTATGAGATCACATGAAAGTTATATGAAATTCTAATAGATATTTTCCATCGGAAATGTGATTTATTTTTTGAGTATACTATTATATGTACAACTCCCTAACACTAGTCGGGGGAGTTAGTGAATGTGCCGTGGAGGTGGTGGCGGGTTCGATATCCCGATCCGACTTACACACTTATTAACGTATTCTCGTTAGTCTAAGCAGCATCTGTGCTTTTATTATGTAATCGACATACTTACCCAAAACTGTTTTAAAACATTTTTACAACGCTCCAAACTACCCCGGTGAGTGTGACAATTGTCGGCGATCTCTTTTTCTTCGGCAACCTTTCCATTTGAACGGCGTGTTAACCTGCTGTTCTATTATCGGCAGCTCGAAATCATTGCGTATGTTTTTGTTTTAATACTTTATTTAGGAGATTTTTAGCCACGGGATCCAGTGCGTATGTTTAATTTCAAGAAAAATATGGCAAAATTCGTTTGCTAAGTCGTAAAAATCTAATCCACTTGATGCTAAAAGTCTAAGGAAACGTTGGTTTGGTTTAAAATGCATGCGTAAACCGCACACGCCTTGGCGAAGTGGTTATCGATTAACGTAGTTAACGTTAAGTAGTTAACGATTTTCAGAGTTGGTTGGAAATGCTAACATGAAGCTTTAGTGTGATGATTTATTAGCTAGAGAATGATCTTTAGACATAACTTAAAAACACTTTGAATGTAACAACTCAAGGCGGGAGTAGCCGTCAACAATGCTGATGATGGCACAGCACGCAACAACCACCCTCCTGCCTTCTCTCTGAGATGACCAAGTTGGTCATGACGAGAGGAGCAATACAATAGTTGGGTAAAGAAGAATTGCATTATAACACACCATCGACTGGAAATGCTCTCGCAACGTGGGGCTATAGGTAGTGATGAAAACGTCGCTAGAACTATTCCACAGCCGCAGTCAGTTCATGAGCAAAAGAAGGACGCACATTTTTTGCCTGTAGACTTGGAGACATACTTCAAGTCTCCGCGTACATCGTACGGGTTAGGCAAAAGATGTGCGTCTAACTTTAAAAACTGTCGCATTAATGGCCCTTCGCTCATTTTCAACTTCTATTCAATTTTCATACTGCCGTACTCTAACGGAACTATCCACCTACTCTCTTCTAAAGATCATTCTCTAGCTAATAAATTATCACACTAAAGTTTCATGTTAGCATTTCCAACTAACTCTAATTTTATTTATTTTTTGCTCCGGTGGTGGTTCATCTTCTGCAATCCAAACTGTTTTCAGACAGCCAATGGAATTGGCAATTGATCGGATCGTCAAATGGTTGCAGGGCTTTAACCGAAAGGATACTCAGACGAATTCTTAGTAAGACAACAATAGACCAAGGTTGAATGGCAAACTAATACCCACTTTTCAATAAAGGAATCCAAAAGCTGTCTTTAAACTTTGTATAGTTGCGAAAAAGTCCATCCTCAGAATTCCTTGAGGTTCCTTTTGAAATTTTTAGAACTCTTTTAAAATTCTTCTCAGAAATCCTCTGGAGTTATTTTTAGAACTCTTCTTGACTTTTACTCAGAACACCTTGGAACTGAAATTCCCTTAGAGTTTCAGAAGAACTTCCTCAGTATTATCCAGAAGTTATTCCCGGAATGAGCTAGAACTTATCGGTACTCCCTTGAAATTTGCCTCAAAATCCCTTCGGAATTTCACTCTGAAATTAATTTTCTCGGTATTCTTTTCTTAATTATTTTGAAACTATCTGCAGGATTCACTAGAAATTATTCGTTGAATTTTCTTGTAATATTCCTAACAAATCCTTTGGAACTGTCCTCAGAATGCAATATCCTTGACGTTCTTCTCGGATATTTGTAGAACTCTTTTAAGAGCTATTTTGAAATTCTTATCAGAAGTCCACTGGAATTGTACTTAGTACTCTTCATGTTTTTTTTTTCTCAAAACACCTTGCAACTGAAATTCCTTTAGAGTTTCAGAAATTTTTCCCGTAATGAGCTAGAAACTATCCGCAGACATTTTGCTTAAAAACCCCTTTGGAATTTCTCAGTATTCTTTTCAAAATTATCTTGGAACTATCTGCAGGTGGCACTAGAAATTATCCGCAGAATTTTCTTTGAATTCTCTCCAGAAATATTTTGGAACTGTCCAAAAAATTCAATATCCTTGGGGTTCTTCTCGGAATATTTCTGGACTTTTTTTTTTCTCAAAACACCTTGGAACTGAAATTCCCCTAAAGTTTCAGAAGAATTTCCTCTGTATTCTCCAGAAATTTCCAGAATGAGCTTGAAATTATCCTCGGAATTCCCTTGAAATTTTCCTTAACATCCCTTCGGACTTTCATTCAAAATTTGATTCTCTCGGTATTATTTTCGAAATTATCTGCAGGATTCACTAGAAATTATTCGCAGAATTTTCATGAAATCAATCTCAATTTTTTTTTCTTTTGGAACTTTCCTCAGAGTTCAATACCCTTGAGGTTCTTATCGGAAGGCAAGTTTAAGTTGTCCATTCATTTACCAAAACGTTGTAGTTTTTCTACCAGAAATGTTCAATAAAGCTTGCCCCTCCATTCACCAGAACTGTGCAATTTTTACATCAGGAATTTTCAATTCAGTTTGCCCCTCCATGCAGCAGATTGTTGCAAATCTTACACCAGAAATTTTCAATACAAACTTGTCCCCAGGTAATTCTACACCAGAAAATTTCAATTGACCAGAACTATGCAAATTTTCCACCGTTAATGATCAATCAAAATTGCTTATCCAATCTTCTGATTGGTGCAGATTTCCTTTTTCCAATTTCTACCAGACATTTTCAATATAGCTTGCTTCTCTTATCATCAGAATGTTGCAGTTTTTCCATCAAATAAAGCTTGCCTCTATTTTCAGATTTTTCATCGCACATTTTCAGTAGAGCAGCTTCCCTCCAATCATCAGAATGGTGCAGATTTTCCACCAGAAATCATTATTGAAATTTGTTTCTCTATTCAGCAGAAGGATGCAAATTAAATACCAAAAATTTCCAGAAAAGCTTTCTCATCCGTTCACCAGAACGGTGCAGATTTTCCACCAGAAATTTTCAATATAGCTTAATTTTAAATAAAGCCTGTGCCTTTATTTACCTGACCAGTGCAAGTTTTCCTCCAGACATTTTCTGTTCATTTCATTTATCAGAGCGATTCAAATTTTGCATCATAAATTGTCAGTAAAGCATGCTCCTCCATTCACCACAACGGTGCACCAAAAATTGTCAGTGAAGTTTGTTTCACCATGCACCTTTGTGGTGCAATTTTCAGACTTTGCCTCTTCATGCACCAGAATGGTGCTAATTTTCCACCATAAATTGTCAATGAAGCTTGCCTCCTCCCCTTGGCTAGTTTTTAACCTGGACGTTGGTGGGTGGGTTTAGGTCCGGCATCGTTGGCACATGCCGTGACAGAATAGCGTCATGAGCATGCGATGAGGATTACTGAGCTTCCCCTCTCTGATGAACCATTTCATAAGAGAACCAAAGTTCTAGCCTGAAGTGATAGTATCACACTTGTTACTCCTTTATTTGAAAGCCGCGTTGTAGTACGCTTACGTATAGGCACTGACGTTGGGTGCGATGCTGGCGGGTTTTGCCACAAATCACTCTTATTTTATTTATTTGGGTTTGCAAGGGAATTATACTTTTGAAATATTTCAGAAAGTGCCCAACGGTGCTCCTTCTATTTCCGTGACAAGCTTTCATTGTTGTTTTCATTGAAGCATTACTCAGGGAACAATATTAAACACCACCATGGTATTGTAACTAATCTTATATATGCTTCATTTTGGTTTGGGATAAGTGTTTGAACTATGGCTCGGGATTTCCACTGTAGCGTGCTTCTATTGTGACATATCCATACGTAATTTTGTGGGACGACATAGTGAAAACGTGTGAGTGTAGTTGGAGCATATACCTTATATAATTTAAAAATCAGCTAGGAAACTAATTTCAAAGTGAAGCATTTTAGTCACTTGAAGGTGTCACCTGAGTCGATCTAAGATATAATAAATATAGATCAAAGTCAAAATTACTTGAAACACGTTAAATTTTAGATTACATAGCAGTACTTAATAAAGCATGAGTTATGATTGATTAGGTAAATGAGATTTCAATTATTTATTAAATTAGACTAATGAGGTATCATAATCATCAAACGAACTTAAATAAGAAAATTTAGACAGCCTAATAACATTAAGTAGATTAACAAAAGAGTTAGGATGCGGGGGGTCCGCTTAGGGAGGCAACTAGCCTTTTCATATATTGTCTGTTTATTTTGATGGTTGCTTTAAATATCAATTTGGTATATATGTGAAAGGATGAATCAGTGGGAGATGGATTTTCGGTTTCTTTACATTTTGCAACACAAATCTAGTACTATGTGTCATTTCCTCAAAACCCTCCAATAACCGACCTCTTCAATCCCTTCCTTTTCCCATGGCGTTCAAGTGGTCCGCATAGACTATTCAGCCATTACCCTTCCTTTATCCTCGGCTTTGGATTGACTTGCGCTCCCATTGCTCCACCAAACGCTGCAAAATGAAAATGAAAATGAAATAAATTGTCAATGAAGCTTGCATTCATCAGAACGATGCAAATTGTGCACCAGAAAAATCGCTTCCGGTGGTGCAGAAACTCAAAGGAAGGGGGAACTACGTGACCTGGACCTTTGCGATGCGGATGGTGATGATCCGCGAGAGAACTTGGCGCGCAGTAGATTCCCCGGAAGGTGTTCAAGTCGCCTTAGTATTGAACCGTACAACTACAGCCTTGTCCAGCGGGCCAAGACTGCGAAGGAGGCCTGGAACAGTCGGAAAACGGCGTTTCAAGACTGCGGACGATACCGGAAGATAAGCTTGCTGAGAAAGTTGACCAGGCTAGAGCTGGAAGATTGTTCGTCCGTCGAGGATTACGTCGACGAAATCATGTCCACGAGCCAGAAGCTGGGAGAAATTGGTTTCGTGTTGGATGATGAATGATTGTCGCTGATCCTGCTCATGGGCCTCCCAAAGAACTACGAGCCCATGATCATGGGACTGGATGCCCCAGGTATCAAGCTCACGGCGGATATGGTGAAATCGAAAATTCTTCAAGACGTCGCCATGGATACCAATGTCAAGTCAAGCGGTGCTGCCGGAGCGCTAGCCACTCGTGAATGAAAGTTCCAGCAGAAGAGAGTGCCATATATCCAGCCTCGGTGGTGGAATGTGCTACGGTGGACGTAACCGGTAATGGAACGCTGTACGCTGCTGTATCCTTGAAAGTTCTGCTCGCAGTTGACCCGATACACCAGCTTGTAGTCCTTTGTACCTTTCAGGTACCGTAGAATTCGTTAGGCTGCCGTCCAGTGGGCTGCTTCAGGTTCATGGCTGAAGCTGCTGACGACACTCCCCGCGTGGCTGATATCTGGCCGAGTGCACTGCACCACAAACTGCAAACCACCGACGAGTTCCTTGAACGGAGTGCTTCTCATCTTCTCTTTCTCATCCACAAATTCGGGTTGCATAACTTTCGTCAACTTTTGGTTCACGTCCAGGGGTGAGGGAGTTGGATCCCTCCATCCGGAATTGCTGCAGAAGTTTGTCAATGTAATGCTCCTGGTCTATGGCTACCATGCCATCGGATCGGTTGAGGTTGAGGTTCTTCATTTGGAACTCTGAACACAGTTGTTGCTTGACTTCGTCCACCAGGGCTTGATTGTTGGAAAACAGTAGAAAGTCGTCCACATAGACAGAAATGATGATCACCTTTCCGTCGTCGAACCGGAAGTACACGCAGGAGTCATAGTTAGATCGCTGGAACCCAATCGCTTTGAGTTTCCGATCCACCTTCTGGTTCCAATTACGGCTCACCTGCTTCAACCCGTACAGGGCCTTCTTGAGTCGGCACACCTTCGTCGGTGCCCGCGCGTCCCGGAAACCTTCCAGTTGTTCCATGTGGATCTCCTATCCATGAAGTTTATACTGCAAGAATGCAGTCACCGCATCCATTTGGCACACCAGAAGATCGTATTTGGCCACCATTGCCAAGAGCTAGCGCACGGTTGCATACCGTACCACCGGAGAATACGTTACGTCGTAATCCTCGCCTTTGACTTGTGAATAACCTTTAATCACCAGTCGGGACTTATGTCGTTCGATGGAGCCATTCGGACCCGTCTTCAGCGCATACACCCACTTATTTTTGAGTGCGCTCCGTCCCGCCGGTAGATCGACAAGGTCCCATGTGTCGTTATCGCACAACGACCGATGCTCGGCCTCCATTGCGCCGATCCAGTCATCGCGGTGCGGTTGTTCCAATGCCTGCTGAAGCGTCTCGGGTTCGCTAGCAATCTGTGGAGTAGAGGATGACGGAAACATACCATTGCTTATTGAATTATTGCTCCACATGCCTCTGACTGGGCCCTCCCAGTCACTATGCCCAGAATCGTGTTGCGGTCCAACATCTTCTTCCTTTTCGTGTGACGCGAGCGCAGTGATGAACGTCGCTGGCCTCACTTGGCCATGATGGTCCTGTGGAAGGGCAAGATTCCGGCAATTTGCCTGGTAGTTTGCGCTATCTCGCGCTTCGCCTCGTGGTAGGTTGAGAAACGTTCCGAGTTGATTGCGGAGGGAACGCACTGAACTGCTGCAATGCAGCTGCATCGGAATCGTCTTCTTCATCATTGTCGGAGGCCAAAACTGGAGATGGCGTCCTTTCAACGTCTTTCTCTTCATCTGCCTGCTCTGGTTCCCCGGTCCGCTCCTTCTCCCTCTCTTCGCTCAGGATGATCACATCACGATTCACGAATACTTTCCTCGTTGTTGTTTCGTACACTTGAAACGATTTGAAACGTGACGGATGCCGCATACCTCCAAGAACTGCGCGAATTTATTTCCGACATACTCGGTTCCGTTGTCGGTCCGCAAACGCTTGATAGATTTGCCTGTCTGCTTCTCGACAAACGCTTTGAATTCCACGAACGCATCAAATGCCTCAGCTTTGGATTTCAGGTAGTAAGTGTGTGTCATCCGGCTGGCGTCGTCTATGAAGGTAATGAAATATTTACTTCCTCCTATCGATGTCTTCTCTATTGGTCCGCATAGCTCCGAATGGACCAGCTCCAGCAATTCAGTGGATCGCCTACTCACCGACTTGAACGGTTGCTTGTGGTGTTTACCTTCAGCACACTCGATGCACGATGGTATGTCCTGACCACGGACTTCAATCCCAGCAACCATTGACGGCAAACGCTTCACACTGTCCAGATTCAGGTGGCCGAACCGTCTATTGCCACAGCTCTAGATTCTCCCCGGGTTTTGCCACGAATGCCCTGGCTGGCTGGAACTGCTTCAGCTTGTATAGCCCATCCACCTCCGTACCGTAAAAAGTTCCTCGAGAAATTTATCCGGTACCCTTTCTTGCAAATACGGCTCACCGAGAGCAGGTTGACCGCTAGGTCTGGAACGAATAGAACATCAGTGATATCTAAAGTACTGCACATACTTTTTACATCGGCATCCAGTTTGACGCTGCCGACAGGAACTTCGTTTGAATTGGCCACAAAAATGCTCTCCGAGACTTCTTTCTTGTTGATAAGCGCTTGCTCGGATTTACACATGTGCCGTCCTGCTCCTGAATCCAAAATCCAGTCTTCCGTCTCCAGCTTCGATTTCATGCACACCATCAAAGCCGTTTGCTTTCCATGGAATCCTTTCTGGGGCTTCGACTTCAGCTTCACCTGGCACTCGGACGCGTAGTGCCCAAGGTTGTCGCATTTGAAACATTTTACACCGGACTTATCCTTCTTCTTCTGGAACTTTCTTTCACGGGTGGCTAGCGCTCCGGCAGCACCGCTTGACTTGACTCTGCGGGGGTCGAATCTAGATAGAGCTAGAATAAGCTGGAAAGTTTCGGTTATTTGCTATTTTTCTATATTGAAAAAAGTTTGGTCGAACACCACCACTTGAATAAACACCGTTTGGTGACACCAGATTGAATTCAACTTTGAAATCTGTATTAGAGAAATCGCTTTTCGCAGACAATCGGTGATAATTTTAATTATCATAGCAACAGTTGAACATTCGTACAATTTTCAATGATGAAATCTAAATATCAGCAGATGCGGATATTTCTGATCGATGGGTGATAAAATTATTGAAATTGCCCCAGGGGCAGCTGAGTTATTAACGTGCTAAATCTTTCATAATTTCGTTACATGTTCCATTTTCGGTTTTCACAAAGTGTACCCCCATATCATAATCACAGACGTAGTCCTACGTCAAAATCAAGTTACAATATTCATGGAATTATCCAACCCTGAGAATTTTCTTAAGTTTGAGATCCTTAAAATTTTTATGAGATCCGGACAATATGTAATTTCATTACAAAAAGCTTGAACAAACGATGATTGCTTGTTCAAAATCAGTATGCTTTTAAGGCTCCCTTAAGCGTGGTTATGAAATAAATACAATTAAATTTAATGTTTCACCATTAAAATAACAACAAGCTTCGCCGTGATGGATTGTATTATTGGACGAAGTGAAAATGTATCCAACAGAAAAGTAAAAAAAAAACAAATAGTCTTGACGCCTTTTGATTGAATGGCAGTTTCAGATTTCCTATTTAACCGTAGTAACAACAATCAATACGAAACTAACGATTTTAAATTGGCTCACTACTTGACTAGCCTATTGGTCCCAAGCAAACGATTAACGTATCCCATTCTAGTCAAAATTCTAGTACTACGTAATATTTGTTTTGATTCGCTATGAAAGTTTGACAGATAAAATGAGGGGTTATTGGTTTTTCCTATGTTTCGAGGGGTGAATCGATTAGCTTGGGACCGAAGAGAGTACCAGAGCTGAGCCAAAAAGATGAGCACGTTATTTCGGGACTTTCTAGTCTTAGAGTTACCTCTATGGTAGTAACGTAGTTAACAAAACAAAAAACTTCCACAGGCCCCTCTAGGCTCCCTCCAGTAAATTTTTTAGCTACGCCAATGGTAATAAAAATCGCCTGAAATCATATGTAAATGCCAACAATATTTAAATTGTTTTCATTCAGCACTTGTTCCATGAGTAACAATGATCGGTAAACGTCAGTGTCATGAATAAATGCTGCACAGTAATCAATGTGAAGTGTACAACAATTGGATGGGGTGCAACAATTGGATACTTACCCTAATTGTGAATATTCTTATTCACATTATTGATATTCGTGCATTTGAGGACGTGGATTTATTGTGCTCGATAAAATTCCTTTCGTTGGAAATTCAGCAGAGAGATTGCTCACTAATTGCATTGTCACTGACAGGTGACATGGCATTTTTAAACATCAGTTTCATTTCGTGATTGTGACGAAAGCTGTTATGCCAATACCATCGTGTACGTTCGAGATTTTGCAGCAGTACAGTGCTCACATTCTACTTTACCATGTCAATGTGTTTCATTAGGCAATTGACGAAGGTTTAGTTAAATCCAAATTGTTTAGCGAGATTAACACAGCTGTCGTGCAAATGACAAACTCTTTTAGTAATTGATTGATTGCATAAAAAGATTTCCATCATCATCATGACCACTCACACCGCTCACACCTCAAGATGAAATTTTTTGATAGGATTCGCCACAGGCGAGTTGTGAAACGGTAAGCCGCAAGATATTAGGGTACTTACCAAAAGAAGGAAGAGATAAGAGCTGTACTTGTAAATGAGACAAGGGTGTATCAGCCACCAACGGCTGAGTTTAACGGATTCCTGCATTGAGTTAAGTTCAATATAGTTTTTGAATTCAAAGTCTTTAGAGAATCGACGAATCATCATAGTATGTCATTAGCTCCAGAAAAAAAAAAAACTACAAGGGACAGCCCTATGGGGTTGTACGCAATGATGACGTAGGACTGCGTGGTCTTATGTAATAAATCTTATTTGTTAACTGCAGCAGGAGCTTGTATTTTGTGTAGGAATAGAAATTTGAGCGGGGTTCTCTCTGTTTTTACTTTTTAGTATGACGCGTTTGACATAGATGGCCCACAACAACTCACGAAGAGCTACTGATTCCGATCAATAGCGGTTTGGCTTCTTCCTCTTTCTATGGATGCTCATGTGGGCTGCAGCTCGCTGTTTGCAGGTAGCTTTTCGTTGTGTACTGGAGAACACCACCACTCACCACGCGGTGATTGAATAAACACCGTTTGGTGAGACCGGATGTAATTCAACTTTGAAATCTGTGATTGGGAAATTGCTTTTCGCAGGCAATCGGTGATAATTTAAATTATCATAGCAACAGTTGCACATTCGTTAAATTTTCAGTGGAAAAATTTTGAAAAATGATAAAGTCTTAAATTTAACAGACGCGTAAAAATATTTCTGATCGATTGGTGATAAAATTATTGAAAATGATCCAGGGGCAGCTGAGTTATTAACATGCAAAATCTTTCATAATTTCGTTACATGTTCCATTTTCGGTTTTCACTATGTTTACCCCCATTAGCCCTACGTCAAAAAAGTTGTAACAGTGTAGACAAATACGGTCAGAATATATGCATCGAGGAACTCATGTTGGCATAGGGCATCCATGTTACCAGTTTTTGCCTGCACTCATTTAAATCACATAGGCCTGGTACAAAACAGGGGAAAATTTCAAGTAGCGCCATAACTGGTGCACTTCCCCTACTACGATTGTAGATCGACAGAAACATGTAGGTGTTCGACAGACGCGCGTACTTGACATTTAATGATTTCACATTTTTTTTCATGTTACACAGCGGGGAAACTGGTGTTTCCATTCTGCTACTGCAGAGCTGAATTTGCATATTTATTGCATGCATGCTTTTAAGCTGGGTTTAAACAGGGCAAGTCAATTGATCAAGTCAGTTGAATTCAACTGACTTGAACGCGAATTGAACGTGTAAACCATGCCATTCAACTGACTTGATCAACTCACTTGAATTGAAAAAAGTTGAACCAGGCTCAACTTTGCAAGCCAATTGAATTCAACTGAGTTGATCATTTGACTTGCCTAGTCTAAACCCAGCATTACGGTTTCTCGAAACTTCAGTCATTGAAGAGGGAATGGAGACTCAATGGTAGGTATAGTTCAACTGCAACGAAACATCCCACAGCAACCGGAACTGAAGTTGGCTTTCCTGTGTTTTTATTCCTATGCAATATAGGTGCTTTATCGCAACGAACTAAATTCAGTCTGAAATGAATCTCGGAAATCACATGGAAGCATCACGAGGTTTGTGTAAACTGCTTGTTTCTGATGCACCTGTAAAATTACACTTCCACGCGTTCGCAAGTTGTATTATTTACCTCAGCAACCCTGAACACATCACAGGTAGCCAACTTAGCCAACATATGAAAAATTGTAACATATATTTTTAAGATCTGTAACCAACCGTGCGTGCTTCTTGTGGTACGTGCACGAGGGAAGAATAAATCAAGAATAACATGTAAAAAGGGCGCTTTTCTCGCCATCCTACGCCCGCGCACGCACACCAACAACATCATCGTTGATGTTGTTTGTTTTCCGTGGGCGACCGTGGTGAGAAAATGGCCTACAATGGTTTGTTAACAAAAAACTTGTATGCCCTTTTCACATGTTGTTCTTGAAATGTGGTATATGAACTCAGTAGACTGGAATGGCAGCTTCCACTATGTGTCGCTTTTACTTCTCCACACGAATGAAAGTCAGATGAATGAAACCCTAAGAAGATTATCCCTCTCCTCACCCCCCCTCTAAAAAGTAATAACTTTCATCAATGCTTATCCTTTGAATTTTGTTTACATCATTCTTTTCCCCCGAAAAGTTTACCCAACACTTTTCAAAGTAATCAATTGCTGTTAAAGCCAACAAACTTGTTTTGAATTTGTGCTAATACTTTTGCAGTTCAACCCGTGTCGGCTCCAAAAAAAGCGACAGACAGACAAAGCTGAAACATGAGACGAATAAAAGTTATTTCCCCACACCAGAAAGAAGGATTTTCAGAAAGTTTCCCCCATACTGGGTGATTTCTTTCGAGACGCGATACATTTTCTTCCAGGGATCGAATCATTCCAATCAAACTTGCATACATTCCCCTTGTTGAATGCATTCAATTTCGAGCTAAACTAATCAACAAACTGTTTCGATGCTGTTTCATTCGAGGAAAAAAAAATAGTTCAATTTCCGACGGAACGGAAATGCCATCGACATTGTTACCACTCAGAGCTTTTCTTTTCCAGCGAACAGAACTGGAAAAGATCGCGAATGAAAACTTTTAGGTACACTCGAATTTGTGTTTTTTTTTTGTTCTCGCTTGGCACTTCTGTTTTTCCGTTCATCGGAAAAGTTTCCATTCATATTTCCTGTTGGAACTTCGTGAAAAATGTTCAATAGTAAGGCACGGCAGCAGTACTTAGCGTGCGGGGGTGGATACAACAGAAGATGAAGAAGAAAAACTGCCAAAGGACACGGTTTTATTGTGGAGAGTTGTTCCCTACTTTATTCAATACTGTTTTTCTTTTTTTTCGTTCTGCAGCATTTCGCACGCGAAGCAGTAGCTTGTGTTGAAAAATTGTAATTCCGAGAGAAAAGTTGAAAACCTTTTTTTTTGTGTGCTGGGACGTAGGCTACTTTGTTTCGGTGAGTTTATTTTTTTCTCGCCTGAGTTCATGGCCAATTGGAGAAGCTCTGGAAAGTGCTAATAGGGGTAATAATGATTCGTTTGTTTCATTAAATAATGGGCTCCATTGTGCGATAAATATTTCTGCTTTGGAGATCGCTGTCAACTTGGACATCTATCATTCTCGTATTTATATAATTTGATCACCCCCAGGGCTATCGTGAAAGATTTTCATCCTGAGCGACAAGAAGTTTACAGAAAATAAGTTTGGCAAGGGGTAATCAACTCTGCACACTGTGCTGAAACACATCACGGCACACTGATCGGCACGTTAGGACAGACTTTGACAAGTAAGACACAACATATAATATACAACGCCATCACTGTTTTTGCTGATGTTTTTCCAATCGTTGCTAAGGTTTCGTACTTTGTTGACACTCGTCTATCTTCACTTCAGGATGAAATTAACAAATCCATCGTACTAGACGATCAGATTCCGGATTAGACGACAAACATATACTTTGCTCGAATCTGCTCAGCAGTCAGTACTTCGTCCAATTCCCTGTAAGAGTCGTTAAAGTATGGTGATAAATACCAGCGATAAGATCATCACCTGCAACAGCAATAACTAGGTCACTCTCCAAGGGGTGGTCACTCTACACACTTATTTTCAGCAACTTTTTTCTCGGTGTGCCTCACGTGTGCCGCAGCTGTGCCAGCAGTGCCGAGAATATGTTTGGCAACCCTGTTAATTTAACAGTTTTGAAAAACAAAACATCAAGCAGTGGAACCTGTCGTGTCTTTTCGGATATTTCGCATCTCTGAAGTAAACAACAACTCATTGATCTTGCTTCACTAAAGCCAATCACAAGACTGTATTTTATTTTTATTTCTCTGTTTCTCTCCTGTTATACAATCGTTCTCATCCCACCTTCCTCTCCCTCTATTACTTCTTTGTCGACTTCTCACTCTCTCTACTTCTCTCCCTCTTATTATTCAGTTATTTCAAAACCCTTTTCAATCCCGTTATGATTTTTCAGAGTTTTTCTCAGTAACCCTCTCATCTTTCTTTACGAGCTTCTCGAATTCCATCATATTTTTCTTGCTATCCCTCTTGATCCCTACATCTTCCCCTGCCTCTACTCTTCATTCAAAAATATTGTACAAATACATGTCAGTTAGTTTTGCTGGTTTTTTTACCTTTCTTTTTGGTCGTACGATATCACTCCCTGCCGCTGAAATCGAGTCGCTCGATTGTATTCCCGAAGTACCTTCACTCCTGGCATTCGTCGTAGCATCCGTTACCCTGTGAAATAAAAGGACATAAATTAACATAATGTTTCAGCTTCCGCGGAAGGGATATTGTAACTAACGATGGGGATATGGTTAACGAAGCCGAGTCGCCCGATTGTGATCGCGAAGCACCTTCATTCTTGGCATTTGTCTTTGAAGACAATAGACCTCCGTCGTCCTGTGCGTTGTCGTTTCCTGCATTTATTTCCTCACTGCACTCTACTTCCAATTCAAGTGGGATCCTTTTAACGTCTTGTACGTTGCGAGAAAGTTGTACTCCATCATTACCTCGAACAACCACCTTTGCTCCTTGCCTTGTCAGCACCGTGTATTTCTCACTGGAAAATGATGGATCTGTTTTTGTAAGTTGAGCGATGGCAACAACGACTTTGTCACCCACGGCAATGTCACTTTCCTTGGCCCCTCTATGTTTATCAGCGTACTGCTTGCTCACCAGCTTAGAGTAGGTGTCGTTCTCCTGTAGGTCGTTCCTATCTATTACAGTTTCGGAGTCCCACAGACTGGGAAACGTGCCACGGTATCGCCAACCCACCAGCAGCTCAAATGGCGTGACTCCCAGTCGCGAATGTTGTTTTCGTGTGTTGTGTACGTGTATGTAATTCTCTAACGCTGCTTTCCAGCTTGTCTTTTCTGCCTTCGCTGCAGCCAGAGCTTTGATCACGCCCTGGTTCTGCCGTTCAACTGCACCGTTTGATTGAGCACTGAGTGGAATTGCCTTATGTACTCGCACTCCTTTTGCCTCCCAATAATCTATGAATTCCGTACTCTGAAACGGCGGGCCGTTGTCACTTTGGAGTACTAAGGGAAGTCCCCAAACTGCAAAAATCTTACACAGAACCACATTTGTGTTCCTGGCATCCGTGTGTTTCATCTTTACAACGTGTAGGTATCGCGAATATGTATCAACGCACATCAGCAGATGGCCTGAGCCACAACCTTGGATGAATAAGAAATCGATTTGGAGGATTTCCCAAGGCCCGTCTGGAAGTAGGCGGTTACTCAGTGGCACCGGCGGGTTTTTTCTCGAAATCGATAGACATGTTTCACATCTCATCACGTAATTCTCAGCCTCCTTCGCCATGTTGGGCCACCAGAAGAACTCGCGAAGGATTCGTTTAGTCGCTCCACATCCTAGGTGTCCCTGGTGAGCTGCTTCCAAAGCCCGTCCTCTTAGACTCGTTGGTAAAACAATAAGATGATCTTTGAAAACCAGAGGATCCATTCTTCTCAGATAGGTACTTAGATTGAGATTCGTAACGCCGGAGTCTTCGGGGCCAACTTCCCGACTCGATTCCCATTCTCACATCGCAAAGATCGTCGTCGGTCTCTGATGCTTTCTGTATCTCTGACCATGAAATGCTCATGTTCCCTGCATCCAAAGCATACAACAAGTGCTTATCATTGTCTTCGTCGAAGGGATCATCCACCTGCGATTTGTTGATAAGACGAGACAAAGCGTCGGCTACGTTGAGATGTCCTGGAATCCTTTCTATTCGAAATTGGTAGGGCAGGAGCCGTAGTGCCCAAGCCTCGGCACGGGTAATTGCTCTCCTACTCATTCTGTGCTGTCCACCAAAGATAAACTCGTTAGCCTCCGAATCAGTTCTTATTGTGAACTGTTTGCTGGTGAGATAGTACATAAAGCGTTCCACTTCCCATACGATTGCTACACAGCAAAAAAATAATTTTGATATCACGTCAAAGTGGATGCACTACAATCATGTCAAAAATATGGTGTAATATTACTTGCTAAAAAGGACAAAATTATCGTTAATACAATGCATGAACTGACATTACGCTGCTTTTACTGCATTTGTTTATTTATGTGGTCATAAAAATTACATGAAATTTTCGACATGATTGTAGTGCATCCACTTTGATGTGATATCAAAATTATTTTTTTGCTGTGTAGAGCTTCCCTCTGGGTCTGTGGATACCTTTGCTTGGCTACAGTAAGGGCTTTGGATGCGCACGCTATTATACGCGGATCTCCTGAGCGACTGAATTGGACGAGAATCGCACCTATACCAACCGATGATGCATCTACATAAAGCTCTGTTTCTTCTCGATGGTCGAAATATCCCAGCTTAACGACTGATGCCAACGCTTCTTTCTTTAGATACGTAAACTCTTCTTCTTCCTCTTGCGTCCAATAGAACACCTCAGATTTTGTAAGTGATCTTAGTTTTTCGGTCTTCTCTGCTCTGTTCACAATGAATCGCTCCGTGAAGTTGATCAGGCCTAGGAAGCTTTTTACTTCCGGTCTACGGAAACTTTCAATGGTCTTCCGTTTTTCATCGTCTATGCTCCACCCATTATTGGATAATCGAAATCCAATAAACTTCACGCACTGCTTCCCGAACACGCATTTCGCTGTATTTAGCACCACGTTATGTTCGCGCAATCTACTAAGGACGATTTCTAGGTTTTTGTCGTGTTCCGCTTTGTCTTTCCCGAATACCAGAATATCTTCCAAGTAATTGACCACTCCTGGACAGTCTGCAAGGACTACAGTCTGCAAGATCTCTTGGAAAATGTCAGGTGAATTGCACAATCCAAAGGGAAGCCGTTTAAATCGGTAAGTTGCATCTCCCGCAAAGAAGTTAGTTAAGTGTCTACAATCGTTGTGCAATTCCACGTGAAAAAACGCGCTTGATAAATCGATCGTGGAGAACCATGTAGCTCCATGTAAAACCGATACTATAGCCTCTAGAGTAGGCATTTTGAAAGGCGATCTTATAATACATTTATTTGGACCTCTCAAGTCGACAACTAATCTTATATCGCATTTTCCTTTTGGTACAACCAAGAGGGATGAACAGAAGGACTTGTCCATGTCGCTTGAAATTCTTTCGATTATGTCGGAGGTTAGCAGCTCGCTGAGTCTACGGCTGGTTTCCTCCTTGAACGCTGGAGGTATGTTGGTGTAGACGTGTCTTGACGGAGGCATACTCTTATCGTACGCCAGCAACACTGGAGGTACGTTGAATTTGGGAAACCGCTCCGGTGTGCTGATACCGCACATATCGCCTAGCAGCTTGAGAGATTTGCCTTCAAAAGCAGGTTCCTCAATTGGTACGTTTAAGCCCATCTTTAGCAGGCTGTATCTTAACGCTGTACTTCTGCCTAGAAGAGGTTTAGCGTCTTGGATAACATAAAATTTTTCCAATAGTCTTGGACGGTCTGGGGTGACGAATAACTCTGCAACAAATGTAGCAGATACCGGAATCGCAACCGGAGATGCATATGCTTTTAAAAGTCTATCCGTTCCTTTATTAAAACTGAATATAGGGCTCTTAAGTGGGTCGTTATTCATTAACTCTTCAAGAACCTCCATACCAACCGTATTCACATCAGCCCCAGAATCTATCATAAACGTTACCCGTACTCCAGCAACATGACCAATTATGTTACCAGCACTGTTGTCCAACTTGCGATGAAAGTTCATTGAATTCATCATGAGCACGTCACGCACCCCACTTTCTGCAATGCCGGCCAGAGAACACCTGTAAAAGCTGGGGCGCTGTCGATTGTAGGAAAGCAAACACCGGTGAAGATTCTACCTCCGAACATGGTCCGAGTGATCATCGAAGTGGTGGAATCAAACATGGTAAACGACCACTCATAAAACTACTACTGGACGCCGATCCCCTTACGACCTTCTGTGTGGCTCGGATTCCATAATCAATTCGTAACTCATAGATTTCGAAAAACTGCGTTCGGATCAGTTCTACAAGGATTATTGCAAACATCGCGATGTTAAAATGCTTACCGAACTGCTCCAATCGCTGGAAAACACCGGTCACTTTACGCTTCGCCGGGACTTCTTCTCCGCCAAGTCTATACATATTCAATTTCAAGCGCTGGGTTACCAGGGTCGTGTCCGAGAGCTAAATCTATCCTTCAACCAACCCACCGATGTCGACTTTCAGGAGCTCACCTTCAACCCCTGACCAATCAACAACACCTCCTTCGGCTGTGAATTCAGTTCCGTCAAGAATCTCCCCACCCCAAATCGATTTACCAACGTCTTCAACGCCTTCACTTCCTTGTTCAGGGTCTTGCTGTCCCCACTAAACAACTCACTAATCACATTCCGGATCGGTATTATAACCAGTAGAAGCCACATTCATGGTCATCTTTTCAATCAGCTTCCGGAACGATGCCATCCCCTTCGCAATTTCGATCAAAATGTTCTAAAACACCAAAGCCTTCCGCACCAGATCCTTGAACAGTTCGATCGTCTTGAGTGGGGGTTCTCCGACATCGAAGTCTTCCGGTAGCCACTCCAGCACCATCCGGAAGGATTCCAGATTACAGTTGTACTTGGCAACGTTAATCGCCTTGATGACCTCGCTCATCCCGCAAGCATACCGCGTTTACTTTTGACCGGTTTTTAGCTAGTGTTTTGAAAATATGTGCGCTGTGAGGAATCTATGGCCAAACTTCGCCGGAAATTCACGGTTGAAGCTATGAAACCGAAAATTGGATTGTGTCAACAACAATGATTACCATTTTGACACATGCACAGAGCAGGCGCAGATGTAGTACAGTGTTGCCAGTAACAGTAAATAACATGAAAATTTCTAAGTATGGGTGCCAATGAATCTGCCCAGGTGTGCCCATCTGTATTTTTGGCACACTGTGCGGAGTGACCAACCCCTTGTCACCCACTTTTGCAACCAACACTTGCTTGGCGGTTCCGGTAGCGACAATATTTGTAATCACGGTTCCAATGGGTCAATGCCATAGGGTAGCCAGATATATAGAGTCATACAAATCAAGCGAGCGATTTCCTGAACCACCGGTCGCGCACCCTATTAAATAATCAGGATTGTTCCAATAAATATTATGATACCCTATTGTGCATTCTTTGACAATTTATTAGAAAGGCTTCCTATAAAAAATAAGTTTTGGATTTCACTTAACAATAGGTTAGAGAACTATTTCGGCCTAATCGAACATTTTGGGCCTATCGAGCAGGAAGCTTCAAATATATCCATGATTTCAGGGTTAACAAGTCAATTATGCATTTGGTACGATACTTTGGTTAATGAGCTACCGAATGAAGTCAATGAGAACGCGTGATATGAAGGTTTGCACCAATTATTCCCAAAAAACAAAAGAAGCGCTCCGACCTAATCAATTTTTATCTTCATCCGATAGACCGAAGTGAATTCATTGGCGTTTTAATGGCGTTTCAATACGTTAGGCCGAGTTTAGAAGCCGTAGGCCGAGTTTGGCGTCAAGAAGCACTGTTAGACTTTTGACAATATCTCAACGATTGGCTTCTCTTTATCAAATCTTACGGTACGTACGAAAAGGTAAATAAATTTGGAATCCATCAGTAATAATAACATTCCGTTTGGTGCCAAACTGCGATAGATTAAGAAAGACTAAGTGCGGGTTGTGCTTAATAGGTCGGAAATGGTGTAGTTAACCCTATACACTTTAACCTCAACCCTTTCCTTTGGCATACAATAGAATCGCATTCAACACCTCGTAATTGTTCGCCTCGAGTGAAATTCCCACTAATCTCTAGCTAGACTTCCTTCGCTTGCAGCCGATCAATCAATTGCACCGCCCCCTTATAATCATCACATGAACGAAGAACCACGACCAGCTTGCCGGAATCCAACAGAAACTCGAACTATGTCATAATGTACTCGTGGTTGACGCGCGTTTCCGGATTTATGAGGATCCGACGAAGTTGGGCTTTGAAACCGGCTTCCATCAGGGCTGTAATCAGTGTTTTGTTGGTGTTAAATGGTCCGAATCTTAGAACAGATTTGGTTTACTTTGCCCAGTTTGCTTATTCGGGTGGAATTTCCGTACTGCAGCAGTGATTTTAGGTTGAATACGTCAATTCATTACGCTCCTTTTTCTTGCACAATCACAAACAAACAATCACAAAAGTCATTGAAACTTCAGGGTTGCCAACCTCATGGGATACTTGATTGGCACGCTTTGGCACAGCGTTTGGCACAGCTTTCGGTACCAGTAAAACATTCGGCACAGATTGAGGTGTGCAGAATAGATTACCCCCTAAAGTTTAATCAATGTGGTGTCTTGAGAGAAGTTTTTAGTTGAAAAAAGGCGCATCAGATCAATTCCCTATTATCAATTCTAGATAGAAACGGTAGAATCGGTCTGCGACAAAAAAAAAGCAGTGGAACCCGAAAAAAGACGGTGATCCAGAGGCACCTTGGTTAAACTGATTCGACCGGAGGATCCCCTCGTGAAAGCGATAAAGTTTCGCTGAGCGCTGCAGATAATCGGCAAAACAGCATCGAAACGCCTCTGCTGGTATTCGAAATCTTCAGCCACTGGGGGAAATGTACTGCAATCATTGGAACGCTCTCACGCTATCAGCCACGGGAGAAGCTGTTATTGATCATTTTAGCGATTGCCGGTGTTGGTATCGGCGGTGGTCCGGATGTGTGAACGCTGGCTCAATCATTGGGATGCGTGCTAAGGGGAAGTCAATGACGGGTCTTATCGGACATTCACGGTAATGGGTTAAAAAGATGTCGACAATGATTAAATCAAATTTTAACACATGTGTACATGCGTATATATATTACAGTGTTGCCAGTAATTTTTAATAACATTAATATTTCAAACCATGGGTGCCAAACAGTGCCAATGAGTGTGCCCAATTAGTGCTTTGGCATACTGAACGGAGTGACTTACCCCTTGGGCCACATGCAAGTTTGCGGTAGTGACATTTTTGGAACTCGAGGACCTTTGGAAGCCGATAGCAAATCCTGATGGAATTTTCCGCCAATAGACGTACGGAAGGATAGGTTCGGGCTAAAATAATCCTTCTACTTGATCCAATCAATTATGTCCACGTGAAGGGTGCAAAAACGGCACGTGAGTGTTGAGCGAAACTGGAAGAGGCGTTTAAAGATACCGGTCCAACCCGGCGAGTAGGACTCTTGTGGAAGCTAATCACAACCACGTTACCTGCGTGCGACAAAGTAAGTTACCCAGATCATTACAATCGCTCACCAGCTTCGTGACGTAGGATTTGAAATTACGGAAGAATGGGTTGGAACGTTGCTATTAGCAGGACTTCCGGAGGAGTACAAACCCATGATAATGGCATTGGAAAGCTCCGGAACTGCGATTACTGGAGACAGCATCATCACCAAATTACTACAAGAAGTGCAAGCGACAACCGCCAGAACAGCGTTTTTTGGGAAAAGGTTCCCTCAACCGAGGAAGAAGCAAAGCGTATATGTCAGCACAGCAGCCTAAAGGACCCAAATGTAAGTTTGGACATATCGCAAAAGATTGCCAAGTTAACCGAGGATAAGCGTTTAATGCCGTGTTGTCTACGAACCATGGTGCGGATAGAGATGCTTGGTATTTTATAGCAGCAAACAAAGTGGCGATGAATGCCGTTGTGAGTGGCCTGGTCAAGCTGGATGCTAAGAATACGTGTTCTTATATAAACATCTTATTTGTTAACTGCAGCAGGAGTTTGTGTTTTGTGTAGGAATAGGAATTTGAGCGGAGTTATCTCTGTTTATACTCTTTAGTATGACGCGCTTGACATAGATGGCGCACAGCGACTCACGAAGAACTACTGATTCCGATCAATAGCTGTGAGGCTTCTTCCTCCTTCTATGGATGCTCATGTGGGCTGCATCTCGCTGCTTGCAGGCAGCCTTTCGTTGTGTACTGGAGAACACCAGCACTCACCACGCGGTGATTGAATAAACACCGTTTGGTGAGACCGGATTGAATTCAACTTTGAAATCTGTGTTAGGGAAATCGCTTTTAGCAGGCAATCGGTAATAATTTAAATTATCATAGCAACAGTTGCACATTCGAGAAAATTTTCAATAGCGAGATTTCGAAAATTAATATAGTCTTATATTCTGCAGATGCGTAGAAATATTTCTGATCGATTGGTGATAAAATTATTAAAATTGGTCCAGGGGCAGCTGAGTTATTGACGTTCAAAATCTCTCATAATTTTGTTACATGTTCCATTTTCGGTTTTCACAAACTCCTCATATAGAAATCACAGACGTAGTCCTACGTCAAAATGAAATATATCCCAACAAAAGTCAGCAGCAACGTCACTGGCATGCACGTCAAGCGGTATTGCAATGTGGCACAGGAGAATGGGTCACCTGAACATATTGGCAGTTTAAAGCAACCGAAGGAAGGGTGGTCTGGCTTCTAGGATCCAATTCGGTTAAACGACGTGCGAAAACTGTGTCATATGTGCGAATCCCGTCTACCCTTTCCTAAGAAGGGGCATCGTGCTGGTCAAGCGCTGGAGGTCGTACATTCAGACATTTGCGGTCCAATGGTGGAGACGTCTTTGGGCGAAAGTCGGTACTATGTGTCCTTTACCGACGACGTGACGAGGCGAATTTCCGTTTATTTTTTGGAGAACAAAACCGAGGCTGAAGTACTGTGAGCATTCAACTACCACCAAAGTCTGGCGAAGTCTGAAGATTCTTCGAACGGATAATGGTAAAGAATATATTAACAAGCCTTTTCAAAACTGCTTGAAGGAATTGGGCATCTGGCACAGGAAGTCAACGGAATACACCCCAGAGCAGAACGGTTTAGCCGAGCGGGTAAACCGTACCATTGTCGAGCGAGCTCTATGGAATTCTGGGCTGAAGCGGTAGCAGCAGCAACATCCCAAGTGACAATTTAAGCTGAACATTAAGAACAGAAGCTGATTACTGGTTGATTTAAGGTGTACAAATCTGATTAACATCAGGCTGAATGTATAGCTGATTAGTAGTGCATGAAGCGAATTGTATCCCCATAATCCAACTTCAATAAGTTAGCTGATCCAACGATTGAACAAGGCTTATTTAAGCTTAAAACAACTCCACAAATCAGCAATGCGTTACACATATTTTGACAGCTTGATTTGTTAAATGTCGTCAGTGTCTGTGTCACTCGTTGCATTTCCGGCATTTTAGTTCTACTAAATTCAATCTTTCTAATAACAAGCAGTGGCAGCAGTAGAGACAAGGAAAAGGAGATTTTTAGGAATAGCTACAGGTAGATGTGGGCTGTGACGATGATCTCCTTAGTAAAGAATTTAAAAAAAAATGTGACGACGTCGGAAGTATACATTTGTAATCCTGTGTTTTGTCTGTTATATTGCAGTGAAGTTTCAGACTGCATTCCAAAAAAAAAACTCAATTATGGCACTAAAATAGCATCCAAATGGCCATCGTAATCAATCACGCACTTGTGTCCACATTGTGGTAACTGCACTTGAAAATGAGAGGAAATTTTCACTGTTATTCAACTTAAATTTGACGTGCTTCAAGTTAATGCTCATACCTTTTGCCACACATATGCTTAAATGGTCCAGTAGGTATTGTAGACGCTTGTGAATCAGCGACTGCCGGTTCGAATCCCGAAATGCAAAGGTAATATTTAGACTTATATTAACAATACAAATATGTACATCCAATAAGTCAGCAACAAGTTAAAGCAGTTTCATATAAATGCATAAGATATGAAGCGGTCTTCCAATATTATTTTTGAAATAAAACTAGAGGGCTGAACAAGGGTTAAAAAAGACTGTTATTTAATGCCTTAAAAAGCTTAAAATGTTTATTACTTTTTGGCTGATTAAAATCACCAGATTTAGATGTTTAAAAGCTGAACAAAGGTTAACATAGTCTATATACAGCAATTATTCAATCTAAGGCTGAATTAAAATCGATTAAACAACACTTTTTAAGCATCAAATTGTTACCTGTGATACTTGGTCAACCGTTCCCCCGCCAAAAGGCACAAGCAAACGCCGGAGGAGGGTTGGAAAGGTCTTGAACCGGATTTATCCCACATCCGTGTGTTTGGTACTAAGGTCATGGCACATATTCCCAAACAAAAACGGCGTAAATGGGATGCAAGTCAAGGGAATCGATTCTTGTGGCTTTCGATGAGGACACAAAGGCATACCGCGTTACGATACCCTCACTAGGAAGATTTACAAGAGCCGAGATGTTATCTTAATCAGCAAACTATCCCACGAACCGTCTGCCCCAGTATCAGTGGCAGCTAAGAAGCCAACGCAGTTGCGTACTTTCGTGAGCTTGGACTTCGAAGAAGCACCGGCTGATGTCATCGTAGTTGATTCATTCGCCGGATCATCAAGAGGAGCATCCGATTACCTACTTCTCGCAAGCCGAAACTAGCAAAGGCGATGTTTTAGACGATGTAGCTGACCATCAATGCGCTCCACCCGCGATAATCTTTACATCCACCCGAGTCACAGGTGTTGAGGTGCAGCTGCAGAGAGCGCGTGTTACCAGGCAAGTACAACGATTATTCTCTTCCGGGAAAAGGCCTATCTTCCTGTAAATTGACATCGAACCGGAACAGCATCAATCGCATCAGGGCCTGACGATGAGCAAATGTCTCGCTAGCAAGGGAGCAAGTGACCCCGCAAAGAGGCATTGCAATCCGAAGACACCAACCTCTGGAAAACTGCTATGATCGAAGAATATCAAGCGTTAGTGAGGAACAATACGTGGGACTTCGTCGATTTGCCACCCGGGGCACGAAACAGGTTACGCATCGTGCGCTGCTAACCGTTGCCGCGCGTAATGATTGGACTGTGAAGCATGGGGATGTCAAGACAGCGTACCTAAACGGAGAGCTGGATGAAGTCATCTATATGCGCCAACCAGAGGGTTTCTAGGCCGGAAACGAGGGCACCATATGTCGGTTGAGAAGAAGCCTATACAGTCAGCGCAGGTGTGGAATAAAAAGGAAGACTCAGTCTTTAAAGCAATGTAGTTTGTCCAGATCCATGCCTGCACATACGGAAGACAGGAGGAGCATTCACGTACATTCTGATTTACGTAGATGACATGATCATCGTAGCGCAGCCCGAGGAAGAAATCCGCTCCATTCTGGAGAACCTGCAGCAGCAGTTCGCAGTTACCAACCTGGGAGATCTACGCCATTTCTCCGGAATGAAAGTCGAACGTGGTCAACATGAGTTCAAATTGAACCAGCAGGCATACATGAACAAGCTAGTCAAAAGGTTCAGCTAAGAAAATGCCAAACCAGCGAAAGTTCCCATCGATCCATGCTATTTACAGCTGAAGGAGGAAGAGGAGCAAGACCAGCTTTCGAATAACAGCTTTAATCGGAGGCTTACTTTACGGGGCCTTCCCACACGTCCGAATATTGCAGTCCAAACCAACAAGACTGGAATGAAGCTAAGCGGGTGTTAGGATATCTGGCAACTAGCAGTCACCACAAGTTGGCCATTGGATCCAACAGCGATGGTTTATCTAAAGGGTGATACGGTCAAAATTTGGTCAAGGGAAAACGCGTGTAAATCGGTGAAATCGTTTATTTAAAAAATCAAATTAAATTTCTTTTTCAAGTTCAATTAGTATAAAATTCAGGAAAAATATTCAGTTAGGCTTCCGCTTTTCCAAATCCGAATTGCCGGGCCTTACGCTTGACCCCTGCCATCAGATTTTGTACAGCCATCTTGTCCACCTTCTTCGCCGCAGAAAGCCAGTTTGCCTTGAACTGCTGCTCGCCCTTAGCAGTTTTTTTGGTCTTCTTTAGGTTCCGCTTGACAATAGCCCAGTATTTCTCAATTGGGCGGAGCTCTGGCGTGTTGGGAGGGTTCTTGTCCTTGGAAACCACCTGCACGTTGTTGGCGGCGTACCACTCCATGGCCTTTTTACCGTAATGGCAAGATGCCAAATCCGGCCAAAACAGTACGGAACAACCGTGTTTCTTCAGGAAAGGCAGCAGACGTTTATTCAAACACTCTTTCACGTAAATTTCTTGGTTGACAGTCCCGGAAGCTATGAAAATGCTGCTTTTCAAGCCACAGGTACAGATTGCTTGCCAAACCAGATATTTCTTTGTGAACTTTGACAGTTTCATGTGCTTGAAAACATCTGCTACCTTTCCCCTTCCTTTTGCCGTATAAAACTCCTGTCCCGGAAGCTGCTTGTAGTCGGCTTTGACGTAGGTTTCGTCGTCCATTACCACGCAGTCAAACTTCGTCAGCATCGTCGTGTACAGCCTCCGGGATCGCGCTTTGGCCGTCGTATTTTGTTTATCATCGCGATTTGGAGTCACTACCCTCTTGTAAGTCGATAGTCCGGCTCGTTTTTTGGCTCGATGCACGGTTGTAGACGATACACCCAGCTTATTTGCGGCATCTCGGAGAGAGAGGTTAGGGTTTCGCTTGAAACTACCGGCAACTCTCTTTTTCGTCTCAGCGGCTTCCGGTTTTCGATTTCCCCCCGATCCAGACTTCCTGGCTGTCGACAAACGTTCCCCAAACACTTTAATTACATTTGTAACGGTTGATTTGGCAACTTTTAGCGATTTTGCCAACTTTACGTCCGAGTAGCTCGGATTTTCGCGATGCGCGAGCAAAATTTTGATACGCTGCTCTTCTTGCTTGGACGGCATTTTGGCAACTGAAGAGTGAATTCCAAAATCAAAATAGGAGCAACATTCTACACACACACACCTTCAAAATGAGGGGTGTTCAGGTTTTTTAAATGCAAAATTGAAAGAAATACGTCAAGTTGATATTGACCAAATTTTGACCGTATCACCCTTTATGTACGCCGACGCGGATTGGGCAGGAGACCAGCGAGACCGGAAATCTAATAGCGAATTCGTTTATTATTCAGTTCCAACCTGGATCGGGTATCAAGATTGGGTCTGCTTGTTTTCTGACAAACGTCAGTTTGCTCGTTTGTTTTTTAAACCTAGCTCAGGTTGAGGTTAACACCTACAAAAAGTTCGGTTTCGCACTGGGTTGGAACTGGTGTTAACCCCGATAATAAACTAATTCGCTATAAATATGGCCATTCAATCCTGTTTGGAGGAGGCATAAACTAATTATGTCAAAAGGGATCCACCTGGATAGCTTTGCCCTAGTCTCAAAGCTCTAGTATGCATGGGTGAAGCGCTAAGATCTTTGTCCATCAAAAGTAGATTCTTTCCCAGTGTGCAGCGCAGTCAAATAGCTTTGAATGTTCAACAGATTTCGAAGGATCTGGTAAAACATTTTATGGCCGTGATCGAGATTATGAAGGTTACGTTAGTGACCGTGTGCACGCAAACAAGAGGGTTGCCTTTGAGCTATTTTCGTTGGAGTATCGAGTGTACATTCCCAGTCGCGACGTCGAAATCGAGGGTATTGTCACTCGTGATGATTTCATAAAAGGTGGGGTTGGTGTCTTCAAAAACCGTTGCCTCCTGGAAATTGCAATACTAGACTGCAGTCAAATACATTCAATCCGTCGGAACGAAGAAGACCTACTCGCTGTCGAACTCGTTTCGTGTGACCTTCGCCGGGTCCTTATTGTATGGAAACTCCGCATGCTCTCGCTGACTGTTCAAGGTACAAACGGCAGTGAGAAAAACTCCAGTGGCCTTTGAAGGCTCGGCAATACTCAGTGTTTCTTCGCTGAAATCCTACGATCTATTCCACATATGGGCCTAAATTTGTTGACTTTCTTTAACATATAGTATCATTGTGCCTGCCACATAATATACACATACAGTGCTAGTATAGTCTTAGAAAGCTCTCAAATAGCATCTGTTAAAATGCTCAAACAATTTTAGTACAAACGCAAACTTTTAGTTGCCACGTAAAAGCCACGTAGAAGAAAATCATCATAAAATTAATAGTCCGTATAAAACTTCCAACCTGATAAACACAATCTATTCCAAGCACCAACTAGTTGAACAAAAGAGTGCATTAATTCCACAATATCCACTCCGACCCCTGTATCATGGCAACTTGCTGGTCATGAATAATTCATTCGCGGAAAACTTTGCCAAACCCGAGGGCTTCTAGATTCGAGCGCACGCAAACTACCCCCACAATTTGCTCCTCTTATGGGGTGTTTACACTTATGCCATTTCACTAGCGCTAATGAGCCAGCTGCTAGCAAAAACAGGGCATCAGCGTCTACCAGCATGAGATTTCAGGAGCAACTGAAATTCGTGCTAGTTGGCTAGTACACTAGCGCTAGCAAATCCGCACAGATGTAAACACCCCATTAGCAACCACACCACCGCAAACGCTTGCTTCGACTACAAAAAAAAAAACAAAATGGAATGGAAAATAAAAACCGGAGCTAGTTCTTCATTTGGTCAGACTTGAATCAATCATTGAAATGATTTTCAACCATTCATCATTTCGGGCGTTCTTTCGCCAGCACAGTGAATGAAGCCAGATTCCGCAATCAATTTCGACACTTGAAACTTGGAAGGTTTCAATGGCTGTCGAAGGAGCAAAACGGTAATCTTTTGATCAGATTTATCGAAACCTGCCCTGGACGGTTAAAATTTCCCCGAATCACGGATCGCTTGGAACTTTAAATTGAGTTTCGTTGTGTCGCTTTAGAATGCGTATACTGCGGCTGTCCCAAGTTTGATACCTGCAAGTTGTGCAACTTTGATGGAACTTCATTATACTTTTCGAATTCAATTATTCACAAGTCGAAATCCGTCGTCAAGATGACAGGATCAAGCTGCGTGGATGGAAGTTGGGTTGTATTTGTTTGCGAAACAATGCCATCGATCGGTGTGTCAAGCAAATTCAATTTCAGATATGTAAATCTACCTGTTACAGTGACGGTTAAAACCGGCCATCTCGATTCGGATGGCTACGTCCCCCAGATGCCAGGGGGCATCATTTTGCAACTCTCGTAGTAAATTTTCGGTTCCATCTCAGTAGGCAGGGCGGTTGGACTATCTATGATGGTGATGTTGATGATGATTGCTATGATGACGGCGAAATGTGTGAGGTTTCGATGACAATCTGGATTTTGGCAGCTTGTTTGGCTGCTTGGATGGGATTGAACGCCGGATTGAGGGAATAAATGCGAAGAAGAAGCGGAGAACGATGGCACTTTTGTTCATGCATATTTAATCGAAATCGTTTGCAAGCCCTAACGGCAAAAGTGACTGTTGTTCGAGGATTGCTATCTACCACACGGAAGTTGAGCTCGACAAATATCATCTTGCTGAAATGCTTTCGGATTTTCTGCCATCCTATTCGCCAAACTCAATTTCTGCAACTTGTTATCCGATGATTACAAGTGTGAATGATATGACTGTTATGTGCTGCTCATTCACTAGCTCTATGCCTTGCCTTAGAAGTACCTACATGCTACTTCAAAACTACCCACATTTGAGTAGGATCCAACCAGTCAAAACTTAAGCTGCCCAAAAATGGGTAAACTAAGCTGGGAATGACAAGTTGACAAACAAACAAATCCGATCGGATTCAGTTCGATGTTGTCCATTTGTCAAGTTGACATTCTCAGCTTAGCATACCTTTTTTGTGTAGGTTCAGTTTTGACCAATCTGGGTGGATCCTTCTCAAATATGGGTAGTTTTGAAACAACGTGTACTGAAACTAAAACGGCAATTTCACCATCAGCATTAACATTCCTCTTCAATCGTTTTCGCCGGTTCGTTGTCACTAGAAGAGGATCAGTGTCGTCGACGACGTCGTCGTTGTTCTTGGCTCTTGGCACAATGTCAAAGGAAGAACTTTGGCGCTCATTTTTGTGCAAATTTGGCTGAAAGCTCGAAGCTAGAATGCAGTTGAAATTCGGTTGGGTGTGTGTATGCGTGTTTTTAGCTCATCTTGCCAAACTAGTAGAGCAGTAAACCTTTTTCGCCATTAAGACGAGAAAACGTGCACAAGCACGTTACTTATGCAATACTAAAATGACTGCTTGTAAAGACAATCTGTGTGAGAAAATTTCCAAATGTACTACGACGCTATATGTAAGACTTTCAAATCACTGATGGAAAACGTTAGACGCGAGTTGCTACAGTGTTCTGACATGCCAAGCAAAACTCGTAGTAATGAAATTCAAATATTGATCCAAATCTACTGCAAGTTTCAATTCCAACCAGAACAATAAATAACACCGAAGTTGCTCGGAACGGCTCCAAAATGACTCGCACTGTGCTCCCCATAACCGATTACATATAGTGAGACGCAACAAGAAACTTCTAATTTATTGCACCAGCTCGTGACGATCCAATGTGAACAACTTCCCAAACTTTCCCACGTGACAAAGACCTTCGTCCCATCTCATTGGGAAAGACACTCACGTACGGTCTTTGTCCGGCAGCAGTGCAGCGATGCAACGCAGATCTCTCTTTCTCCCTCCATGCAGTCACAGCTGGCCGTGGGAAAATGGGATGGTGAAATTTATGGCCTGCTTCGATGAAGCTTCCAATGACTGCTTTTCCAACTTACTGCCAGCAGCGCTACCAGATAATCTTTTCAAGAATGGAAAATACTCTCATTTAAAGCACGTTTGGCTCAAACTTAAGAACGGTGTAAATTTTCAGGAAAATTGATGTTAAAAGGGGCTTCCGTCGGGGGAAAGAAATGCGGCAACAAAGGGACACAGGAAGAAGGAATGAATAAAATATTCACTTGTCGGAGGTTGCGGTGGATGTTTCTTTGCCGAGTGTCAACCCATTCATGACGTCGGGGCTGCAAGGGAGCGGCAGTGCAGCGACTGGAGCCGTTTTTGTTGTGTGATAAATAGGACGGGGAAAATGTCTGCTGCACATGATTTCTAGATTAATATTTGAAAAGGGCGTAACTTCAAAATGCAAGCAAACCATATTTTACCACATATAGAGAGAACAGTTCACAACCTACTCGATAAACACGCAAAAGTAAAAGAAAATATCACTTCAAATCATCAAAAACGTTTCTTCTTACATGGCGTATTTCCAACTTTCAACTCTATGATGCATCTGGTTGTTACGCCTTGCACCAGAACTACGAATTATATTGTTTTAATATGCCAAACGTACTGATTCTGTAGTATCTAGTCACGCCCGATTCATTTGAAATGCATCCGATTGATATTTCACGTGTAAACAACGATCAAAAAGAAGACCAAACAATTTCCGGGCGTAATTCCACTCTCACAACATTTGCGAACGAATAACCAAGGTGGAACAACAAAAGAAAAATCCCGAGGGTGTATTTCCACGGCGTTTCACCAGTGTTGGCAGTTCAAAGGATGGAAGACCCATGTAAGAAATTATCAGGACTTATGATGTTTTATTCTGAATTTCACGACAAAGAAAACTGTTTTTTTAGTTTTTAGTGATGCATGATGATAGATTACACTATTAACTATAAGTCAAGCTTATAAAATCATCCAGAAAATGGAAAGTCGTGAAATAGGATTAATTTTTAGGTCATCAAAATTCGGAAGCGATTTTCTCGATATGGTCATTTTGGAGCTACGCTCTTTTCAAATGTTAGTCTAGCTTTCATGCCATCATCGGTGGATATGGAAGTGAAATGCTTGGCTGCGTTCTTTTGGATTCCGGTAAAGGAATTTCTACTTTTTCACAAAGACGAGTTCAGACAATGGCATAGTCGTCTACCATAACGTATTTGATAGACGATAGTTTCGCGAACATCGGAGAGTTCTAGTGAATGCAACGAAAAATTGACTCCGTTGATTAGTACAAACATAAATGATCAATTTGTTGTTTTAGTGTTGGACAATCGAATGATCTTTTACCGTCTGCTACTCAAATTTCACAGACAACCCGATTGCTGGCATATCCATAGTTGTTTCTGTTAACATACAGTGTATCAAAATCATAATCGCATAAATGACCCATATCTGATCAGTTAACAGTTTTTATAAAACAAATATAATCATCCAATTCTATGATGTGGTCGTCGGATGTCTTCAAATAATTCTCGCGTCACCTTTAAAATAAATCAATCTACATTGATTGATTCTCTTCATCGACTCTCTCTTTCGTTAATAACTCGGCTGCATTCATATTTCAGGCTATTTTTTTCTACATAGGCTGTTGAAAGAAAGTATTATTAAGCATATTGGATGGTAAGAACAGCTGAACATGTTTTTGGAGCTGAGTTATTAACGAAAGAGAGAGTCGATGAAGATAATCGAACAATGTCTATTTGAAAGGTGATGCGAGAATTGTGCGTTATTAATCTAGCTTATTTTATGCAGTACAAAGTACAATCCCGTCAACAGCATTTAACCTACAAAATTAGGTTGTGAAGGTTTTGCACGAATCTCTCTGATTCGTAATCTAGGTCCAATCACCGCTTGTTCAAAAAGAGCCCTTATTGGGCTATTAACGGGCCTGGTGGTTACTTGGGATGTGTGTGTGCAAACTCACCAAACTGTGTGCCTTACACCCGAACGAAACTTCCATAACGGCTGGCAGCAGGCCTTTCGTGTCTGCCATCGGTGAAGAGTAAAAAGAGATAGCAAACTATACTTTCTCGTTCTAAGAAAACGATGTGCAACGGAATCATTTTTGCGTCGAGTCAACTCTCAGCTTGATTTTTGCACGTTGTGAATAGTCTCGCAATATCAAAGGAGCTTGTAAAAGCAATATCAAGCATGATATTTTGTTCCAATATCACGCGTGATATTGAGAGCGTATGAGAGCGGAAAAATATCATTTGATTGATGATTTTGCCAACACTGTGTGTGTTTTTTTCGACAAATTTTCTAAGACGTGGTTTTAGGCAAATGAAAGGTTTCATGGTCCCATATTTTGCTTTCAAATATCTTTAAAATCGGTCAACTGGTTCCGGAGATATGCATGGAACAACATCCGAGAAACACGTATTTAGGGAACTAAGTCATGTTTCTCGACAACCACTGAACCAAATAGGACACAACAACCAAATGAAAGGCGCTAAGATTTTATAGAATGCATTTGAATATTTTTGGAATAGGTCAGCTGGTTTTGAAGATGCAGTTCGAATGGGCCATCAGAAAAAATCCATTCTAAACCGAATGAAACCCATCATGTGACACCTCAAATTAAATGAGTACACTGAAACCTCCATTTACGAAGTCTTTTTTTACGCAGTATTCAATTTACGTCCCTCTTTTTACGAAGTCAATCCCAAATAACGAGGTTTCGTTTTACGAATTAAATCCCAAATAACGAGTTTTCTTTTTACGAAGTAAATTCCAAATAACGAGTTTTTTTTTGCGATTATGGGAATCTGGGAAAAACTATGAAATATCCCACAATATGGGTATCTTTGGAATCGGAGTGAGATGTAGGAACCGGAAACCCATGTCTGACGCCATTTTGAAATCCAAGATGGCGACACCCGGTTCATGAAAAACTGGAAGATACTTTCAATACCCCACAATATGGGTATTTTTGGAATCAGGGTGACGTGTAGGAACTGGAAATCTATGTTTGACGTCATCTTGAAATCCAAGATGGTGGCTTCCGGTTACAGAAAAACTTGGAAATTCTGCCAAATACCCCACAATATGGGTATTTTTGGAATCAGGGTGATGTGCAGGGACCAGAAATCGATATCTGACGCCATTTTGAAATCCAAGATGGTGGCTTCCGGTTACATAAAAACTTGGAAATTCTGTCATATACCCCACAATATGGGTATTTTTGGAATCAGGGTGACGTGTAGGGACCGGAAATCGATATCTGACGCCATTTTGAAATCCAAGATGGCAACTTCCGGTTACAGAAAAACTTGGAAATTCTGTCAAATAGCCCACAATATGTGTATTTTTGGAATCGGAGTGACGTATAGGGAACGGAAATCAATGTCTGACGCCATTTTGAAATCCAAGATGGCGACTTCCGGTTACATAAAAACTTGGAAATTCTGCCAAATACCCCACAATATGGGTATTTTTGAAATCGAAGTGACGTTTAGGGACCGGAAATTGATGTCTGACGCCATTTTGAAATCCAAGATGGTGGCTTCCGGTTACAGAAAAATTTGGAAATTCTGTCATATACCCCACAATATGTGTATTTTTGGAATTAGAGTGACGTGTAAGAACCGGAAATCGATGTCTGACGTCATTTCGAAATCCAAGATGGCGGATTCCGGTTACAGAAAAATTGGCAAATACCACCACGTCACCCCGATTCTTAAGATACCCGTATTGTAGGTTATTTAACATTATTTTTGTGTAACCGGAAGTCACCATATTGAATTTCAAAATGGCGTCATACATGGGTTTTCAGTCCTAATAAGTCACCCCGATTCCAAAAAACCCATATTTTGGGGTATTTGACAGTATTTTCCAGTGTTTCTGTAACCGGATGTACCATCTTGGATTTCAAAATGGCGTCAGATATGGATTCTCGGTTCTCTCAGGTTACTCCGATTCCAAAAATATCCATATTGTTGTGTATTTAACGGTATTTTTCTGTTTTCCTGTAACTGGAAGCCGCTATCTTGGATTAAAAAGAGGCGTCACACATCGATTTCCGGTCCCTATACGTCACTTCGATTCCAAAAATACCCATATTATGGGCTATTTGACAGAATTTCCAAGTTTTTCTGTAACCGGAAGTCACCATCTTGGATTTCGAAATGGCGTCAGACATCGATATCCGGTCCCTACAGGTCACTCCGATTCCAAAAATACACATATTGTGGGGTATATGACAGAATTTCCAAGTTTTTATGTAACCGGAAGCCACCATCTTGGATTTAAAAATGGCGTCAGACATCGATATCTGGTCCCTACACGTCATTCCGATTCCAAAAATACTCATATTGTGGGGTATTTGGCAGAATTTCCAAGTTTTTATGTAACCGGAAGCCACCATCTTGGATTTCAAAATGGCGTCAGACATCGATTTTCGGTCCCTACACGTCACTCCGATTCCAAAAATACTCATATTGTGTGGTATTTGACAATATTCTTTTTACGAAGTAAATCCCAAATAACGAGTTTTCTTTTTACGAAGTAAATCCCAAATAACGAGGTTTTTTTTACGCACTAATTCGATTTACGAACCCCCGGTTTGGTTCGTAATGGAGGTTCCAGTGTATTCAAAATCCAATTCAACGGTAATCATAAAGTGCCCGGGACCACACTGGTCACATCTGGTCATGTTTTAGGAGCCCCCGAAAAGTGGTCTGTTTCTGACTTGGGTTAAAATCCATCATGCAAGACCTTAAATCGAGACCAATAATCGAAAAGGCCTCAACTCCATTTTGTAAACAAACCATGTAAGGTCATTTTGTCGCGAACCGAAGTCTACCAAAGCAAACCAACAAAATGAACAGTTTAGGGGAAATTCTTCTGTACTTGATATAGGTTTGCGAATGTAGGTTTCGGTTCGCTAGAAAATGGGCTTACAAGGATTGTTTTTCAAAATGGAGTTGAAGCCTTTGTAATGGTTTGTCTTGAAATCACATTGTTGATGCTTGTATGATTGGGTAGGCGTAAGATTGGAGCGGTTATAATCAAATTAAAGGCCTAATTGACAGGCTCACCAGGTGAGTTCCTGTCCAAAAATACGCATGCTTGGTTGGAAGGTGCTGCTCTTGTCGACTTTTCAGAACGTTTCCATATTTGGATTTCTCCATCTTGACGCCATCGATTCAAGTTTAGCGGTTCCGTGACTCTTGGTGGATATACTTCTTCGTCCACGCCATGGCGAAGAAACTCAAGACCCTATTACGCAGTAGGGGTAACGTTGCTGACTTTGTGGTCCACTTGGAAAGCTTTCTGAACAACACCGAGGAGTTCAACGTGCAACAAGCCAAGATACGTCTGGAGAAACTTGAAGCGAAGTGGACTGAATTCGAGGAGCTTCAGCAGCTGAGGGCAGAATTCGAGGACAAGTACTTTGAGGTGCGACTTGCTCAAATCAATCTACCTGAGTGCAATGGTAATTTCCAAAACTGGCTTCCATTCCACGATACGTTTGTTGTCTTGATCGATTCCTCTACAGAGTTGAACAACATACAGAAGTTCCCCTACTTGCTACTAAGGGTGATGCTTTGAAGCTGATTGATTCCTATTCGATGAGCGAGGCTAACTATAGGGTTGCTTGGGATGGTTTGGTCTCACAGTTCTCCAACACCTACCTTCTCAAGAACTGGCATTTGAATGCGTTGTTTGAGTGTCCAAGAATGAAGAAGGAATTCTGGACCAACTAGAAGAGAATTCGAACGGTTGGAGAGCGATGTTAGTTCACTTAATGGTCTCGAAGCTGGACGAGGTGACTCAGCAAACTCGTGTTTTGGCTGCAGTTTCTGTGGATCAACACATCTTCGCTCCCATTGGTACATCGTCCAACAATAGTTTCAAATCTCGTCCATCGAAGGTTTCGATGGAATGCAGCGATAAACATTGGATTACTCGTTGCCTAACTTTCGCTAAGCTTCTAATTGACAAAAGGCTGCAGCTTACCAACTCCAAGCGGCTCTGCAGTAACTGTCTAGGAAGAAATCATTTGGCTCGAGATTGCCCCTCCGAATTTCGGTGCAAGACTTGCTCAAAGAAACATCATTCACTGCTCCACCCTGGTTTTCCTGGTTCTGGTTCTGCTCCTACCCCAGCAGGGAATGACAACGAGGATTCACCTGTTCCATCAACATCGGGTAGTGCTTCGAACTCTGGTGGTTTGGTTACTAGTTCGGCGGCATCAATTGCAATTAATCTGGCGATGGGACAGCCCAAATCGCAAACGGTTCTGCTGAACGTCAAGGATATTTGGGGAAGGATTCATCTCACAAGGGCACTTCTGGATTCTGGATCGCAAGCTAACTTTATGCCTGAAAATCTCTGCAAGCTATTCCGGCTACCAAGGCGACACAGGAAAGTGAAAATTTCTGGTATTGGACGATCACGTAGTCACATAGCTTATGAAGTTTCCGCTACAATCGCTTCTCGGGTGCAAGATTTCTCAATGGCTCTGGATTGTCTGGTTATGGAGCATGTTACCGACGATCAGCCTTCCGTTGACTCAGTGGCAACCTCCTGCTAACATGGCACTAGCTGGTTTTGGGTGATCAGTACTTTTACGACTTCCTCGTGGCCGGCTTCAAGTTCGCAAATTCGACAGTACGCTTCCAGTATTTTTCAGTACGATGTTCGGATGGGTAGCAACAGACGAAACGAAATCCATGGATGAAGCGATGAACATCACTTGCCATGTAGCGAAGGTGGATTCGTTAGACAATGCTATTGAGAAATTCTGGACAGTGGAGGAGCTCGAGACTAAAAAACCACGCTCGCAAGAAGAAGAGAACTGTGAAGCACACTTCAAGAATACTGTACCGCGTGACGCTACTGGCAGGTACATCGTGCGTTACCCTAAACGCATGGAATTTCACAGCATGGTTGGAGAATCGATGCAAGCGGCTTTACGGCGATTTCTTCAAACAGAAACACGGCTGAACATGGATGGGCAAATTTGGAGGAATTTTTATTACTTTCAATGGTCGGATTTCACCATAGGTGGATTAATTTAGGTTATTTGGAGCGACGGATGAGCCATACCTGGACCTTACCTATCGACCCATCAACTCATGAACCGGGAATCAACGGCTTTACTTCCCTTCGGAAGGAAGGCGTGATCAGAGATGTTCTGCCTCAGAACATCCCGACGGCGACGACTGGGATTGAAGCCAGGCCTACTGGGGTGAGAGGTAATCACGCTTACCACTACACCACCGGCGCCGCTAACGAAATAATTCTGTAGTGGATTTATCTTCATGATAACATACTTTCTCATGCTTGAATTTTATTGTTTTAAGGTTCTGGAGCATGGCTAATTTATTGTGCAGATTTTAAACTAAAGACTGGAACGCGCAAAAATTGGTCGACAAAAAAAATTGTTTCTTTCAGTAAAAATTCATATCACAAAAATCTTCTTATTTTTCTTTTGGAAGTTCAGTTCATATATTTAAAGAAAAAAATGTTCGTTTATTCTTTTGGTTTGCCAAATCCGAACTTTCGTGCCTTACGCTTAACCCCTTCCATTAAATTTTGCACAGTGGTCTCATCGACCTTATTCGCCGCCGAACGCCCGTTAGATTTAAACTGCTACTCGTTTTCCATGGATTTATTAGTTTTTTTGAGATTCCGTTTGACCAAGGCCCAATACCGTTCGATAGGGCGGAGTTCTGGGCTGTTGGGAGGGTTGTAGTCTTTGGGTACCACAACCACATTGTTCGCATCGTACCACTCGATTGCCTTTTTCCCATAGTGGCAGCTGGCCGTAGATCTCTTGATTGGGGTTCCTGTAGTAATGAAATTGCCACTTTTTAGACCACACGTGCATGTGGCCTGCCAGACGAGATATTTTTTTGGGAACTTTGATAGTTTGATGGTTTCGAAAATTTCAGCAACCTTCCCTTTAACCTGATGTGGTATAAAACTCCTGTCCCGGAAGCTGCACATCCAGCAATTTTGCCAACTTGGCGGAATGTCGGATTCTCTTGCTGCGCGAGCAAAATTTTGACACACTGCTCCTCTGGCTTAGACGTCATTTTGAAAACTGGAGAGCAAACGGTGAAAACTCATCATAGTATATAAACTTAACTTCCAAATACGCATTTCAGTTTTTTTTATGCATTTTTAACAGAAATACACCAATTTGAAGTTGCCAAATTTTTGCGCGTTCCAGACTTTAAGACTATTTTTGAACTCTTGGACATAATTAAATCAAACTAGGAGACATTTTCATGATTCTGGAAGGAAAATAAATATTCAAGAATAGATTCCAAGAACCCACATTTACAATATATCAAGGGTTTTTTTTTAAAGTTGCAAAGCTTATGACTTTTAATAGTATTTTAGGATTTCCAATGATCTCTAGGAATAATTTCAAGGGAATTCAGATGAAAATTTCGAAAGGTGATTTTTTTGGAAAGTGGAATGTGAGGATTCCTTTCAAATTAGTTCTGAGGAACTCTAGACTTCAGGTGAACCGTAAGGAGAATTGCATGGTAGTTTTAAGTAGATTTCCAAGGAAATCCTGAGCATGAGTAGGGCTCTAAGTAAATTTACTTGATAGTTTTGTGGAGTATTCATAGGCGATTCCAAGGATAATTCAAAGATAAGAACTTTTGACAAAACTGAGGAGTAATTTTGAAGAGTATTTTTACGTGATTTGTAAGGAGAACTAAAAGTGAATTCTAAGGAGAACTCCAAAGTACTTGTATTTCCATAAAAAGAAGGAGAAAGGGCATTTTGAAAATAATGAATATTCTGAGGATCTGATAGATATTCTGATTCGAGCAATATACACTTAGAAATAACTAATTTCAATTAATGGATGTCATGTTACATTAAGTGCTCCGAAGCTGAAAAGTTCGTGACTTGACGAAAAGTACGTTTGATTGAGCGCAATTTCGCGGCTTTTATGAATCAATTTCATTCCAAAACTAACGCTTGTATGTGTCAGTCTCAGATCGCCTAAATTAACATGACTATTTCTAAGTGTATATTTCTAAGAACATTTGATGAAAGATTCAAGGAAATTTTCAACGAAGTTTTGAGGTGCATTTCAAAAGAATAGTATGGTCATAATCTTTTAAGAACTCAAAAATGAGATTCTAGGAAATTATTCAGACCATTTAAAGGAATTCACGATTTGAAATAAAATGTTGCTACAGAAACGTAGAAATTTTCCGTTGAAGTCCTGAAAAAATCTGAAAAACTTTTATTTATTTATTTATTTATTTAGCAAAACTAGTTGACACGCTGCGAAGGGAATCTCTATCCATTAAAGTTTCAACGGAATGATTAAGCGAATTATAATGTCGAGGATAGTTTCTTGCAAAATACGAGGAAGATTCCAAGAGACTTCTAAGGAGAATATATAAGAACTTCTGGAAACAGTTCAAGGATATTTTTGAAAAGAAGTTCACTGAAATGATTAAACATTTCCAAGAAGATTTCAACCGAATTTAGGCAGAATACTGAAGGAACAGTGACGTGTGATCCTAGATAATCAACAGATTTCTGGGCATTATGAAATTACAAAACACATTAAGCTTCTTCGAAATATTGGTGCAGTCTGTGGGCAGAACTTTTTGTTCTCAGCGTTCTAACCCTTCGCTGTAATGTATCTGTACTACATTTTCTCCCAGTGTTCACTCGGCTGTCGACAAAAGCAGACCACTCTTAATGTGTGTCACGCGATCTACTGTTTTCTCGGCAGCAACCGTGGGGTCCTCCTCATTGTTCTTCATCAGCAGTTCTTTCAGTCGACTTTGGAAAGCAACCGTTGCGTGATGAATGTGTGAGTGCTGACCACGTTTTGCGTCCATTGCTGCAATGGAAGCGCTCTGACCCACATTGGCAATACTGCCATACAATGAAACCACTGGAAGCGGCTCCCGTTCTGATGGAGGAAGCTTTTTGTATAGCGGAAGATAAAGTGTTTATTGTTTTGTACCTTTTCAGTATAGTTTTAAGATGTATTGTATAGTGACCAAGAATCCTCGGCTCTGTAAAGTTAATTCGATTGAGCCTGATCAAATAAATTAATAAACAACTACATTTTCTCAGCTGCAACTTTGCTGAAGACCACATTTGGATTGACCGTCAGGATTATTTATTGTTAATTAATTAGGAAGATGATATTCTTCTGACATGCTCCATTAACTGCTCAGCAGGAAACATTGGTGTGCGAAGAATAGGGCAAAGAATCCAGGCTACTATGTCATAGGTGCAAGATGCAGTGTTGCCCTGAAAGCAGTAGATTAATCACATCAGAAAGTTATCGTTAGTTAATAACTAATTTCCTTGAAATCCAATCAAAAAGTGGTCTAGAGCGAAGTTGTAGCTGACAACATTTTACACATGGGCATATAGCAAGCTTTTCCGTAAATTATTATGGGGAAGTTCTAGGACGCTGAGAAAATAAAGTTAACTTTTCCCATAGTATTTCTCATGTAAACTTCAAAGGGCCAGTGCTGCATGAGTTTGCATTTCAAATGCTGGGAGAATGATAAGGACCTGATTTAGAATCATTTGAGTTGATTGAGCGCGAGGTGGAGCAAAATAGATATTTTGAACCATTCTAATGAGTGTATGTAAGAAAATTAGATTTCAATAGGTCTTTAGGGGGAATGACACGAAATTCATATTGTCATGGATACAAATAACTAAGTAGAATAAAATGGTAAATACCTCTGTTTTGCTCCAGTTGAAGTTGTTCGTTGTCAGTTAAACATCTTCCATGACATTTTTTTCAAATTCTATCTTATCTGGGAATTTACGATCTCACCTGCATCAAGATTGAAAATTTACCTCTCAGCGGCTGTTAACATACAACATCAATACAAAGAAAACTAGTCAATAGGCCACTCTGGGGGCGGTTGATAACATAAATTGCTGGTTTGATGTGATATAAACGTTTCTACTGTAAGAGTATCCCTTCCAGATCCATTAATCCAATATACCAGAAGACCCACCAAGAGCCATACAACCTAACCTCAATTCTGAATCACGTGCACTGCAACTGGAGCAGACGTAATTCGCATACTTACCCTTCTGTGCTGTTCCATCATCAAAGTCGAGCGACCATCTGGGCAGGAAACACGGAACCGGAAGGACAAATAACTCGGCACATAACCTATAATGGTGTACGTACGTAGAATGCAGTGTTGCTCATGTCCCCGTTTACTCCTCGGTCGTTGTCGTGTCGCGTCCGTTATGGGGCTAATACACACTGCAATCTTGTTTTACAACCGCTATGGTATTATCAACAACGTATGAATGTACCGTACGGTATATGGTAAAACCATAGCGGTTGTACAGCCAGATTGCACTGTGTATTGGCCCCATAACGAATGCCATTTTCATTTGATGCCGTAACTGATCCGGAAGTCTTATGGTGTGGTTAGATTGGGTTGGTTGACACGAGGATTAAATCCAAATGGGTAAATTCGGTTGATTCAGCAAACTCACCCGAAGAAAGTTATAATGACGGATTGCACCGAGTCGTTTAATACAACTCCATCTTGGGATTTACTACGTCTGCCAAATTACGCTCCGTGCGTTGGGGCCTCCCTTAGCTCAGTCAGTAAAGGTCGAACTATAAAGCAAGACCGTGCTGGAGGCGGCTGGGTTCGATTCCCGGTCCGGTCTAGGAGTTTTTCGGGTAGACGATAAACAACAAATCAGACCGATAAAGTCGTATAGGGGTGAACTGGGAGGGTGAACAGCCCATAATGTACCGCTGGGGTAAAATGCCCACTTGTAGAAAAACATCGATAGCTTTTCCTCAGATGCTTTCCCGGGTAACGGATTGAACTTGTTTTAATCTGGAGGATTCACAAATAATTCCTGATCATGAAATCTCATATTGACATACTGATTGTACACATTAAGCTTTTAACAGCATAGGGGAAATGGCTCTAATGTTGGCCTATGGATCTAAGATTGGGCCCATCGCTAAAAGTCTGCTATTTATCCATTTTATCTAGATGAACGCGTCATTAGGACGGTACTAATGGATATTTTTGGTCGCTATTGAACATTTAGTCGATTTCTGAATTTATGTATGGGCCCAAATTAGGGACATGTAGGCCGACATTACCTACATTTCCCCTATATGGCAAAACGAATTATCAGTAATTGAGTTCGGCTCATAACGAATTATCATGAGCCGAACTCAATTACTCAAAATCAATTGACGATTTTGCATAAACGGTGCGTTTTGCACCATCCTACCCTACATGTATGCTTTACGATCGCAGTAGGTCATTGTTCGGTGTGTCATTGCCATTCAGTGTGAAGGACATTTTATGGCTGCTTTGATCCCGCTGACGCGTGCAGCTGTCCTGGGAGATTTATTGTCTGGTTAAAGAGCGGGGAGGATGCGTATCATATACCTCAACGTGATGTTACACCACAGAACATAATACAGTCGCGCCACATTGTTTGTCAGTCAGTGGCATGTGTCAGAGTACAAACAAATTTTCGACAATCTCTCACGTGAGATGACTTTAAATTAGTTTCTCTATTTTGGCCCACGTTCTGCTGCTGCTGCTTGTGACAGTTCGAATCGGTACGATGATAATAAAAGATGGTGGGTGGGAAAAGGTGGAGAGGAAATGTCCCACGCATCAATCGGAAGGCTACTTTGGAAAGGTGTGCTATGTTTGGAATACAAACTCGCGTGGAAAGCTTATTTGGAGGGAGCATAGGGGTGGAAAATGATTGTTCGACAGGAAACGAAGAGAATGAAGTATCCGGAAAGATACTTTCCTGGAACGATGTCTTGTAAGAAATATACTTGTCCTCAGTCGGGTCGGATAAGCGGAACATCAGGTTGGATCTTTATCGTTCGGCTCCGTCAAATTCATAAAGATTTTGAAGCGACAAGTGCGCATTGGGATACTTGAAGATTTTCATCGTATTTTCGAATTATCTCATAAATTGTCCCCAAATTGGAGGTGTAAAATGTATCATTTTTCACCAGAATAAATTAATCAGCTGTAAATTTATAGTCCTCATTGTTCTCATCTTTCAGCTTGAATTTCAAAATTGTAATCAATTTATGTGCTCACCGCGGCAATAACCGAGTGGTAATGCGTGGGAACATAAAACCTCATTCCTTCCCACCATTGACTAACGCATCCAAATTGCGTGGCCTTTGTGACCTTGCACGATTAAGGAGGCTTTCCCGCCTAAATACATCATTCCATTTTCTCCAAGGAAACATCGTAACATTTTCGCCGTGTAACCAAATCTACTTCCAGACGCCAGCGAATATGAGATCGTGGGGAAAAGCTTTTACCGAGTATTTTTTTTTTATGACATCGGAGACTCGTTTACCCATCTAAACACAACACTGCCAATATTTTGCGACTATACAGCTCGGAAAGAACTTTTTGTTTTGGCTGAGGGGATAATTCTAGCACGTTCTAGTTGACGCATGTTTGCTTTGCGATGGGGAAATTCTGAGCACGAAGTAAATTTCAGCCAAGGTTGCTGTGGCTTTTCAACTCTAGTGCTATGGTTACATCAGGATCCAGGTTCATTGTTTTCAACTGATTCTCAAAGGATTGCACGGTTTTCCGTGATTATCATGTCCTTTGAACACATCGATTAATTCCAGTAGAATAAATCTCTCGTTGGAAATTGAATTAGCACAAGCTTGAAGAAGATAAACGAAACAATACGATTACCTTCTCTCCGTTCTCCGGTGGGCAAACATCCCGCGAAGCGAATTCGCTGAACGGAATTTAGTAAGGTAGGTACGGGGCGGTTAATCTTCTAGGCAAATAAATATAGGATAACAAAGCAGTCTGTTTTCTTAGGGAACGCAATTCCGCAGAGCAGCATCAGCCTACTTGATGCTCTGCTTCTGAGTTGTGGCAGCAAGGTTGTCGGTACCCGGTTTGGAGTGATGGTGAAATTTTCAACATTTATTTTCGGCAATTACGCTTTACTGCATAAAAGTTTTAATGTGAAATTGTGTTGGTAAATTAAGAATATTCAATTTTTTTTTTAATCATAAGAGTAATTCAGTTGCTATATATTTGACGTAGGATAACGTCTTTCGGCAACAAATTGGGGGTGCAATTTCGAAAAATCAAAATCGATCACGTTACGAAACGTGGTCAGGTTTTGACCACTTATAACTCTGTCAATAGTGGATGGATTATAATTCTAAACAAGCCAATCGATTGGAAATTTTTCTACAAATCTGCTGAAATAAACGCTTTATAAATTTTCAATAAGCCACTATTGTAAATTATACAAATGTCCAACTGTTGCAATGATGATCAAAATTATCACCGATTGCCTGCAAAAAACGCTTTCCCTAACACAGATTTCAAAATAGAATTCCATCCGGTCTCGCCGAACGGTGCTTATCCAATCACCGTACATTGTTCTCCAGTAGACAATGGAATACCCACCGCAAGCAGCGAGCTGCAGCACACATGAGCGTCCATTCACCTAAGAAGGAAGAAGAAGCCGCACCACTACTGATCGGATTCAGTAGCTCTTCGTGAGTCGCTGTGGGCCATCTATGCCAAGCGCGTCACCCTGGTTCCAAACAACATACTAATAGCAACAATCAATACGAAACTAACGATTTTAAATTGGCTCACTACTTGACTAGCCTATTGGTCCCAAGCAAATCGATTAACGTGCCCCATTCTAGTCGAAATTCTAGTACTACACTATGTTTGTTTTGATTCGCTATGAAAGTTTGACAGATAAAATGAGGGGTTCGTGGATTTTCCTATGTTTCGAGGGGTACATCGATTAGCTTGGGACCGAAGAGAGTACCAGAGCTGAGCCAAAAAGTTGAGCACGTTTCTTCGGGACCTTCTGGTCTTAGAGTTACCTCTATGCTAATAGCTCAGCATTGCTCAACCATCACGACAAAACGGTTCTTTTCAGGACCACCATAATTTTGTTGAAGAGTATTTTTTTGACATTTGTCAAGGTCATCAATCGGACGTCAGCTCCCATAAGTTTAAATCTAACTTACCATGTCTTTTTGGGGGTGCAATTTCAAAAACCAAAGTCGGTCGCGGCATGAAAGTGGTCTGATTTTGATCCAGAGATGATGGATTTTAATTCTTAATACGACATAATAGGACATTTTTCTACGAATGTGTTTAAATTGAGACTTTTCAATTTTCAAAAGGTCACTTTTGAAAATTGCACGAATGTGCAACTGTTGCTATGATAATTAAAATTATCACCAATTTCCTGTGTAAGGCGATTTCCCTAACGCAGATTTTAAAATTGAATTCCATCCGGTCTCGCCGAACGGTGCTAATTCAATCACCGTGTGTAGTGGTGTCCGGTCGGTGGTCATCAGCAGCAGCAGAAGCAGTGCTTTCGGCACGTGGCGTTTAAAATTTTCCTCCAGTACACAACGAAAGGCTCCCCGCTAGCACCTAGCTATCAAGGCTGCCCTCAAGAGCCCTCGATTCACCGAAGAAGGAGGAAGAAGCCGCACCGCTACTGATCGGATTCAGTTGCTCGTCGTCAGTGCAACCTCGTTCCAAACTACATACAGCTCGCCAGCCTCAACCAAGTTGAACACGCTAATAGCTCAGCATCACTCATCCATCACGACAAAACGGTCCTTATCAGGACCACCATAAATTATTATTGTTTAAGAGCTAATTTTCATTGAACGTTCGCTCACCTTGCTGCCAGCCACATGACCCCCAAAGCTCTTTTATAATGTACCCAATAACCAAACGTTTGTGGTCAAATGCGCAATGACCTTATAACACATGACCTTGTCAATTATGTTATGCGATTATGGGCAGTTAAGGGCAGTTACACGAATGTTCGGGCAATTATGAGAACTTCAGAGTAGTTAATGAAAAATCATGAAAACTGCGGAGGCTTCAGGGAAGTTCTGAGTGGTTCAGATAAATCTCGAGAATTTTAAGGATGTTACATAAAATTTAGAAAAAAAATAAAAAGAGATGAACTAGCCTCAGGCTAAAAATCTCTAAAATAAAGATTTAAAAAAAAAAAAAAAAAAGAAAAAAATAAATAGCGAGAACCTTCTAGAAGCTTCATGTATTTAAGATAGTCCAGAGAGTAGCAGAGAGGCTCAGAGAACTTAATTATAAAAAAAATCAGAAACGTCAAGCTTCGACAAATCAGGCAAGTACAAAGATCAATTTTTTTTTTTAGGAACTTCCAAAATGTTCCGAGCATTTTGGAGATGCTTCATGAGCAGACTGCGGGATGATAGCAGAAGTTATGATAACTTCTTTGACAATTCAAACACTTCAGAGCATTTTACAGAACTTCAAGGCAGTTCCATGAGCTTGGGGGCAGGAACTTTTAAAAGGCCAAAGAACTTCCAGAATATCTATAGAACTTAAAGGAAGTCGGGAACCTCGGAGAAGCTACGTATTGAGATTTTCAGATAAGCTCAGAAACCTTAAGGGCAGTCCCAATAGCTTCTGCAAACCCGAGTCTTTTGGAGAAGTTTATAGAGGTGTAAAAGATTGAAAATTTTTTCAGTCAGCTCCATGCAATTCAGGAAAATTTCAAGACGACTCTCTGAGTAAGGCCGTTCGCAATGCTGTTGTATTATATAAGGACTGTTTCAATTTGAAACTACAACAGAAACGCACCTCTCGCAATGCTGAGTTGCAGTTTCATTTTTCGAGCACTATTTTGCACCAGATTTGCAACTGCTCGACTATTTTGTTTTAATTCTGAGCGAGTTTGAAACATGAATGGAACTCTGTTTCAAATTTCTTTGGATGTGTTTAAAGATGTTTCGAAGAGCTTCACAAACAAAAAACGGAGAACTTCATAGAGAACAGTAAAGTTTATGGAACTTGATGATGACAAACATCTTTTAGAACTGTGCGTTGCGCTGATCGTGTTGCAGTTTTATTTTTGACAGTTTCAAATTATAGAATTGACGAGTAGTTTAAAACAATTTTGAAACTCAGCATTGCGAACGGCCTAAGATTCGTTTCCAGTGTTTGTTATGTAGCACTTACAAAGTGGCGTACACGCTATTTCTAAACATCCCAAATTTGAGTTGGATGTACTCATATCCGTCAAAAGTAGGGCTTCCCGAAATTGAGTAAGAAAAGTTGGCATTGTCAAGATGACAAATGAACAACATCGATCAGAATCAGGTCGATTCGTCATCTTGCCTGTCCCAACTTTGTTTAACTAATTTTGAGTAGCACTATTGATGACGGATATGAGTAGATCGTACTCAAATTTGGGTTGCTTAGATATAGCGTGTTCACATCTCACTGCGTCCTAGCAAGAAGTACGGTCGACTTGTTTCGCGCTCCGTTGTTTTGGAAGTTTTCTCGGTATTCGCTTGATATAAATTATCAGTTTTTTCTCACTAAGTGACTCCTGGCATAGTTCCCGGTAAATTGATCGAAAAGTGAGTTTTTTTTTAAGTAGAAAGTGTCATTTTCGGAACGATTAATCCGTGCTATTGGTAATTCACAAACCAATTTGGGCATCATCGTTGCGTGGTCACGCATACGCGCTCACGCATACCCGCTCACGTATCATCATCATCGAGTGTGAGCACCCGTTTCTACATCTACATCGTTCATCAATCATCGTGCGCCTGTGTGCGCTGAGTACCGAGCCTCGATCAAGTGCACCACAACGAAGGTCATCCACGCAGCGCGTCTCTTCCAGCCATCTGTGTAAACGCCTACACATATAACGCTCGGTGGTAGAAGTATAGAATTATCAGATAAGTTTTTGTTTTTTTTTTTTTGTTTCTTTTCCTCCTCCATTAGTTAAATTTTCATTTTGTATTTCTGTGTTTGTAGTGTTTTCTGTGTATTGTGTCTGTGCGTTCAGCACAACAACAAAATGGATGTTTTGTCAGAAGACGACATGGATGACCATTCATCTCAGAATAATGATGATGTCATCCCTGGTTCGTCGTCTCAGTCTGTCAATGGGCAGGATGAGAAAAGCACCAGATTGCGGGCCTACCCGAATGACTCGACTGGCCCATGGGTTGTCTATTTTCAGCCCAAAAACAAACCCTTGAATGTTGTTCAGATATCTGATGATCTGACAAAGCGATTCTCTGCCGTGACCGAAATAACGAAGGTTAGGCACAACAAACTTCGTGTGACCGTCGCTAACCTGAAACAGGCCAATGAAATTGCTGTTTCCCAGTTTTTCACACTGGAATATAGGGTGTACATTCCAGCTTCTGATGTGGAGATCGAAGGCGTGGTCACTGAGGCGAGCCTGAACCCCGAGATACTGGAGAAGCAAGCGGTTGGCCGATTCAAGAACCCCTTGCTTCCTCCGGTAAAGATACTGGCCGTTCATAGAATGAAGTCAGTATCGCTCAGCGAGGGTAAAAAGAGTTTTACCCCCACAGACTCGTTTCGGGTGACCTTTTCTGGATCTGCCCTTCCTCAATACATCGAGCTGGGAAAACTTCGTCTTCCTGTGCGGTTGTTTGTACCTCGGGTCATGAACTGCCAGAATTGTAAGCGGTTGGGACATACGGCCTCCCACTGCGGCAACAAGGCACGCTGCTCCACATGCGGGGAGAAGCATGAGGATGGCGCCTGCGCAGCTACTGCACCAAAATGCGTGTACTGCAATGGAACTCCTCCTCATGCTCTCTCGTCGTGCCCGGCGTACAAACAGCTCGGGGACAAAATGAAACGCTCCCTTAAGGAACGTTCCAGGCGGTCTTTTGCAGAAATGCTTAAGACAGCCAAGCCATCGACCAACGAAACAAATCCCTTCGCTCTTTTGTCAGATGACGAGTCTGGCTCTGACTTGGCTGAGGAGGGAGTTTCTTTCAGTTTTCCGGAAGGTTCTGCCCGGAAACGAAAACGCATCCGTTCGCGGAAAGTTGCAGATCAAGAACCCCAAATCAGCTTGCCCAAATCAAGGAGTGATGGAAAAAAGGAGACTTCTACTCCTCCTGGATTCCGCAGAACTGATTATACCCAGGATTTTCCACCTCTTCCGGGGACATCCAAAACCCCTGATGCCCCAATTTTAAGAACAGAAACCCCTTCTTCATCTGGGCTGTTCTCATTTGATGACATTGTGGACGGTGTTCTCAAATACCTCAACATTTCTGATCCTCTGAAAAGCATTGTCCTCACATTGCTTCCGACTGTGAAATCCTTCTTGAAGCAATTGACTTCAAAATGGCCCCTTCTTGCAGCTATCATCTCCTTCGATGGATAATTTTCCAAACGAGGTCGGGGATTTGATCACTGTTCTACAGTGGAATTGTCGAAGTCTTATTCCGAAATTAGATTCGTTCAAGTATTTAGTCCATAACAATAATTGCGATGCATTTGCCCTCTGTGAAACATGGCTCTCTTCAGAAATTGATCTCCCTTTTTTTGATTTTAACATTATTCGATTGGATCGTGAGGATTCACGTGGAGGAGGGGTACTTTTGGGGATCAAAAAGTGCCATTCCTTCTATAGAGTGAATCTTCCCGAATTCCCCGGTATTGAAGTTGTCGCATGTCAGGCTACCATTAAAGGAAAGAGCCTTTGTATTGCTTCTGTATATATTGCTCCTAGAGTCTCTGTTAATCGCAAACAACTTTTCGACATATGTGCGGTACTTCTCGCTCCATGGTTGATCATGGGAGATTTTAACTCCCACGGTACAGGCTGGGGGGAGCTGTACGATGATAACCGTTCTACTTTGATTTATGATCTCTGCGACAACTTCAACATGACAATCCTTAACAATGGAGAAGTAACACGTTTGGCTGGTCCATCCTCGAATGGTAGCAGATTAGACCTCACCTTTTGCTCCAATTCACTATCGTTGGATTGCACTTGGCATGTAATCCAGGATCCGCACGGTAGTGATCATCTGCCGATCAAAATTTCGATTGCCAGTGGGTTCAACTCGTCAGAATCCGTTAACGTCGCGTATGATCTAACCCGTAACATCGATTGGACTAAGTTCCAATCCGCGATAGACGATACAGTATCGTCAGTGGAAGAGCTTCCGCCGTTGGAGGAATATAATTTCCTCTCTAATCTCATCGTCGACAGCGCACTTCAAGCTCAAACACGACCGGTGCCGCGATCGTCTATTCGTAAGAAAACACCATCGCTCTGGTGGGATCAACAATGCACGGAGGTTTACCGTAAAAAGTCCGACGCGTTTAAACTTTTTCGGAAACGCGGAACACGCGAGCATTTCGACGCATACACATCTCTTGAACGCGAACTCAAGAGCCTCATCAAGGCCAAAAAACGGGGTTACTGGCGGCAGTTTGTAGACGGATTGTCGCGCGAAACGTCTATGAATACGCTTTGGAGTACGGCGCGAAGAATGCGTAACTGGTCTACTAACAACGAAAGCGAGGAATGCTCGGATCAATGGATTCTTAAATTCGCGCGAAAAGTGTGTCCGGATTCCGTGCCGTCGCAGTTGATTCCTCGCGAAACCGCGAATTCGGTAGACGAAATCAGTCAGCCTTTTTCAATGGTGGAACTTTCACTCGCTCTCCTTTCGTGTGGCAATTCTGCCCCGGGATCTGATAGAATCAAGTTCAACTTGCTGAAAAACCTCCCAGACGTCGCTAAGAGGCGCATGTTGAACTTGTACAATCAGTTCTTGGAGCTCAATATTGTTCCCGACGATTGGAGACGAGTAAGGGTGATAGCCATTAAAAAGCCTGATAAACCCGCGTCGGATCACAATTCGTATCGGCCCATCGCGATGCTGTCGTGTATTCGGAAATTGATGGAGAAAATGATCCTTTTTCGCCTCGACAAATGGGTTGAGACGAACCACCTTCTTTCAGATACTCAATTTGGTTTCCGTAGGGGTAAGGGAACGAACGACTGTCTCGCGTTGCTTTCCTCGGAAATTCAGTTGGCTTTTGCTAAGAAAGAGCAAATGGCTTCTGTGTTCTTGGATATCAAGGGGGCTTTTGATTCAGTATCCGTTGAAGTTCTTTCAGAGAAACTCCACGTTTGTGGATTGTCTCCATTAATTAATATTTTTTTGTACAATTTGCTGTCAGAAAAACATATGAGCTTTTCTCATGGAAACTCTACAGCTTTTCGATTTAGCTACATGGGTCTCCCCCAAGGCTCATGTTTAAGCCCCCTTTTGTACAATTTCTACGTTAGAGAAATTGATGTCTGTCTTAGTGACAATTGCACGTTGAGACAACTTGCAGATGACGGCGTAGTGTCTATCACAGGGCCAAAAGAGGTTGACCTGCAAGGACCCAAGGGCTATTCATCTAGGTATCGAATTCTCCACGGAGAAAACTGAGTTGGTCGTTTTTTCTAGGAAGCATAGCCCAGCACAACCGAAGCTTCAACTTTTGGGTAAACCGATCACTCATTCCATGTCTTTTAAATATCTCGGGGTCTGGTTCGATTCCAAATGCACCTGGAGATCCCACATTGAGTATCTGAGACGGAAATGCCAACTAAGGATCAATTTCCTTCGATCAATTACCGGAACGTGGTGGGGAGCCCATCCACAAGATCTTCTGACGTTGTACCGGACAATGATTTTATCGGTTTTAGAGTACGGTAGTTTTTGCTTCCAGTCGGCAGCTAAAACGCACATCATCAAGCTGGAACGGATCCAGTATCGTTGTCTTCGTATCGCGTTAGGATTCATGCACTCGACTCATACTATGAGTCTCGAAGTGCTGGCGGGCATGTTTTTTTTATCTAGTTCGTTTATTTGTAAGGCTCAATCGCGTTAGCTTTACGGAGCCGATAATTCATTGTTCTTTGTTTGTAACAAAATTCACTTAATTCTATGTCTAGTAGGAGTTGGGCCGATTACTCGCGGCTTACTCGAGGTTAGAAGGGTACATTTTCGAAGGATAGGATCAGGGGAGGAGCTTGGGGTAGGGTTTCGTTGTCTCATCAGAGCGTTGTCGCCAGTATGAACGGTAGTGCTGTTCTAGCTTCGTCCGGAGTTCGACCGGCTATGGTGGGTGACCAGTGGGCGACGATGAGACTCATCGAGACGGGGGGACAAGACAAACAAAAACTAATAAAGAGAGACAAAAGACAAAAAGAATTAAATTCCTATACTAGACATTTGAAGAAAAACATAAACGGACTGCATATAGCAGAGATCACGGGTTGCCAACACGTCTCTGATAGGAACATAGGGTTGTCTTCCTTGGGCCTCGAGGGTATTCAAAAGTCGCTCTCTGGCGGCGGCATTATCCGTACATTGCCAAACTGCGTGTTCGATGTCATCGTAACCGTTTCCACACCGACATATGTTGCTGTCCACGAGGTTTATTCTATTGAGATGCGCATCTAGCGAGTAGTGGTTGGACATAAGTCTACTCATCACGCGAATAAAGTCACGACTTAAGCCCAAGCCTTTAAACCACGCTCTCGAAGAAACATTAGGAGTAATTGAATGTAACCACCGTCCAAGATTTCCATTGTCCCAATCGGTTTGCCAACTCGAAAGGGTACTCTGACGCACTAAATGGTAAAATTCATCGTGTGAAATTTGCCTGTCATAAAATTCGCCTTCCTGCGCGCCCACCTTTGCGAGAGAGTCCGCCTTCTCATTGCCTGGGATTGAGCAATGTGAGGGGACCCATACAAAGGTAATCATATATGATCTTTCGACCAGCACACTCATCTGCTCCCTTACCTTTGAAAGGAAATAAGATGAGTGCCTACTTGGTTTCATCGACCGAATAGCCTCAATAGAACTGAGACTATCCGAGAAGATGAAGTAATGGTCTGCGGGCATGTTGGAAATCATCCCCAAAGCGAAGTTGATTGCTGCCAGCTCAGCAACATAAACGGAACAAGGTTCCTGAAGTTTGAGGAAGGCGCTAGAGTTTTCATTGAAGACACCGAAGCCAGTGGATCCATTGAGACGGGACCCGTCTGTAAAATATCTGTTTACGCAATTGACGTGTTGGTATTTTTCAGTAAAAATACGTGGGATAATAATAGTTCGAAGTTGATCTGGAATCCCGTGAATCACTTGTTTCATGGATAGATCATATTCAATTGAGGAACTGCGATTGGTGAAGTGAGCACGGTCTGGAGTATAACAAGGAAGACACATATCCGAGGATATGTAGTGGTGGTAGATTCTCATAAATCGAGATTGTGTGTTCAGCTCAAAAATTTCTTCAAAATTTGCAATTATAAGTGTGTTCGTCACTCCGCATTTGATTAGTATTCTGAGAGAGAGCTCCCAGAAACGGTTCTGGAGGGGTTTTACTCCTGCCAGAACCTCGAGACTCATGTTATGCGTTGAATGCATACAGCCAAGAGCAATACGCAGACAACGATATTGAATTCGTTCCAATTTTATAAGGTGGCATTTTCTTGCCGAGAGAAAGCAGAAAGAGCCGTACTCTAGAACAGAGAGAATTGTTGTTTTATAAAGCGTTATGAGGTCTCCCGGATGAGCACCCCACCATGTGCCGCAAATTGAACGGAGAAAGTTGATCCTCTGCTGACATTTTTGCTTCAAATACGTAATATGGGTATTCCAAGTGCACTTTGAATCAAACCAGACCCCAAGGTACTTGAAAGACAATGATTGAGTAATGTTTCTGCCCAAAAGATTAAGTTGCATTTGGGCTGGGTACCGCTTTCGAGTAAACACTACCAGTTCAGTTTTCTGCGGCGAGAATTCGATCCCTAGATTCCTAGCCCAAGAAGACAAGTTATCTAAGGAACTTTGCAATGGTCCTTGCAAGTCCATGGCATGTGGACCTCTTACGGAAACCACACCGTCATCTGCAAGTTGTCTTAGCGTGCATTGTTCTGCCAAACAGTTGTCGATATCTTTGACATAAAAGTTATAAAGAAGAGGGCTGAGACATGAGCCTTGGGGTAGGCCCATGTAGCTAATTCTGGAAGTTGTCAGTTGTCCAAGGGAAAAGTTCATTTGCTTTTCTGACAACAAATTGTACAAGAAATTATTTAAAATTCCAGAAAGTCCACATCTGTGCAGATTGTCTGACAGAATTTCAATGGAAACTGAATCAAAAGCCCCCTTAATGTCCAAGAATACTGAAGCCAATTGCTCCTTGTGTGCAAAGGCCAGTTGAATATCTGTGGAAAGCAGCGCTAGACAATCGTTTGTTCCTTTGCTCTTGCGGAACCCAAACTGTGTATTTGATAGCAAGTTATTTGATTCGACCCAGCGATCGAGTCTCCGAAGGATCATTTTCTCCAACAATTTCCTAATGCACGAAAGCATAGCAATCGGACGGTATGAGTTATGGTCAGACGCTAGTTTGCCAGGTTTTCGAATGGCTATTACTTTGACCTGTCTCCATTCAGGCGGTATAATGTTGTTTTCTAGTAAGGAATTGAATAAGTCTAGCAAGCGTCTTTTAGCGATATCTGGGAGATTTTTCAGAAGATTGAATTTAATCGCTTCCCGGTGAGGAGTTGTTCGATGAAAGAAGAGCCATAGAGAATTCCAGCATTGTGAATGGTCTATCCAGAGAGCTGCCGCTCGGAGACGCTTCTCGAAGAATGTGTTGTGCTGGAGCTGAGTCCGGACAGACCTTTTTAGCGAAATCGAATATCCATCGGTTGGAGTATTCTTCACTCTCATTAGAAGATGAGCGGTTACGCATGTTCCGAGCCACCCTCCACAAGGTGTTCATTGAGGTTTCTCGTGAGAGTCCCTCGACGAAATTGCGCCAATAACCGCGTTTCTTTTCTTTGACTAATTGTTTCAGCTTTGTCTCAAGCTTTGAATATTCCTCGAAATATGTGGAAGTTTTGTGTCTACGAAAAGCTTTGAAAGCATCAGATTTTTCTACATACAATTTTGTGCATTCTTCGTCCCATCCAGGTGTGGCTGGTCTCCTTTTGAAGGGCGCACTTGGAACTTTTCTTTTTTGTGCTTCCAGTGAACTTTTGTATATCAAATCGGCGAGGAATCGATATTCTTCCAATGGTGGAAGCGTATCTATTGATTCGACACCGATTGTCACCGCCGTTGCATATTTATGCCAATCTATGTTCCTTGTAAGATCAAATGGAACTCGAGATGGTTCTGCAGAGTGAGGGGCACACTTAATTGAAATGATGATTGGCAAATGATCGCTACCATGGGGATCATTGATAACCTTCCACAGACAATCCAGTGATAGCGATCTTGAACACAAAGATAAGTCGAGTCGGCTTTCTCGAGCCGGAGGTTTTGCTATACGTGTCGCTTCACCAGTGTTCAAAATAGTCAAGTTGAAATCGTCGCATAAATCGTAAAAAATAGCCGCTCTATTGTCATCATATAGATCGCCCCACCCAGTACCATGGGAGTTCATATCACCCAGAAATAATACTGGGGATGGAAGAATCGAAACTAGATTCCAGAGTTGACTACGGCTAACGGAGGTTCTTGGTGGAACGTATACTGAAGCTATGCAAAGATCTTTGTTCTTCACATTTATTTGGCAAGCAACGATTTCGACGCCGGATAGAGCAGGAAGGGAAATTTTGTAGAAAGGGTAGCACTTTTTGATCCCTAAAAGTACTCCTCCATAAGAATCGTCTCTATCCAGGCGTATAATGTTAAAATCGTGGAAGTTGAGTTCTTTATCGGAAGAAAGCCATGTTTCACAGAGAGCAAATATATCACAATCAGAATTGTGAAGTAAAAATTTGAACGAGTCTAGCTTAGGCACTAGACTACGGCAGTTCCACTGTAGCACAGTGATCATATCTTCAACCTCGTTCGACGAATTATCCATCGAAAGATATGATTGATGCAAGGAGGGGCCATGAAACAGTCAATTGCTTAAGATATGATTCTAGTGTTGGAAGCAAGGCAGAAACTAAGCTTCTAAGAGGGTCTTGTATGTTGAACATATTTAATATGAATTCCACAATGTCCGAAAAAGCTAGCAAACCTCGTTTGGACTTGGATTTCTTTTGAGAAGTTTGAGGAGCAGCTTTTTTGTTTTTCTTATCTTTGTTGGGTAATGGCGGAAAATCCTTACTGCAGCCAGGAAGTGGGGCAGTAGGAGCCTTCGATTTAATTTTTTCATCCCCATTACCCTGGGAATTTTGCAATCCTCTGGGAGTGACTTTAGTTTTCTTACGGCGCACTTTCGGGGAGGAGCATTTTCGTTTTGAGGATCCGTTCGTTTTCAAAGGTGCGTGTACCACCGTAGAGTCACCCTCATCGGATGAGTCAGAGTCCGATTCTTCAGCTGACAAAATCGAAAATTGATTTTCATCTTGGACGGCTGATGCAGCCTTCACCATTTGTGCATATGACTGCTTGGAGCGTCCAGAGATTGAACGCTGCACTTTATCGGAGTGCTGCTTGTACATCGGGCACTCCTGCAAGGGGTGAGGATTCTCGCCACAATAAGCGCATTTTACTGATTCTTTGTGGCAAGAATCCTCTTTGTGGTTTTCACCACATTTGCCACAACGAGTTTTGTTGCCGCAATGGCTGGCCGAGTGTCCCAGCCTTTTGCAGTTGGTACAATTATATACCCTCTGTACAAACAACCGCACCGGAAAAAAAGCACCATCAACTTTAACAAAGTTTGGGAGAACTGAACCAGCGAAAGTCACCCGAAACGAGTCTGAATGCTGATAAACTTTCTTGCCATCTTGCAAAGATACTGAATGCAGTTGCCTGACATCCAGTATCTGTACCTGCTCTCCGATTTTCGAGTTTTTGAAGCAACCCGATGCTCGTTTTAAGTCCTCGACACTCAGACTCGCGTCGGAGACCACACCTTCTATCTCCACATCTCGAGAAGGGATGTAGATGTTGTACTCGACACTAAACAGCTCGTGTTCAGCAATTTTATTTGCCACATCATACGTCGGTGCTTCTACACGCAGTTTATTGAATCTCTCTTTATGTACCAAGATTCCCGGATACTTACGCAGCAAATCTCTCGAAATGTCGAGAGTTTTCAAAGGTTTATTTTTGGGCCGAAAAAAGACAACCCATGGTCCTTTTGAAGACGGCTGGTAGTACCTGGTTCGCGCAACGTAGACATCCGAAGACGCCATAAGTGTTGCGCAAAAGCGGTGCACAACCGCTTAAAAAGGAAAAAAAAATATATAAAAAAAAACCTTCACCAATTAATCTACTTAACCACTAGTTGTTAATATTTTGTTGCCCAGTGTATGAACAACCAAAAAAAAAAAAAAACAATAAAAAAATTATCAAAAAAAAAACCCAAACAAAAAAAAACTTTTTATTAGTTGCAAGAAGTTGCACCACTATAGCCCTCACAACCCTATCAGGGGAGAGGGCAAAGCCACGCGCAAAATTGAATAACAAAAGCGCGGCAATGGGCTAGAGAAGACTATTGTATAGTATACTTAACACCGTTTGCTGCTTTGTTGTTGTTGCTTGCTGCTTTGGAGTGGTGATGAGATGATGACGGTGAGATGATAGTCCACCTATAGCGTCGCTAAAGGTGGCTACTTCCTCTGCTGACTGCGGTTGCCTTGGGCACTGAACTTCGTCCACGGTAGGAATAACGCGCGATATAAAAAACCACTATGGTGGGAAAAAAAACTCCACCGGCTACGAAACCAATACCCGCAACGGAGACACGAACAAACTACGTCCGGCTACTTCAAGCTATCGGCGAGGAATGCCTGGCGGGCATGTTGCCACTATCCGTCCGTTTTTCAGAGTTATCTCTGAGGCTCCTCACCCGTTGCGAAGTACACTGGTGATCGAAAATTTTGAGAAGCTTCTGGAGCTAAATCCTCAAACATGTTTTATGACTTTGTACTACCTATATTTAACACAGGATGTCAGCCCTTCAAGAAATATTCCCAATCGTGTAGTCTTCTCCGATTTCGGCAATTCAGTGAATTTTGATTTATCTATGACGCAGGAAATCCGCGGAATTCCAGAGCATCATCGTCCTATGATTGCTCCGTCATTATACGCTGCAAAGTTTGGCCATGTTGATTCTGCAAGAACGTTTTTCACAGATGGATCTCTAATAGAGGAGTCCGCTGGTTTTGGTGTATTTAATGAATTTCATAGCGCCTCTCGAAAACTTGAAGCTCCTTGTTCTGTGTATGTGGCTTAACTGGCTGCAATTCACTACACTTTGGAAACTATTGCTTCACTTCTTCCAGGCCACTACTTTATTTTTACGGATAGTCTCAGTTCTGTCGAGGCTATCCGTTCCATTAGGCCGGTAAAGCACTTCTCGTATTTTCTCTTGAAAATACGAGAACTGCTTAGTGCTTTATCCGTGCGCTCTTTCATCATCACCTTCGCGTGGGTCCCTTCGCATTGCTCAATTTTGGGCAATGAGAAGGCGGATTCACTTGCGAAGGTGGGCGCTATGGAAGGCGACATTTATGATCGACAGATCGCCTATAGTGAATTTTTCTCTATTTATCGTCAGCAGTCGCTCGTTAGCTGGCAACATCAATGGAGTGAAGGGAGCTTGGGACGATGGCTACATTCAATTATCCCTAAGGTGTCGAAGTTTGCATGGTTCAAAGGGTTGGACTTGAGTCGAGACTTCATACGCGTGATGTCTCGTCTCATGTCCAATCACTATTGTCTAAACGCTCACTTGTTCCGTGTGGGGTTGGGAGACAGCAATCTCTGTGAATGTGGACAAGGTTACCAAGACGCTGATCACATCCTTTGGTCTTGTGCGGAGTATCGTGGAGTCAGATCACATTTTTATGATTCCCTTCGGGCTCGAGGTAGACAACCTAATGTTCCAGTTCGGGATATTTTGGCTAGACGCGATCTGGAGTTTATGAAACTCATATATGTTTACTTTATGGATATTAACCTTAGATTGTAAGTTTGATTAACCTTGTGCTTAGTTTGTATTTTGTACGTGTGGGTTTTTTTTTCAATGTTTGTTTTCAAGATGAATAGAAATAATTTCATGCATTAGGATTAATTAAATAGTTGTATCGTAAACCACATTTCAAACCTCCTTCTTGCCTTTTTCCATGCAAAAAATTGTAAATCTCCACTAACCTCGAGACAACCGCGAGTACTCGGTCCAGTTCCTTTAACTTTAAATTTAAGACAGTAATAATGTATAACGCAAAGGATAACTCGGCTCTGTAAAGTTTATTCGATTGAGCCTGTACAAATAAAGTAATTATAAAAAAAAAGATATAGCGTGTTCAAAAAAATGGTTCAAAATAAAACATAGAGTATCAGAAAGTAAAGGGCGAACACGAAATTATTGCGACACATTCAACAGGGCATAACTTTTTTACCATTGGGTAAAAATCAACCAAATTTTGCACACTTTCTCATTGATGTGTATTGTGTACATGCTGTCAAACTCGAAGTCGTGTTTTTCGATTCAACGAAAATGGTGGTGAACCAACGCGAGTTGAGAGAACAAATTCTTTCCAAACACCTGGAATTTCCTGACCTGTCGCACCGGCAGTTGGGAAAAATGTTGAACATTCACCATTCAACCGTCTCCAGAGTGTTGAAGCGGTTCCAGGAGTGGTTGACGTTGGAACACGGCAAAGGAGCTGGAAGAAAACCGAGACCGGAGAACAAAAAGACGGAGGGAAAGGTGAAGCGGATGATTAAAGCAAATCCCAACGTCTCAAGCCGTGATTTGGCTAAAAAGATCGGCATGTCGCAGAGCTACGTCCAGAATGCAAAGAAGAGAGCTGGACTACATACATACAAGGTACAGAACTTCCCAAACAGCGATGAGCGGCAACAATCGACGGCTAAAACTCGGGCACGGAAGCTCTACGAGAAGATGCTGACAAAATATGGCTGCTGTGTGATGGACGACGAAACGTATATAAAAGCCGATTTTAAGCAAATTCCGGGGTTGGAGTTTTTCACCGGCAAGAGCAAGTTTGATGTGGACGACAAATTTAAGAAGAAGAAAATGTCGAAGTTCGCCTCCAAATATCTCATTTGGCAGGCCATCTGCTCTTGCGGACTGAGGAGTGAGCCTTTCGTGACAAAGGGCACAGTAAATGGCGAGATCTACAAATCTGAGTGCCTCGAGAAGCGCCTTTTGCCTTTTGCTCCGCTATTTTGGCCAGATTTGGCATCATGCCACTATTCTAAAAGTGTCCTGGAGTGGTATGAGGCCAATTCTGTCCATTTTGATCCAAAGGACATGAATCCGCCAAACTGTCCGGAGCTGCGCCCGGTGAAGCAGTACTGGGCTATAATGAAGCGGGAACTTCGGAAGAGCAAGAATACAGTCAAAGACGAGAAGGACATGTTAAGAAAATGGAAAAAAAAAAAAACTGAGAAACTGGTACTGGATGACACTGTAAAGACTTTGATGGAGGGCATCAAGCGAAAATGCGTTCAATTTTACACTCAAGGCTCCATCGATTAACTCGACAGTGAGCATGCATAAGGGCCTATACGCGATGATCGATTCTCTTCGTCGATTTTCTCTTTTGTTAAAAACTTGCTAGATTTAACGTTTCTCGGTGCGTTTGCTATTGCTTTTGATAGCCAATACAACCTGTTACTACTCTGCATTGAACAAATTCAAGAAAATTGTTTCGCCTAGCTGTAGCAATGCAAAGAGAAAATCGATTAAGAGAATCGATCATCGCGTATTCGCCCTTATGAATGCTCACTGTCGAACTTTTCTTTTGATTTTTGAAGTAAATATATGTATAAAACTACCCTAAAATTTTGGCTTGATTCTAAACATTATAAGAAAATTGGCATGACATTTTCGGTGTCGCAATAATTTCGTGTTCGCCCTTTATGACGTAATTTAATGTGATGTGCTATAATGATTATTTAGCCTAGTGTTTATTATTAATAAGAAAAGAATTTATACATATTAGCACAAGAAGCAACCATTACAATCTGTGAAAGTATTCTCTAAAGCATTTGCGGCTTTAAAATGTAAATTTTCTATTGGCTCTGTATTTTTTTCCATTGTAATCCTAAATGATTTAAACTTCACAGCATAGTAGTCGGAGCAAAAGTGCCTGAAGCAATTTACGACCGCCCTCAAGGGACAGTTACCAAAAACAGTCACGTGAAATTGCACCATCAATCGTCGATGCAGACGTGATCGAAAAGCTCCCCGTATGTCACCGGACTACATGGTGCTATGCCTTTCGCCATTCTAGTGTCACGAAAACAAAAAAAAAACATCACTTCCATTCGCTTTACTGGTGCATATGCCACCAGTGCACTCGTTTGGAATGCATAAATAAAACCAAACGTCACTTTGGTGTGGCAGCGGGAAGAAGACAGCCGACGGTTAATATTGCCACACATTTATTTCCAATAGCCGAAACCAAACAAACCGACCATGCATTGTGGGCACGCATATGTCCGATTAAACTTTTGCACCATTTTTGTGATCTAATTTATGCGATCCTCTGTCCGTAGCACTCCACGCATTGCAGCGGGGTCGAAATGTTACGACGCCCTCTTGAGGCTCGTAAATATCAGAACGAGTGTTTAACAAAAAAATAAGAACAATCTAACGCAATCCTACCCCTGATTCGGAAGATAAAATCAATAGCGCTTTCCGCAACGTTCAACGCTCAATGACCCATGGAAATGGGGTGGAAAAAGCAGGAGGTGGATGGCTTCCACTCCACTCATCACAACCGTTTCCGTCCGGATTGCCGAATAGGCGACCTTAATGGGTCTAAGTCTAAGGCATGGAGCAAATTTCTGCCTACTGAGTTTCGGTCATGATGACCTACTCGGCAAGGCAAGTGAAAAATGAGAAAACCCAGCTTGGGAAAAAATCTACACATCAGAAGCCAAACTTTGGCCGCTCATTTATAATTTACTGTTCTGCTGCCACTTTACTCTCTATCGTTGCTTGTTGGTCTGTACGCCGTCGTCGGTTTGTGGCAGGCAGTTATCGCGGAAAACAGTTGAAGCGTAAAGGCTGACTAACAGTAATTTGGTACGCACAAAAAGGCCTGTAATTCGTGATTCAATAAGTTTAAAAAGTCCATTAATGGTTGCTTTACAGTACTTTTATTAAAACTTCGAAGTTACAGCATTAGATGGTTACATTTCTCCAGTACGAACGAAATGTTGAACCTTCCTCTTGATGGAGCCCATTTCTTCCATTTCGCCAGCATTTGCTGGATGTCCTTGACTGGCCCGCCGCTTCGTCGAAGGCGCTGCTCTGAAATTGCCCAGTATTTTTCGATTGTTCGAAATTCCGGGCAATTCGGAGGATTCATTAGCTTGGGGACAACATCGATCTTGTTGGCAGCATACCACTCCAGAACCACTTTGGAGTAGTAGCAGCTGGCCAAATTGGGCCAAAAGATGACTTTGCCCCTATGCTTGCGGATGAACGGCAATACACGCTTTTTCAGGCCACAACTGCAAATCGCTTGCCAAGTCATGGCCATCTTCGTGAACTTGTCGGCAAACACGAACTTGAGTTTTCCCGGCACATCCCCACGTCCAGTCGCGATGTAAAACTTTTGACCGGTAAGCTGCTTAAAATCGAGTTTGACGTATGTTCCGTCATCGATCAAAGTGCAGCCCTTGTGTTTCGTCAAAACACGGTCGTACAAGAGGCTTGCACGGTTTTTGGCCACGGAATTCTGCTTCATGTGCCGGTTCGGATGTTTACCGGCTTTGTACGACTTGTATCCTTCCCTGGCAAGGATGTTCTGTACCGTTTGAAAGTTGGCGTTGTACCTTCTGGCCACATCTCGGATCGAAAGACCGGGGTTGACTTTAACGCACCTCAACACCTTGCTGCGCAGCTGACGATCCCTGATTCCAGTTTTTTCGTAGGTCCGCTGATTTCTTTCCACACTCGGGGTTCCCTTGTAGGTTTTGAGCACAGGTATTTTTCAATTTTTGTAGTACACGCCACTGGCTGTCAGGAACTCGATTAGTGCTGCCTCCCTGGCCGGTTCGTTGCATAACAGGTCCCGCACGCTACCTTCCAGGCCATAGAGTAGTCTGTTTACACGATAGTTAGCGCGTGTTCTACCGTCAGCTGGACGGAGCACGAATCGCAGTCAGAGTGGAAGTTGCCCGTGCTTGTTAGGTTATACGTTAGACCAGTGTAGTCTGTACAATGCCTGGAGAAAACTCTCTGATCTCGCCAGCTCTTGACATCGACCCATTTGCCTGTATCTCCTTTTATTTTCCTCAGGAAAGTCCGTGTTTCTTGGTTCCATTCAATCCATCACGCGTTCCTTACTGCTCCGTTGACCCAGTTTTTAATGTCTGGTGCTCATCTGTCTGATTCGAGCGGACTGCTCGATAATTTTGTCAGATGCAATGTTCGGATGCGTTCACACTTTTTCGAAATGATGATTAGATTTGACGTTTGATTTGTTGAACGTAATAGGTTCGTGGTTAATTTTCATTCGACTCATTCAGCAAAATAGCCGCAAGTGAAATGAAAATATTGATTTTGACGTAGGACTACGTCTGTGATTTCTATATGGGGGTACACTTTGTGAAATCTGAAAATGGAACATGTAACGAAAATATGAAAGATTTTGAACGTTAATAACTCAGCTGCCCCTGGACCAATTTCAATCATTTTATCACCAATCGATCAGAAATATTTCTACGCATCTGTTAAAACAAGGACGTTATCATTTTTCAAAATGTCACTATTAAAAATTGCACGAATGTGCAACTGTTGCTATGATAATTAAAATTATCACCGATTTCCTGCCTCCGATGCAGTTAGAATGGTGCTGGTCAGCTCTTCAACTTTGATTGTTTCCCTGTTTCTGAGCTTGTCGTTGATGGTCATATCATGTGAGGCCCAATACTAGTTAATACCACCAACGAGGACGACGGGATGTCTCCGGTGCGACCACGAAATGACCGGACCACTCCAGATTTTCCAGGTCTTTGCACACAATATTTTTTTTTCTTTCGAGTTCGATTTGACGTTATTTCTGAACGCGACCGACTACTTTGATCAAGCTTGCACCAGTTGTTCTCTATAGAAGTGTAAACAAACCACTAGAGGCGTGCCAATTTACTTTTAGTCAGCCTTTAATGTACCGCGTGATTTGTAACCGTTTCCGCGGAATATCGCAAGTGGATGTTTTTCTTTCTCAGTCAACTTTGTGTTTGGATTTTCAATTCTACGACCTAATGGGAAAGGTTGATTTTGGTTCTCATACAGTTGTGCAAGCTTTGTGCGGATTGACGTTAAATACCCAATTTTCTAAATTACTGGCGGAGACAAGAGTTGCTATCTCATTAATTCACAACGAAAGTTATCGAACTGTGTCAAGACTAATTAGCCTATTTAAGAAGTAACAGTAAATATTTCAGCGATTTTTTTTTTCTGAAAAATGAAGAAACGAAAGCATCGTTGGGGCTGATACTCTTGCTGGTTGAGAGCTGAGTTGTCGATTATAGGGAATTGGCAATGAAAATGGAAGTGTCCGGTACGTAGAAGCTAAGAAACAATAATTACCTACCCACATGAAATGATAGTTTACAAATCAAAGCAAATAAAAAGATTTGACAATAGATTTAGTGGTTGCCATGACAATGATAAACAAGCCTGTTGTATTTACGTGAAAACAAATTGACGAAATAGGGTGAATTGATAGTTCCGGAGTGATTTGAGATTTGGGCGTAATTGCTTTTGTAAACAAACACATCAATCACTGATTTCTCGTGAATAAAAACTCAGCTTCGAAAACTAACAACTTAATCATGTAGAAGAATGATTCCTCTGTCATTTGGAATAGTTTGTTCGCGAGATTGAGCTTTTATTCGCAAGAAAATAGCGATTGACTTGTTTGTTTACAAAAGCAATTACGCCCAAATCTCGAAGTTCTCCGGAGTTGAATATATACAAGACAAAAACCTCGATTTCATCACAACAACAACACACTTGTTAGTCATTGTCATGGCAACTACCTACGTTTGGACAACCAGATCCAAAGTTAGAGCGATTTAAGTGAAATCCAATAATTTCCCATAGTAATTTACCAAAACCACCAAACCATTTGCGTGACCTCTAAACCTTCTTCAATCTTTACTATGTTTTACACACACTCAAATTTAGGGGGTATGAATCAAACTTGAGGGTGGCCCATAAGAAATCTAACACTTCTTTGACGTAGAACTACGTCTTTCTACGACTTGGGTTCAGCAACTCATGGCAACATAGTTCAACTCTAATCGATTGCAAACAGTAGATATGTACCTCCCATTGAAAGCGCACTAAAAGGCAAGTCACGAAGAGTTTTCCCATCACGCTAAAAGTTAGTTGCTGTGATTGTTTCGGATCAATGCGCGCTGAATCATTAAACGATTTCGATGCGACCGGAGGAACTTATTCTGTCTCCAATTTCAGGGCGAATCGGATTACACTCTCCAGCTTTCCAAGCCGTGCTTGCTCAAGCATGGTCGAAGAAATTCGTCACGAAGAAAGAGGATAAGATTCCGTTAGCAGTAATCAAATTTCGATCACCCACCAACTGTTCAGAATCAAGACGGATGCGCCTTGATGGGTTTTGAACAATCAGCCATTTATAGCTTTGCTTTCTTATGATTTCGATTGTTCGTTGGAGCAGATTGACTGTGTTGCAAAAATGTCTTCAAATACCGCTCAAATCTTTATGTTCTTTTAAGTTGTGTCGTATTTGGTGACCTCCCAGCTGCTTGATTGGAATTTACTACCTCAGCTTCCAACTTCTGAACGCAATAAACTAAACATCTTACTTTACGGCATCAACGGATCGAACCGACTGGATATGTATGAAATTTCACCGCTCCGCAGGGACCGAACCTGCACCGCACGTTCAAGCGCTGCATATTGCTAGAGGTCTGGCGACAGGCAAGTAGCACCAGCAGCACTTGACGCCCGTAAAAATATGTTATTGATTGAGTTCAATTTGAATATTTCTATTCCCCTTCTTTCGCGCACGCACTCGACTCGACTCGAGCAGACCAACGGCGGTAGCCTGGAGGAGCCGGTTCAAGCAATCGCAAGGAAAATGTCATCTGCATCGTCGACGTCGACATTGCCGGTGCAGTTAGTTGAGGTGTTATGAAAGAAATTCACGATGTTGTTGCGCTGTAGCTTCACCACCGGTGGGGGTGGCAGAGTCCATCCCCGCTGCCGGTTCTGCTGCCACCAAAGTGGGAGCCTTGCAGTCATACAAGCTGGATTAACGTACATCGAAATCAAACGACAATCATTAGTGCTGCTTCGCCGGTTTGGGCTCGTGTCGTCGCCGAGCGTCTCTGATTGAAAGTGTGTGCTAATTGATTCAAACAGCCGTGTCGTGCTGTAAAGGGGGTGTGTAACCGTAGTGATTAATTGTAGTGAATTCAAGTGAGTAATCCGTTACGAATCAGGTTGGCACATTCATGGAAGAAAGTGTGGAAATTTGCGGTGCGATCGAAGAGAAGGAAGCGGTGGTGAGGGTGGTGGGCAAGTGGAAGGGTAAAATGAGTAAATTCCGCATCAGCTACAGCGCTCTGGGTATGTCTGAGGAAGCGTCAAATTCTTCGCCGTCTGGCAGTTGGAAAGCGTTACGTAATGTCAATTTCCCCCTAGAAACGTACGATGGGACGACACCGAGCGGTGGCGGAGGAGGTGGAGGCAACGGAGGAAGCAGCTGTGGTGGAGGAGCTAATGGGTCCCGAAGGGGGTCCAAGTTCTTCCAACGGCCCCGCTCGATGTCCGCCTGGAGTGACATCAGTCGCAGTAGCATGCGGTTGGATGAAAGGTAATTGAGTATTCTTTTTCATGAAATCTGACTCCATTTTTCACATGACTGCACTTTCGAACAAACACAGCAGCCCCTCCCACCTATTTCTGATACAAGCCACAGTCAACACAAAAGACATCATTATCGATAATTTATTCGCTGCCGGCGCCACACTTTTCTCCTGCGATCATTGTCGGCAGTCACGCTCCGTCGAACCAGATTTGAAACAGAAGAGGCGCCCTCACCGCATTGTTATACACTTCCTAGAAAACAATTCCGTCCGTTTGCCGAAATGAGGACCATGTTATTATAATATTTTAAATTGTTCAACCATCGTAGTTCGAGCGTGATGGTTCGTTGGTCGCTTCGGAGAATTTAAATTGCAAATCTGCATCAACTTGTGAACCGTTAATCTAACTTTTCTCAATTTTCTTTTGTTTTTCTCTCGTTACAGGTAAGTGTGATTTGCGATGGCTTCTATAGGGCAGGGAAAAATGCCGGTGAAGCTGCCAGGTAAGGTTCGCGCCAATATGGGGTGGGATCGGAGGGATTATTGGAAGCACGCTTCAATGGCAACGGACAGCCTGTATGGCTGGGGTGGAATATCAATCGGGGACGGCTCGCTTCGGGAAGGGCACAACAAATAGAAATACGGAGAATGGGGCTGCAAGAGTAAAGAGAAAAGAAAAACAATAACTGGTAGTAGGAAACAGTAGACATATGCCGGTGGTTTGGTGAATTTTAATGAAATTGGGTAGCAATGTTGGCACTTACCTTCCACAAATTTCACTCATGGTATTACAGTCAACTCTCCACAACTCGATCTCCACGAACTCGATATCGAGTTATAGAGCGATATGGTAAAAATGCATTTCATGACTACTGTGATAGCGATTTTGTATGGAATTGTTATTCTATAACTCGATGGTCCCTTCAATATCGAGTTGCAGAGTTCACTATATGTTGTTTGATAAGCTATACCAAAAATTGTACGTGCTTTGCTTAGTGCAAAGTTAGTTTGCGTGGATATTTAGACATTTGGGAGAAATTTATGTTCAAAGTCAAATGCATCTTTGATCTGATTTAGGGATTTACCACATTTCAAGACAACCTTAAACAGACGTTCAGTTTTGGTGTCGTAAGTGAAAAATTTATGTAAGATACTTGAGAAGCTGTTTGAATCCATCCAAGGTTTCAGCAAATACATGGCATTCACTCCAACGGCCAATTTGAAGTGAAAACTTAGATTTAATTAAGTCCAAAAGTTCCGTGTGAAGAGCATGGAAATCGGAAGTGGTTATCACAATAGGGGAGACCTTTTGCTTCTTGGCACTAAGGCGGGAATGTTTAATGGAATTTTTCCTGGATAATGGGTCATTCTCATCATCTGTGAGCATATCAAATTGATTGCCCAAATATATTTCATCAGAAGAGGGATCAAGAGATTGCACCTTTCTTATCCATTTAGGTGCTCTGACGACAACACAAAGTTTATCCAAATCGACTTCAAAGCAGATTACTATAAGAATCTGGAGAATCGAAGTGAAATTTTCCAATACGATATCCAAGCAGGATTACCTCGGGGAGGGTCCAAACATGGATCGAAGAGAAATAAGAGTAGACAAAGGTAGAAAATTGGCACGTAATATTTAGCGCTGAGAAGTGCTGATTAAATTTGTTGTAGCTTGAGGTAGCAGTAACACTTCAGCAAAAAGCAAATAGATCCGCACGGCAAGAGAGCACGATGCGGATTGGTTTTTAATGGTTAAGTACAAATTAATTGGCAGTAGGTTCAATATCAATATTTTTTTGAACCTACTACACACTAAGATTATTTCACCGAAATCGGTGAAATTTTATCGAAATCTCAACAGCTGAACGTTCGGTAGACAGTTCGGTGATTTTTCACAGATTTCCTGTAATTTATCACAGATATTCGGTGATAAAATTACAGGAAATCTGTGAAAAATCACCGAACTGTTTACCGAACGTTCAGCTGTTGAGATATCGGTAAAATTTCACAGATTTCGGTAAAATAATCTAAGTGTGTACCAACTAATTTGTTTTGAACAATTAGAAATGTAAGGCTGAAGTACACTATGTCCTTCCCTCCTAACCCCTATAGATCAAACATACCTGTTTGCTCATTACCTTTGGAACGTAAACTGCAAGGTTTATTCCAGAAGTTCACCAAAACCGACAATTTTTCTTCGTTTTTGGATTATTAGTTCCGATAAGATGCAAGGTCTACGATGTTATTGCTGTTATCAATGTCAATTTGCCGTGGTTAAAAAAATGAAGATTTGTCAGATTTTGTATGATTATAGAAGGAGTATGTTTCAGTGTGGAACTAAAAATTATAATTACTTGTCACGAGGAGAATCGTGCAGGGTGTCCATCCAACCGGAAAAACCGGGAAATCCGGGAAAAAACAGGGAATTCGGATTTACCAGGAAAAAATCGGGAAAACCCAAATTGCACCGGAAAAGATCATATATACTCATCCCAAGTAAAATTTTTGATGTTATATTAGTTTTGTAGGCCATTATTTGGTCTTCAAGAATCCTTTAAACTTTTAAACTTGTAATGTTACTTGGAATCAATCAACATTATAACACATACTAGAGGTGGGCAAAACAGCTCATCTGGCTGAGTGGATAAAACCCATCCAGCTCACTAAATGGAGTCGATTCTTTTGAACAGCTCTTCAGCTCACATTGAAATTATAGAAATTATGACACAAATTCAAAATCGGAAAATTAATTAGTGGTTTTAGTGCTAAAATCGTAAAAGTAGTCTTATTGGTCTTATTGGTTATCCGTACCTTACAACATGGCTTTACTTTTCAATGGAAAACGCTACTAACGCAACAACTGATCAACCATCGCGTAAACCAAAATGCGCGCAAAATGTGCCAACAACGTAGCAGTAAAACAAAAAAATGTTTGCGAGAGAGCTACACCTATGTCACACGCGATGATATGATTCACATCGTGGCACACGATGTTATGCCTTTTCTCAAGCTATGCAATCCAGTCTAAATTCAAATTTTATTTCTGATGTTAATTCTCTAGCAGAATTTCTCCCACTATTCTCGGCATCAGCTCCAGATCATCAGCTCAGATATGGATCCGGAGCTGAATCGTGAAGAATGGAGAGAGAAAAAAAGATCCGAAGAGCTGGACGGGTCCGAAAGTTGTCATCCTAAACAGCTCCCAGTGAATCATTCGAGTCGATGATTCGGATCCGGAGCTGAGCTGATAAGCTGGAGAGCTGCATTTCGCTTTTCGGTTATTTGCTTTTGTGCGGATCTTCCGCTCCCCCAGAGAATGATGGCAGGAGAGGTGAGAGCACATATGCTGGAGGAATAACATCAGCAATAAGAGCCGGGTACATAAATACATTGAATAATATCAGTAGAAAATTAAGATCGTGTAGCACATGAGCATATTTCTCTCTCTCCCAAACAGCCGCTTGGAAGTTTGCTTTTACCGTTGGTGCTGTCGATCAGTAGGCACATGTTGTATTACGCGGTAACTGTTCAATGCGTAAGTGGAGTAATGTGTTCTTTTTTAAAAGTTCCGCTATGAGTGATGGAATGTATGGTTAAGACTTGTGATATCAGTGAGCTGATGAGCTGCGGTTCCTAAAAAATGAACCGCGGGTTATCAGCTCACTTTAGAGAATCGGGTATATAGATCAGCTCGGGAGCGGATCGCCCATCTCTAACACATACATCATTCGATTCTCTTGCTTACAACTTTCATATTATTCTTTTCTATTACTCCTGCTCCTAGTTGTTCCTACTACGATAGCTAAATTTATAGAATTTCATATGGTGTCATATGGTGTCATTGCTTGAATTCTATTGCTACAGTTTTCCTAGTGAAGTAGTTCTAGTTTAAAGGCTGAGCGAGACATATCCTGTTACGAAGCTACTTCAAGATAGAGAAGCAGATTCATTCCGTCTTAAACTCCTTGCAAACTCCGATCATGCTAAGTAGAATGGCCAGAGTGCATTTATTTCAAGTCCGTTATCTTCAAGAAAAATTAAAAAATTGAAAAATCAGTTCTTTTCCAAGTCCATTAAATTATATTTTATACAAGTCCGGAATCAACAAATTTCCAAACCCAGATTTTAGATAAATTCTATGTTTAAAATCATGAAATCTTTTCTATATTTTAAAAATATTTAATTTTTCTCGGACTGTGAACTTACATTCTAACGCATCGTAAATTATTCTACGCTTTCTTAATTTGTTTTAATTAAAGATCGCGATCTACTAAAAACCGGCATTAAACAAAAAAATGTACAATATCTCTAAAATGTATACCAGAATCTTACAACTTTTTTGAAGATCGAGATTTTTCGAGAAAATTTTCCTCATTCCAGAATAATGATAATTATTGATACGCTCCAGAACACTTGTCTAGGTTCCAGATATATGAAAATTTGACTATGTTTGAAGTTTTACAGAAGTTTCTATATTCGAGATCTTTAAAATTGCTTGTCTTAGAATTGACGTGGAACATTTTTCTCTGTACTTCATTTTTTTTTTCAATTTCAAGATTTCTTTTCACATCCCGAAATTCCCGAAACCAATTCGCGATATGAATCTAAATTCAACTTATTCAACGGTTGGTTTCCAAGAAAATCGTGGCAGAAAAATGAGGACTGTGTGAGGAAATGGAAGTTACACAATTAACGTATTGATTAGCCAATTAATACTGATGTTACGAGAACAAATTCATAAGATCATTTAACCATTTGTTTTATTAAAAAAAAAAAAGCTTGCTCATGGTGGTTTGGGATGTTGGGATACCTTCAATAATTCCGTGCAGTTCGTCCTTGAGCGACCTTGCCAAAGTCACTGCATCGCTTGACCAGTCGTTGATGAACCGTTTTACTCCGCAGGAAAAGGCAGAACTATCCTGGACCTCTTATAGTCACTTCGTGGACACTCTTATTTCACAAGGTAACACACATTTTACATTAAAAGGCTACACTTTATTTAAATGAACTACAATTTCTATATTAGACTAATCAAAACATTCAACATTTATTTTTAACTTCAACGTGCGGAGGTTTGCCCTCCGATGACCGATCGCGAGCTGTGGTAGATGCAGACTCGTGCTCTCTGTATTGATCTTTGTTGATCTGATGGTCTTCTCTTCTTCGTCAGTGGTATGTGTTGATTGCAGCGAAATCCTTCCAACGAATGAGTTACCGGTATGGTTCTCGCCCGACTCCGACACTGCTCCTCAATCAAACAGTTCGATTGCGTGGTGTGGCTGCATCCGTATGGACCAATCTCGTCATTCACAGACAGGGAAATTATAATATTTCTCAAAGTGGATCACATTCAACGACAGATTAGATTCATATCTTTAATATCTTTCCGATCAATTATTGTAGATATATGCTTATTGTAGAGGAATTCTGCTGACAAAATTTTATCATTGTCTCTAAAGGGTTATTTTTGAACGTTTGTTTTGAAAAAAAAAAAACTTTAAGGGACATCCCTATGGGGTTGTACGCAATGGTGACGTAGGACTAGGTGGTATTATATAATAAATCTTATTTGTTAACTGCAGCAGGAGCTTGTGCTTTGTGGAGGAATAGGAATTTGAGCAGGGTTCTCTCTGTTTATACTATTTAGTATGACGCGCTTGGCATAGATGGCACACAGCGACTTACGAAGAGCTACTGCTTCCGATCAATAGCGGTGCGGCTTCTTCCTTCTTCTATGGATGCTCATGTGGGTTGTAGCTCGCTTCTTTTCAGGCAACCTTTCGTTGTGTACTGGAGAACAATGTTCAACGACACGCGCCGAAAGCACTGCTGCTGCTGATGCCGACGACCAGACACAACCACACACGGTGATTGAAACTGACTCCGATCAGCGGTTGTGGGCAGCCTTTCGTTGTGTACTGGAGAACACCACCACTCATCACGCGGTGATTGAATAAACACCGTTTGGTGAGACCGGATGGAATTCAGCTTTGAAATCTGTGTTACGGAAATCGATTCCGCAGGCAATCGGTGATAATTTTTATTATCATAGCAACAGTTGAACATTCGTGCAATTTTTAATAGTGACATTTTTAAAAATGATAAAATCATTATTTTAACAGATGCGTAGAAATATTTTTGATCGATTGGTGATAAAATGATTGAAATTGGTCCAGGGGCAGCTGAGTTATTAACGTTCAAAATCTTTCATATTTTCGTTACATGTTCCATTTTTGGTTTTCACAAAGTGCACCCCCCTACAGACGTAGTCCTACGTCAAAAAAGTGTATTCTCCAAAGTTGTTCCGTACATAATTTTGGAAGTAGAAAGTGAGCAAAAGGACAATTTTGAGGAAGGTACAAATCGGTGCTTGATCCGAAAAGTCATTTATGAAAATGTATTTCATGAGCAGTTTTAGTTATAAAGAGATAATGCTAAACATATAATTTTTATGGTGCACCACAAATCTGAAAAATTGCTCTAAAATTAGAATGTTACGATACAAAAAATGGTTCTCAAGCAAAGTTGTTATAAATTGACTTAGCTACAATTTAGCTGAGAAACATATGTCACCTTTTTCAAAAATAAAGAAAATTTGTTTTAAAATATCAGTCATTTTGAGGACCACTCGAATGGTAACAATTACCAAACGAAAGGATTTTTTGAGATTCCCTATTCCAATTCAGGAAAATTGCTCTAAATTGGTCAATTAAAGACATTCAAAATGTTTTTTTTTTCTGTAGCTGAGCTACAATTTTGCCGAAGAATGTATACTTTTATTTCTGAAAATAAAAAAAGCTAAATTGTTAAGGGGCCGCCCTTAGCTCAGTCGTTTAAAGCGCAGCTACAAAGCAAGATCATGCTGGAGGTGGCTGGGTTCGATTCCCGGTCCGGCTTAGGGCTTTTTCCGGTTGGAAAATTTATTGACAACCCTGGAGTATGATTGTTCTTGCCACTAATGCAAAAAAGGTACAGGCATCGAAAGCTCTCAATTAATAAGTGTGGAAGTGCATCTATAGAACATTAACTTGAGAGCACGCAATAAGCTAATATGTGATAAGCAGTAAGCTTGACATGCAAAGAAGAAGAAGACATTTTGAAGTGGAGCGAAAATGCTATACTTATAACAACATAAGACTTTTAGTGCGATAACTGATTAGCTAGAGAAAGTTCTGAAGAGGATAGATTGATTGTTCCGTTAGAGTACGGCAGTGTAAACATTGAACAGAAGTTTAAATTGAGCGAAAGGTCATTGATGCGACAATACTAATCAAATGCTCACTTCTTTGCCTAGCTCACTTGAAGGGTGAGGGGATTTTGAGAAATTTTCTCAAATCCATAGGCAAACGAGTACACGTTTGACTTGCTCCTGCGACTTTTTTTTAGTTTCCCATGAAATCGAACTAGCTTCCCTAGACTAGGGAAACGTGAATTTCTAGGAAATAAAAAGGAAATACTGACGATTTCGGGGAAGTTTCATGAACAGACTGCGGGATAATAAGGTATGGTCTGAGAACTTCCATAACATGTTGGACACTTCCAGAGAAGCTTCCAGAATTTCAAGGCGGTTCCATTAGCTTCAAAGAAACTGCAGAAACTTTTTGGAAGTTCTAAGAACTCCAGGAAAGTTAAGAAAACTTTAGATTAGTCCAAACAACTCGAGGAAAACAGTGGATACTTTATAGAAATTCCAACAGCCACAGACAAGCTAGGTCTAGGGATCTTTAGTGAAGCTCATATATATATATGAATTAAGGGCAGCCCCAATTACTTCAGGACAGCTTCATGAATTCCAGAAAAATTTCGAAAATCAATAAGAGTTCTGGGCATTTCAGGTAAGTTCAGAGAAATCCTGAGAATTATAGAAAACTTCAAACATAGGGGTAATGGCTCTAATGTTGACATAAGGATTGGGCCTGTTGAAGAATTAGTTGGATAGTGAACCCTATTAAAATTATTCAGCTAGAATAGATTTTTCTCTTTTTCTCCCATGCAACACTTTCGTTGCTTATCAACCTTATCAGTTAGAGTAGGGATCGCAGATGAGCCAAAAGGCCTATTGAAATCGTGTTCTTTCGGTTCTCTACACACTCTCTCTGATACTGATCGTATAGATATATAAGATAGCCAGAAATCAAACAAGTAAGTAAAAAATATAGCTTCAAATCGAACGCATCTACCGTGTTATTCTTACAAAATAACAGGCGAGCAATAAAAAGTCAAGTGACCGGTTTCAAACCCCCCAGTTTCACCGCGTAGTGTTAGTCGCAAATCCGAACAGGGCCCATCGCTGAAAATCTGCTATTTATCAATTTTATCTAGGTGAACGCGTCATTGCGACGGTACTTATGGATATTTTTAGTTGCTATTGAAAATTTAGTCGATTGCTGAATTTATGTATGGGCCCAAATTAGGGGCATTTAGGCCGACATTACATCCATTTCCCCTATTTGAGTATTTTACAGTCCAGACATTTTAAGGGAAAAATCTTCAGGTGAAGAACTGCGTGATTGCGTGAACTTTCCAGCAGCTTCAAGAAGACCAGAGACGATTAGAGAACCTCAGTAAAGTTCAACTTACTGAACTAGACACTCAGAGATTTTTCGAAATCTTAAACAAAGTTCTGAGATACTCAGGGAAGTCCAAAGAACTTTAGAAATGTTTTCATGCACTTTCATTATTATCAGGGATGTTTCAAGATCTTGAAGGAGATGAACCAGCGTCAGGCTGAAAATCTCCTTAATAAAGACAACCAACCAACCAACCATGTTGAAGGATGATGAGAGAACTTTATAGCAGTACCATTTATTGAATGCAGGTGCTTTAAAGAAGTTTTGAGTAATTATTAAAAATTCCAAAAATCTCAGGAATGTCACAACAGTTGAGGGAATTTCCTTGAATATCAGGAATATTTATAGCACGCTTTGAGAACTTCTTGAAAATTTTGGAAATATTATCATGGAAGAACGAAAACTTTTGGCAAGTGCAGAGTAGTTCAGGGAATTTTTGAGATTTTAAGGGATGTCCCATGCCGTTCAAGGAAGTTTAAAAAACTTTAGTAACTCCTTCCCATGGTAGCACAGGTGATCCACAACTTTTCAGTCCGTCTCATGTTTGTAATCTGCCATAAAATAGCCAGGACTTATTTAAGCTTCTCCGTGTGCTCATTATTCTCCTACATATGTATTCTTGGGAATTCAACTGAGCAACTATTGAAAAACAATTAAAATACGATTGATTATAAACAAAAACTTGGTTTTACGGATTCTATAATCTTAGGCTGTGTGGAACATCTTTTGCATTTCAATAAAACGAAAAACCAACCTTGGAAGGAAAGGGTTTAAATGCAGGTGCATCTGAATAGATCAAATAATTTCAGGGCAGATCAACTAACGTCAGGAAAATTGCGGTAACTTTTAAAAAGTTCTGAGAAATTCAGGAAACTCTTGAGAACTTTACTGAATTTCATAGATCTTTAGGGCCGTACCAAAAACATCAAAGATGCATCTGGAACATCTGAAAAGTCTATAGACTTTTAAGGATCTTGAATATTGTTAGGGTTCAGGTTCCAGAGGTTGGGATCTTCATAAGGACTAGTTTTAGTTTTAGATCGTAAAGCTTTTCGCACTCAACGAAAGACGGTACTACTTTACATCCCATGAAGAAGGTCAAGTCCAAGTGCTGAAACGTCGGACGTAAAACATCATAGCGTTTTGATCCACTGTTAAACTGAAAATTCAATTCCCGAAAAACATGTATTTATGTGTTTTGCTGATTGCAGACAAGTTTTACCCGTACTCTAGTTTAGTGTGTACTGCCCTTAATTGCAATTATGGGAGCTCTCTTAAAGGGCACATGAACTTGTGGTGGGTCGGCTCTAAATTTACTATGACAAAACTGATTGTAGGAAACCGAACAGTTGGAAGTTAAAAAGTTGGCTTTTGAGCAGTTGGAAGCAGGGTTGCTTCCACTCACTTGCTATTTATTAAACAATGGTTTTCTAAATTATGAGATCATTCGATGATATAATGATATGCTGTACTTGTAAGTAACAATAAAAGGGTGTAAAGGATGTGTTTGACTCAAAACACCTGTCAATTTCGCTTTCAGAGCGTCACAATCGGCCATCTTATGATTCGCGAGCGTTCACTCTGAGTGAGCGTTCAAGAATCGTTAAAACGCTTATTGTGACGCACTAAAAGCAATATTGACAGGTTCAATGTGTCAAACACATACTTCACGACCTCTTCTTGTAACTTACAAGTACTAATTATCATTATCACATCTAATGTTTTCATAATTCGGAAACACAATTTTTTATAGCAAGTGAGTGGAAGTTACCCTGGTTGGAAGTTATTCAGTTTTAAATTCAACCAGGGTTGCACTTGCTATAAAAAAATATTTTTCGGAATTATGCAATCATTAGATGTTATAAAGATATGTTGTACTTGTAAGTAACAAGAAGAGGGTGTAAAGTATGTGTTTGATTTATAAAACCTGCCAATTTCGCTTTCAGAGCGTCACAATCAGCGATCTTATGATTCGTGAGCGTTCACTTAGAGTGAGCGCTCACGAGTCGTAAAATCGCTGATTGTGACGCACTGAAAGCAATATTGACAGATTTTATGTGTCAAATATATACTTCATGACCTTTTCTTGTAACTTACAAGTACTAATTAGCATTATACTATTTCATGATTTCATAATTCCGAAAAACATTTTTTTATAGCAAGTGAGTGGAAGTAACCCTGAATTTAACAGATAGAATCGAAATGATGGCAAAAATTAAAAATTTGACTGCTTGAAATTAACCAATTGGAAATTGATCATTAAGAAATTAAATTGTTGGAATTTGAACGGATGGACATTGAACAGTTTGAAATTATACAGACGAAAATTGCTAATTTGGATATTGAATGGTTGGCAATTAAACACTTTGAAATAGGACAGTATGAAATTTTGCGGCATTTATCGGTTGAATATCGCAAAGTTGGAGATTCAACAGTTTTAAATGTAGTAGTTGGATATTGAACAATCGAAAAATGGGCATTTGGATATTGGACAGTTTGAAGTTAGATCATTTAGAAATTGAACAGTTCGAAGTTGGATTGTGTGAAATTACACAGTTGGAAATTGAACAGTTTGAAATTGATCAATTGGAATTTGAACAGTATGGAATTTTACAGTTCAAAATTGGTCGGATGAAAATCGCAAAGTTGGGAATTCAACAGTTTTAAATTTAGTAGTTGGATATTGAACAATTGGAAAATGGGCATTTGGAAATTGGACAATTGAATTCAGATCATTTGGAAATTGAACAGTTTGAAATTGAACAGTTAGAAATTGAAAAGTATGAAATTTCACAATTGAAAATTGAACACTTGGAAATTGATCAATTGGAATGTGAACTGTATGGAGTTTGGAAATTGGACAATTGAATTTAGATCATTTGGAAACTGAACAGTTTAAATTGGAAAGTATGAAATTTCACAGTTGAAAATTGAACAGTTGAAAATTGATCAATTGGAATTTGAACAGTATGGAATTTCACAGTTCAAAATTGGTCGGATGGAAATCGCAAATTTAGGAATTCAACAGGTTTAAATTAAGTAGTTGGAAATTGAACAATTGGAAAATGGGCATTTGGAAATTGGACAATTGAATTTAGATCATTTGGAAATTGAACAGTTTGAAATTGAAAAGTTTGAAATTGAACAGTTTGAAATTGAACAGTAAAGTATGAAGTTGCAGAATAGGAAATTGATCAATTGGAATTTGAACAGTATGGAATTTTACAGTTAAAAATCGGTCGGATGAAAATCGCAAAGTTGGGAATTCAACAGTTTTAAATTTAGTAGTTGGATATTGAACAATTGGAAAATGGGTATTTGGAAATTGGACAATTGCATTCAGATCATTTGGAAATTGGACAGTTGAATTCAGATCATTTGGAAATTGAACAGTTTGAAATTGAACAGTTAGAAATTGGAAAGTATGAAGTTGCACAGTTGAAAATTGAACAGTTTGAAATTGATCAATTGGAATTTGAACAGTATGAAATTTTACAGTTCAAAATTGGTCGGATGGAAATCGCAAAGTTGGGAATTCAACAGTTTTAAATTTAGTAGTTGGATAATGAACAATTGGAAAATGGACATTTGGAAATTGGACAATTGAATTTAGATCATTTGGAAATTGAACAGTTTGAAATTGGAAAGTACAAAATTGATCAATTGGAATTTGAACAGTATGAAATTTTACAGTTCGAAATTGAACGGTTGGAAATCGCAAAGTTGGGAATTCAACAGTTATAAATTTTGTAGTTGGATATTGAACAATGGAAAATGGGCATTTGAATATTGGACAATAGTAATTAGACCAGTTAAAAATTGAACAGTTTGAAATTGAAAAGTATGAAGTTGCACAATTGGAAATTGAACAGTTGGAAATTGATCATTTGGAATTTGAACAGTATGAAATGTTTGAATTTGGAAAGTATGAAATCGCAAATTTCGGATTTCAACAGTTTTTTATTTAGTAGTTGGAAATTGAACATTTGGAAAATGGGCATTTGGAAATTGGACATCTAAGAATTGAATAGTTGGCCATTGAACAGTGTGAAATTGGACAGTTGGTTCTTGCTAATTTTTATTCAAAATGGCGTCTTCATTTGTCAGCAAACTGTAGCACGTTAACGTCACTTTTGATCGAAATGACGTCGGTCACAAAGTCATAGAGAAAATTAAGTCTTTCAGAGAAAAATATAAACGTTTTTTTTTAGTAAAAATTTCAAAAAAAAAAAATTGATAAAAGATTTGAATGAAACATTGCTTACATGTTCGCTCATACTAATGGTTGCATTTTGCATCTGAATATATATATTTTTTTCTCACGAGCAACTTTTGAAAAGGGCGTATTAAAAAAGTTTTTTTTTCAAAAAAACCCAACATGAAAATGCTTGATCTGCTAAAAATGACATCTGAGAAGAAGCTGTAGGTAAATAAATGTTTTTTTTTTGAGAAAAAAATACACTGAAAGTGAAAACTCAGTAGAACCTATAGTAAAAAAAGCATAGTAAAAAACATAATACGTTGATTTTATCAAAACACTCCTCCTTCGAATTCTTGGAACTCGAAAATAACATTGTTATATTCCAGTTTCAAACAAATTTGTGTAAAAATTTCCCTAATTCAATGTATGGTAATGAGTGGTAAAAATAAATAAACACTGTTTCTTATCTCACCAATACCAATCTTTCATTTGCAAACATCAACTTGTTTCTCTTCCGCTGTGACTAGATAAAAACGGGCAAGTCTGACAGCCATAGACATAGGGGAAATGACGGCTTCGGCATGACAGACTATTTTCGGCAACCCAAATTGAAACACTATTTTCACTGGATTTTCTTACGAAAACACTTCGCTGAATGCATGCAAACGATTCTTTATGCTTTCAGCTTCAATTTGACTATATTTTTTACCACTGAGAAAAAGCAATCCAGCAGGGTTTTCGTGAAATGAAACACACGCACTACAAATTGTAGCTGATTTCGAGTTGCCGATAATAGAACAGCAGATTTACATGCAGTTCAAATGGAACGGTTGCCGAAGAAAAACTGGTTGTCGACAATACTCGCTCTCACTAGAGAAGATTGGAGCTTTGTAAAAGCGTTTCAAAACAGTTTTTGACAATTCTTTCGACTGAAATTGTTAGAGCAACTGGCAGCAAAAGATTGTAAACAAACCAATACTGCATATGTGTGCGTTCCATAGAGAAAAAGGCTATAGAAAGAAGGTCGCTGCTTAGGTTGCCGAGAATACGTAAATTCCCTTATATGAGAATACATTGTTTGCTGTTTAATATACAATCATGGAAATGCATTTGAGAATGGTCTAAAATGTTGAAAATTCTGGACTGGAACTGGCTGGACATAGGAAAATGTTTATACGGTAAAATTTATCAAAAATTATGCGTAGAATCCAAATAAATTATTATTTTACCAATAAATATCATTATATTTTGACAATCAATCAAATCGAAATTATTGAATTGAAGCAAGTTACACTCTTCACCAAATTTTAGGGCATCACTTCAGCTTTCTTTAATAAAAAAAAACTACCAGGGACAGCCTTATGGGGTTGTACGCAATGGTGACGTAAGACTACATGGTCTTATATAATAAATGTTATTTGTTAACTGCAGCAGGAGCTTGTATGTCATGTAGGAATAGGAATTTGAGCGGCTTTATCTCTGTTTATACTCTTTAGTATGACTATGATTGCCTTGAAAAGAACTCTTTGATATTAATTTTAGTTGGACAGTTGGGGGCAGCCTTGATAGCTAGCTGCTTGGCGGGGAGCCTTTCGTTGTGTACTGGAGAACACCATCACTTACCACGCGGTGATTGAATAAACACCGTTCGATGAGACTGGATGTAATTCAACTTTGAAATCTGTGTTAGGTAAAGTGCTTTTCGCAGGCTATCGGTGATAATTTTAATTATCATAACAACAGTTGCACGTTCGTTTATTTTTCAATCGTGACCTTTTGAAAAATGATTAAATTTTAATTTTATATGATTTGTAGAAATATTTCTGATCGATTGGTGATAAAATTATTGAAATTGGTCCAGGGGTAGCTGAGTTATTAACGTTCAAAATCTTTCATAATTTCGTTACATGTACCATTTTTGGGTTTTACCCCCATTTAGGTTTACCCATATTTAGAAATCAAGTCAAAATATAAAAATCGAGAGGGATTTTTTGAGAAAATCCTCGACTACGAATTTACTGAGCTCTTTCTTTCAGTGTATTTTTTTTTGTTTTCGAGGAACATTTAATTATCTTCAACTTTTTCTCAGATTTTCAAAAGTTATTCTGGAGAAAAAATAATTTAATGAAAATTGCTAAGATTTTGCATTTTGGGCTGGAAATGCTCTATACATTTTTTTAAAAACAGCTCATGAAAAATGCATGGCATATTTAAAACCATGGACAAAAATCGTTGAACAAAAACCTTTGGCCGTAGAACAGAAAAGTTATTACCTAGACCGAATTGCTGGCTGCGCCATAATTGGTACGATCCTTTAGTTCGAAAGCTACAACCTAAAGTCTTAAAGAGCGGAAAGTATCAATGTTTACACCTTTCTTTCTCAAACACATAAGAAGCACTCAAAGCAAACACATTTTTCCATTCCATGTTTGCCTTCATCCGTAGGAGGAAGAAAAAACAATGCCGTTTCAATGCGATAAGACGGAATTGAAACTCGTAGGACGAATCAAGAAGCAGTGACTCTTTATCAAATCTTACGGTGTATTAAAATCCGGTCGAATAAAAGAAGTATGGGTTGTTCTTAAAAGGCCCAAATTTAGATTCAAACCCTATAATCCATCTGCGAAATTTGTTCACCAAGCGATTAAATTTCACACCTGGCGATTAAATCACAATCAATTTATTCGACAAAACACGCAACCATTTTCGAAAGGTAAAACATGCAGCATGGTTTTCATGTACGCGTCAAATACATCATTCAGCACCCCACTTGTGGTCCGTGTGGTTGGTGCGCTCCGTACAACCTGTCTGCATCGCCCACAACCACACAACCACCACCGTTGGTACTGGCTTTACAAGCTGTCCGTTTAAATTGACCTCCTACTGGACCTACTACATAGCAAGTGGTAAACAAACATCACCTTCACTATCTAGCCATAAAGAACATGGGGCGCAATCTGAAAGAAGCTCGTTAAATCTCGTTTGCCAAACAGCTGGTACCATAGAGCTTTCGACTCTCGTGACCAGTTACTAACTGCGACCAGCCGGTCACGTGGTCTGGTCCCAACTATGTCCGTCGATCCGGTGGGAGATGGCCGAGACAATGAACTTTCTTGACGTGAGTGCGACGCAACGAATGAGTGATTTCAGGACCTGCGCAGCACCGCCAACCAACGGTGAGTGATGAGTGGCTGAGGGGTTGATCAAAGCTTTGTGGAAAAGTGAATTTTGAATCTGGATGAACGGTGATGAATTTATGGGCGATGGATGAGCTTCAGGAAGCTTGTGGAAATTATGGCCCATTCGAGTGGGATTCGAGGGTTAGTAAAATTTGTCTCTATCCTATCTGGAACTGACTAGTTCAGCTACCGACCACTTGAAAAGAAATTTTTTAATCGGGAATGGGTTTCTTCACTTGTTTGTCTGTTGATTTCTGTCTTGTTTGTCAGTCATGTTAATAATTCATGAATCACGTCAGCTGGGTATGTTCCTAGTGATAATTATGGTCTTCAATTTCCTCATTAATCAAACTTAAATCGGTTGTGAAGAAGTTGCGTTTTCATGGGTGGCAATCGGTTAAAGCACCTCAATAAAGCTAATTAAATCACTGCTAATGGCAAACCTAATGATGCAATATGCGATGATGGGATACTGCTAGTCCAGAGGGGTCAAGTTCAGGTACGTTACCTGGTGTGGAGCAAAATAAACAGCGGCAGAATTGGGAGAATAAATAAACATTAAGATCGTTGGGAAGGTTGATGGTCATCGTCTGTTAATTGGGTGTTTATTTTATTGCCCCCCGTTGGAGTGCTCGTGATGAATGCTGTAATTTGGTGAAAGTTATTTTTGTTTGGTTGTTCGATGAAAGCATGATTTTGCTTAGAGGTTGCGGATCAGCATTATTTAAAAATAGGAGGAAGAAGGATTTGTTAAAAAAGCGCAAGGCCAGGCAATGAAAATAGAAAAACAAGAACTTGCAGAGGAATGAACGGAGTGGAAGCATAGTTGAAACACCCGTCCTGAAAAATTCAGAAATGTTCAGAAAAGTTTTTATCGTCTCCCCAAAAATTTGTTCGCCTTAATGAATAGAAATTCCTATATTCATGCTCAATTCGAATTAATGACAGAATTCCTAATACAAACGTTTATTTTTTAGATGGGAATTTTGACATAATCCTAAAAAGTTGAACTTTGGTAGACTTTAAACTTGCATACATGTCAAATCTTAAATCGTTCACTAGAGGATTGGTTCAGAGATGGGACTTTATATTTTGTATATTCCATCTAAGATTGCTCTCGAACAGGATACTACCCTTAACCCTCCAGCGCCCATAGACACCTGTTTTGTTTTGCCGGTCCAAAATCCAATTGTTATTCAAATTTGATGAAACTAGTTGCATTTTCTTTCTGTAAAACCCTAACGGGAAAAACAAAAATGGGTTGATTATTGTTTCATATGTATTTTTTAAATAAATATATACGAAAAAATAGTAGATAATTACTTTTGATAATAACAGTGAAAACATCAAATATCCAAATATCATAGTGTATTCCAATATTCTGAATTTAAATCAAATAAACATACATGACTTTTGTACCATTGGTACAGGGTCACAATGGGGTGGCTATTTTCATGCCACCATGTTTTATCACCAAAAATCCATTTAAGTCACTATTTTTTAACATTTAGCTACTACAGTCACTTTTTTATGAGAATTTTTCTTGATCAAATCATATCAAATCACAGCGTGATTTAGTTAAAAACATGTGTTAGAAAGATTAATTAAAAATCAGCATATAAAGTCTTACCAAAATCTTGCAGGATAAAGAGAAGTACAACCTGCTTGGTTGGTGGTCTAACAGTATCTAACATTTATTTTCGGAGAGAATACAAATTAATAATAGCATGGCTTGCTTCAATGTTGTTCTTGTTTCTACTTCCAACACTCCTTCTCAAGGACGATGTTCTGCAAGCCAATCTCCTCCCGTATCTTCTGCAGCTTAATTCGGCCTAGTGGTTTTGTCAGCGCATCCGCTAACATCTCCTCTGATGGACAATACACGATGTTGAGGACTCCTGATCCGTACAAATCCCGGACAAAGTTATACCTGGTATCGATGTGCTTTGTTCGTCTTGTCACTCCTTCGGCACTCAGCATACTGATACAGCTTTGGTTGTCTTCGTAGACGGTCACGGGTTGCTGAATATCCTCGCCTAGTCTTCGCATTAACTTGAGCAGCCAGAGAAGCTCTTTGGTGGCCTCCGCAAGTGCGACATATTCCGCTTCGGTTGAAGACAAGATCACGCACTCCTGCTTGCAAGCTGTCCAGCTAATTACTCTTCTTGAAAAAACTCTCCAGTGACCTGTTCTTGAACTCACCACCATTGCACAATCTTCGGCGGTCGGCCAACCGCCGTCTTCACTTCCATCACAAAATCTCTCAGCTTCTCCTCAGCATCCGATTTCTCCCGCAGGAAAAACACATTTGTGTAGCGAGAATAATCGTCGGTGACGGTGAGATAGTACCGACATCCTCCTGGTGTGACATTCTTCATCGGACCACACACGTCCACGTGGATGAGGTCCAAAGGCTCTTTCGATCGTTTCTTAGACTTCTTCGGAAACGGAAGTCTTGCCAATTTTTCTTTTTGGCAGCACTCGCAAACAGATCGTATACCAGTCTTCGATTTTCATTCCGGTTACTAGCTCCTTTTTCACCAGCTCCTGGACAGCATCGTTATCTCGGTGACCCATCTTCCTGTGCCACACGTGTTGGTAGTTTTGCGTGTGCGATTTCACCCCGGTCTACAAAGCGTTGTGGGCGTTTTTATGACGTACACTGGACACAGTTGCCACTGCTGCAACTTGCGCTCCTTTCATGATTCTGCAGTTTTTGGTGTCGAAAATCACCTTTCCGCCTTTTGCTACCAGCTTGCGCACCGAGATCAGATTCGTCTCTAGATTCTGTACAAACAGGGTATCTGAAAGCGTAATTGTTCGTTTGTTATCTTCCACATCGCAGCAGTCCACTTCGCACGTTCCTTTGCCCTTCGCAGCTGTCATTGTCCCGTCGGCTAACGTGACGTTTTCCTTTACTGCTTCGTCCAGCTCAAGGAAGGATTTCCTCTCGGCGCACATGTGCGATGTCGCCCCAGAGTTAACGATCCAGTTTCCGGTTTCACCAGTCCCTTTCGCCGTGAAAGCATAGTTGTCATTTTTCGCTTCTCACACCGCCTTCGCTTTGGATGGAATCTTCCGGAGCTTCTGCTTTCTCCTTCTTGATCGCTTGCTAGCTTCCGACAGTCCCGCTGCTTATGACCCAGCTTCTGGCAATAATGACAGACGATTACCTTCTTACCAGATCCAGCCTTCAGAATGGTCTCCGCGTTGTAGCTACCATGTTTCGTCACTTCGTCGACCAGCTTGGTTTTCACGAGCTCCAGCATCAATTCATCGTCCGCCCGTCTCTCCAACGCAGTCGTCAGCGTGTTGAACGATTTTGGTAGACTACTGAGCGCAAACGCAACCTGCAGCTTTTCGTCCAGCTTCAATCCTGACACGGAAAGACGTTCGAAAATTTCCTCCATTTCGTTCACGTGCTTCTCCATGTCCTCGCTTTCACAGTACCGTTTGGAAATCAAGTTCCGCAGATACGATACCTTCGATGTCAACGTCGGCTTCTCGAAATGGTCCTTCAGCTTGTCCCACCGAGCCGTTTTCGTCTGCTTGATGAGACCATGCTGGATTGTCTCCATCAAAAGACCGATTGTCACTCGTGCACGCTGGTCCCCAGAGTTCCAGGCTTCGATAGGGGCCGCATTTCCCGGGTCACGTTCCGTCGCAGCTCGTGCTTCTGGTCTTGCCCCGGTGACGTATTTCCATAGATCTTCACAAATCAGTAGCAGTTCGGTGCTGAACTTCCAGCTGCTGTAATTCCGTTCAACTTCGGGACTTGAATTTTCTCCATTTTACCTGGCTTCAATGAAAATTTTCTTCCGTTGTTGATTCGTTTCTTGGCAACCCAAGCGCTGGACCCATAACCTCTTGGAGGTTAAAGAGAAGTACAACCTGCTTGGTTGGTGGTCTAACAGTAACTAACATTTATTTTCTGAGAGAATACAAATTAATAATAGCATGGCTTGCTTCAAGGTCGTGCTTGTTTCTACTTCAACACAAAATAGTTGCAAACAGACGGGAACGTGAATTGTTCAGTTTATGTTGCCGGAATCACTAATAGTTTTTTCAACTCCTTGATCTTGACATTATTTCTTTGGAATTTATATATAGAAGTTTTTCCAATATTTCCTTAGAATTTGTACTGTCCCTATAATACATTTAAGGTCATTGTGACTCATTCGGGGATGAGATGACACTTAGCGTGAGAGTTACTTTAAGGATCCCCCTTAGTAATTTTACGAAACTCTGGTATTTCTAGAAAGTTTCTCCATAGCAGATTCGGAATTCAGTGCAAGTCACTGACGAGGATCGATTGGTAGGATCGAAGTGTGGGAGCTGCCTCCCTGGCGTCGGTAGCATTGGTACTCAGTACGGAAAACAAGATCGACGGAAAACAAATCAAGGGAAAAAATTAATGATAAGCGTTTTAGTACAATAGTTGTATACCTTATAACATTTTTTCCTTTTAATTCTACTACTTTTGTAGCACTTTCTTTTTCACTAAATCAATATTCACTTTCATATTTACTTTCACTATCTCTTAAAAAACTATAATAGATATTACTTGCATAGTCATAGATGTCTATGGTTAGACATTGAAGAAGTTTGCAAGTAGGCCTTGTTGTCCTCTGCTGTCTGAAGAAGTCGTCTCCACTCTACTCGATCCATGGTCACACTTAGCCAGCCTCGTAATCTACGAAGGGTCCGCATGTCGTCTTCTACTTGGTCGATCCACTTTGCACGCTGCGCGCCTCTTTTTGTTCCTGTTGGGTCGCTTTCTAGAACCATTTTCACTGGGTCATCGTGCGGCATTTTTACGACGTGCCCAGCCCACCGTAGTCGCCCAATTATTGCAATGTGGACGATGGATGGTTCTCCCAGCAGCTGGTGCAATTCGTGGTTCATTCGCCTCCTCCACGTTCCGTCATCTATCCGGAGTCCAAAGTAGACACGATTCCCTGCCATAAAGGGTGTCCACGATGAAATTGCCACACTATGAAATTGCTCTAACTTTTTAACCGTTGGGTAGAATTTAATGAAAATTTGGGTGGATTTAGTTCATAGTGCGTTATTTACATCCTGCAAGTTTTAAAGTCCTGTGATCAAAACTCGCGGAAATGGAGTCGAAAGAACAGCTCGTGCGTGATAAAATCTTGCGCATTCATCACGAGAACAAGGATCTCTCGCATCGTTCCATCGCTAAAACGTTGGGAATCGCGAATTCCACGGTGTCGCGAGTGATTAAGCGGTTCGAGGAACGGTTGACCACCGATCGGAAGCCCAGAAGTGAAGGAAAAAGTATTCCATACAACACCAAAAATCACAACCGCGTAGTTGGGGCCTTCAACCGAAATCCGAACGCCTCCGTTAGGGATGTGGCTAAGAAGCTGCACCTAAGCCGAAGTTTTGTCCAGAAGGCCAAAACTAAGGCTGGGCTTCGAACGTTCAAGGTACAAAAGGCCCCTAATCACGACGAGAAGCAGAACAAGTCCGCCAAAACCCGTGCCAGGAAGTTGTACCTCAACATGCTGACGAAAGTTGAATGCTGCATCATGGACGACGAAACATATGTGAAGGCCGACTTCAAACAGATCCCCGGCAACCTGTTTTTCACGGCCAAGGATAAGTTCAGCGTTCCGGAGCATGTCCGCACTCAGAAGATGTCCAAATTTGCGAAGAAATTCCTGGTTTGGCAAGCCATCTGCACGTCCGGGAAGCGGAGTGCACCTTTCGTGACCCAGGACACGATGAACGGACAGGTGTACATAAAAGAGTGCCTCCAGAAGCGGCTGCTTCCTCTCCTGAAGGCCCACAACGTCCCAACAATCTTCTGGCCGGATTTGGCCTCATGCCACTACTCCAAGGACGTGCTGAAGTGGTATGCGGACAATAAGGTCAATTTCGTGCCGAAAATGTTCAACCCTCCCAACACTCCGGAGCTCCGCCCCATCGAGAAGTACTGGGCGATTATGAAACAGCACCTTCTTAAACGACCTAAGGTAGTGAAGACAGTCGAGGAACTGAAGAAAGTATGGGTTTACATGCAAAAAACGGTTGATTCACAGGTTGTGCAGAATCTTATGGCCGGGGTTAAGGCCAAGGTGCGGGCATTTGCGTATGGACTGTAAATAAAATACGAGTAAAATGGTAAAATGAAGTTTAATAGTTATTTCTCAATCCCTGAAAATTTGATGGCAATCGGATGAAAACTCGAATTTTGCGAATCAATTTTGTGTGTGGCAATTTCATCGTGGACACCCTTTAATGCGTCTTTGAATTTCTCTGCTGGTATCATTTTCGGCGGTCATAAGTGAGCCCAAATACACGAACTCATTGACCACCTCGATTTCGTCACCGTCAATCTGAACTTGGGGTGGGAGGCTAACATTGTCTTTCCTAGAACCTCTTCCTTTCATGTATTGTGTCTGTGATGCGTTGATGGCAAGTCCAATCCGCCTAGCTTCAGCCTTCAGTCTGATGTACGCTTCCGCCATCGTCTCAAAGTTCCGTGCCATGATGTTGATGTAATCGGCGAAGCCAAGAAGCTGGACTTCCTGAAGATCGTGCCACTCGTGTCTATCCCAGCTCTTCTGATCACAACTTCTAACGCGATGTTGAATAGCAGACACGGAAGTCCATCACCCTGCCGTAACCCCCTTCGAGATTCAAAGGGACTCGAGAGTGTCCCCGATACTCGAACAACGCACATCACTCGATCCATCGTTGCCTTGACCAATCGAGTCAGTTTATCCGGAAATCCGTACTCGTGCATAATCTGCCATAGCTGTCATTTTCCTATGTTATTTTTGAACTTCCATAAAATCAGCTGGACTTTATTTTTTTAAAAATAAATTATTTATAAAATGATATACAGTTGATGTCTTTATAAAAAAAAGTGTCTCATAACGCTTCAAATGTCTCTCGAAGATGAGTTTCATGAGAAATCTTAATTAAAAAAGTAACACACACAATATGTTTTGCATAGGGCCACCCTTAATGCATATAAAAAAGCAACGTTCTAATACTTTTTTTTTAATATTTAGACTTTTGGTGTCGTCGGTGACGATTTTGTGCTTTATGGGGTGCTTACATACACGCTGGTTCACTAGCTCTACCAGCTCAACCAACTAGAACGAATTTCAGTTTCTCCTATAATCTTATGCTGGCAGATGCTGAGGCCCTGCTTTTGGTACAGTATTTGACTTGCTCATACTGTCGACTGCTGTGGAATATTTCTAGCGACGCTTATCACTACCTAAACGTTACCGAAAACATTTCCAAGTGATAGTGTGTTATAATGCAACATTTTTTCAACCTCTTCAACCCAGCTATTATTTGCTTCTCTCATCACGAAACCTCCCTGAATCTTGAAGATGTTCCTAAAACCAGGTTCATACAATTTTCTAAGCATGAACCCTAAAACAATCCAAACCTCAGAATTTCCATTTTTTTTGTATCTCGCAAACGATTGGATCAACATTCTTCAATTTTTGATATGTTATGAAGGGAGGTCTAAGCTATAAAGAACATTAAATACTATAAAGCCATTATGGCTTTGGTACAGTCACTTTTAATTAATGGAAGCGCATGGCAGTTTAGAAGCACGTAGATGAACGTGGATTAAAATCTCCTTAATAAAGATTAAAAGAAAAGAGTTAAGAAGTACATACTTGAAACTCCATATGTTATAAAATGTTTTAACTTGATCCATGCTGGATCTTGGTCCAGCCACCACGGAGATCGTGAAAAACGCGTATTTGTATTGTTTTTGCATATATGAACTTATTAGAACTTCAATTTATTTATTTTTCCCCTTTAATAACCCTTTACATTTGAAAAGCCCTTTAATAACCCTTAACATTTGAAATCGGCTCAGTGTTTAAACAGTTTTGAATTTTCATGAAGGGTATATAGGAAAACAAAAATGATTTAATCGACCACCCCAAAATTGTCAGAACAGAGCAGTTCCAGGTCAAATAGCGACCTTTTCCGATTTGTATGAAAATTTGCATATTTGTTTGTTATGGGCAATCATTCACATTTTTTCTAAAATTCTACCATTTTGGATCCTATTTTTTTCCAAATTGTGTTTTGAAATTTTGCTGTATCAATAAACGCAATCGTCACTTCTGATCGCAATGACGTATGAGACAAATTTGTTGAGAAACATTATGTCTTGTTGGAAAAAATTGACACTGTTATTTTTGTAGAGCAGTTTTTAGTAAAAATTCAAAAAGTGTTAACAACTGAAATATCTCAAGATGTCCTTGTTAAATTTTTGTAAAAATGTTTTGAAAGTAAAGCTCAGGAAAAATGCAAATTTTTGAAACGGTTTAAAACGACCTGTGGAAATAAATTACATAAAGAAGTTTACTTTTGAAAAGTTAAACGATGTGACCAAAAGTTCTTGTTCTACAATTTTTCAATAGTTTTAAAAACTCCAAAAGTTTGCATTTTTATGAGCTTTTTAAAAAATTAGAAATATGAAAAATTTAACATCATTCTAGTTTCTAACACTTTTTTTCGATTCTTTCTAAAAATTACAAAACAAATTAACCGTGTATATTTTTCCCAAAATACATTTTTTTTTCCCTTCTACTTTGTCTCAGACGTCATTTCGATTGAGGTGACGTTAACGTGTTACTATATATTGTAATATTTCAGAGATGCCATTTTGAAAATAATGACAAGATCCTGGATGGCTGAATTCTAGCAAAAATTTGATTTATTGCCTATAACAAACAACTATGCAAAGTTTCCAGTAAATCGGAGAAGTTCGAGTTTTTCCGATTTGTTATTTGGCGAGGACCTGCTCAAAAAGAACAAGCACACACATTTTGAACATAGTCGAAGCACATTTAAAAATGAGTAATACCTTTTCACGTGGAACCGCTGTTATTTCAGAATTCCCTTTGAATTTCTTCTAAAAATTCACTTGCAGTTCTCCTCAGAACTCTCTTGGAGTTCCTTTGAAATTCTCCTGGAATTATCCTCAGATTTTATTGAAATCCTTCTTTTAGTATACCCCATAATTATTCTTAGAAAATACCCTTAGAATTATTCTCTGGATTATTTAGTAGAAAGAAACATCTTGAAATTATCCTCAGAATTCCCATGAAATTCTCATAAGAATTGTTTTGAAGTTCTCTTCAGAATTATCGTGAAATAATCCCCAGAATTCCCTTCCTAATTTTCTCAAAATTTCTTAGGAATTAACCTCGGTAATTCCTATGCATTTCCAATAAAGTTTCCTTTGCATTCCATTCATTCCATGGAATTCTACTCAGAACTACCTTTGTAGTCTCCTTAGGTTTCACTTGGAATCTGGAGTTGCTCAGAACTACCAGCTATCAAAGATTCAACTTGACGTTTTTCTCACGTTCTTTCCAGAACTCCCTTGGAATGAGTTCCTTAGAAATTCGTATCAAATTTCATGAGCCTTGAACGTTTGGTCTTTGATTGGTTGATTTTGTTTTCAAATCTGTGATCTTGGTAATAACTGAGGAAAGTAGTCCCAAAAGAATATTGAAATAATTACGTTGATACTAGCTTAAATACAGAATTTCATTTGAAGATTTGTAGATAAATTTGACGAATTTTCCTGAAAAATTTGGATCACCCAATGAACCACATAGCCAAATAATCCTTCCCGCCTTAAACGTGCCTCTGCAGAACTTACAAACACTGGTATACTGCCTTGAATCGCATATCAGTCCCATTTGACTTTTCGTCGATTTTGAGATACGTGCAACAATTTTTTCCTGCTTGGCTGTTAATATCTTTCAGCTTTTAAAATCGTCACCGTGCACAAAGCTGCTATAATATAAATTAAAGCAGCCTTTCTTGACAACAAATCTTCTTTTTTTCTCGATGTATGGACGATGTATAGCTTGTTTAGCACGTACTGGGATACAGTGAAAACGTTAGGGAAGAAATGCGCCTCCAACCACAGCTGTAAAGTCTGGGTATGTCACCGGTGGGCTTCTTCTCATGGCACCTTCAACTGCGGCGTGGAAGCTGACTGCTGCCATGAAGGTGTGTCCTGATTCAAAAAATTTAAGAACCAACTCCTTCATCTCAAAATTTTTGGAATTTATATGAGGGACGCACAATTGTCCAGCCACAAAACAAGCGTTTCCACACCGCTAAATCTGGTGATAATCCTATGAAAACACCCAGCTAGGTTGTTCGACCATCGGCCGCTCACAGCTTCATTCACACATGCCAGAACCCCAGAACAGGAATTGTCTGCGTGTACTTCCGGACAGGATTGAAGGTTTCATTAAAGGCTACTGTCTTCAATCCATCTAGACGAGGCAGCTGAATGACCTATTTAAAGGGGAAACAATGGTTAGCGTTAGTTCACAATCAAAACCACCTATAATTATTCATCAGAAATACCTTTTGCAAATCAACCGCCAGTACAACATGCCCAGATTTGACGCCATCAACATCCTCACGGTACTCCGCATGGGATGCTTTGGCTAGCTGAAGGTGATCACTGTAGTGCTTACATGTGGCACAAGAGTCGTTTGATGGTGGAGCCTCGGTCGTATGTCCGGAGATTTTCTGATGTTGAAGTGCCGAAACACATAGTAATTGTGTTTGCAGAGTAATTTTGGTGCATGGCCGTTTTGGTTAAGTCCGATGGCAAATACAGCCGATTTGGAGAATGAGCACGTCGATAATGTGACATAGTCGATTTGTATTTATCGATATGTGCTCTGACTGAATCACGCTTTCCAGTGCTGCGAACATATTTTCCTCGCTTGGGAGCCTTCGATAGAGCATCGTCGTCGTCGGTAGATAATATTTCTGCAATAAGGTAAAAACAAACAATAGGTTTAGCGTATTAGTTCTATGATCAAAGAAAACTTACCCGCAGTGTTCCCCGTAGCCCAACGTATTGCGGAAGAACTTTCTACACACGGTCGGCGATTCGTCACTTGCCACAAGTCGAATGTGAAAATCATACGAGTGACGCTTCCTGAGCTTATCGTCGGTAAAACGATGTCGGGAACGTCTTTCCATGGCTTTACGCTGGACTCTTGCTCGTATGAAACATTTTTGCTCCGAAGCATCTAGTGTCCAAAAAAATTGGTTGGTGTCGATCCTGTCATCTCCGTTTCTCCACCATATCGAGCTTCCGGATTTCTGTTTTTGGTCCTTTTTCTCGGAGCGTAACTTGAGTCCTCGATATCTCCGTCCATCTCAAAAAAATACCGTTATCATGGACGTACTTCGTTGAACACCGGTTTTTTGACACTGAATCGTTGCTGGGGATCTTTTTTTCCCTCTCCACCAATGGAGAAGATTCGAAAAAAGACCGTTGCAAAGTCTCATGCTCGTAACGCGAAAACCGCTCACTGTTCCTAACTTTAAGATCGAATCCTGGACACTCTTCTTCGGAACTTTCACCGTACCCGTAAGTTTTTATCATTTCCAAAGTAGACATTGTGTAAGAACCCAAAAATAATTTCTTTTACACATAGAAGAACGCGCAGATTTTATTTTCGACCGTATTAAGGCTCTGTACCATTTGGTGGATTTTTTTAACTTTTGGTTAAAATTTGACAGATGGAAAGTTATTGATTAACCCTACTATCCGAGCGTGGTTATTTCTGACAGACAAGAAGTTAAATTTTGACAACCGTGGCTGAGTTCTTCTCGAAAACCGGTCGATCGAAGGCACAGGGATTTTCGAACATACAAAATAACTTTCGAAATGTCACTTTTAACCACGAGTTAAATTTAACTCGGCAAATGGTTCACAGCCTGAAACAACGAACGCCGACAGCAAACTAAAAGCGTCAAGGCATGCTGGGACTGATATGCGGTTACTTTGTGACATGATAGACAAAGTAACCGCATGTCAGTCCCATCGATATTTTTTCTCTACAATGGATTAAATTTTAAATTTATTTCACGTAATAGTATTAAAAACATTACTTCTCATAGTATAACGTAATAACATAATACAACAAACATGCGAAACAGGCTGTGAAACGATTAAAATTATTTCACCTTTCATCGCTGTTTTCTCGGTTTGTTAGTTTTTCACATGGGACTGATATGCGATTCAAGGCAGTATAGTCATTGCTCAGTTGTATGTACCCAAAAACGCGAAATAAATTGTCAATGGTTATTTTGAGTATTAGTAAGTGATCCAAGATATCAAATTACATCTTCGATTCGATAATTAGTAAAGCTACAACTTCTCAAGTCAGTATAGATTTAAAGACTTTCAGGTCCGTAAAGTTTTTTTTAAAGTTTGGAGTCTTGCCAAATAAACAGATTGAAAATGTAAAAATCGTGAAAAGGTCAGAAACTTGCATATTTGCTAGAAAACCACATTTTTATGAGTATCCACTTTTCGTCTAGATTTTTTGGGAGGATTATTAAAAAAAACTGTTAGAAACCCTGTTAATGGTACCGTAAACTGGTGCAAGATTGATAGTTTTTTAAAGTATATTCAACATGTTTTTTACAGCAATGAATGTTTTTCAAATTTTATTCATTATTATTTGTAGTTATTTATTTGTGCTGAGGATCCTAGAGTTAATTCGTTAGTAATATGTTGAATGGAAATGAAAGCATTTGCTCTATGTTTACGTTTTGTGACCAAACATCAGTTTTTTGATTTGGGGTAACTTTGATAATGTTCGATGAATGTAGAAAAATAAATGTGTGAAACTCAGACAATTTAGTTATTGAAATATGAAACTTTTTTTTTCCCTTTGGTTTGTTTTCCGTCGATCTTGTTTTCCGTGCTGAGCACCAATGCTACCGACGCCAGGAAGGCAGCTCCCACATCTGGACCCTACCTATCGACCCATCAACTAATGAACCGGGGACCAACGGCTTTATTTCCCATCTGAGGCGTGATCAGAGATGTTATGCCTCAGAAAATCCCTGCGGTGCCGACTGGGATTGAACCCAGGCCTGCTGGGGTGAGAGGTAATCACGCTTACCACTACACCACCGTTGATATTTGGTTATCGTAAAATTGAAATTGGCGAATGTTTCAGCTCAATTGATCATAAGTTAACAAAGTTACATCATGTCAAAGTTGACCATTTTGTATGAAAATCTACATGCACTGCTATTTTATCGAACACAACTGTAGGATATCAACGGAAATACCCTACCCAGAATTTAAGGCCCTACCCATTTAAATCACACATATGTCAAAAAAGGAGCAAATTTTAAGTAGTACCATATCTGGTGCACTCCCCTTACATCCCTTTATAAATAGAATGAATCGAGGAAAGCTTAGTTCTTATTCATAGTTAAACGATTCCTTAGCCTGTAAGCTTCAATATGGTTACATTTTTACGACTAAGCAAGCCTGTTATGCCAGGTTTTCCTTCATATGAAACATACGCACTACAACGTACGGCTGAATTCGAGTCGCCTATAATTAGAGTTACCATATGGTATCCTAAAGGAGGACATGTCCTCCTTTTTCAATGTTTTTTTTTCTACATCCACCTTTTGCCCGAAAATGTGGTACCAAAAGCAAATCTACGGTCAAATTAAATCACTGTGTCAGGTTGAGGATAATTCTGCCCGAATCTGAAACAGATGACGAATGAGGATACTCTCTATCTAACCACCAGCATATAAAACTCAACAGCATATTCACTATCTTTCGGAGAGTGCATCGCTAAGAATTTGGATCACAGCTCTTTCTGCATGATGAGTTTGAGATTTTCGCTCCATAGTGTTCGGACGGTCCCGGTTCGGGTCCTGATTGGCCTCCTGGGGTTTAGACTCGTTGAGTGGGGGACTGGCTTGGCGCAGGCTGTTGGAGGATTGTATGGGGTATCCGGACTTCTTGTTCATTGCCTTCTGGCCTTTTCCGTGTTGCACTGTTCATAAGTTCTGTAACTGTTCTTGTGGAGAATTTTCTCAGCTACAACTTTGCAGAATATAGGGATTGATAGTCTTGTGGCATGGGGCTGCTGTTTTGTGGGCGACACTGTGTTCTGCGGTGTGACATAGTAGCCATGATTTTGTGCTCTATTCTACGCGCCTGAAACACCAGTGTTGCCTGCTGGACAGTTGATTGAGCATAATCATACCCTTATTTGCTTGGATCATTAATAGCTTTTGATGCTTACATTCTATCGAAAAGTGGTCTTACACAGAGTTGCAGCTTCAGGCTCAGTTGTCGTTTTTGAAGCAGAGCGATAGGGTGAATTGATGGATGGATATGAGCAGAATGTTTGGTTTTCCGTCTTGCTCTTAATAGTTTTGAAATCGTACCACCTACGATATTGTGCAACTTGTTCGATGCTAATGCTAATGTTAATGCTAATGCTCTGTTTGCCCGAGAATATCCTCCTTTTAAGTCCTTGCATGTTTCACAGTAACATATAAAATTGTTTTCAAAGAGCGTTGTTGTAGGGCTTGTTTGTTTAATTATGTCGCAACCTCGTCTTATCTAGCAAATGCCATTCGATAGTGGGACCAACAGTATACTACAGCTGTCAACAGGTCTACATTTAGGCTTTGGCATATTTGGTGAATTTACACTTAAATTTGGCAGATGGAAAATTTTCAAATAAACTTCCCATTCTAGCAGACTTATTTCTGACACACTGGGAACAATTTTAACAAACTTTTTCTCGAAAATTGGACGATCCACAACGGAGAGATTTTCGAACATTATAATTTATTTTCGAAGAGCAAAATTTAAGTGAAAATTCATCAAATGGAACACAGCCTGTAATCCAAGTGGGGAATTTTCAATTAATTTTGAAATTTCGGAAATATCTTCTACTAATTGATTGGTCAATTTTCGCTAGACCAGGGTTATTTGAAAATGTCCAATCTTTAAAATGTAAGTGAAAATTCACCAAATGGAACACAGCCAAAAAATTGAAACCAACATGTGTTCGTTTTGGTTTAAATTCCTATGCTGAATGCATGGTTAAATTAATAAGTAGCTTAGAAGTTCCATTTTCATGTTGGTTTCAATCAGGAATGACGTGTATCCTGATTTCTGTACATGATAAAAGTTGGGATGGTTTTGAGGCTGTAAAGCTGTAGTTTACATGCAAAACATATAGACTGGATCATTTCCAAGTATCAACAATGAATTATGAAGGCTAGTTTGATGCATATTTCAAAAGTATAACGAGAATATGAATTGAATTAATAAAGACTACTACCTATTCAATCTCAATTGAACCTCTGAAAATCATGAATTTTGTGATAGCGCACATATTATCAACCCGTTTGATAAAAACTCATTGTCATCTTGTAATGTTAAGAAAAGGAAACATTATCCTCCTTTATCTCCAAACCTCAAATGAAATGTCCTCCTTTTCAAGTTTTTGATATGGTAACCTTACCTATAATAGACCAGCTGGTTAATACGCTTTTCGAATGGAATGGTTGCTGAAGAAAAAGGGGCTGCTGAAAATAGACACACTCACCCGAGAAGTTTCAACCCGTTTTGGACAATTCTGTAGATTGGAATGGATATAGCAGCAGATAAATGTATACGTAAATTTCCCTATCTAATGAATCCCAGTATTTTGGAGGTAATTTAGTGAATTATTTAGTAAATTATTTATGAAGATATAATGCAGGGTTCATACCGGGCTGCTTAAATCCACTGGTCACCCTGATCTTGCATTTCTCAGTTTAGAGCATTTTAAAGAAACTATTTTATCCTTGATACGAGAATTAGCATAATGGATCTAAAATAGCAAACAGAACCCTAAAATCTATCGCGACCTTTCCAGCAAAATTGCCTTTCGCGGAAAACCGGAGATATTAACAATAATTTCACAACTTAAGTACGTCTTATAGTGAATCATTAAACGGCATTGTTGCTTCCCACATGGCATCCAACACAATGTAATATACCTCGGAAAATGATCCAATTTGACATGTTATGGCTTCCCGGAAATCCAGCACTGCACTTTGCCGTTTGTTGATGTTCCCGCATAAATTATCCAACGATGCTGTGCTGAGCCATCTGTTGCAGGTCCTGCAGTGCAGAGTGTGCGCTTTTCCTGATTAATTACACCGTTTTCGTAATGGTTGATAAATGAGTCCGGTAATTCGACGTGGAACAAAAGTCAACAGATTAAATTAAATGTTAATGCATCGCAAAACGGACATTTTACGATATCGATTTCCCTCTCATTGTCGCATACAAACGAATAATTATCCCTCGAAGATCCCGACGTACAGCACTGTTGTTGACTTCAAAGAATAAAACTTTGTATGCCCGGGATAAACAAATCCCGCATTCGAAAGTTAATTTTCCCACCTTCTGCGGAGCACGATGTCATTGCCTTCGCAACGAGTCCCGTATCACTTATGCAACATACACCTTTTTCTACCGGTAATTAGTATCATCCTCCCAGACGACGATCCAGATACCTAGCCTGCAGGCGTTCCACAGTGCTCCATTCAAGTTCTCAACCCCATCCTTGTTTATCCAACAGAAAGAACCAAGCTTGCCAAAGCTTAATTTTCAGTACAAACATACCTTGGTTGCCGCCTGCACGGCCGATTAGACCAACTCCAATTTGAGTTTCGTTGTCTCAAATTCGCATAGACGTTGGTTATTCGTAGATTGAGTACAAATTTTTACGATTTTCCTGGAAATTTTTTTTTTGAATATAGGCGAAATCGAGAGAGGCTTCACTGAGTCTATTTAATTGTATACTCCTAGACTGAGCAAAGTTTCGAGACAAAGTGAGGAACATTTTACTCAGTCTATGAATAATAGGGTGGGTCATCTTTTCTTTTAACAAAGAAGTCGACTGGCTTTGAGGTCGAAGTTGTTCTGTATAATTTTCTCAATCCAAGTCTCAGTTTTGCTAAATTGAGTGATTTTGAAATTTTTGACAATCAATTGAGCAGTGTCGAGCCGTTTCCCATACATTTTTTCCATATAAATTATAAAGCTGTCACGCAAATCCAGACCGTAACCAAATTCGTCCAAATTCGGCACAGTTGCTGGGGGCCTTAATTCGAATCAAACGAGGTATGGGGAGTAAGGGCTTGTTAAGTTGACCCACCCTGATGAGCAATCTACGTTTTTGCGATTTTGAGATAAAAACAACCCAGTTTTGAGCCGATCTCCTCGGCCGTGTAGCTGTGCGTTGTTGTTTGCTTTTCCGACCTCTTCCATAATTTACACTCAATTTTCCTCACCGGCACATATCGGGGTCATTAAAATTTTCCACATAACATAACAAAAACAGCACCACTTCGCTTGAACTGGCTCTGAAGCAGGTAGACAGCCTATAGCTGTCGTCGTCGCTCTGACCCCCCCCTCCCCCCTCCAACCGGTTGATTTGTGTATCACCACGTGGCAGAGAAAAATGGCAAGCTTCTGATTTCCTTCCAACGGCATCATCATCATCACCGCCATCATCGCTTCGGCTTTCGACAACACGACGACGCTCATATCGACGACGATGGTTGATCCTTTGTTATTGTTATTATTAATAACGAAGCCAATAGGGTTTAGAAATGCTTAGCTCTGCTCGATTTAACCTGGCGACGACTCGGGAGAAGGAGGATTCAATCAATCGCGTTCTCATTTCTGCGGGTTGTTTACTTTGGGTAATAACAGCGAAGAGACGTTCCGTTCGGTGTGTCTGGAAGATATTAGGTAGGTAGGTGTCGGGAGGTGATTACGCGAAAGGGATTTCTAGTTTATTATCGTTAGGATTAATTAGGCAGGGCAGATATTACGTTTTATGGTGCAGATACTCAGTTATTGAAAATTGAAATCATTGTTTGGTCTTGGAAGATTTTTGATTTAGAATTCTTCGATCAATGGATGGAGCAAATGACTTCCCAAACTGACTTTTGGTCTTGGATTTGGTAATTCATAAATTCCTTTATAAATTTATGATTATTTTTTTAGCAGTACAAATTGAATCAAATTTTCGCCGAAAAGTTTTACTGAGCCTACAAGGTCATCAAAATTGACGTTGGTAACATCCACAGACATGCTTGTCTTGCACAGTTTCACACACCAACTGCTCATAGCTTTTCACTCAGTTATTGAAAATTTATTTTCGTAAAAGTAATTGATAGATATGGATCATAGCTTACTACAGATATGCAAAGAGTAGGTAAATCTTAACATTTGAATCAACAACAATGAATTTTTACACATTAAGTCCGAGATGTGCAACGAGCATTTCTCACTTGATTTTTACAACACAAAAACAAATACAGTTTATTACTAGAACTAAAATCTACTTTTCCTTACGTACCTATTACAAGCTCAAACTTTATTCTTTTATGGAACTCAATATAGTTCCACCAGCATGGAGACAGGTTAAAGCGATAGCTATTCAAAAACCTGGGAAAGCAGTGTCTGATCTCTATTATCCCTATGTGATCCTATTAAGACTTGACAATTGGGTTGAATCAAACAACCTGCTTTTAAATACGCAGTTTGGTTTCCGAAAGAGTAAAGGAACAAACGATTGTCTAGCGTTGCTGTCATCTGATATTCAACTGGCCTTTGCGCACAAGCAGCAATTGGCTTCAGTCTTTTTTAATATTCATTCATATCGCATTTGATTCAGTTTCCATAGACATACTGTCAGACAGTCAGCACAGTAGTGGTTTTCCCGGTATTTTAAATAATTTCTTGTAAAATTTGCTGGCAGAAAAATCAAATGACCTTCAATCTAGGTCAACTGACAACTTCTAGAATTAGCTACACGGGCTTACCCAAAGGTTCATGTTTAAGTCCCTTACTTTATAATTTCTTGCAAAGACCATTGCAAAATTCCCTAGATAATCTGTCCTTTTGAGCCAGAAATTTGGGAATCGAGTTTTCACCGCAAAAAACTGAATTGGTAGTGTTTACAAGGAAGCGGTTTCCAGCCCAACTGCTTCTAAATCTTTTGGGCAGAGACATTTCCCAATTTTTGACCTTCAAATACCTTGGAGTCTGGTTGGATTCAAAATGCACTTGGGGTACCACATTACGTATTTGAAACAAAAGAGTGAACAAAGGATCAACTTTCTACGATCAATTTCCGGGACATGGTAGGGTGCTCACCCGGAAGACCTCATTAAACTATATAAACGACTATTCTTTCAGTTCTTGAGTATGGCTCTTTTTGCTTGCTCTCGGCAAAAAAAAAGCCACCTAATCAAATTGGAACGTATTCAATATCGTTGTTTACGTATTTCCCTTGGCTGTATGCATTTAACACACAATATGAGCCTAGAGGTTCTAGCGGCCGTAAAACCCCTGCAGAACCGTTTCTGGGAGCTCGCATTAAGAGTATTGATCAAATGCAGTGTAAGTAACATGCTTGTGATTGAAAACTTCGACGCAATGCTCGAATGGAGCACCCCCCTCGTGAACGTTTTACTACCGTATGCGTGATAATGTTTGCACCATTGAGCAATGTCAAAATAAAAAAAAAATCTCAAAAATTTCGTTTTCGAGTTTTTTTTATTTATTTAAAGGGGGATGTTTCTCAGAGTCTTAAACTATGTTAATCATCAATCGAGTTTTCACTTGCTGCAATTACGGCCTCCACACGCTTCCGGAATGTACGGCAGGTTCTAATAATGTAGCCTGGATCCATTTCTCTACAGGTACGGGTCAATGTTTGTCTGAGGCTTGCTGTACTCGGTTGGCGTTTAAAACGGGCTTGGCCTTCATGACGCGCCATATTGAGTAATCCAGCGGATTAAGATCGGGGCTGGATGGCGGCCACATATCCTTTGCCCAAAACGGAAGATGTTCCTGCAACTACTTCTGAGTGTGATTCGAGGTGTGCCATGGAGCCCCATCTTGTTGAAATACAACATTTGGCTTTGGACCGTACTGTTTTTTGATCCACGGAAGAACATACTTTTTTTTTTCCTCTGTTCGGGACCTAACACTACTGCGACCAGTAAATTGATCTATTGTAGTATATCCCGTGTCCTTAGTTTAGTGCATGTCGTATTACTCCATCACTATTGAGAAATGATGAAGTATTCGATTTTTTTACAGTTGCCACTCTTGCATCCGACTCTAATTGAAAGGTCCCGCTATTTATACCCTTCGTAGTGTTGAAACACCCTCCAAAGGCGCGCCCCTTTGTCTGTCAAAATTGGATTTCTTAGCAACAAAATTAAGGTATGACACCGATAATGACCATGCATCAGAACCCTAGTCTTAACCACTTCAAACTAGGGAACAACGATTAGAAGATTAGGAATCACATAGATGAAGACAACTAACTCATTTTTTCCTTGTTTCAAGATCATCCTCGGTAGACAAAGCCGAGTCTTGTCACTATCAACAAGGCATAAAAAGTAACAAGGACTAAGATGTGTTCCTTGAATTACTGAAAAATCCTGTTCCCTTAGTTTGAAGTAGTCAGGACTAGAAATCGGTGGTAGATCTTACATCCCGTAACGTACCACGAAAAGGTGATCTACCCACGTTACGGGGCAAGAACATACTTACTTAAAATCCCGATGGAATGGAATGAACACCGGGTCCATTTTTTTTTGCCATCGGAAGCCACCAATCCAAACACCATAACGCTAGCAGGATGCTTGGTCAGATACACGTTCTTGAGCTCGTCGGCTACGTCTTTTACCGGAAGAGAACTAATATACCGGTCGGTTCTGGAATTTGATACGGGATCGACGGTATACATGCACTCGTCGGTGAACAGGATTACCGGATTTTTTCGCTTAAGAAAGTTCAAGATTTTCTTGCATCATTCGACTCGTAGCTCCCAGATGCGGTTGGTAATCATGTGAGTTTTCTTCCGTGCCGCCATGGTAAAAACACTGAACCCTCTTGCACGGTCGCCCCAAAGAAAATTCCTGCGAGCGGGCAAGCGTGTTTTCGGAAATCGAAAACACTCGGCTGCGGTGTTTGCCGAAGTCAGAAACACTCGGCTTTGGTGCTTGCCGAAGATCCATACACCGGTGCAAACAATTATGCACGGGCACCGGTACCGGTGCCTTGTTCGCTGCGTTTGGTGTTTTCTATCGAGCACTGGTACGGAGCGTACAACTCAATGCTCTTGGTGGTTTGTAAAAGAGGCAGTACGCAGTGTAGTGTTGCGTTTAGACATGCCTGCCTCGAAGTCACTGATCCCGTGTTCCTTTGCCATTTTCCTTATTGAACGCACTGGATTAACCCGAATCTTCCTTTTGATAGCAGCGATAACCCTCGGAACCCGAGCTGACCTCGGACGACCTGTGGCCATCTTCGCGGTCTAAAACCCTTTTGACGGTCCACCGGGACACTCCCACGGCGACTGAAATATCTTTTTGCGACATTTGCGCGTGGGACAAATCACGAATACGCTGCCACTTCGTCATGGTGCAACTGTCAAACTAAGTAAATCATTTTCTTTTATACACAGCCTACTACGGTATGAGCTATAGGTTACGTGCATGCATAGAAAACCAAGGCATTGTATGCACAGGTGAAACGGGAACCTTATTTGTACGATGGTGCAATCATTATCACTACAGTTCCCCATAGACTATGATCTCTCAATGAAACAGGCTATTCAAGGAGTTCTAGATCAACTTCGAACTATCTCAATTCCCCGTATTTTTGCTGAAAAGCACCAACAAGTCAATTTGCAATAGAAAATTTTTCATTGATGTATCTCGCATTGATGGATCCACTGGCTTCGGTGTCTTCAATGAATACTCAACCGCCTTTCGGAAACTTCAGGAGCCTTGCGCCGTTTATGTTGCTGAGCTAGCAGCAATCAACTTCACAATGGGGATGATTTCCGTCATGCCCACAGACCATTACTTCATCTTCTCGGATAGTCTCAGTTCGATTGAGGCTATTCGGTCGATGAAACCAGGTAGGCACTCATCTTATTTTCTTTCAAAGGCAAGGGAGCATGAGTTTGCTGATCGAAAGATCATATAGGATCACCTTTGTATGGGTCCCCTCACATTGCCCAATCCCAGGCAATGAGAAGGCAGACTGCCTCGCAAAGGTGGGCGCACAACAAGGTGAGATTTATGTTAGAAGAATTTCACATGATGAATTTTGCCATTAGTACGTCAGAGTTCTCTTCTAAGTTGGCAAAACGATTAGACAAGTAATTCTCTTCGGCGGTGGTTACATTCCATTACCCCAAATGTTTCCTCGAGAGCATGGTTCAAAGGTCTGGATGTAAGTCGGGGATTCATTCGAGTGATGTCAAGACTTATGTCCAACCACTACTCGCTAGACGCACATCTCTACAGAATAAACCTCGTTGATAGCAATATATGTAGGTGCAGAATCGGTTATGATGACATCGATCATGCAGTTTGGCATTTTCCGGGTAATGACGCCTCCAGAGCATGACTATTGGATACCCTAGTGGCCCAAGGTAGACAACCCTTCCGGGAAGTAAGAGATGTATTGGGAACCCGTGATCTACATGCAGGCGATCTACGAATTCCTTTGTTTGTCTGATGTTAGAGTTTGATGTGACCATCCCCTTTCCACACATTTTCCAGCCATTGTGTACCTGTTTTATTAATCACCTGTTTCTGTGCTACTTGCCCCTGCCCAGCCAGCATTTGATCAACCGTTCGAGAGTAGTATCTGAAGGAGGCTTCAGAAACCTGTTTCCTACCTAGCTCCTTCCAATCGAAATTGTTACCCATTAGCCTCGAGCCTGTCACGAGTAATTGGTACCCAATACTAACCTAGATTACTGCTGTTTAAAATGTTAATTCAAACATTACTGATTTTGGCTCCGCAAAGTGTCACACACAACTGAGCCTAGTAAATAAACGAACTAGTTAAAAAAATCCTGACATCTTGAAAAATATCCAGAGGCTCTCATTAAGATCTTTGACATCCTGAAGGTCTTTGGAATTATTTCTGAGCAAACTTGTGCCATCAAAGAAAATCACCGGACAATTCTAGATTTTCAAAATAATGCCTGATCATAACAAAAATCTTGAAAAAATATTCAGAAGATTTCTTTAAGATCTTTAAGATCCTTGAAATAATTTCTGAGTAACCTGGTGTCAGGAAAGATATATATGAGAAACGTAACTTGAATTGTTGGACAGTTCTAGATTTTCGGAATAATACCTGGTCGTCCTGACGTCTTGGAAACATATGCTGAGAACTTCCTTGAGATCTTTGATATCCTGATCCAGTTGGGAATAATTTCTGACCAACCTAGTATCATGCCATAGTATCATTTAAAGACGTTATTAGAATGGTTGCACAGTTCAAGATCTTCATAATAAAAACTGATCATACTGACGTCTTGGAAACATGCAGAGGACTTATTTGAGACCTTTGATCACTCACGGCCTGAACATTCCTACGTTGTGTAATAACTGATGAAAATAAAGCACGACCGATTATCTGGCCATCCTGGTGCAAGCATAAGAACTATTGCACTTTATTGATAGTTAATAGGGATTCAATACAATACAGAAGATGGAACATTGTTTCCACTACCAGGAGCACCTCCCAAGTAACATTTTAAGTTTTATGAAGTAATACAAAACTTCTATAAAACAACATTCATAAAACCCTGGTCAAGGCTACTTTGCCATTGATGCATCCACGAAAACCTCATTAAGACTAGAATCTGTCTAGTTGGCCCATCCTGGAGAAGGTTCCGTAGGGTATATTTTCGAAGCTCTTCAAGATTGATTTACTGTATGACGAAAGTATTGAGAACCATTTGAATCCCGTATTTAAGCTACAATAAAAGCTATTTGACAACAATAAAACCCCTTTAAAGCCATTTTCGCTAGCCACTTCCTGAATCTACTAGAAAAATCATCAATCAAGATAGAAAAGGATTCATAAATACCATCCGATATTAACAAAATAATGGAAATATAATCTGATCATATAAAAATCCTATTCAATTTTCAAAATTATTAAAATTGTTCTCTTAAAGTGGCTACAACTACGTGCCATATTAAATCTTGTGTGAAATGTACTTGAAAACATCGAAAAAAATAAGTACGCCCTCAGAAAACGTCGATTTTGCTTATTATTTTTAATTGAGAAAAAAATGTATTTATTCTTCAGATTAATCATTAAGCTCAGCCGAAATATTGTTTTATGATTATCGTATTTCAAATATCTCCTCATTGCTAATTTGACCAAAATAAAGTTATATCCAAGGAAATACACATTGAAAACGAAGATTGTAAAAATCAAACAAAATAATTGGAATATGGCGGTGACTTAAAATTTGGTTTTCATGGGCCATTTGTGAAAAAGTTGTTTTACTTTAATGAAATCCCTAACAAATTGACAAGGTTTTGAAATGGCTTTTATGAAGAAAACTTTCTGACTGAATTGTAATAAGATTATATAAAGCCATTTTGCATGATCCCAACCCGTTCAGATTTATGGCAGCATTTATGGACGCAAAGTTACCTGCAAAAAGTTAAACGTCAAAGTTTGTTTATCTTTCGATAGTTGCGTTGTTCGATCACAACAGGTTTACTCCAGCGTTCTTCCAGGCGATTTTATCACGTTGGATTGGAAGCAGTTACTAAGGAAGTGTGCGGAACTGGTTTGCAGCATTTCGCAATATTTCACATATATAATGGAACAGCTGGATGCTCAACTGTTCCCGTAAAAGATCCCCTTCTTCAAACGATGCAGTTTGAATTAAGTACAATTGAATGAAATTTCGAACCTTTCGCTGAATAAAATTACTGCTATGAATCGGAAACCAGCCAATCTCTACTTACTGACAGTTTCAGTGGTTTGCTGTAAGTACAAATGCAAATTATTCTGTTCGTCCGATCTGGAGAATGCTGGTCTGTTTTTGAACTATTTCATAAAGAATCAACACCGGTTTAAATTTGATGCAAACGCCAGCAGCTCAGTCATTGCTTAAATTGACTTCCCTTGGATAGTTAACATCGCTTGAATTTTTCATCCTACTTCGTCTACTCTTCGAGATTTCCTTGTCATAAATTTTGCTTTTATTCACTATGAGAATCCAACTTTTAAGTTGAATTTGGAAACAGAGTAATTGGGGATTTTATGATACACTTTAACAAGTCTAAACATCAACAATATATGCTCGAATGGTTTTATGGTTGCTTTTATAATGATAGAACAACTTTATAGAGTATTTTATCGAAGCATTAATAAACAATTGCTAATGAAGTTTATGATTGATTTACAGAACAGTTTTATGGAGGGATTGAGAGCTGCTTTAAATATATTTTTAAAACAAGAAAGATTTTGACTTTCTCGACAGACTATAAAAGGTTTTCAAAACAGCAATAAGCTGAATTATAAGCCAGGACTGTTTTACACTTTGAAATGCTATATTTAAACTAAATGGATTGTTTATTTCCTTTACAAAACCATCATAAATCAGAGTGGATGCCAAGTAGCTGCTGAATTGTTACTTGGGCTGTTTGTTGTTGTTCACACTTAGTTGACGCGTGCACAAACAATCTTTGATATCCTCGCATTTCAAGCTTATTGCTTATTGCATATTGGCTTATTGCGTGCTGTCAACTTAGTGTTTTAAATGCACTTCCATAATTATTAATTGAGAGCTTTCGATGCCTGTACCATTTTTTCATTAGTATATTTCTGTGGTAAGTACAACCATACCGGGAATCGAACCCAGCAACCTCCAGCATGGTCTTGCTTTGTAGCCGCGCCTTTACCGACTGAGCTAAGTCAGGTGAATTCCAGCAATATACGTTCAGAATAAAATAAATTAGTCAAATTCACCGCCATGCTGCACACAATACATTAACTTTGCTTTTCGAATAATCTGTATAAATAGTGATTATTTGATGGATGGGGAAAAGTAAAATAAACTCCTTTAAACTTTGCACTCAGCTATGCAGTAGAATAACGGCTGAGTAGAAGCGTCTCTACCCAAGCAACATTTGCGGTTGTGTAATGGACGTAAATTCCATTCTAAGCCGTATAAACTTCTTGAAAACCATGGTAAAAACCAAAATTGTTACCCATGGGACCAAAAGTAGCTACCTTAGTTCGCTAGATTTGCATGTATAAAGGATAAATAAAAGTTGCCACATATCATATAACGTTTCCCTCCAGCTTGAGGCAGTGTAAATTAAATTGAAAAATCGTTTATGTGTTCCTAAAGTCAAGAGCTCAAGGCACCAATAGATCACGAAGTAACAAAGTGTGAACAATTAAATTGAATGATCCAGCCCTGCTGATTAAACTCCATCGAGTCGATGGGCAGACGGTCTTGAACCTGACGTTTGCCCTTTCTGCACCGTGGATGTGAGGCGTGTGCGTTGCGAAGGTTCAATGCAGTTATCTACGTTGCTTGTTCACCGGAATAATGCCATCTTGCCAACAAACAACCCCCCTTTGGGGGCGAATTCTTCATATTCGTCGTTACACGAGGAGGCCATATGGGCTGTATGTAGCATTGCCGTGCCGTGTGAACAAAGACATATTTTAATTAAATTTTCAACGGCTCATTAGTAGGCGGTGGGGGCGTCTGTCGGGCTTTTCCCGTCCCGTTCATTGCATGGCCTGGGTTGATGCAGCGCACCGTTATCAGCCTTTCTTCGCTTGCCTGACTGGGGTGCTACTATTACTCGATGATGTGATTAGTATGTGCCAGGTTGCGTCTATGTTTACTCAAACCGAACCGAGGAAAAGCAGAGTATGTACTGTGTGTATCGATTGCAGCCAATGTATCTAGTTGTGAAACAGGAAATTTGAAAAAAAATGTTGTGATAACCGAGACCCGATTAAAACTTTTCATTCATATGATTCAGGACTTTGAAGTAGAAGTCCATTTTGGATAACATTATGTTAAATTTTACTCGCATACGCTTACGACGCTTCGGAATGAAAATTTGCATTCAATTTTTAATTCTGCTTACCTTGCAAATTTATTGCCCTCCATTCTGTTTTTTTGCAGTCACACCTCGCTAATGGCATTTGAACTATGCAGCACTTTATCACATCTCTTAACCCGGTTTTAGTTCTACCCTTACTTGTTTGTATATAAATAAAGCTTCCCTACGAAGGTAAACAGCCATTCTACCGTTTTCTCCGAATGTTGATTCTCTCACCCCCTACACTTGAAAAAAAAAATGTAAAGCTTTTCCACCGACGGCTACTGCAACGCGGAATGGCCAACGACCCAGTCCAAAAGTTTTCCCATTCCGTATCGGTGAGTCAAGGTTGTTACTTCGGTTCTCTTGCTGCTTGAAGCTTTCGCTCCCGAAAAGCTTGTGGCCAAAAGATGCCTAATCAGTTATCTCGCTCTCCCCCTAACGTAGGCCATCTCTTTCGCCGTTACGTACACTTTCCCTCATCATCGTTTTACATCATCCATCTGATTGCCACCGATCGGCAATCGTGCGTGGGTGGGTGGATCAGCTGTGCGGCACGCGGACTCGCTCTCTCTCTCTTTTTCTCACTCAGTTTTCCATGATTTTTCCGGAGACGAGAGATTTTCGATTTTCCCGCCATCCATTCCGGTCCCGTTTTCTACGCCGCCAACAAATTCCAGAGCACATTCCCGAACACTTCCAGCTGTGCGGACCGACCGACCGATGTGGCCTAGCAGGATGCTCTCCGGATTCAGTTGTAATCTTCACGCGGTCGCGTATGCAAGTGTTGCCCCTGTATTGTGCTGTTTCAACCAGGATAAGTAGTAGGCGACGAAGACAACGGTTGCTACGATCCTTCCCGACTTCCCGCCACACAAAGAAGAAGAAGAAGAAGCGGAAAGTTCTCAACAGTTTCGGATTGTTCGTCGAGAAGAATTAGAAGATTGCGCGCACACGATCCCGATTTGGATAAACGACGCCGAGGCAAAAACCGGAAGTTACAACAACAGATTCTCAATAGTGTTTTCGGGAAATTTTCGGCAAATGTTAAAGCCGAACGTGTGCGGTTTTCTGTATGATAGTGGAAATTTAATGCTGTGTTAGTCTATAAGTAGATTAAGGTGTGACCAAAACTAGGATTAGAAGGTAGCCACAAATCTACCGATCTGTAAAACTTCAACGCAACCGTGCTTTGGAATGAAGCTTTAACCGTACCGGAGAAGATACCCGATTCAATGGATTAGGACTTACCCTCTCGCCGTAACGGATATAACCCGTCGTTACAAACCTTATGATAGACCAGGTGAATGATTTATGTTTGTAATTGCTTTAAATCTTGAGGAAACGATCGTCAATTCACACGAGAACTGCTGCCCTGAACGCTTTCTACGACTGTCAATTCGGCTGTGCGCACTGCGCCAGTGTTGCCAGTAATTGTTTGAACAACACCAGTCAACTGAAACTGCCTGGTACCTACCGCAGAATCGATACATTTCCATTCGAAATCCTATCCTCGATGTTCGCGCGGGGGAGGGCAGCGATAAACAAAAGGAAGCCGCCATGAATTAATTTGCCCGTGCCCTTAAACTATATTGGTTGGAATTGTATAACTAATGTGGTTGCTAGCCTCGAAGATGTATTTGTTTAACCACCCAAATCCGTCCCTCACCCCTCCCGCATGCCGCTGATTGTTAGAGGAATAATAATTCACTTGGACCTCGGCTTCTGAACGGATGCAGAGAGAGACAGAGATATTGTGTGAGAGTGGGAGGGGTGTTATCGGCCATTTGCCTATCGATGGGAACGGTGAATGAATACTGGGGACTATTTTTAGTCGTTTACCGGTTGTGTACAGGTGTTTTGTTTTCTGGCTGCCGATGGCTTTTGTGGTGTTTGATTTGAGTTCGGAAGAAGTGAGCTCGGTGAAATACGAGGCTGCGTTTCCGTTGGATGGTGATGGGCTGAAGGATGAAAGGGGCTCCAGTTGAGCGATTTTGTGGTGGATTTTCAGAGGGGGGAGGTAGCACTCGGACTTCGGAATTGATTGGAAGCATTTCTGAATCTAATCAAAATTATAACACAATGATAATGCAATACCTTATTGGTGTAACCCTGCATCAGATGATGAAATTTCTGTCAAAACGGAATTAAACAAATCATCGTAGCCACCCTTTGGATTATTGAAACAACAATACTTTAATTTTTAGAATCTCCACCTTGTAAATCATACCTGGATTCGGGGATTTAGATAAATTAGTCGAACATGAGCGCATGTTCATTTTTTTCGATACCTACCGATAGAAGCATCCCAAATAACATTGCAAGTTTTATAATGGTTTTACAAGTCTTAATCATAGTCTTCAGAATTCTCATAAAAATCAAATTGTTACTTGGGATATTTGGCTGAGAAATTTGTAGTCTATGATTTTTCGTTGAGAATTTCTCTTTCTTTGCAACATGAGCAGCTCTTTCGACGTTGGAACATTACCGGAAAATCAAGATTCTGCAATTAGAAAACCCAAATACTGACTATGAAAAAAAAGCATGCCTACTATAATTTTCATCAGAAGACGTGTCTAACTTAAAATTTGTCTTTGTTGATTTTTCATTGTTTGAAATATGAGCAGTTCTTTCGAGATTCAAAAATTGTCACTTCAATATATGTCTAGTTTAAGATATATCCTTAATTTAATCATGAGTAGTTATATCGGGGAATATTGCGTCAATGATTTATAAACTGTTCGATAAACGGTTCAGACCGTACATTGAAAGCCGAACATTTATTTCATTTTTGACCTAATGAATGCCGCTTGGCTAAATACTTGAGAAGAATTAATCCATTTTCTGACAAACTAGCATGCTTGGCATGCACAGTTGTACACACCAACTGATCATTTGTTAATAAATTTTCACTCAGTTGTTGAAATTTGTTTTTCTTTATAGTAATTGATAGATTAGGATCATTGTTTACTATGGATATGCAAAGAATAGGTAAATCTTAACATTTGAATCAACACCAATGATTTTTTACATTTAGAATCCGAGATGTGCAGTGAGCATTTCTCACTTCATGTTAACAACTCAGAAACAAATACTGAAAAATCTATAATTTTTTTAGTTTTCAAAACAAGGCTAAACTCTATTCTATCGACTGTTTCACAAAGAACTATGTTTGGTCAACTGTGTGCAAAGCTATTAGCAAATAAGCAGTTCTTGGCCAAAACTGTGTATGCCAAGCATGCAAACTAGATTCCTGAAATTGAGAAATGGATAAACTTTTATGGATTAGCTTAGTGGATTTATACAGTTGAAATATGTACAGTTGAAAATTGGACAATTGATAATTGTACGATTGGAAATTGGACAATTGAAAATTGGTCAATTGAAAATTGGACAGTTGAAAATTGGACAATAGAAAATTGGACAATTAAAAATTGGACAATTGAAAATTGGACAATTGAAATTTGGACAATTGAAAACTGGACAATTGAAAATTGGACAATTGAAAATTGAACTATTGAAAATTTTACTATTGAAAATTGAACAACTGAGTATTGGACAGTTGAAAATTGGACAATTGAAAATTGACCAATTGAAAACTAGGCAATTGGAAAACGGACAATTGAAAAATGGACAATTTAAAATTGGACTATTGAATATTGGACAGTTGAAAATTGAACATTTTATAATTGGACAGTTGAAAATTCAACAATTGATAATTGGACATTTGAAAATTAGATAATTTAAAATTGAACTATTGAAAATTCACCAACTGGAAATGGGTCAATTCAAAATTGGACAATTGAAAATTGGACGATTGAAAATTGGACAATTGAAAATTGGACAATTGTTAATTGTGCAGTTGAAACCTGGAGAATTTAAAATTGAAAATTGGACAATTGAAAATTGGACAATTGAAAATTGGACAATTGAAAATTGGACGATTGAAAATTGGACAACTGGGTATTGGACAATTGAAAATTGGACAGTTGAAAATTGGACAATTGCAAATTGAACAATTGAAAATAAGGCAATTGGAAAACGGACAATTGAAAAATGGACAATTTAAAATTTTACTATTGAATATTGGACAGTTGAAAATTGGACAATTGAAAATTGGACAATTGAAAATTGGACAATTGAAAATTGGACAATTGAAAATTGGACAATTGAAAATTGGACAATTGAAAATTGGACAATTGAAAATTGGACAGTTGAAAATTGGACAATTGAAAATTGGACAGTTGAAAATTGGACGATTGAAAATTGGACAATTGAAAAATGGACAATTGAAAATTGGACAATTGGAAAATAGACAATTGGAAAACAGATAATTGAAAAATGGACAATTTAAAATTGGATGATAGAATATTTAACAATTGAAAATTGAACAATTGAAAATTGGACAGTTGAAAATTGGACAATAGAAAATTGGACAGTTAAAAATTGGACAATTGAAAATTGGACAATTGAAATTTGGACAATTGAAAACTGGACAATTGAAAATTGGACAATTGAAAATTGAACTATTGAAAATTTTACTATTGAAAATTGAACAACTGAGTATTGGGCAGTTGAAAATTGGACAATTGAAAATTGACCAATTGAAAACTAGGCAATTGGAAAACGGACAATTGAAAAATGAACAATTTAAAATTGGACTATTGAATATTGGACAGTTGAAAATTGAACATTTTATAATTGGACAGTTGAAAATTCAACAATTGATAATTGGACATTTGAAAATTAGATAATTTAAAATTGGACTGTTGAAAATTCACCAACTGGAAATGGGTGAATTCAAAATTCGACAATTGAAAATTTGGACAATTGGAAGTTGGGCAATTGAAAATTGGACAATTGAAAATTAGACAATTGTAAATTGGACAATTGTAAATTGTGCAGTTGAAAACTGAACAATTGAAAATTGGGCAGTTGAAAATTGGACAATTGAAAATTGGACAATTGAAAATTGGACAATTGAAAATTGGACAATTGAAAATTGGACAATTGAAAATTGGACAATTGAAAATTGGACAATTGAAAATTGGACAATTGAAAATTGGACAATTGAAAATTGGACAATTGAAAATTGGACAATTGAAAATTGGACAATTGAAAATTGGACAATTGAAAATTGGACAATTGAAAATTGGACAGTTGAAAATTGGACAATTGAAAATTGGACAGTTGAAAATTGGACGATTGAAAATTGGACAATTGAAAAATGGACAATTGAAAATTGGACAATTGGAAAATAGACAATTGGAAAACAGATAATTGAAAAATGGACAATTTAAAATTGGATGATAGAATATTTAACAATTGAAAATTGAACAATTGAAAATTGGACAGTTGAAAATTGGACAATAGAAAATTGGACAATTAAAAATTGGACAATTGAAAATTGGACAATTGAAAATTGGACAATTGAAATTTGGACAATTGAAAACTGGACAATTGAAAATTGGACAATTGAAAATTGAACTATTGAAAATTTTACTATTGAAAATTGAACAACTGAGTATTGGACAGTTGAAAATTGGACAATTGAAAATTGACCAATTGAAAACTAGGCAATTGGAAAACGGACAATTGAAAAATGAACAATTTAAAATTGGACTATTGAATATTGGACAGTTGAAAATTGAACATTTTATAATTGGACAGTTGAAAATTCAACAATTGATAATTGGACATTTGAAAATTAGATAATTTAAAATTGGACTGTTGAAAATTCACCAACTGGAAATGGGTGAATTCAAAATTCGACAATTGAAAATTTGGACAATTGGAAGTTGGGCAATTGAAAATTGGACAATTGAAAATTAGACAATTGTAAATTGGACAATTGTAAATTGTGCAGTTGAAAACTGAACAATTGAAAATTGGGCAGTTGAAAATTGGACAATTGA